>NW_024870854.1:1200000-1902500 GCF_019054845.1 Dipodomys spectabilis | reverse complement strand
TTTTTTCACAAGAAGCCTTCATTTATGCCACCAGCCTTGGCAGGCCAAGTTCCCTGCACTTACCTTGCCTTTGTGAGACTATAGACTATAGTCCTTCTGGCAGACAACTAGGGCACTGAACCTAATGACATGTTTAATTGCCGTCGATGATGGGCCTATGATGCCTCTCCAAGGTTTCTGGAACCTGGGGAAATCCAAGCACATGTCAGATATCACAAAGCTTCCTGTCATCTAAGGTTGGTGAAGCTCATCATGTTTTGAAACATTTGACCTCTCCTAGTTGGGCCCTGGGTGGGTAGGTTTTGGGGTTGAACACAGGGCCTGGTTGCTGAACATGAGCACAGTGCAGAAGCCCAGTGCTCTACCATTTGGTGTCACAGCTTCACTTCTAGTCTGTGTGTGTGTGTGTGTGTGTGTGTGTGTGTGTGTGTGTGTGTCCGTGTGCATGCATGCATACACCAGTCCTGGAGATTGAACTTAGGACCTAAGCAGTGTACCTAGTTTCTCTTGTACAAGGATATCTCTCTCCTACTTGAGCCACAGAGACACTTCAGGCTTTTTTCTAGTGAAGTGGTCCTGAGAAATCATGCCCAGGGTTTCATATATGCAAAGCACTCATCCCCTAAGGCCCATTCCCAGCCCTCTACTTCTGGTTTGTTAGTTTCTGTCTTTTTCTTGTTGTTGTTGTTTTCTGTTGTAGCAGTTAAAGTCTGGACCTGGGTGCTGTCCCTGAGTGCCTCAGCTCAAGTCTAGTGCTCTACCACTTGAGCCACAGCACCACATCAGATTTCCTTGTGGTTCATTGGAGTTCAGTGTTTCAAGGACTTTCCTGCCCCAGACTAGCTTTGAACCATGATCCTCAGATCTCATCCTGCTGAGTAGCTAGTATGACAGGCATGAGCCACAAGCACCAAACTTCCACTTCAGGTTTCTTAGTGGTCAATTGCAGATAATAGTCTCATGGGACCTTTTGTGTCTGAGATATTTTGGAACCCAGATCCTCAGATCTCAACTTCCTGAGATGGCAGGATGACAGATCTCAGCTATAGACCCCTAGGCTGTGGCACTCTGCTGCAAGGGGGTCCTTGGCTCCACGTGGTTGAGGGCTATCCATGAAAGAAAAAGTATTTGAATCCTTACGGTGTGGTTCATTTAACCTAAGAGCAACATATCTGACATTTTCTGCTTGTCTCAGGCCTATACTAGTTATTGCAAATAAGGAAAACCATGGGACCTATGTTTCCTTGAGCCTGTCTTACTTCAATTAATATAATTTTTTTTAAGTCTTTCCATTTTCTAACAAATGTGGCAATGTCATTTTTTCTTATGGAGGCATAGAATTCCATAATATATATATGTGTGTGTGTGTGTGTGTGTGTGTGTGTGTGTGTGTGTGTGTGTGTGTGTGTATAATAAGGAATTCTATATATATATCACATTTTTTGTCTGCAAAATCATCTCAGTTGTGGAGCTCTTACAAGGACCAGGTGAATGAATGAACCCTGTGAAAGACACAGCACGTGACACTCTTTGCATGACTCAGCACACAGCACCCTGTACGGGACTCAGCACATAGCACCCTGTGCAAGACTCAGCACAGAACACCCTATGAAGGGCTCAGCACATAGCGCTATTCCACAAATTGTCACTAGAATTAGGGTGGTTTCATCAGTATCACCCTTCATTGAGGAACATTTCACCAACCACACAAGATCACATCTAATGGTTTAGAGGGGTGTTTTTTGTGAGGGGGGTTACCCATGAGGCTTGAACTCAAAGCATGTGCATACTGTTCTAATAACATTTGCTCAGGGTTAGAGCTCTGCCACTAGGAGCCACATTTTAAAGAGTGTCACAGACTTCCTGCCACGGCTGGATTTTAAAGCCCCCAAACAGCTAGGATGATGGGGTTAAGCCAGCCATCAGCATCTGGTTCCGTGCAGCTGGGTTGCAGCGGTATACATATGGCTAAGTCAGGATAGGTGGCAGCTATCAGCGCCAGACTCATAGCTTGCTCTGTGATGATGTATTTGAAGTCCTGTCCTTATATCATTGCAGGTAGAACATTATACCTTTTTTTGGCGGCAGTCCTGGGGCTTGAGTAAGGGCTTAGAAAATGTCCCTAAGGGTTTCGGGAAGATGGCGGAGGAGAAGCTGGAATCTGAACAAGCTCTTGCATAGAAAACAGTTTCAGAGTTCCAGTGAACAGTCCCAAGCCAGAGAATCACACCAAGTGTGCCATCACAGGACAGAGAGTTAGTCAAGAGAGGGGAAGCCAAGCAGACAAATCTGAGCAGCTGCTGCTGCGGCGGCAGGGTCGCAGCGGCGACCACCGCCGTGGGGGCATAGCTGAGACACAGTCCGGGACGAAGGAGCCAGATGCAGTGGACGAGCGGATTCTACTCAACACCAGCAAGAACCGACAAGGAGCGGACAACTTCATCCTGCACTTTGCAGACCAGAGACGACCCAGGATCCAAGACTCGGCGTGAGTAGAAGCTCGACTTCCTCACTCCTTCTCAGGGAGCAGAGGAGGGAAGGCCACCCCTCCCCCACCCCAGCACCGGTGATCTCCATCTTGGATACCGACAAAGCTCGGAGGAGCGGCTAGCTCCAGCTCAGGCCTTGGAATAAAACGAGTCATTTAGCAGGTCACAAGAACTTAACGGCGAAGTGACCTCACAGACTCAGTTCCATCCAGGGAAAAGTCACCCAGCTCAGGCGCCAGCCATTGGAGTGGCTCTCCTCACCAGGTAACCAGAGCCAGAGGCTGCCCCTCCCTCTAGCAGCCACCACAATCAATTGAAAAACAGAAACCCTGAGAATGGCTCCAGGCTGGGTGCTGTGAGTTTTTTTCACAAAATAGCCCCAGGGAAAAGCTACTGTTTGTTGAAAGGCCTCAACTCTACCCAGAACTTAGCCTCATCACTGCATCCCCCTCTTGTGTGATTCTCAAAGCAGATCACCCTCCCAGTAAACTAACCTGGGAGGGGGATCTCAAAATCTTGGGTAAAGCAGAGCATTTTTCTGCCTGTTCCAACAAACTGACTTAAGAAACCAATCAAGCCACAGGACCTCAAGCTGACCAGAGACTCCAATCAGACTCTGGTTACAGACAAAAGGGAGATACAGGACTCTTCCCACCCCTCCCCCCCCAAAAAAAATCAAAGAACTTTTTTTTTCTTCTTCTTTTCTTTTTTCTTTTTTTGTTTTGTTTTTTTTCTCGTTTTTTGTTACCTTATATATATAAAAAAATTTTTTTCCTTTTCTAAAACTTTTATTAATCTTTAATTTTTGCCTCTTCTGAAAAAATAACTGTTTTCCAGTAACTTTTTTTTTCTCATAATTTTTATTTTAGGAATAACGTGAATGTGTGTTTTCCTTTCTTTTCTTGTCTTCTTTCTCTTTGTCTTTCATTCTTAATTATCTTTTTGTTTTTTGTCTAGCTCTACTGAACTAGAACTCCCCTAAGACCCAGCAATCCCACTTTTGGGCATTTACCCTAATGTTTACAAAAAAGACCACACTAAAGCTACCAGCACAACTATGTTTATTGCAGCATTATTTACCATAGCTAAGATATGGAACCAACCCAGATGCCCCTCAGTAGATGAATGGATCAAGAAAATGTGGTATATATACACAATGGAATTCTATGCCTCCATCAGAAAGATTGCCCCATTTGTTAGGAAATGGAAAGGCTTGGAAAAAATTATATTAAGTGAAGTAAGCCAGGCCCAAAGAAATATAGGTCCCATGGTTTCCCTTATTTGCAATATCTAGTATAGGTATGAGTCAAGCGGAAAAAGTCAGATAATGTGATGTTAGGAAAACGAACCCTCAAATATGTATTTTAATGTTTTTGTTTCTTTCATGCATGTGTTTCTAACGAATTTATAAGATTATTTCTTTGTTGCTTTGTATGTCCCTCCCCCACAGTGTAACCCCCGCTTTCACTATATTTGATGTCAGTATAACATGTGGAGGAGACGGGGACAAACAAGTCATTTAAGGATTCAGGTGGACCTGTTGCAACAATGAGAAGTACAAAATGTCATGTCAAAACCAGCTTTACAATGTCGGAGTGGGGGGGGAGGGGGGTGTGATTGGGTGGGGGGGAGGGGGGAGGGGGGGAAGGGAGGTGAAGGGTAAACAAAGGAGGAGGCTGCAATGCTTGGTAAGAAATGTATGCATTATCCTGCCCATGTAATTGTAACCCCTCTGTACAGTATGTTCTCAAATAAAATAAAATTAAATTAAAAAAAAATAAGTGAGAGAGGTTATAGAGGAAAGAGAAGAGACAACCATATGCTCAAATACGTTAGGGACATAATGTATAAAAATCTGTTCTGATCACAATGATACACCATTGCCAAAATAAAGTATTCTGATAATATTAAAAAAAAAAGAAAATGTCCCTAAGTGTTGGTGCTCCAGGCTAGCATTCAATTGATTGAAAAACAGCAGAACTTCTGGATTTTCTGTTTATGTGGCATTGAGAAATGCAATCCAGGGCTTCTTGCTTACTAGGTGAGCACTCAACCATCAAGCCCCAGGAGTGAGCGAGGTATAAATAGATAGAGCTTCCTGTATATACGTATTATATACACAAAAGGAGAGATGTCTGTATATTACTGAATTATAGATAATATTACTACCAATTATTAGGTTTTAAATTATGTCTCCATTTAATGATGTGTCCCAGTTGAACAATTAATAAAGCATTAATTAATAATTACTCAATAACCTGTAATTATTTATCATATATGTACATACATCCATACATATAATTACATATTTCATAAATGAGACAAATTAAATTATGCATAGTGTGTTACTACGAATTATTAAGTATTTAATTATGTCTCCATATAATTTTTATTCTCTTAATGCTCAATAAAATATTAATTAAACTTAATCCAAGTCCTCTAATTATTGTGTCTAATTTTATCCCAGAATGATTCACTACTAATTCAATCTGTTTTTCTTCCACCTATGTCATTTCTTATATTTGTGTCATCCTATTTCATAGCATATAGATTTGCAAAAAATTTATACATCCTACCTGTCACCGAACACTTTCAAAGAATAGGAAAACCTGTCTCACTCGGCTTCTCACTCCATGATTACATTTTTGTCAGTGCTGGAATCTAAACTCAGGGCCTAGAGGCTCAGTTCATGAATGGGTGACTGCCAGCACAGGAGCCTCTAGCCAATTCAGCTGCCAGGCAGTTCCCAGGTCCTGAGATCGAGCCCTGTATGTTGACTCCATATTGCACTTAGTGTAGTTATTCATTTTATTTTTTGTTTTATTCATTTATTTACCATTTATTTTATTGACTCTTATTACACATGAAACATTTACTACATGTATTACATAGGATATAGCTTTGCCTATGTATGAAATTTCATACCTAACACCCAGGAATTTCACAGAAAAGGAAAACATGTGTCACCTTAGGCTTCTTACTCCACCATTCAATTTTTGTGAGTGCTGGCATCTGAACTCATAGCCTGCAAGCCCAATTCATGAATGGGTGAGTTGCAGCACACCAGCCTGTGGCATATAGAGCTTACAAGAAGTTCCCAGCACCTGAGATCGAGCCCCTGGGGTTGACAAAATAAGAAGAAATTGACATGCAGATGGTACTACACAAATAAATATAGATCTTTAAAGAGTGCCAGAGATGTCTATACATTCTTCAGTTATATGAACTACATTCCTAGCAATTCTTGGGTATTTATTATGCCTCCATGTAATTAATATTTTCGTTTTCATGCTTAATGAAATATTAATTAAATCAACTACAGTCTTGAAACTATTGCATCCATGTAATTAATAGTATTCTTTTAATGTGTCAAAAAATATCCATTAAAATCCATTGGCCTCCTAAAATCACTCTGTTTAGTTTTATAGTAGTATCATTCAGGAACAACTAATACAACCTTGACATTCATAACCTTCCATCGGTATTCCTATGCATAGGAACCAGGCTCTTAGGATCTCCCTGCATTGGTAGGGGTTAGGACCGGGCTTCGAACACAGGGCCTATGTGGCTGTGTTGGCCTAGGGCTTTCTTGGTAGCCTGCCAGCCTTCACCAATGCCAGGTTAGAAACACTTTTCAGCCATGTCATTCAGACCCAGTATGGTCACCTTGCAAATAAAACAAATGTAAAACAGGCAGCCATCTGAAAGTTGCCGATTTGTTTTTTGTTTTTATTTTTTCTGTAAAAATACCATACAGAGGGGTTACAATTACAGGGGCAAGATAATGAGTACATTTCTTATCAAACATTGTTGCCTCCTCCTATGTTTCCCCTTCCCATCCCTTTCCATACCCTCCCTGCCCCTCCTACCAGATCCTCCCCCCCACCAATGTTGTAAAGTTCGTTTTTCGACATAATGACTTGTACATCTCATTGTTGCAATAGGTCCACCTGTATCCCTATTTAAACGATTTGATTTTTCCCTTCCCCTCCACGAATTATACCACCATCAAATACAGTGAAAGCACGGGTTATACCATGGGGAAGGGACATATAAAGCAACATAGAAATCATCTTATAAATATGTTAGAAACAATTGAATGAAATAAAAAACCTTTTGAATACTTATCTTTGGGTTCATTTCCCTAACATCAACTTATCTGAACTTTTCTGCTTGACTCAGACATATACTAGTTATTGCAAATAAGGCAAACTTTATCTGTGTCGTTTTATTTATTTTTATTCCTGTCAGTCTTTGAGGCCCAGGAACCCAGGTTTGGCTGTGAGTCCAGTGGCTTTAACCCAGCCTGGAGTGATCAAAGCTGAGACAGAGTTGCCATTATCTGAGTTCAAGCTCTATGCTTGACAAAATAAAAATAAATAAATAAGTACATTAAAATATTTGAAAAATTATGAGGCCCCGTGGCTTGGAATTGACGCCATTTTTTCTGCCAGGCATGGGATTTGAACTCAGGGTCTGGGAAATCTGCAGCTTTGTGGGGGAAGGGGAAGCTTACTATGCTGGAAGACAAGAAAGTCAGGCCTGTTCCCAGGACCTGAATTCAAGTCCTAGCACTTGAAAACAATAATATTTGTATATATTTTAAATACATGATTTATATTTACAGGTTTACTGCATATTGCGGTTCATGTAGTTATTGATTTTATTTTGTATTTTACTTATTTCTTATGCATTTTAGTGAGTATGATTACACATATAATATTTTTTACATCCTATTACATAGAACATAGATTTGCCTATGTATTATCCTTCATTCCTGAGACCCAGGACTTTGCCTATAAGGAAAACAAGTGGGACAATTAGCTTTTTCCACCAGAATTAAGTTTTTGGCATTTCTGTGATTTGAACAAGACCCACTTCATAAATGGGTCAATGTTAGCACACTAGTATGATGCAAGTGAAGTTGGCAGGCAAATTTGAGGACCTGAGATCAAACCCTAGGAGTGGCCAATATATAAACAGATAGATGTGTAGATTGCAGTGTGTGTGTGTATTTACATATGTATATGCATCGATAAATAAATGTATACAGAGACAGATAGACATTTGTGTAGATTCTATTGCATAACTCTATATGTAAAGTGATGTTTATATCTTATTCTTATATATTCTATTGCTACCAATTATTTGGTCTAAAATTATGTGTCCATTAATTAATCACGGTAGAAGACTTAATAAAGTATTAATTCAATTAATCAATGACCTATATTGATTGTGTACAATCTTATACTAGATTGACTAGTTAATTAGTAATTCAATTAGTACATGCCAAACATTCTATTAGTCTTCCTATAGATAGGAATAGATAGGAATGAGTTTCCTAGCATCTTCAGCCATGTGTAGGTGGCAGTCCCAGGATCAAACTCAGGGCCTAGGTGTCTGGGTCGGGCTCAAGCTTCACTGACAGCCCGCAGCCTTCGGCCATGCAAGGTCATGTACAATTTTCAAGCTGAGTCATTGAGACCTAGGATGGTCACAGTGCAAAGGAAACAAAGGTAAAATGGTTGTGTAAAACTTCCTGGTTTTTTCGTCCTCCATTTTTGTTGCTTTGATGGAATTTTGCCAGTGCTAGGAGTTGAACTCGGGTCCTAGGATCCCTGGATCATCTGTGGGTGTAAATGCTGCACCCCAGCCTAGGGTAACCATGGTTTAAGACACAATAATCTTCTTCCTTCAGCAAAAGGACCTCAGGGACAATGTTTAGGCTCACAGTTCAAGCCTCAGGAGGGGCCACACAAAAAATGAGCCATTAAGTCTGTGTGTCTGTGTATGTATGCATGTATTTCTATCGGTGAACATCCAGAGTCGCTATGAAGAAAGGCACCCCAATAGGAAATTTGCTTTGAATAGAATGATTTCATAGCACAGAGAGTGATCCCTTCACTGTTTGCAGTGTATCCTGAGGGTTTCTTCACACCCCAGGCTGTTGGGGGAAGTCTGCCTCATTGTTGGAACAGACAAAAAAAAAAAGCCTCAATCCTGTACAGCTGTGTAACAAACAATTCATGTGGGGCAATTAGTGAGGATGAGTGTGGGCAGGCTCTGAAGGCCAGGAGAAAAAGGCCTCTTTGTACCCAAGCTATCTCTCTCCCCAGTGCTTTGTTTTGACAAGAAGCCTTCATTTGTGCCATCTCCCATGGCAGGCCAAGTTTGCTGCACTCTTTCTGTCTTTGTTAGACTATGTTCCAGTGTTGAAAAAAACTACTACAATTAATTCAAGAGTCCTTCTGGCAGACAACTAGGGAGCTGAACCTAATAAGATTCCTAATTGGCAAAGGTGCCTCCCTAGGTTTCCAGGAGCTTGTTAAATCTAAGCACTTGTGCAAAATCACAATGCTTCCTGTCATCTAGGGCTGGTGAAGCTCATCATGTATTGAAACCTTTGCCCTCTCCGAGTTGGGCCCTGGGTAGGTAGATTTCGGGTTAAACACAGGGCCAGGGTGCTGACCTTGAGCTCAGAGGAGAAGCTCTTTGCTTTACTATTGGGTGTCACTGCTTCATTTCTTGTATCATTGTGTGTGTGTGTGTGTGCGTGTGTGCGTGTGCATACACCAGCCCTGGAGCTTTTATTCAGGACCTGAGCACTGTACCTTAGTTTCTCCTGCACAAGGACAGCACTCTACCACTTGAGCCACACAACCAATTCAGGCTTTTTTTCTAGGTATGTGGTACTGAGGATTCAAACCCAGGGTTTCATACATGCAAAGCACTCTACCCCTAAGACACATTCCCAGCACTCTACTTCAGGTTTCTTGATTTCTTTTCTTGTAAGTTGGAGGAGTTGAAGCCTGGGCCTGGGTGCTGTCTCTGAGCAATTCAGCTCAAGTCTAGCACTCTACCACTTGAGCTACAGTGCCCCTTCAGGCTTTCTGGTGTTTCTTTGGAGATAATCATCTCAAGGAATCTCCTGCTGAGGCTGGCTTTGGACCATGATACTCAGCTCTCAGGCTCCTGAATAGCTAGGATGAGAGGTGCGACTCACTGGTGCCCAGCTTCCACTTTAAGTTTCTAAGTGGTGAATAGGAGATAATAGTCTCATGGGCCTTTTTGTTTCTGGGATAGTTTGGAACCCAAATCCTCAGCTTCCTGAGCAGGCAGGATGATAGACCTCAGCTAAAAACACCTAAGCTGTGACACTTTCTGCAAGGGGGTCTTTGGCTCCGCGTGGTAGAGTACAAGCCATGAGCCCAAGAGGAAAGTCAAGCGCCTAGGCTCTGGGTTGAAGGTTCATGATGGAGGAAATGAAACCAAACCAATTGTCAGCAGGAGACAAGTCACTAGAGTTCAGTACATACATAAATTTGGCCCTGCCTTGGGGACATATCTGAGCCTCAACTTTTTCATCTGCACAATCGTCTTACTTGTTGAGCTCTAACAAGGACCAGATGAAAGAATACACCCCATGAAGGACTCAGCACATAACACCATAGCACCCCGCACACCAGGAGGGACTCATCACATAGCTCTATCCCACAAGCTGTCATTAGAATTCGGGTGCTTTCATCAGTATCACCATTCTTTCAGAAAAACATCACAAACCACAAATGTTCACATCTAATGGTTTAAAGGGGTGGTTAATGGAGGGGAAGGTCCTCAGCCTTGGGGATTGCACTCATAGGTTGTGGATACTCTCCTAAGACTTTTTCCTCAAGGCTAGAACTCTACCACTTTGAGCCTCAGCTCACAGTCTCGCAGATTTCTTGCCAGGGCTGAGTATCCAAACCACCAGTTTTAGAACTCATCCCCGAGCAGCTAGGGGTGAGCCAGCAGTGTCTGGTTCCATGTAGTTGGTTTGCAGCTGTTGACCTCTGGCTAAGTCAGGTTAGATGTCAGCCATCAGCTTCAGACTCCTGGCTTGCTCTGTCATGAGGTATTTGAAGCCCTGTCATTCTATAGTTGCAGTCATAACATTCTAACTTGTTTTTGGTGCTTCAGTGACAGCACCACTTTTGGCTTTTTCTCTGCATATGATAGTGTGGAAATGAACCCAGAGCTTCATACATACTAGGCAAACACTCTACCACTGAGCCCCAGTAGTGACAAGTGTAGAAATAGATATGGTTTGTTTTATATATATACATATATATATATACACATATAAAACAAGAGAGAGGTGTCTGTATATTATTAAGTTATATATACTATTTTACTACCAATTATCAATAATTAAATTATTTCATCCTTTATTTAGGTACCATGTTTGAATTTATAATAAAGTATTAATTGAAAATTAGGCAATGTACTATGATTACTGTGTATAATTTTATAATATAACCATACACTAAGTACTAATGTAATTGTTACTTTTACAACATTCCATTCATATGGCTGTCTATTGGAATGCATTTTTTAGGATCTCCTGACATTCGTAGGTGGCAGGGATTTGAACTCGGACCTAGTTTGCTGGTTTGGGCTATAGTTTCCCTGATAGCCCATCAAACTTCAGCAGTGCAAGGTCACGTACACTTTCCAGGCCCTGTCATTTAGACACAAGATGGTCACAATTCAAAGGAAAAAACTATGTAAAACCACTTTCTGGAACTCCCCAGTTTTATCCTTCTCCTTCCTTCACCCTCTTATTTTGTCTGAGTCTGTGCACTGTCCCTCAACTCTTCAGCTCAAGGCTATCATTCTACCACTTGAGCCATAGCAACACTTCTGGTTTTTTTCTGCTTATGTGGTGCTGAAGAATTGAACTCAGGACATTATGCATGCAAGGCAAGCACTCTACTACTGATCCACCTTCCCAACACTTCACCTTTTTTTGCCACTCCAAAGATTTGAACTCAGGTCCTAGGACCTCAGGATGGGCTGTGGGTCCAGAGGCTGCACTCCAGCCTAGAGTGATCAAGGCTGAGGCAGAGTTGCCACAAGCTGAGTTCATGGCCCGGGCCTGGCCAAAAAAATTAAGGCCCTGGCTTGGAATTTGCACCATTTTTCTGGAGGGCTGGGATTTGAACTCAGGGTCTGGGGAATTCTGTGGCACTGTAGGGGAGGGGTAGATCACCGTCTTTGAAGACAAGAATTTCAGACCAGTTTCAAGGGCCTGAATTCAAGCCCTATCACTGGAAAAATAATATTCATATATGAGATCTTTTTACATACGTGGGTTTACTCCATATGACATTTATTACCCTTCTTTTTTCATTGTTTATTTTATTCAGCATTATTACATATATAACTTTTTTCATTTATTATATGTTATCACATGAATATATTTGCATATGGATTATACATCATACTGAGACACAGGACTTTTACAGAGAAGGAAAAAATATGTCAAAATTGGCTTCTTACTGCACATATAAACTTTTGGCAATGCTGGGATTTGAAATCAGAGGTCACAATGCATAATTTATGAATGGGTCAATTGTAGAACAAAAGCCTTTGGCAAATTGAGCTGCCAGCCAGTTCTGAGGACCTGAGATTAAGCCATAGTAGTGGGCTATATATATATATATATATATATAAATAAATAGATTGTTAGATATAGGCATAGATATAGACATAGAGAGATAGATAGATAGATAGATATAGATAGATAGATAGATAGATAGATAGATAGATAGATAGAAAGATAGACAGATAGATAGATAGATAGATGTGTAGTTTGCTACATATATGAGAGAGATAATATGAGGATATTAAATTATATATATTATGAATCATTAGTTACTAAATTAGGTTTCCATTTAATGCAGTATCATGGTTGAATACTTACTAAAGTATTAATGTAAAAGAAGACAGTGCTCTTTAATTAGCAGAACCAAACCAGGGAGTTAGAATGGAAGACATAATCCAACAATTTTTGTGTGGTATTCTATAAAAGAATCATGAACTAACTGTCAATTTAATTGTAACTTTTATAAATTCCATTAAGCATTCCCATGGATAGGAATGATTTGCTCAAGATTTCCCTCCATTTGTAGGTGGCGGTCCTGGCATTCCAACTCCAGGCCTGAGTAGTTTACTCGGAAATGCAAACCATTAGAATGACACTGTGAAGATTTCAGATTGTCATGAGAAAAATAGAACAAGAAAAAAAGAAAGCAGAGTGTTAGTGGATCCTCCCTGTAATTCTAGCTCTTCAGGAGTCTGAGAGGTAGAGAATGACAATTTGAATTCAGTCCTGACAGGAAAGCCCAGGACAATCTTATTTCTAAGGGATCACAGGAATTTAAAAAAAAAACAAAAAACATGAGTGGGGCTGTGGCTCAAGGGCATAGCACTACCTTTGAGCAAAAGGAGCTCAGGGACAGTGCCTAGGCTCATAGTATAATCCCCAGACTTGCCAAAAACAAAAAACAGTAACTCCATGTCTACCCATGTATGTATGCATGTATTTCTATCTGTGAAGATCCAGAGTCCCTATGTTGAAAGGCATTCAGCTAGGAAATTTGCTTTGAATAAAATGCTTTCATAGCACAGAGAGTGCTTTCAAGACAGTGCATATTCCGGGGCTCCCCTCATTGTTCCCAGTGTAGCCTGAGTGTTTCTGCGAACCTCAGGCTGCTGGAAGAAGTCTGCCTCATTGTTGGAACAGGCAGACAAAAGGCCTCACTCCTGTACAGCTGTGTAATAAAAAACTCCATCTGGGCCAATTAGTGAGGATGAGTGTGGGCGGGCTCTGAAGGCCAGGAGAAAACGACCTCTTTGTATCCAAAGCTATCTCTTTCCCCAGTGCTCTGTTTGGACAAGAAGCCTTCATTTGTGCCACCTCCTCTGGCAGGCCAAGTTCCTAGTACTTATCCTGTCTTTGTTAGACTATTTCCCAGTTTTGAAACAAACTGCTACAATTAATTCAAGGGTCGTTCTGGCAGACAACTAGAGAGCTGAACCGAATTAAAAGATTCCTAATTGGCAAAGTTGCCTCCTTAGGTTATCAGAAGCTCACTGAATCTAAGCACATGGGTAATATCACAATGCTTCCTGTCATCTAGGGCTGGTGAAGCTCATCAGGTTTTGAAACCTTTGACCCCTCCTAGTTGAGCCCTGGATGGCTAGCTTTTGGGGTTGAATACAGGGCCTAGGTGCTAACCTTAAGCTTAGAAAACGAAGCTCAGTGCTTTACCACAATTTGGTGTAACAGCTTCAGTTCCGACACCTGTGTGTATGTGTGTGTGTGTGTGTGTGTGTGTGTGTGTGTGTGTGTGTGTGTGTGTGTGTGTGTGTGTGCATATACTTGTCCTGGAACTTGAGGACCTCAGCACTGTACCTGAGGTTCTCCTGTACAAGGATAGCACTCTACCACTTGAGCCACAGGGCCAATTCAGGCTTTTTTTTAGTGATGCGGTACTGAGGAATCAAACCCAGGGATTCATACATGCAAAGCAGTCTAATGCTTCCTCTTCAGGTTTCTTTCTTTCTCTTCTTGTATGTTGGAGAAGTTGAAGTCTAGGCCTGGGCGCTGTCCTTGAGTTCTTCAGCTAAAGCCAAGTGTGCTACCACTTGAGCTACAGCATTTTTTCAGGTTTTTGTTGGGTCACTGGAGAGTAGAGTCCATCTCAAGAATTTCCTGCCCAGGCTGGCTTTGGACACTGATCCTCAGCTCTCAGGCTCCTGAGTATCTAAGAGGACAGGCGTGAGTTAGTGGTGCCCAGCTTCCACTTCAAGTTTCTATGTGATGAATAGGAGATAATATTCTCATGGGACGCTTTGTGTCTGGGATAGTTTGGCACCCAGATCCTCAGAGCTCAGCTTCTTGAGTAGGCAGGGTGACAGACCTCAGCTACAGACGCCTAGATCTAACTCTCTGTTGCAAGAGGGTCCTTGGCTCCACGTGGTAGGGCGTTAGCCATGAGCCAACAGGGAAGGGTCAGTGCCTTGGCCCTGAGTCCAAGGTTCATGACTGAGAAAAATAAATAATTGTCTGCAGGAGACAACTCACTAGATTTCAGTTCATACATAATTTTGGTTAGCCTCAAATTTCTCATCTGCACCATCATCTTACTTGTGGAGCTCTTACAAAGATCAGATGAAAGAATGAACCCCATAAAGGACTCAGCACACACCTCATGAAGGACTCATCACATAGCTGTAACCCACACGCAGTCATTAGAAGGAGAGTGCTTTCATCGGTATCACCATTCTTTCAGAAACACATCACAAACCACACAAAATTCACATCTAATGATTTAGAGGGATGGGTATTTTTGGGAGGGCTGGGTGTCAGCCACAGGCAATGCACTGGAATGTTGGGGGTACTGTTATAAGATCTTTTGCTCAAGACTAGAGCTCTACCACTGTGAGCTACAGCTCAGAGTTTTGGCGACTTCCTTCAAGGGCTGGGTTTTAAACCCACCAGATTTCAGCCCCTGAGTATCTTGGATGACAGAGCTGAGTGAGCCAGCAGCATCTGGCTCCGTGGTGCTGGGTTGCAGTGGTTTACTTCTGGCTAAGTCAGGTTAGATGTCAACTTTCACCACCAGACTCCCGGTTTGCTCCATGATGAGGTATTTGCAGTCCTATCCTTTTATCGTTGCAGTTAGAACATTCTATTTTCTTTTTTTGGGTGCCAGTCCTGGGTCTTGAATAAGGGTCTAGACAAAGTCCCTAAGCTTTTATGCTCAAAGCTAGTGCTCAACTGCTTGATGGACAACATGACTACCAGATTTTTCTGTGTACGCGGTAGTGAGGAATTAAACCCAGGACTTTGTATGTACTAGGCAAGCACCTTACCACTGAGCCCCAGGAGTGACAAAAGTATGAACAGATAAATGTATAGATTGGTTGACAGATAAATGGATGTATATGTATATAACAAGAGAGAGATGTGGCTGTATACAATGTAAATGCATATAGAATATTACTACTGATTATTGGCAATTAAATTCCTTCCTTTTTAAAGTATCATGATTGAATACATAATAAAATATTAATTGAAAATTAGTCAATGTAGTATAATTGTTGTGTATAATTTTATAATAATATAATCGTACACTAACTACTAATTTAATTGTTACTTTTATAACATTCCATTCCTATGGATGCATATGGGAATGGGTTTCGTAGAATCTCCCACCATTCATTAGTGGCAGTCTTGGGATTCGACCTCCAGACCTAATTTGCTGGTTTTGGCTATGGCTTCCTTAATAGCCGCCAAACATGAGCAATGCAAGGTCATGTACACTTTCTGCGCCTTGGCATTTAGACCCAGGATGGTTACAATACAAAGGAAATAAAAATGTAAAACTACCTTCTTGAATTTCTCAGTATTATGCTTCTCCTTTTTATTTTTTATATTTTTGCCTGTCCCGAGATTTGAACTCAGGTCCTAGCATCCCAGTGCTGGCAGTGGCAGAGATGCCAAGACTTGACTTCAAGCCCCGTAGTTGGCAATAATAATAATAATAGTAGTAGTAGTAGTAGTAATACCCAGGCTTGGATTTGCACAATTTTTCTGGCAGGTATGGGATTGGAAATCAGAGTCTGGGTAACTCTGTGACACTGTGGGTGAAGAGGAATGGCTCACTGTCCTTGAAGACAAGAAATTCAGACCAGTTCCTAGGGCCTGAATTGAAGCCCCAGCACTGGAAAAAATAATGTTCATATATGAGATCTATTTACATACATGGGTTTACTGTGTTGACATTTATTACCCTTATTTATTTAGCATTATTACACATATAACGTTACTTTTATTATATCATATAACATAGGATATATTTTATACATCATACTGAGACCAAGGACTTTCACAGAGAAGGAAAACAATGTGTCAAAACTGGCTTCTTACTACAAAGAATAAATTTTTGGCCATCGTGGGATTTCAAATCATGGACTAAAATGCCCAATCCATAAATGGTGTCACAGTCTTAGCAGACCGGACTCTGGCAAACTGAGCTGCCAGGAAGATCTGAGTCCCATATATATATATAGTCCCATATATATATATATATATATATATATATGGGATTAGTGTGTGTGGCTTGATCATAGGAATAATGATATATGTATATTATATACAAATATACATATATATGTTGATAGATGTGTAGATTGAGATACATATGTATATATACCTATATATATATATGTACATATATATAGAGAGAGAGGGTCTGTGAGGATATTAAATTATATATATATATATATTATTACCAACTATTAGTTATTAGTGCTTCCATTTAATGAAGTATCCTGGTTGAATACTTATAAAAGCATTAATTAAAAATTAGTCAGTATCCTCAATCATACCATGATGATAGAACGGAAGATATAAATCCAATAATTATTCTGTGGCATTCTAAAATAGAATCATGAAGCAAATGCACATTTAATTATTACTTTTATAACATTCCCTTAGCATTCATATGAACAGGAATGAGTTTGTCAGGGTATCCCTCCATTTGTGGGTACCAAACCTAGCATTCAAACTCCAAGCCTGAGTAGTTTAATTTGAATGCAAACCATTGCAATGACACCATGAAGATTTCAGATCGTTATGATTTATAAAAAGAACAAGAAGAAAAGAAAGCAAGGTGTCAGTGGCTCCTGCCTGTAATCCTAGCTCCTTAGGAGGCTGAGATGTAAAGAATGCCAATTTGAATTCAGCCGAGGTGGGAAAGTCCATGATACCCTTCTTTCTAAGAGGTCACATGAAAAAGCAAAACCATGAATGGGTGTGTGGCTCAAGGGCAGAGTGCTACACTTGAGCAAAAGGAGCTTAGGGACAGAGCCTAGGCTCATAGTACAACCACAGACCTGCCAAAAAAAAAAGAGGAGGCAATAAGTCCTTGTATCTTTGTATGGATGATGAGCATTCAGCAGGTTGCCCATACCCAGACATCCAACCTGGGCAAGCTGGGACAAGCCCTCAGAGTGTACTAAGTCTGAGCCGGCAACTTGAACAAAGCATCCTTCTCTGCCATTTAAAGAACTGAAGCATTATGTTCTGGCTGAGGTGTCCCATTGGGACACCTAGAAGCCAGACACTGCCTCCAGGGAGACCACAGTTCTAGGCTACAGAAGTTGTCAAAGGTTCTGACTTCATATTCTCTATCCCTCTGTATGATGTGAGCCTAGACCTCCGGGGCCTAGTGGCTATCACTCATTTATCATTTCTCATTTTCAAGTCACAGGCTGGTCCCAAATATTGGCAAAGATATGAAATAGTCAGTGATTTCTACAACAAAAGGGGTAAGCTAATTAACCTCACCCTCATAACTCCCATTAGAAGTGAGACTTGGGTTGTGTATGTGGCTTAGTGGTCGAGTGCTTACATAACATGCATGCACGAAGCCTTGGGTTCTATTCCTCAGTACCACAGAAACAGAAAAAGCCAAAGTGGCACTGGGGCTTCAGTGGTAGAGTGCTAGACTTGAGCAAAAGAAGCTCAGGAACATGCCCAGACCCTGAGTTCAAGCCCCAAGACTGGCAAAAAAAAAATCAGCCTGGTGAGATATATTGTTCTGGGACTCAGAGGAGGCCCGAGGTTATAGGTAAAGGTAGGGTAGAGTGCAGGTGCTGGTGGCTCTCCCCTGTAATCTTAGCTACTTAGGAGGCTGAGATCTGAGGATGACAATTGCAAGCAGGAAAGTCTATATGAGACACTTTTCTCCAATTAAACACCCAAAAAGCCAGAAGTAGAGCTGTGGTTCAAGTAGTAGAGCGCTAGCCTTGAGCACAAAGGCTCAGGGATAGAATAGCATCAAGGCCATGAATTCAAACCCCAGGAATGGCACGCGCGCACACACACACACACACACACACACACACACACACACACACACACATACAACCTCACACACATACACACACACACACATCAAGATAGAGCATTTGCCACTCAGCCTGCACAAGTTCCATCTCTAGAAACTTAATACTAAAATAAAGAGGGAGATTGGAAGGAAAGACTTGCTCCATGAGATGATATACCCAGTGCCAAAATTCCACAGGAGTTCTAAATTGTGAAAGAGGACAGAGAGCCTCAGGCAGAAGGTCCAGCATGGGCAACGGTCCTGAGGTGTGGTTTAGAGCAGGTGGTGTGGGTGGAATGAAGGTTCTGTGGCTTCAGACAAGTCTGGCAGGACATTCAAGGCTGGGTCAAGGTTTATACTTGAGTCACAGGTAGGGCAGAGGTTGGGGTCCCAGAATGGGGCCCAGGGGGAAGATTATCTTGTCTTTCACCATGGACCCCAGTCATTTCCTGTGGCTGGAAGCCTGTTTTGCATAGCTCCTGACCCTCAGGCCTCCTTTTCATGGAGGAGTCAGGGCAAATGCAGGGAGGAAAGCTTGCTTAAGAAAAGCTTCTAGGGGCTGGGAAGGTGGCTCAGTGGTAGAGCGCTTGCCTTGCATGCCTGAGGCCCTAGGTTCGATTCCTCAGCACCACATAAGCAAAAAAGAAAAAAGCTGGAAATGGTGCTGTGGATCAATTGCTAAAGCGCTCGCCTTGAGCTGAAGAGCTGAGGGACAGCGCCCAGGTCCAGAGTTCAAGCCCCAGGACTGGACACCCCCCCCAAAAAAAAGAAAAGCTTCTAGCCTAATGCCACCAGTGGCTCAACCCCTGTAAATCCTAGCTACTCAGGAGACTGAGATCAGAGGGATGAAATTACTGAGGCTCTTCTTGCCAATGAACTACCAAAAGCCAGAAATGGAGCTGTGGCTCAGGTGATAGAGTGCCAGCATTGAGGGAAAAAGTTGAGACCAAAGCCCAGATCCCTGAATTCAAGCCCCAGCACTGGCTCCTAAAAAAATAAAAAAAGCTTTCAGGAGCTCCTAGTCCACTGTAGTGACACTCCAGATCAGCCCGGCACCGGTGGCTCACACCTGTCCTCCTAGCTCCTCAGGAGGCTGAGACCTGAGGATCATGGTTCAAAGCCAGCCCGGGCCAGAAAGTCTGGGAGACTCTGAACTCCAGAGAACCTCCAGAAAACTGGAAGAGGCTCGGTGGCTCAAGTGGTAAGCTGAAGAGCTGGGGAACAGCAACTAGGCCCAGAGTTTCAAGCCCCATGACCAACAACTGGCCTGCTTGGACGTCACTCTGTGGCAGAATATTTTCCAATGGGCCTCTGATGGACTCCCAATGTCTAGGTGTCCCACCAGTCTTCAGAGCAGCCTCTTTGGATATCTTTCCCTACAGAGTAGGCCACAGTATCAGAGAAGGGTCAAACCTTGGGGCATGGAGGTCATCGTTCGAGTCATCAGAATGGCATCTGTCATGGGTGCATTATGGATCTGAGCAGTAAATCTACGTCTCATACCAGGGTTCTGGGCCAGGAGGGGCAGGAGCTGCAAGATGATACAACAGGTAATGCCCACTCACACAAGTATCACAAAAGTGTGAATCTATCAGGCACACCTTTGACGGGTATTGAGTTGGGCTCATGAAAGACTTGTAGGCTTAGGAATCCACGGGTGGCTGGTTGCTGCTTGTAGCAGTCACTACCCCTGGAGTCCCAGGGTTTGGAGCCTTGCTTTCCTCACCAGTGCTCAGGGGCAGATGAAGGTCTGAAATCGTGGGCCAACTACAAAGAGCATCCATAGTGTCCTTCTCTTGGTCCTGTGGCTCCATGCATGAATGGAGGGGCAGGTTCCATGGAACTTACTGCCATGAACCAGACCCCTTAGCCCAAGAAGGACTTAGTGAGTAACAACTTGATCTGCCTTGAGAGTTTACTATGATTATGCCTCATGACTGCCCACAGTTCTACCTGAGCTCACCATTAACACCTCTGTGTGTGTGTGTGTGTGTGTGTGTGTGTGTGTGTGTGTGTGTGTGTGTGCATGCATGTGTGCGTGCACATATTTGTACAGGGGTTTGAACTCAGGGCTCAGGCTCTGTCCCTGAGTTTTTTCATTGAGGGCTAGCACTCTACCACTTGAGCCACAGCTTTTCTTCCAGCTTTCTGTGGTTATTTGCAGAAAAGAGTCTCACTGACTTTTCTAGCTGGGCTGCCACGAAAGGCAATCTTCAGATCTCAGGCTCTGAGGAGATAGGAATATGAGAGAATGAGCTATTAGTATCTAACTGGCCACACTTTCCTTCTTGGATAAAACAGAGTACCTCTCTGTCCCAGCTGAGCACCCATGTTCAGCTACTTCTCCAACCCAGGCTTCAGACAAAACATTCCCTCCACTGAGGACAAAGAAATGGGATCAGGTTTGAGCTTAATGTTCTCCACACAGTCAGGGGCTGCTAGGAGCTGATATAGAGATCAGAAATCTAGGCCAGGGCAAGTAGACAGCTGTAGAACAGAAGAGTGTATGAAAAGACATCCTTGCCGCTGGGTGCCAGTGGCTTATGCCTGTAATCCTAGCTACTCAAGGCTGACACCTGAGGAT
Source organism: Dipodomys spectabilis (assembly GCF_019054845.1). Taxonomy (NCBI): domain Eukaryota; kingdom Metazoa; phylum Chordata; class Mammalia; order Rodentia; family Heteromyidae; genus Dipodomys; species Dipodomys spectabilis. The sequence goes on along the minus strand of NW_024870854.1, from coordinate 1,881,708 downwards.
CAATCAAGTTTCAAAGCTAGCCTGGGTAGACTCTTATCTCCAATGAATTATCAAAAAACTGGGAAGGAATGTTATACTATTTCACACGGTACAGCACCAATTTTGTGCAAACAAGCTAAAGAATAGCACCTAGGCTCTGAGTTCAAGTCCCAGTAAACACACACACACACACACACACACACACACACACACACACACACTAACATCTTTAGCAGATGCCAATGTCTCAAACCAGCTATCTAGTACTCAATAGGCTGAACTCTTAGGATGGCAGCTTGAAGCCAGCCCAGGCAAGTAAATCCGTGAGAGTCTTCTCTCCACTAAACTGCTAAAAAAGATGAAAGGTGAGCTGTGATTCAAGTGGTAGAGTGTTAGCTCAGGGACAGTGCCTAGGCCCAGAGTTCCAGTTCTGAGATTTTTTTGGGGGGGAGGGGGTTCCGGTCATGGGCCCTGAACTCTGGGTCTGGGCACTGTCCCTCAGCTCTTCAGCTCAAGGCTAGCACTCTACCATTTGAGCCACAGCGCCACTTCCGGCTTTTTCCTTTTTGCTTATGTGGTGCTGAGGAATCGAACCCAGGGCCTCAGCCATGCAAGACAAGCGCTCTACGACTGAGCTACCTTCCAAACCCTCTGAGATTTTTTAAAAAAATAAATACCCTTTGCCATCCCCAACCCCACAGGCCATAAATCCAGATTTTGGTCATGCTAGATCTCACTTCCGTTCCTGCTACTTCCACAGCACTGTCACAAGTAGCCTGTGTGTGGCTAGCACTGGGTTAAGAATGGAAGTTACACAAGGGGGACATAACCAGGTCAAGGCTCATGCCCCAGAACATTGAGGTACTGGCCATACCTGTCTCTCACCCCCTCTACCCTGACCCTGGAATCTAGTCTGTGCCTCTGTATTATGGTTATCCGGAATTGTTTAGAAGGACCTGAGAGGCCCAGCTGGGCAGCGGGGGGAGGGGCGATAGACTTTCCTGCGATAAGGTACGTTTACATTTCCTAGACACCAATGGGTACTTCGAAGACAACTTTGCCTCACCTTCCATGTAGCCCCAGATCCACTTGTTTGGGCGGCCTTCAGTCAGCTATCAGGCTGAAGTTGGCCGGAGGCATTGGCAACCACCCTTCCCCCACTCCATTGCCAACCTGCTAGGATGGACATGCATCCAGAGGCCCAGTTGAAGAAAAGGAAAGGACATGCATGACTGAGCCCCTCTCCTCCATGGGCAGGGGAGAACCTATGTCAGCTGGCCCTGCTGACCCAAAATCCTCTGGAGGTGGCCAAAGTTATGGACAGCCAGATTTAGGCCCCAACAAAAAGCTAGAATATACAGGTCTCTGGCAATTTAGGACTCATTGTAGACCCAGATAGGGGGCTATAGGCAGGGTGCCATGCCATGGGGGAGGGGTTCCCTCTGAAGTCAGGAAGAGGCAGACAGGTGCCCAGGAAGGGGACAGAGAAAGATGAGGGAAAAATACACACACACACACACACACACACACACACACACACACACACACACACATACACACACACAGGAGTAGCCCAAGGCCTCAGCAGTCCCTGAGCACCATGAGAACTCTTATCTCTAATTAAAGACCCCCAAATATTGGAAGTGGAGCTATGGCTCAAATGGCAGTGTGCTAGCTTTGAGCATAACACAAGGGATGGGACCCAGGCCCCAGTTACAAACTTTTTCTAGCATAGACCTACCCAAGAAAGGGAAGCAGGTAGGCACACGGGAGCTCAAAGCTCACAAGTAATACTCAAGACTCACAGAATAGACCCCATCCTGCTCTGATTCTCTAAATTCTATGTCCTAGATTATGTCAGTCTTAGATGGGACAGACCATGCACCAAGTCAGGACGTTCAAGTACAATCTCATACTGAGGATCCCGTGACCTAATCAAGGCCTCAAGATCCCTCGACACTGGGCGGGCAGTCAGTTGAGGTCTAGTTATCCAGCCACAAGATATGGGATTGAAAGGATTTCTTGGTCAAGGGATGCAGACTGAAGGGCTGTAGGTCCCTCTCTCTCGGGAAGGACAAAAGGCCTATCCATCCCAGGAATGTTCCTGGGTTGTGATTATCCTCAATGAAACAACCCTGCTCAGAGCTCAGTGCCTCTGGTTTTCCCACCACCCCCTACCCAGCCCTGCCCCACCTTCAGTCGGCCCTCTCTGAATCCCAGATCTGCCATCTAGACTAAAGTTTGAGCCAGCAAAGGGACCCACCTCTATCTCTGAGAATGCAGTCACGGGGCTCTACAGTCCCCTAGAGGAAGTCTTGGGGCAACACGGGTCTGATTCCCCCCTCATTCTCTGGATGTCCTGTGCCAGTGGCAGGCTTACCTCTCTCTGGTCGAGGAATGAACACTGGGAGTGTCATCTTCAGATTGAGCCAGCAAAAGTCCCAGTCCCCAAGGATGTACCACACAGGCATCCAGCAGTGGATGACAGCCAGCTGGTCAATTGTAAACCCAAAGTGTCAGGACCTTTAACAGCCATGTGGCTGGGTCAAAGTCTCTATCACTGATGGTCTAAGTTGTTAGATGAGGTTATGGCTCCAATGGCCTGACACACCTGACCTGGGATCATCCTCTCTCTTCATCTTCTTGCTTAGCACTTGCCACCCCCCTCTTGACACTCCCTCAGCCTATACCTCCCTATACTTTGGACAATTTCTTCTTATCTGACTAGAAAATAAACTCGGTGGGCCAGGGGAGACTGAAATTTGGTGACACACCCTGAGCCCTAGGGTCCACCCAAGGCTGTTTCCCTCTGCAGTCGGCGACCACACAGCTCCTGGATGTTATGAAATTCCTGAGGGGTCCGTGGCTTCGTCCTACATACTGGCTTTAGGCTCTGAAACTGTCCCCACAGAGATTGTGAGTGGTTGGCTCCCTTGATCCAGGGACTCCAAACCAAGGCTTGCATGTTCCATTCTTCTTTCCTTTCCTCCTTTTCTCCCTCCATCCTTCCCTCCACTTTCTCTTTCCTTTCTTTGTGTCACTCCTGGGCCTTGAACTCAGAGCCTGGGTGCTGTCCCTAAGCCTTTTTACTCAAGGCCAGAGTCTACAGCTTGAGCCACTCATCCACTTCTGGCGTTTTCTTTTTGGTAATTTGTTGGAGATAAGAGTTTTACAGGCTTTTCTTCCTGGGACTTAAGCCTCAGTCCTCCCATCTCAGCCTCCTAAGTAGCTAGGATGACAGGTGTGAAACACCGGCATCTAGCTCAAACCAAGATTTCTTCATGTGCTGTGGAACCAGCACTAGAATATTTCATTGTCTATGATTCCTGGACCTGGCACTCACTTTAACGGTTTGTTGGATAAATAAATGAGCATCTCTCTATGACAATACTACAGAAAACTCCCATCCAACTCAGGTAAGCATCCTGGGGGTGGAGGGGTTAGTGGGGGAGGTGTTAAAGCCTGAAGTAGCTCTTCCACAGTTCTCCCTAGTCCCACTTCCTGCCCTCCTGGAGCCACCGCACTTAACTCTTTAGGCTCTGAGGATGTGAGCCACGATGTACTTGCTGGATTCTGGGGCTCTTCGATGCCTCTCTTTTCAAAAATCTTTGTCCAGAGGCTAACTCACAGTTTGGCACTCAATTCCACCCTCAGGTGTGAATGAGGCACGTGAGGTGAAAGCTTGGCTCAAGGGGCCTCCTCTCCTCCCCCTGGGGCCAGACATGATGGTCTACCACATCTGGCTCCCAAGTTTCATGTTGCAGAGAAAGAATCCTTGAGGGTTCCCAGTTCTCTGAATCTCCCAGATTCCAGTGCAGTGCTGGGAATCGTCTCGGCTCACAGCTGGCAACCTGGGGATTGCGAGGTCACCATCTCTGCTCCCCATGATGTCCTTGACTGTGGTGGTCACCCTAGAGAGAACCAGAGGAGAATCAGCAGCTGCTGGAGGAAGGGAGTCAAAGCAGGATGTTCCTGACAGGAGACGATCTGGCTTGGGAACTCTGCCTATGCCGCCTTGAACATCATTGTTTGGCAGCTGAAATGGTCCATCTAATTTGACCCATAATCCCAATCATTAGTAGTAATTGCCAGCTTAAAGAAAAAATCCTGGAAAAGCTGGCATTTCAGTTGTCCCAATCAAACTTAAAGGCTTCCAAAGTCAGTGGTCCCCTTTTCCTTCTAGACAGCCAATAGCAGGTTACAGAAACTGGCATTCAGCCAGCCCTAGCTAACTGCCATGGCCTGATACCGTGCAGGCTTCATTAGGGGGAACGCACTTGCCTACCACTGCCCAGCTGGAAACAACCGAGGCAGGACACAGATTGGAGTCTACAGGACTCCAGGGAGGACTGCCCACCGGTGCACAGCCCTAGGAGGGAATCCAGGCCACCAGTGGGGGCCTGAAGCCCCCTGCCCAGATGCCCATGGACACCGCCAAACCCTGGGTAAGGTTCCCCTCTCTTCCTTGTTTGTAGTGAACCATCTGTTATGTCACACCATTTGCCACCCACCAGACCCTCCTAGCTTCACATCTGCTGCCCTACTCCCCCCATCACATTCCCTAATTATGTTTGGCAGACACATTCCCAACCCTTGAATTAGCTCCAACTTTACACACCAGAGCAGGTTATCTGGCTGTATGAGTGTGGCTGTGGTCACACTTGCCTCACCAGCCTGAAGACAGAAGGACAGGTGTCCACTCTGGTCTGTGATTCACATAGACCTCCAAGTGGAGACCCACGCAGACCCAGAAGCTACTGTGAGCTACAGAAAAGGGGAAGAGAGAGGTGGAAAGAGGTGGAAAGGAACATCTACTAAAACCTTCCCCAAACTATTCATGTAACGGTGAAGGAGAAAATAAAAATTGTGGCTGGGAGCATACATGGCATTGATGACAAAAGAACAATACACATACACAAAAATAAAATGCTTTCGCTCTTTTTAGACATGGTGACTTAAATATGTTTCCATTGTTTTCATCTCCCTGCTCTCCCAACATGCACAACATGCATTCGCGCGCGCGCACACACAAACACACACACACACACACACACACACACACACACACGAACACACAAAATCCAGACCAGTGACAGAAGACTGGTACATGCAGCACCTGAAATTTGCCAACTGATCGCTCACCTGAGCACAGTCATGCTGTACAAGTTGAAAGATGATCTCTCTCCCTCCCTCTCTCCCTCCATTTCTCTCTCTCTCTTTCTTTCTCTCTCATACACACACACACACACACACACACACACACAGACTCAGAACAGTGCCTCTCCTGAGTTTGTCAGTTCCTCATCTGGGACAATGTACAAGCTGGGGCGTGGGGTTTCCTTGTCAGAACCAGGGGATCCCACCAAAGGGGAGCACCATTCTAATAAAAAAGAACCACTCTGCCTCTCCCTTTCTCCAGGGTCAGAATCTTCCACTTGAGAACAACAAACCTTAACTCCACATAAACCAAAACCCTAGGCCAGGATGCTGGATAGAGTGCTGAGACAGGTGGCTCCTCAGAGCCAGGACAGATAACAAGCAGGGGTTCATGGTTCCCCCAGAGGGGTGTCTGACCTGGGATGGGGGCGGTTTTGGGGAAATGGATGGGCTCCTAAATGTTACATACATGCATGGACTTCCTACTTCCAGCCTAGATGCTTCTGGGTGACTTGGTGCATTCTTGGGGAGGATGAGGAGACCAGATGGACCGGGAGCACCAGCAGATTCTGGCAGAGCTGAGAAATGTGATCACCCTGTGAGAACTGATGACAGCTGGGGTGGGGAGAATAGGCTGGGTGTGGGTGAGAGGGGGTGTGTTTCTCCCAGATATTCATCTTCTATCTGATCCCCAGTGTCCTCACCTCCCTAGTGGGCTTTTCTGGGACCCTCCTCAGGTGAAAGGGTGACCAAGCATAGAGGACAAGGGCTCACACAGCAAGGGGGTCTATCTTCTGCATCCAACACCCCCACCCCCAGAAATAAAGGAAAAGACCTGAGAAGGCAGGTTTGGAGATGCTGCTCCCCACCTCTGACTGAAGCCACCAGGTTCCCACCAAGGTGAGGAAGGGTGCAGATGGGTGGCTGTGTGGCTCCATTACTACAGGCCAGGATCTCTCTGGTGCCCCCTCCTCACCCAACCCTGCATCTTCCCGTTTCCTGGGACACTGGCCACTAGGGACATGAGAGGGATCCTCGGGTTGCCACTCACCCCCACCCCCCACACCTGGGGTGCATTTGGGGCAGAGCCAGGGTGTACTATGGGATGCAGGGGAGGCACAGGTGGGACAGGAGAGGGGAGGCAGGAGGCACGGGTCGGATCTGGGTTCGCAGAATGGGGGAGACTGTGAGGTGGGGTCGAGGGGTTCACTGGGCAATGGGGTCCCAGGGTATGGGCCCACAGGGTGGCCACTCACGTATGCTGCTGGGAGAAGCTGTAGGCAGTGGCTCCAGGTGTGGCAGGCCCAGAATCCAAGGACCAGCGACCTGGACCGGGTCACTGAAACAAGCCAGCAAGGGGCACGTTATCTCAGCTGGGCAACTGAGAGAGGCTCGCCGGGTCTAGGCTAGCAGTGCCATTTTTGAAACATGGCACCTTGGGGAGGGTCGGGGAGGGAGGGGCGGGATCTGAGGGCTCATGGTATGGCAAGCATGGCCTCTCTTCCCCCTCAGCTGCAGACAACTCAGCTCCCCCCTCATCCACAGCCAGACCTGTTTCCGCCGATGCCGCCATCACCCCTGCCACTGCTGCCCCCAAGGCTGCCTCTTTAGCTACCTCCTCCTCAGTGGCCTCCTCCTCTGTGGCCACTGCCACCACCATGATAATTGGAACCTTGGACTTGGGACAGCCCATGGCCACCATGCCACCATGGGGCTGCTTGAGGTGATGTTTCTGCTGTGCTAGCTCCTCATGCTCTGCGCTCCCAGTCAGGAACTTCACTTCAATTGAGGCCTCAGCCAGCCACTGAAGCCACTTCCTCTCATGCATGTACTTACTCCTCTCTGCTCTCTCTCTCTCTCTCTGCTTCCACTCCTCTTGCGGGCCACTTCGACCCCTCCACGCATGCCTGCTTGCCACTGAGAGCCCCTGGCCACTGCTACCACCACAGTGAGCCCTCTGAGCCCTGCCTCCTCCTCCCCACTGCCCCACCCCCTCCTCTCCTCAACCCCCCTCTACTCCCCTCATCCCCGCCCTCCACCCTTGCCTACAAGAGCAGCCCCGCCTGGGCCCTAAGGCTTCCAGGCCATGGGAATTGCAGCCTCACCTCAGCTCAGCACTCCCCGCCAACCCTAACACTTGCCCAGGGAATCAAATCTACCCTCAGCCCCACCACTGGAGGAGACTCTCCTCCATTCCTCTCCACTCCACACATCAAGCAGGTACACGGTGACCCCTGTGCGTGTGTATGTAGGTGTCTTTGTGTGTGTGTGTTTGTGTGTGTGTGTGTGTCTGTGTGAGAGCAAGCGAGAGAGAGAGAGAGAGAGAGAGAGAGATTGTTGGGGATAACTACCTCAGAACAAAGCACCCTTTGGGATGACTCAGCACACAGAACACTTCAAAAAACAGCACAAAGCACCCTGTGTAAAAGACTCAACACAGTGTGCCCTTTGAAGCACTTAGCATATAGTAACCTTTGGGATAACTCAACATACAGCTCCCCTTAAAGGAGGAAGTCCATAGCATGCAGTGTATAGGACTCAGTTCATGGCAAGCTTTGAAAAACTCAGCACGTAGAACACTTTTCCAGGACTCAGCACATAGCACCCTGTGTTAAGGCTCCACACACACCACTCTTTGAAGGGCTGAGTATGTAGCACCCTGTGTAAAACATTCAGTGCACAGCACCCTTTACAAAACTCAGCACATAGCAGAGTTTTGAAGGACTCAGCATATACCACCCTGTGGAAGGGCTCAGCACACAGCACCATTTGAAGGACAGTACAGAGCACCCCGTATAAAGGACTCAGCACATAGCACTTGAAAAACTCACCTCATCCGACTCTTCTCAAGGATGCAGCACATTGCATCCATTGGGATGACTCAGCATACAACCCCCTTCGAAGGACTCAGCAAAAGTACTCTGTGTAAAGGACTCGGCCCACAGCACCCATTGAAAAATTCACCTGTCCCTCCCTTCTCAAGGGCTCAGCACATAGCACCCTTTGGGATGAATTAGCACACTGCACCTTTTGAAGGACTCAGCATAAAGTACATTCTTTAATGGACTCAGCACACAGCACCCTTTGAAAAACCCAGTAAGGCCCACTCTTCTCAAGGACTCATAATATAGCACCCTTTGTGATGACTCAGCACACAAATGCTTTTGGAGGACTCAGCACAAAACCCCCATGTGGGAAGGACCCAGAAAATAGCACTCTGTGAAGGACTCAGCACATAGCTGTTTGTCACAAGTTCAGCTGTCATTAGAATTAGGGTGCTTTCTTCTGTATCACCATTCTTCAGAAACACTTCACAAATCCTACTAGTTCACCTTTAGTTAACCTGTTTTATGGGGGAGGGTCAGCTGGGGGTCTTGAACTCACAGCGTGGGGGCCCTGTCTCTGAGCTCTTTGATTCAATGTTAGAGCTCAACCACTCTGAGACACGGCTCCAATTTTGTTTTTTTGGGGGGTGGGGGTTGTTCTTTGACAGGCCTTGCAGTGATCAGGAAGGCCAAGTTGTGGTGTCCATGGACAAAGGGTCTCAGCTTGGCCTGGAGCTGACCTCTCCCTTCCTTGTGTCCCTGGAAGCTGGGCCTCCTGGAGCTCTCTTGGCATAAGATGGAACAGATCTGCTCTGGAATCAGCATTTAGGGTGGGCAAAAGTCAGCTTGGCCCTGGTCACTTCCCCCAATTGAACTCTACATGACGATAGTCCCCCACGATGACACGGGGCCACATATCCCGCATCTGGCTACAAGGGGGCAGGAGTCACCCACCATAGGGATTGTACCTGGAAGTTGTGTTTACTCTTGCTTCCCTGGGCCCCTATCAAACTTCAAAGCCACCCTGGACAGGAATGTACTTGAGAGTCTTACCTACAATTAACCATCAAAAAGCAAGTGGGGCTGTGGCTCAAGTAGAAGAGCACTAGCCTTGAGCAAGAAAACTCTGGAATAGAGCCTAGGCCCTGAGTTCACACACACACACACACACACACACACACACACACACACACACACACACACACACACACACACACACACACCACATGCATGCAAAATGAGAGATTTCTACACTGCAATCTTTGGGTATTCTCTACCTTTTCCCCACTAAGCCTGGTGGCTGTTGACCTAGGTATTTGATGCATTCAACACCAGCTGGCATCTTTTATTTTGGGGAACAGAATTGCTAGAATATCAGCCTTCCCACATCCCAGCTCCTTGACTGGGTCAAGGTCTATCCAGGCCCTTTGGGGCTCCTTTTACAGAATAGCCAAGATGCCTTCAAAAGGCATCATATGCTGGGCACTGGTGGCACATGCCTGTCATCCTAGCTACTCTGGAAGTTGAGATCTAGAGGACCTCGGTTCAAAGCCATCTTGGGCAGGAAAGTATGTGAGACTCTTATCCTCGATGAACCATCAGAAAACAAGAAGTGGCACTGTGGCTCAAGTGGTGGAGTGCTAGCCATGAGAAAAAGATCTCAAGGACAGTGGCCAGGCACTGAGTTCAAGCCCCAGGACGGGAAGAACAAATCTATCTTTGTTGGAGGCTTGTTTACCCTTTGAAAACTCTTCATTCTTTGCGATAAGCTTAACAAGGGCCTCTTCCCTGGCCACGAATGGTCCATTAGATGTCCCTTGAATATGGGCCACCTCCCGGAAGCCTCTGCCCTACCTGACCCTCAGTTTCCCTTCCCATCACCTGGAGATGGAGGCCTGAGAGAAGGCCACCTGGCCACCTACTTGTGGTGGCTGCTGAGGCTTTTAAGAGTCAGTATGTCACATAGAGATTCATCATCTGCATCAGTCTACAGAATAAAGGGAGGGAATACTCCTTGCCTGAGCCTGTGAGCTGTGGGTGATCTGCATCTGTGGCTTCTGCGGCAGGATGTGCTCCATGGGGGAGTCCTCTATGGGGTAAGGTAAGTTTCCACACTGCTTTGAAGTGGCAATTCTTCCAAACCTTTCTGCTCCTCCCTCATTTTGACCACCGTGGAGTCTGAGGTGTCTGAAGCGGTGGTGGTGGCGGGGAACTCAGCCTGTGCTGGCATCTGGTGCCTGCTGTCCATGCCTTCCCCTGAGAGGAATCACAGGGGCTCCCACAGCTCTCTCCTCTTCATCTTCTCCTGGGACAGCCAGCACATGTGCTCAGCTTTCTCCTGGCACAGCTCACAGGACGAACATCTGCTATTTACACGCCATGAGGGAGTCCTCGATGATGCAGATGTGTGCCAACAGATGGCTGCATCCATGGTGGTGCCCATCCACTGGATTTCAGAAGTCCTCATCAATAGGCAGGTCATGGACAAAGCAGATTTTCTTCTCGGATGCCCACGTGTCCTGCTTCCCATCCTCACGTATGCTGTGGTGCCAGCTCGCAGGGTGGGGGGCCAGTGGCTCCAGTTTCTCTGGCACTGAGCTGCCAAGTGGACTTGGCACCCGCAGTGGGCCTGCAACTCTTGGTGCAGGAATTTCTCCCTGTAGATTTCAGCCATGGAGAGTGCCCCCAGATCCACGTCCCTCTCGGTTTGGGGGATGTCTCCATCCTCTGCGATGGTCATGTCTGGGGGAGTTGCCTCCTCACCTTTTGCTTCTCCAGGGCTCTCAACTTTCCCTTCCCCATGGAAAGCCAGGAAGCTCAGCTGGGCCTGCAGGCTCTCCTCTTGTGGTCTGGTCACTTCCAGGCATTTGAGGGTGACCTGCCACTTTGGGGGCACCACCTGGTCCCGACAGTTGGTGGGGCCTGCACTTGTTTCAGCTGCTCCAGCAGCTGGTCTGCCTCTCTAGGTGCTGCTGCAGGGCCTCCTTCTCAGAGCTCAGCTGCTCATTGGAGGTGATGTGCAGCTCACAGGTGGCTCTGAGCTCCTGCATCTGGGCCAGGGACTGCTCCTGCCGCTCCTGCAGCTCTCAAGCTGCTTGACTCTCTCTCTCTCAGCCACCTCTTTCCATTCCTCTATCTTCTTCACTGTGTGGTCCAGCTGTTCTCACAGATGTTTCTTCACCTGCTGCTCTGAGTCTAAGATGCTGGCCAGCTTCTCCTTCTCACTGCTCATCATGTGGAGAGAGGCCCTCAGCAGTGCCAGCTGTTCTTCCATCTGTCCGTTGCACACATGCGCATCGTGGGATCTTGCAGATCTCCTGCTGATCCTTGGCCTTCTCCAGTCTCCACAGTTGCTTCTCCTGCTCCGTGTTCTGGAAATGGAGCCTTTGGTTTTCCTGGACCTGGATGTGAAGTTGTTCCTCCAGGTTTTTCAACTCCATCTGCGTGCAATAGGCCTGGGCTTTCATCTGCTGCTTGACCAGAGATGGTCCCGAAGGGGGCCATGTCTCTGCCAGCTTCCTTCTCATTTCCCCCAGCTCCTTCTCTAGGTTAAACACCTGCCTTGCCCCTCGATTCTTCTCCTCTGGCAGTTGGTTCACCCAGTGGGTCAGCCACTGGGCCTCCTCCTTATGCACAGACCTCTCAATGCTCAGGTCTTCTGTGAAGGTGTCTCTCTCTAGATTCGCTGCAATCACCATCCAGCTCAGGTTGTCCAGTAGTCTCTTTAGTACCTCACGCCCTGCCAGCACTTGTTGGAACTTGCCGATTCTGCTCTTCATGTTGCTCCACTGTGTCCAGAGTGCTTCCAGCTTCTCTTGCAACTCAGTGTTCACTTGCTCCAAGTCATTGAAACTTCTGATCTTTTCCTTGAGCTGAAGGGTCACATCATTCAGCTGTTCAAAGAACATTTCGGTCTCATTCTGTGAGCAGTGACCACAGAAGCCGCCATCTCCAGCTCTGCCATGGGCTACTCTGCGGTCTGCAGGCAGCTGGTGAGAGCTTCATTGTCCCTTTCTCTATCATTGGTCGCCTGCTGCACACGGGCTGGTGAACATTGTAAATCACTTTCTTCCCAAACCAACCTCTCTATGGGTGCCTTGTGGATCTCTGGCTCCCTTTTCAATGCTGTGTGCAGTTGGGCTATCTTCTCCTCTCTTACTCCCGCTCATCCTGCAAGTCTGTCTTTTCCTGCTTCAGTGGTTGGATCTTGGCACAGAGCTCCTCTTTTCTTCTTTTGCTGGGATCCAGGGTGGGCACCACATGTCAGTACACCTCTGCAGATCCTTGGTGTTATCGGGACCATTGACACTCTGGACCCTGGTAGCTGTGGCTGTGTCCAAAGGCAGGGGAGGCCCATGGTCAGCATCATATTTGGCTGGACTCTCCTTTGAGTCACACTCCCCAGTGGTGTTTGTCTTGGGGATCCTTCACTTTTTCATGTTCTTAGTTTTCTTGAATGTTGCAGATCTGTTGGGAGGATTCTTCTGCCAGTGTTCTTGTGGCAATTTCTTGCCCGCAGCTCTCTCATGGAATCCTGTTGTTTCAGACATCTGAGCGCTGGGAAAGATGGGCTGGCCACTTTCCCAAGGTCTGGAAAATGCTCTATTCACCCACTCACTGTCTAGGACCTCAATTTCCTACTCTACTCCAATGTGGCCTCAAGTATCTTGCTCACCACTCAGCCACCTCTACCTTCCTCAACTGCTAGTAGTGGTGTCAACCAACTGAGGGAATCCAGGTGCTACTGGGCAGCATGGAATTTGGGCGTGTCCACCATTCTTGTTTCCCATTGGTCAGAGAGAAACATAAAAGAATGGGGGTGTGGATGGATTCCTGTGATGCAGGCAGAATGGGCAGAGTCAAGATGACAGCACCCCTTTCATATGAAACTCTGTCCAGTCCAGTTGAGGACAAGAGGGTGACCTGCTTTAGCTGGATGGCTGCAAAGATTGTTGTGTATGTCTGTTTGTTGCCAGTCCCTGACCTTGAACTCAGGATCTGGGCACAGCCCTTGAGCTGCTTTTGCTCAAGGCTAGCCCTCAACTAGTGAAGCCACATGGCTCTACTTCTGGCTTTGTTGGCGCTGAGGTTGGACAGGGGTCTCAAGGACTTTCCTGTCTAGGGTGACTTTGACCATGATCCTCCTATCACAGCCTTGTAAGTATCAAGGAGGACTGCTGAGAGCCATTAGTGCCTGCCTAATCATTGATGTTGCTGATGTTCTTGGACAGACCAGTGATTTCCTTATCCTCAGTTTTAAGTGGTGAGAGTTGGAGCCCACATCCTGGTCCTGCCACCTCCAAATGGCAGGTGATCCTAAAAAACTCAATCCTATCCATATAAATACCAATGGCATGTGATATATGTGATTGAATGGGCAGTTCTTGAATGATTCTAGGATAAAATTATACACAATTATATTATAGGACACTGATCAATTTTAATTAATACTTTATCAAGCATTTAAACAATCACATTCATTAAATGGAGGCAGAATGAAATACCTAAGAATTGGACATCACATAGAACAGTTGCCATTTTTTCTGTCAGGACTGGGATTGGAACGCATGGTCTGGGTCACTCTTTTGCACTGTGTGGAAAAGGGAAGCTCACCTCCTTGAAGTCATGAAATTCAAGTCTGTTCCTTAGACCTGAAATCAATCCCCAGCACTAGAAAATATCCTATTCATGTACATTTTAAATATTTGATTTATATTTATATATATAGGTTGACTCCATATAGCTTTCAGTGTTTTCGTTTTTATTTTTTGTTTTATTCATGTATTGGCCATTTATTTTATTGACTATTATGGCACATAGAACATTAATTCCATAGGATATAGGTCTGCATATATGTTCCACTTCATACCTGACTCCTAGGACTTTCACAAAAAAAGAAAACGTTTGTCACCATCAGTTTCTTACTCCACGATTCATTTATTGGAAGTGCTGGCATCTGAACTATGGCCTACAAGGCCCAATTCATGAATGGGTAAGTGTCAACACGCCATCCTGGGGCAAATCGAGCTGACAGGCAATTCCAAGGACCTTAGATCGAGCCCCAGGGTTTTACAAAATAAGAACAGAGTGACACCCAGAGGTAGTATGCTAATAAATATATATCTTAATAGAGTGCCAGACATGTCTACACAATATTCAGTTATGTAGACTACATTTCTACCAAATTCTTGTGTAATTATTATGCCTCTATGTAATTAATGTTATTGTTTTTATCCTTAATAAACTATTAAGTAAATTAGTGTCCTGAAATTATTGCATCCCTGTGAGAAATAGTATTCTTTTAATGCTTCATAAGATAATTAAATAGAATCAATCAGCTGACTGAAATCATGAAGTCTAATTTTATTCAAGTATCATTCATGAACAACCTATTCAACCATGATATTGATAACATTCCATCGTTATTCCTGTGAATGTGAATGAGTCTCTTAGGATCTCCCACCATCCAGAAGTGGCATGACTGGGATTCGAACTGTAGGCCTATGTTGCCATGCGGGACTATGGCTTCCTCAAAAGCCCACAATTAAAAAAAAAAAAATTTAGCTCCCTCGTTCGCAATTCGAGCCATTTTTTTCTGCCAGGCCAAGGATTTGTACTCAGGTCTGGGTTACCAGATAGTCTGCTAGCCACGGCCAATGCAAAGTGAGGTACCGTTTGTAGCCGTGTAATTTGGACCCAGGTTGGTCACCATGAAAAGGAAGAAAATGTAAAAAATCCATCCTGTGGCTATTTTTCTGTGTGGGGTTTTTTTTTTTTACTCCTGCAAGGCTTCAGGGCCTAGGATCACAGGGTCGACTATGGGCCTATGGCAGCCCACCTGCCTAAAGTGATCGAAGCTGAGGCAGGGTTTCCATTGGTTAGCAAAAAAAAAAAAAAAAAAAACCCAAAAAACAAAAAAACCCTAAAAACTAATAAAGCACTCTAGTTCAGAATTCACACCATTTTTCTGCCACAGCTCAGATTCCAACTCAGGTCTTGGTAACACTATAGCACTGTGGGGGAAGGGGAAGCTTACCATCCTTGAAGACTACAAGGTCAGGCCTGCTCCCAGGGCCTAAATTGAACCCCCAGCACTGGCAAAAATCATATGCCCATCTATTTTAAACATAGGATCTCTATTCACATTCATTCATTCAGTACAATTATTCTTTTTATTGTGTGTCTTAGTCATGGATGCATTTTGTTTATTGAGCATGATGACAGATATAACTGTGCTAGCATGGATGACAATCTATTCCCATGTCTATAGAGTTGCTTAAGTCTTCTCCATACTAGCTGAGACCCAGAACTTTCACAGGACAGGAAACAGGTGGATAGATTGGATTCTCATACCTGCATTCCTCTTTTGGCAGTGTTGGGATTTGAACTCAGAGCCTAGCAGGCCCAATTGGAGAAAGGTTCAAGGTCAGGACACCATGATGTGAGCATCTAAGGAACTAGGCTGTTCCCAGGACCTGAGATTGAGGCCTGAGGATAGGGCAGGTGGAGAGCACAATAGTCATCCATTCATAAGCTGAAGATAGTATGCATATTTGTTTAGAGTAGGAGAGATGCCGACCTGTGATGGAATCCAATGTACCTTGTGACTAATGATTCTTGGATCTTTCCCGATGCCTACATTTCATGACTGTGATGATTATGGTCATGCTTCATCAATTCTTCATTAAAAATAATCGATACCCCAGGAATCTTGCCTATCATTTAATACTCACATCCTGCAGGAACTACTCATTCAAGGATGAGATTGATCACATTCCACGACTCTTCCTAGGTCCGGAAACAAGTATCTCAGGATCTCACGCCAATCCTTCAATGTAGGGGGCTGACTGGGATTCGACCTCTGGGGCTCTTTGCCTGGATGGCCTGGGGCTTCCCCAACAGCTGCAGGCCTCAGCCATTCCAGGTAAACTTCACTCTGTAGGTTGCCGGGTTCAGACCCACCATGGTCACGGTACAAAGGAAAATGAATGTAAAAGCACCAGGTGGAACTTCCCACTGCTTTTTTTTCCCTCACAGCTTTCTTTTTTTCCTGCAAGCCCTGGGGTCCTAGGATTTGAGGATGGGCTATAGGCCCAGAGGCCACAGCATAGGATGATCAAAGCTGAGGCAGAGTTGCCACTACTTGAGTTCGAGCACGGGGTCTGGTTAAAAAAAAAAAAAAAAAAAAAAAATATATATATATATATATATATATATATATATATATATATATATATGAAGGAAGGAAGCACCCTAGTGCAGAATTCGCGCCATTATCCTGCCAGAGCTGAGATTTCAGCTCAGGTCTGGGTAACTCTGTTGCACTGTTGGGGAAGGGTAAGCTAAACATCTTTGAAGACTACAAGGTCAGGACGGGTCCCAGGGCCTGAATTGAAGCCCCAGCACTGCCAAAAATCATATGTCCAACTATTTTACACATAGGTTCTCTATTTACATACATATGTGGAATGCATCATGCTTTCAGTGTAGTTATTCTTTTTATTGTGTGTTTAGCCAGGGATGCATTTTGTATTTTATTGAGTATGATGACAGATATAACTGTGCTGACATGGATGACAACCTATTCCCATGTCCATGGAGTTGCCTATGTCTTCTCCACTCTAGCTGAGACCAAGGACATTCACAGGACAGGCAAACAGGTCGACCTATGGGTTCTCACATCAGGATTCTGCTTTTGGCAATGTTGGGATTTGAACTGAGATCCTAGCAGGCCCAATTGGTGAAAGAGTCAAGGTGAGGAAACCAGCATGTGAACAACTGAGGAGCTAGGCCATTCCCAGGACCTGACAATGAGCCCCAGGGAGGGCCAGGATAGGCATAAATTCATACTTGAAACATAGTATCTGTATTGACATATATGTGTAGGCAGCATCTTGTGTTCGGTGCATTTCTTCTCCTTAATTTATGTCTAATTCATGATGGTATTGTGAACTTTACTGAGTATGGTGACAGATATAACTGTACTGACATGGATGATGACCTGTTCCCATGGTTATAAGGTTGCCTATGCATTCATTCTCCATCCTAGCTGAGACCCAGGACTTCCACATTCGAGGAAATCAGGCGCAATGACTGGCTTCTGACATCAGGATGAATCTTTTGTCAGGCCTGGGATTTGAACTCAGGTCTGGGTAACCCCGTTGCACTGGGGGAAGGGGAAGCTCATCATCCCTGAAGACTAGAATGTCAGGCCTGGTCCAGGGTCTTATTCGAAGCCCCAGCAGTGGACAAAATAACAAGCTTACCTTTTTTAAACATAGGATCTCTATTTACATACAAGTGTGGTATGCATCTTGCTTTCAATGTAGTTATTTTTTAAATTTTGAGTCTTATTCATGGATGTATTGTGTATTTTATTGAGTATGGTGACAGGTATATCTGTGCTGCTGTGGATGACAACCTATTCCCATGCCTATAGATTAGCCTATATAGCATTCTCCATCCTCAATGAGGCCCAGGACCTTCACAGGACAGGAAATCATGTGGATCCATTGGTTTCTCACATCAGGATGAATCTTTTGGCTGTCCTGGCGTTTGAACTCAGAGCTTAGTAGGCAGAATTGGGGAATGGGTCAAGGTGAGCACACCAGCATGTGAGCCACTAAGATGCTAGGCCGTTCACAGGACCTGAGCTCATGCCCTGCGGGGGTCAATATACTCATGAAATCATAATTTAAGGAAAGGAGCTATATTTCCATACATGGGTCGGTGGCATCTTGCGTTCAGTGTACTCATTCTCTTGATTTCGTGTCTTATTCATAGATGCAATATGTATTTTATCTGAGTGTGATAACAGTTAGAACTATGCTGACATTGCTGGCAAACAATTCCCATGAGTATAGAGTTGCCTGTATAGCATATTCCATTCTAGCTGAGACCCAGGACTTTCACATCATAGGAAAACTGGTGCAACTATTGGCTTCTCATATCAGGATGAATCTTTTGGTAGTGCTGGGATTTGAACTCAAGGCCTAGCAGGCTCAAGTGGTGGATGAGGCATGGTGAGCACACCAGCACGTGAGCCACTAAGCATCTAGGTCTTTCCTGGAACCTGAGATCAAGCCCCGGTGGACGCTATAGTAGTCATAAATTCAGAATTTAAACAGACGATCTCTATTTCCATACATGGGTGGGCGGCATCTTGGGTTCAGTGTAGTTATTGTCTTTATCTGGTGTCTTACTCATTGATGTATTGTGTATTTTCTTGAGCATAGGATGACAGATATAACTGTGGAGACCTGGATGACAAGCTATTCCCATGAGTATAGAGTTGCCTATACATTTTGCATCCTAATTGCGACCCAGAACTTGCACAGCACAGAACAGGTGCAAAGAATGGTTTCTCACATCAGAGTGAATTTTTGGAAGTGCAGTGATTCGAACTAGGGGCCTAGGAGGCCCATCTGTCCAATGGGTCCACATGAGCAAACCAGCCTGTGAGCCACTAAGGAGCTGGGCTGTTCCCAGGAGCTGAGATCAAGCCCCAGGGAGGCCACAAGAGTCCTCAATCCATCATTGAAACATGGGATGTATATTCACTTCAGTGTGTGGACTTCCTCATGCATTGAGTGTAGTTATCTTCTCTATTTTGTATGCTATTCATGGATGTATTATGTATGTTCTTGAGTATATATGACAGGTGTAACTGGGCTGACATGGATGACAACCTTTTCCCATGGCCACAGGGTGGCCCATGCATTCTCCATCCTAGCTGAAACCCAGGACTCACACAGGAAAACAGGTGAAATGTCTGGCTTCTGACAGGATGAATATTTTGGCACTGTTGGGATCTGAACTCAGCACCTAGCAGGCCCAATAGGCGAATGGGTTCACATAAGCACACCAGCCTGTGAGCCACTAAGGAGCTCAGCAGTTCCCAGGACCTGAGATTGAGTCCCAGGGGAAAGGCAGGGGGAGCACAATAGTCATCTATTCATAAGCTGAAGGTAGTAAGCAAATAAGTACATATCTGTATAGAGTAGGAGATATGGAGACCTGTGTTTGAATCCAATCTACCCTGTGACTACCGATTCTTGGATTTTCCCTAATGCCTCCATTTAATGAGTGTGATGATTATGGTCATGCTTCATCAACTCTTCACTAAAAATAATCGATATCCCATGAGTCTTGACTATCATTTCCTACTCGAATCCTCAGGAACTACTCATTCAAGGAAGAGATTTATCGTATTTCATGGCTCTTCTTAGGTCCAGAATTGAGTATCTCAGGAACTCCTGCCATTCCCTCAATGTAGGATGGCTGACCAGGATTCGACCTCGGGGCCTCCATTGCCCGGTCATCCTGTGGCTCCCCCGACAGCCAGCAGGCCTTCAGCCACACCAGGTCACCTTCAATCTGCAGTCCACCGGGTTTGGTCTCACCATGGTCAACATTCAAATGAAAATAAACCTAAAAGCACCAGTTGGAACTTCCCGCCACTTTTTCTCCTCCGGCTTCTTATTTTTTCCTACAAACACTGGGGTCCTAGGATCCGAGGATGGGCTGTGGTTCCAGAGGCTGCAGCTTAGGATGATCGGACCTGAGACAGAGTTGCCACAACTTGAGTTCAAGCCCCAGGTCTGGCAAAAAATATTAAAAAATTGAAAAATTATGAATGAAGCACCCTAGCTCAGAATTCGCACCATTTTACTGCCAGAGCTAGAATGTGAAATCAGGTCTAGGTAACTCTTTTGCACTGTGGGGGAAGGAGAAGCTCACTATCATTGAAGACTGCAAGGTCAGGCCTGATCCCAGGGTCTGAATTGAAGCCCAAGCTCAGGCAAAAATCATATGCCCACCTATGTTACACATAGGATCTCTATTTACATACATGTGTGGAATGCATAATGTTTTCAGTGTAGTTGTTCTTTTTATTGTGTGTCTTAGTCAAGGATGCATTTTATATTTTATTGCATATGATGACAGATATAACTGTGCTGACTTGGATGGCAACCTATGCCCATTTCTATAGAGTTTCCTACTCCTTCTCCATCCTAGCTGAGACTCAGGACATTCTCAGGACAGGAAACCAGGTGGATCAATGGGCTTCTCACATCAGGATCCATGTTTTGGCAGAGTTGGGATTTGAACTGAGAGCCTAGCAGGCCCAATTGGCAAAAGAGTCAAGGTGAGGACACCAGCCTGTGAGCATCTAAGGAGCTAAGTCATTCTCAGGACCTGAGGTTGTGCCCCAGTGAAGGCCAGGATAGGCATAAATTCATAATAGAAACAGGATATGTATTGACATATATGTGTGTATAGCATCTTGCATTCAGTGAATTCCTCCTTATTTTGTGTCTAATACATGGAGGTATTGTGTATTTTACTGAGTATGGTGACAGGTATAACTCTGCTGACATGGATGATGACCTGTTCCCATTGTTATGAGGTTGCCTATGCATTCATTCTCCATACTAGCTGAGACCCAGGACTTCCATAGGAGAGGAAAACAGGTGTAAAGACTGGCTTCTAACATCAGGATGAATTTTTTGTCAGGCCTGGGATTTGAACTCAGATCTGGGTAACCTTGTTGCACTGTGGGGAAAGGGGAAGCTCATCATCCCTGAAGACTAGACTGTCAGGCCTGGTCCAGGGCCTGATTTGAATTCCCAGCAGTGGACAAAATAACAAGCTTACCTTTTTTAAACATAGGATCTCTATTTACATACAGGTGTGTTATGCATCTTGCTTTCAATGTAGTTATTTTTAAATTTTGAGTCTTATTCATGGATGTATTTGTATTTTATTGAGTATGGTGGCAGGTATATCTGTGTTGCCATGGATAACAACCTATTCCCATGGCTATAGAGTTGCCTATATTGCATTCTCCATCCTCGATGAAGCCCAGGACTTGCACAAGACAGGAAAAGAGCTGTAAGGATTGGTTTCTCACATCAGGATGAAACTTTTGGCATTGCTGGGAGTTGAACTGTGGGCCTATCAGGCCCAACTTTCTAATGGGTCCATATGAGCACAACAGCTTTTGAGTTCCTAAGGATCTAGGCCTTACCCAGGACCTGAGATTGAGCTCCGGGGTGGGGTTTGTGCACCATATTCATCCATTCATAAGCTGAAGCTAGTATGCTAATAAATACCTATTTGTATAGAGAAGATGTGGCAAGCTGTGTTGGAAACCTATCTACCATGTGACTACCAATTCTTGGATCTTTCCCAATTCCTCGATTTCCTGAATGTAATTATTATGGTCACATTTCGTGAAGTCTTAATTAAAAATAATTGTTGTGCCAGAGGTCTTGCCTAACATTTCCTATGTGAATCATGCATGAACTTCTCAACTCTTCCCTAGGCCTGAATTCAAGTACCAGCCCGAAAAATGTAACATTTATAGGCATTTTAAATATGTGATTTATATTTACATTTATATATTCAGGCTGTATCGTGTTTGTTCGAGTGATTCATTATATATTATTATTGATTGACTGAATTAACATTTATTTTATGGACTGTGAGTGCACCTATATCATTTATTACATTTATTCCAATCTATTCAGTAGCATGTAGCTTTGCACACATATTATGTACATCATACCAGACACCCAGCACTTGCACAGAAATGGAAAACAGGTGTCTCACTTGGAATCTTACTCCAAGATGAAATTTTTGGCAATGCTGGTACCTGAACTGAGGGCCTAGAAGTCCCAGTTCATGAATGGGTGAGTGTCAGCATGGCAGCCTCTAGCCTATTCAGCTACCAAGTGGATCCCAGGACCTAGGATGGAGCCACAGGTTTGGCCAAAATAGCAGTACCTTTCTATCTCGTATATATAACAGATATATATATATATATATATATATATATATATATATATGTATATATATATATATATATATGTATGTATTTATCTGGTATACAGATAAATATATATTTAGATATTTTGATACTGCCAGTGATGTCTATGTGGAATTAAATGACACATACTACGTTCTTACAGATTCTCAGGTCTTTAGTGAGGACTCCATTTAATGAAAAGTATTCTTTTAATGCATAATAAACTATGAATTAAAGTCAATCTGTGTTCTGTGATTATTGGGTCTAAATTTATACTAGACTGATTGTCATCCAACCATGACATTGATCATATTTCTCTGGTGTTCCTATGGACAAGCAATAGATTCTTAGGCTCTCCAGCCCTTTGTAAGTAGCATAACTGGGATTCAAACTCAGGACCTAGGTGTCCTGGTTGGCCTATGGCTTCGCTGACAGCCTGTCAGCCTTCAGCAATGCCAGGTGACCTACAGGTTGCAGCAGTGTTATTTGGACACGGGATGGTCACCATGCAAGGATGGAAAACCAAGAAACTGCCATCCATAGGTGGTTCCTGGCTTTTTTTTTTTTTGGTGCTGTTTTCATTTTTGTTTTCCTGTCAGCCCCCAAGGCCTAGTATCCCAGGATGGTCTGTGGGTCCAGAGGCTGCACCATCCCTGCCTAGGTTGATGTTAGCTGAGGCAGAGTTGCCACGATATGAGTTCAAGCCCCGTGCTGGGCAAAAAAATAAAAAAATAAAAATAAATAAATATTTTAAAAAATATTAAAAATAGCCTGGTGGCAGTTATGGTTCATGCCTGTAATCTTAGCTACTCAGGATGCTGAGATCTGAACATCACGGTTAAAAGTCAGCCAGGTCAGGAAGTCTGTGAGACACTTATCTCCAATAAACCACTAGAAAACCAGAAGTGGTGCTGTGTCTCAAGTATTATAGCACTCGCCTTGAGCTGAATAGCACAAGGACAGCTCCCAAGGCCAGAGTTCAAGTCCCATGATATATATACATATATATATGTATGTATGTATGTATGCATATACATACATACATACATATATACAAACATACAATACTAATGAAGCTCCCTGGCTTGGAATTCATGTCCTTTTTTTCTGCTAGACCTGGGAATTGAACTCAGAGTCTGGATAACTCTAATTCACTGGGGGGATGGGGAAACTCACCCTATTGGAAGACAAGCAATTCAGGCCTGTTCCCTCGGCCGGAATTCAATCCCCAGGCCTGTTAATGTAATATTCATCCACATTTGAAATAATGATTAATATCTACATACTTATGTTTATTGCAATTTTCTTTGAGTGTATTTATTTTATGTTTTGTATTATTCATTCATTATTTTATTGACTATTATTACACTTATAACATGTATTAAATTGATTACATCTTTTGAGAAATATACAGATTTGCATATGTATTATATATATTATTTCAGACCCAGGACATTCATTGAAATTTTTGAGTAGATCATCCCATGCTTAGAAAAACAGAAAGAATACATCAACCAAATTAATTTATCCCTAGGCACCCCAGTGGCTCACATCTGTAATCCCAGCTACTCAGGAGGTGAGAACTGGAAGATGAAGTTTCAAAGCAAATCCAGGCAGCAAAGCCTGAGAGATATCATCTCCAATTAACTAGCAAAAAGCTAGTCTATAGGTATGGCTGAAGTGGTAGAAAATCAGCTACGAACAACCAAGCCAAGAAAGAGCAAGCTGAGTTCAAGTGCGGGGAGAGGGGGGTAGGGGGATAAAGGGGAGGGAAATCCTCCAAAAACAGAGAACAAAAAAACAGTACACAAATCCCACTTAATTTATGGTACCAACAAATTGAAAGAAAATCAATCTTGTGCATTTGTATAATTTTACATGAGCCCATATGTTCTTAGGTACACTTCAAAGCTATGTTTTTAATAATATTTGTATATATAAATTAATAATGTATATATATATAAATAAACTAAGAAACCAGCCAATGAAAAAATACTTCTAAATTAGTGCCTTAACCATGGCATTATAAATTATTTGTACAAAAAGTATGTTCGAAGTTTCTTTCTTTAGAATCAATCTTAAAATGCTTGTTCATGTATCAGGCATCAGTGGCTCACACCTATAATCCTAGTTACTCAGGAGGCTGAGAGCTGAGGATGGCAGTTCAAGGCAAGCCCCGGGAGACTCTTTCCTCCAATAAACCAGTAGAAAACAGGAAGTTGCAATGTGGCTAAAGCTGTAGAGTGCTTGCAAAGAGCTGAAGAGCACA
This sequence comes from Dipodomys spectabilis, assembly GCF_019054845.1. Taxonomy (NCBI): domain Eukaryota; kingdom Metazoa; phylum Chordata; class Mammalia; order Rodentia; family Heteromyidae; genus Dipodomys; species Dipodomys spectabilis. The sequence goes on along the minus strand of NW_024870854.1, from coordinate 1,857,668 downwards.
GGGATAATGTCCAATCCTTGAGTTCAAGCCCCACCACCGACAAAAAAAAAAGGAAAGAAGTTTGTTCATACAAAACCCTAACATTCTGAGCCTTAGGAAACTTTTCTTCCAGGATCTTATGCTCTTTAGGCAACTATTCCACAACTGAGGTACATCTTAGTACCAATGTTTTTGTTTTTCATTTTAGAATCCATTCATTCCCAAAATGCTTACAAGTAACTACTGTCCTCACAGAAGTGAGTGTTTATTCAGAAACTCAACCTTTGGTGGTGTGAGGACTCCCCTAGTCTATTTCGTGGTAGGCACTGAGGAAAACTCACAGGACACAATTGCAGACATTTTATAATTACAAAAATTTCTCTAAATAGAAATAACATCAACTGCCGGGCACAGGTGGCTTATGCCTATAATCCTAGCTACTCAGGAGGTTGAGATTTGAGGAAGGCGACTCAAGGCTAGCCAGGGAGAAAAGACTGTGAGACTCTTATCTCCAATAAACCTCTAGAAAACTGGAAGTGGTGCTGTGGCTCAAGTGCTTGAGCGTTTGCCTTGAGCACAGGGACAGCAACCAAGCCCAGAGTTCAATCCCCACAACCGACAAATTAAAAAAAAAATAGAAAAAATAAGAAATAACATCAACTGTCCCGAACTTCTAGGTAGAAATTTTCATTTTCATTCTCACTCTTCATGGCAGATGGTCAAAAACACCAATGTGCTATGCTGAAATGTAAAAATTTCAACACGTTTTTTGAAAAAATCTCATGTTATAAAATCAAAATGTTTCAAATAAAGGCAAAGTGAACTTTAAAAAAATATTAAAAATACTAATGAAACTCCTTGGCTTGGAATGTGTGGTTTTTATCTGCAAGGCCTGGGATTTGAACTTAGGGACTGTGTAACTATGTTGCACTGTGGGGAAGGGGAAGCTCACTGTGCTTGAAGACCAGAAATTCAGGCCTGTTCCATAGGCCTGAATTCATGCCCCAGTCATACTCCTTATATATGTTTTAAACTTAGGATTGAACTTCCATATACATGTTCAGTCTATATCATGTTTGGTGTGGTTATTCATTGTATTTGTTGTTTTATTCATTTATTTACCATTTATTTTACCGATTGTAAGAACACGTAAACATATGTGACATTGTTTACATACTATCAAATTGCATCTAGATTTGTAAACTTGTTCTCCATCATGCCTGACACCCAGCACTCTCCCAGAAAAGGAAAACAGGTGTCACACTTGACTTCTTACTCGAGGATGAAATTCTTGGCAGGCACTGAGATCAAGCCCTAGAGGTAGCCAAAATAGCCATACATGGATAGGCAGGTTGTACTATGCCAATAAATGCATATTAGTAGAGAGTGCCAAAGCCGTGTATCTAGTATTCAATGGTATCTACTATGTTCCTACGAAGTCTTAGGCATTTAGACAGCCAAGATATTATGGAGAAAGAACATATAACCGTCCAAGAAAAGTACAAGAAATATGATAGATCTTTTCAACAGTTGGAAAACACCATCAGAAGGCTTAATCAGAGGATAATGTGTTTAGAGAAGCACCTAGAAACAGAAGTTAATGGTCTAGAAAATTTGTTTAACAGGATCCTAGCAGAGAACTTCCCAAACATGCAAAAAGATAGGCCTATTCAGATACAAGAAGCCTTTAGAACCCCAAATAGACCAGACCAGAATAGGACAACCCAGCATCACATTATAATCTTCACAGGATCAAATCAGACCAAGGAAAAGAACCATAAAGCTGTCAAGGAGAAAAGATCAATCATCTATAAAGGGAAACCAGTTAGGATCACCTCAGATTTCTCAGCAGTGACAATCAAAGCAAGAAGAGCCTGGAATGATGTATGCCATACCGTAAAGACAAACAACAATCAACCAAGAAAACTGTACTCAGCTAAACTCTCCTTAATAAACGAAGGTCAAATAAAAACCTTCCATAGCAAAGAAAAAATGAAACAATATATCTCCACAAAACCAGCCCTACCAAAGATTCTTAAAGATGTCCTACACATAGAAAACCAACAAGACCACAAAAAGGCCAAGAAACCGCAGCCAAACTGAGAATCCAAGAACCACAGAACGAACCCAGTTGCCACAGCCCCCAAGAAGGTGGATAAAATGGCAGAAACTCCCAAATACTTCTCAGTTCTATCTCTCAACATTAACGGACTTAACTCTCAAATTAAGAGACAAACTGTCTAGTTGGATTAAAAAGCAAGAACCTTCTATCTGCTGCCTTCAGGAGTCACATCTTGCCCATAAAAACAAACACATTTTCAATGTTAAAGGCTGGACTAAATTCTACCAAGCAAACGGCCTCCATAAAAAGTCATGAGTTGCAATCCTAATATCAGATAAAATAGAATTCAATTTAAAATAAGTGAGAAGAGTTAAAGAAGGTTGCTACATACTAATTAATGTATCTCTCCTTCAGGAGGATATTACAATTCTAAATATCTATTCACCAAACGGAGCACCCAAATTTATCCAAGAAACCCAACTTTCCCTCAAATCCCACATAGATCCAAAGACATTAATTGTTTGGGACTTTAACACACCACTATCCCCACTAGATAGATCAACTTGGCAAAAACTCAGCAAAGAACGTGCATATCTAAACAACTGCACAGATCAACTAGATTTAACAGACATCTTCCGAAGATTTCACCCAGCAGCACCAGAATACCCATTTTTCTCAGCAGCATATGGAACATTTTCCAAAATAGACCACATTTTAGGCCACAAAGCAAACTTGTCCAAATTCAGAAACATTGAAGTTATACCTTGCATTCTCTCAGACCACAAGGGATTTAAAGTAGGACTCCACACCAAAAGCCACTAAAGAAAGTCCTGTAACACATGGAGGCTGAACAACACTCTGCTGATAATCATGAGTGCATCATGGAAGATATTAGAAATGAAATTCAAATATTCATGATATTCAACAAAAATGAGCACACAAATTACCAACTCCTCTGGGACACAGCACAGGTAGTACTCAGAGGCAAGTTTATAGCTCTGAGTTCCTACATCAACATATTGGAGAGATCTGAAACCAACAATTTAATGAGACATCTGAGCCTCCTTCAGAAAGAGCAGCAGAATAAACCCCAACCCAATGGACAGAGAGAAATAATTGAAATTAAATCAGAATTGAATGAATTAGAATCCAAAAGAGCCATATAAAGAATCAACAAAACAAACAGTTGGTTCTTCGAAAAAATTAACAAAATTGACAGACCCTTAGCAAATCTTATCAGAAAAAGAAAAGAACATACCCAAATAAATGAACTCAGAGATGAGAATAGAAACATCACCAGAGAAACCACCAAGATTCAGAACATTATAAGGAAATACTTCTCAAAACTTTATGCTAATAAGTTTGATAACTTGGCAGAAATGGACCTTTTCCTAGCAAATACTGACATGCCAAAACTAAACCAAGATGAGTTAAATCACCTTAAGAGACCCATATCAAGCACTGAAATATAAACAGTAATAAGAGATCTCTCATCTTAGAAAAGTCCAGGTCCAGATGGTTTCACAGCGGAATTCTACAAGGTCTTCAAAGCAGAGCTCACATTAATACCCCTCGAAATCTTCAATGAAAGTGAAAGACGAAGTTCACTACGGAACTCATTCTATGAAGCCATCATAACCCTCATCAAATCCAGGCAGGGTCTTATCAAAGAAAGGGAACCGTAGACCCATTTCTAGGATGAACATTCATGAAAAACTTCTCAACAGAATTTTGGCCAATCGACTTCAACAATTCATCCGAAAAATCATACACCAAGGTCAAACAGGATTCATTTCAGGGATGCAAAGCTGGTTCAATATACGCAAATCAATTAGTATAATTCATCACATCAACAGGAGCAGGGATAAGAACCACATGGTTATATCATTAGATGCAGAAAAAGCATTTGACAAGGTCCAACACCCCTTTATGATGAAGGTTCTGGAAAAATTAGGAATCCATGGAACATTCCTCAATACAATAAAGGCTGTATATGACAAACTTACAGCCAGCATTACAGTTAATGGTGAAAAGCTAAAGCTATTTCCTCTTACCTCAGGAAAGAGACAAGGATGTCCACTCTCTCCACTTCTCTTCAATCTAGTATTAGAATGCCTAGCTACAAATAAGACGAGATGCAAACATAAAGGGGATCCAAATAGGGAAAGAAGAAGTAAAACTCTCCTTCTTTGCAGATGACATGATCTTGTGTTTAAAGAATCCCACAGACCCCACTCCCAAATTACTCAAGCTGTTTCAAAACTTTGGCAAAGTAGCAGGGTATAAAATTAACCCTCAAAAATCAATGGCTTTTCTGCATGCCAACAAAGAAATAGTGAGGCTGAAATTAGGAAAGCAACTCCATTCGTAATAGTCCCACAAAAAATAAAATACCAAGGAATTAACTTAACCAAAGAAGTGAAGGATATCTATGAAGAAAACTTTGAAAACTTGAAAAAGGAAATCAAAACAGAACTTAGAAAGTGGCAAAAACTCCTATGCTGCTGGATTTGAAAGATCAAGATCGGGAAAATGGCCATGTTTCCGAAGGCTATCTCCAAATTCAATGCAATACCTATCAATATTCCAACCTCATTCTTCAAGGAATTAGAAGAGGCAATCCAAAAATACATATGGTACAGTAAAAGACCCCGAATAGCCAAAACAATCCTCAACAGAAAGAGCAGGGCTGGAAGAATATCAATACCAAATTTCAAACTCTACTACAAAGCCATAGTAATCAAAACCGCATTGTACCTGCATAAGAACAGACCTCAGGACCAATGGAACAGAATTGAAAACCCAGAAATGAACACACAGACCTATAGCCAACTAATCTTCGATAACGGAGTTCAAAAAATAGAATGGAAGAAAGACACCTTCTTCAGTAAATGGTGCTTTCTAAATTGGTTAACTACTTGTAGAAAATGAAAGCTAGATTCTTATATATCATTCTGCACCAGAATCAACTCCAAATGGATCAAAGACCTCAGAGTCAAAGCAGACAATCTGAAAACATTACAGGTTGGTATAGGAGAAACCCTAGGTCTCCTTGGCACAGGCCGAAATTTTCTTAATAGAGACTTAGAAACACAACAAATCAAAGAAAGGTTGAACAAATGGGATTGCACAAAAGTGCAGAGCTTCTGCATGGCCAAGCGCATAGCTAGCAAGATCAATAGAAAGCCCACAGATTGGGAGAAGATCTTCACTAGGCATACAACTGACAAGGGTTTCATATCTAAAATATACCCGGAACTCAAAAAATTAAATCCCCACATAACAAATCTCCAAAGAAGCAGCTGCCCAATAAATAAGTGGGCTAAAGACTTACAGAGAAACTTCTCTGAAGAGGAAAGAAGGATTGCCAATAGACACATGAAGAAATGCTCAGCCTCTCTAGCCATAAAAGAAATGCAAATCAAACCATAGAGATATAACCTCACCCCAGTTAGAATGACAATAATCAAGAACTCTAATAACAACAGATGCTTGAGGGGATGCGGAGAGAAGTGAACATTACTACATTGTTGGTGGGAGTGTAAACTTGTTCAACCACTTTGGAAAGCAATATGGAGGTTCCTCAAAATACTCCACATAGAGCTCCCCTATTTCCCAGCAATCCCACTTTTGGGCATTTACCCAATTGATCACAAATAAGACCACACTAAAGCTACCAGCACGACTATGTTAATTATTGCAGCATTATTTACCATAAGTAAGATATGGAACCAACCCTGATGCCTCTCAGTAGATGAATGGATCAAGAAAACGTATGTATATATACACAATGGAATTCTATGCCTCCATGAAAAGTAATGACATTGCTCCATTTGTTAAGAAATGAAAAGGCTTGGAAAAAAATATATTAAGTGTATTTGTTAGATTGGAAGTTAAACAAATGATATTATTGTTAATATTAATTTTATTGCAATTTCAGGGAACTCTCCTGTCTCTGAACTCCTAACACTTGTATTTTGGGATTTGTCCCTGAAATCTAGGATTCAGCAGGACTCAAAATAAGCCAAGATCTTGCCCATGTAGTTGTAACTCCTTTGTGTAGTATTCTCACAATTAAAAAAATAAGCCAAGTGTATATGAATTCTACTACTAAGGTTTAATGAAAGATCTCTACTGATCTTTCTCTTAAGTGTGTTGTAGAAACCAAAGCTGAAATTAACTTGGACTTTTGTGGTGGATGTAAATGTCTTAACTACCATCTCTGGTAGTTGGTACCATTAAATTTCAATTAGCCATCACAGGCTCAAGCTTGTAATCCTAGCTACTCAGGAGGCTGAGATCTGAGGATCGTTATTCAAAGCCAGCTCGGATAGGAAAATCCATGGGACTCTTACTCCAATTGACTGCCAAAAAGACTAGAGGTGGAGATGTGTCTCAAGTGGTAGAGTGCTAGCCTTGAGGGACAAAGCACAGGTTATGAGTTCAAGCCTAGATACTGACCATCAATTAAAAAATTCAGAGTTTCCACTGTGAGTGCTATATTCTTTTAGAGACTGAAGTAGTTTTTTTTTGCATAGTCTTTCAAACATCAGCATCTCTAATGGTGAATCATTCTAGATCCTTCTTTTCCACTTGATTAATTGTTAGTCTCCAGGTGTAGAGTGGCCAAGAGGCTTGCAGATCAAGAACTCGGATATTAAATTGGCTAAAAAGAGATAAAATTAAAATTTATTCTTTGCTTGCAAATACCACATTTTTGGTATGTGTTTGCTAGCCCTGGCACTTGAACTGAAGGCCTGGGTGCTGTTCCTGAGCTTTTGTGTCCAAGACTATTGCTCTACCACTTGAACCACAACTCTACTTCGGGCTTATTGGGGGTTATTGGAGATAAAAGTCTCACAGACATTCTGGACCTGGGTGGCTTCAAACTAGAATGCTGAGTAGCCAGGATTACAGGTATATGCCACCAGCATCTGGCTCAAATCCACCTATAACGTTAAAAGTCAAGGATATCTGTTAACATCTATCTCTGACAGATGTACAATATTTTACTCCTCACTGAATGAATGTTCCTTTGAACAGTATTGCATCAAATGTAGTGGACTCAAGTTAGGTCTTGAACACCAACAATCTGGTTTGGTGGAAGTGGCCTTGTTTTTCTACACTTATTTGGCCATTGGTGTGGATTGTAGAAAAAAAGACAATTCAGTAAAAACAAATTCAAAGAGTCTGAGACACTTACACAAGTTCTGGACATCACTTCCTCATGGGCTGCTGTTGTGCAGGCCTAATATTTGATCTGAAGAGAAACTTGGAATTACAAAAGTTAAAACCCAAAGTCTAGTAACCTCTAAAATGCCTGTGTAACTCCTTGGTTCTCTACCTGATACTAAATATTGCAGACTTCTCCCTTAGTGTTATCAACTTCATTCCTGGTTCCAGCACAGACTTGGCTCAGGTCTGTGAACCTGACTGTAGACGTTTGAATCTTCATAGTGTGAATGGAAATTTGGCCTCCTACTAAGATAGCAGTTTGAGGGACTTGGATAGCTGTGGGCAAGTCTCTTTTTAATAGGCTGTTCTTTGTACACATTTGGTTTAGATGCAGGGATTCATAACTAACTAGTCGCAGTGGTCACCTCAGGGTAGAGCAAGAGAGACAGAGTAGAGGGAAAGTGATCAAGCTCTCGCCATCTGCCATTTTATGCTGCTTTAATTGACATGTTCTTCATGTATTTTAATAATTCAAGAATAAAAATTAACATTACATATAGATTTTTTAATTGATTCTTTGTTTCTGACAAAAATTAAAAGTAAATATGAATTTAAATAGAAAGGCAGTATGATAAGAGCAGGGAAAAGGAATGGAACAATGATCATGGGCAGCTCCTGAAGTCCAACCTAGAGGTTTTATTTACCAACATTGGGGAATAAAATGAAACTATGTAACAAGACAGGCCTGCCTGCTTTTTCTCAGCAACAAGGCAGCCCTGTCTGCTTTCCTTAGCAACACAACAGCCCTGCCTGTGTTCTCTCATTTATGCCAGAGTCAAAGGGGTCAATAGACCATGACTAAGAGAGGAAATTAGAGCTGTCATTGAAAGATCAAAAAGAACAAGCCCTGGATATGTCTGGAAACCTATAAAGCATCTGAAGCCTTAAACACTTAGGCCTTTCAGAGAGAAAGCCAAGATGTGCTCTGAAGTCTGTAGATTCCCTTACTCAGAGAACACACAGACCTCCCAATGACAGAATCATCCCTGCCAACAATAGAAACTTCCTAGTGAGGCTCAGGGAAGAAAAGACACATTAAACTTTTCTCACTGCCAGAAACCATCACACACTCAGAGGGCACCAGGACAATACAAGAGGGAGGGCTGAGCCTTATTACAAACAATGGATGAAGCTCAGATGCCCACACATAATCTCATGATGTACTCAGACCTCCTAAAGGTTCAACGGCTTCCAGATGATGTCCTCAGCCCTTCAGAAAGATCAATCTGTGATGCCCAGCTCTAAAGCCCACCCTGTGTTTAGGGGCCCCCTGAGCTCAGCTTCTGCTCCTGAACCTGTCCATGTATTCTGTAAAGAGCCCAGAGGAACCCTTGGCATTTGTTGTGCCTCAGAATTCAGGCCACAGTGAGGCTTCTGCAGCCCCCACCCTTGCTCCAAGCATAACCACCAACAAGGGAACACCCCCAGGTTCCACCGCAGACCTCTAATTTGTAATAAAAAGAGCCAGTCAGCAGTCCAGGCAAAGGGGCATCTGCTAAGGCCACCTCAAGTATCTGTGGAGTTCTGACATCAAGAGAGAGGCAGGCAGGTGCACTCATAGAGGCTGCCTTTGAGAAGCTCCTCTTCCAAGTGCAGGCCTGCCTGGTGGCCTTTGAAGCAGAGTATGACACTGCAAAATTTCACAGCACACTAGAAGGACCAGACAAGCAATGGCCCTGTGCTCAGAGACCTAACCAAGGCAGGAAATGAGAGAGAGAGAGAGAGAGAGAGAGAGAGAGAGAGAGAGCGGCTATCTGTGCTTAATACCTATTTCAATATCCTTGGCGAGTAATGCATATTTTTATCAAGAAATAAAGAGGAAAACTTCAAACTCTAACTGATGGAGTAGTTAGGATCAGTCTAAACTTCCTACCATAAACAATCACAAAAGTGGAAGCTATATAAAACTATATATGTATATAACTGTATATATAATATAAACATGTAGGCATATATATGTATATTCACGTATACAATGTGAATATATAATGTATAATATATATATATATATATGTATACAGAGGGAAAAATAGAAATACATAGTATTTGAAGGAATAAAAACAAATACCTTCCCAATTTTAATTGAAAGCATGAACCTTCCATACAGGAATCTATCAGCTCAAAATGTCAATTAACATAATTACACAGGTCCACATTAAGACACATTCTAATTAAACAAAAACAGAAAACTTCCCAACGCACAAAGACAAAATTCATCATACACAAATAATCTTCAATGATATTAAGACTAATTTCTCATCAGAAACTAGATACACTATTAGACAGCAAGGGCAACAAATTTAAAGTGTTAAAAGTACACATCTAAAAACCACCTTTCTAACAAATATACTTCCTCCAAATGTAAGAGATGAGCTAAGTACCTACCAATGGCTCAGGCATATAATCCTAACTACTCAGGAAGGTGAATTGTGAGGGTGGTGGCTCAAAGCCACTCTGGAACTTGTCCCCTCAGGAGGAAGTTGTAGGACACAGCTGTCCTTGAGAAGGACGGAGGCCTTTGTGCAGTGCTATTGCTGGAAAAAGACATTGGATAAGGTGGCCATCAAGAATGGAGGCTATTAACTAGTGTCTACAGAGAAGCAATTTATAAGATTCAGTAGTCCTCTAGAAAATCAGAGGATTTTGACCACTGTCCTAGTAGTTTCAGAAATGCCACGAGAATGACCAAAGCAACCTAAAGCCACATGGATTCCTTAGCAACAGTCTTTGAGGTCCAAGAGCTAGAGTGTCAATGCTGAAAGGCTGTGATTGGTCCACTATTTCTCTGACCTCACTGGGCCAGACTCTGATTGGTCTATTTCTTCTATGACATCACTATGCCTGGTTGTGATTTCTCCATTGTGTGAGGTCATGAAGGATATATAGGAAACCACTGTGCTCCAACCTATGTTAGTTAACAGAGCTTGGAGCTCTTGCTTAATGACCCACTGGACTGAATCAAATTTAAATGATTTTTTTGGTAGTGGGGACGGGCTCTTATTTGGATTTTGGTATTTCTTTTTACTCTTTCTGGGTTTTCCTTTATTTTATTTAATTTATTTAGGTAGACTACCTACTTGCTATTGTAGCAGAAGGATGGAAGTACAGAATCAATCTCAAGCTCCTTGAAGGAGGAGATCATCAAACAATACCAGAAGAAAGAGCTCTTCCACACAGGTACCATTGAAAAGTGAAGCTGGCTCATTCCCTCCTCACAGACAAGGACGTGGAATTTAAAATACTCTGGAAGTGAGAGTCCTCATCATTGGATAAAGAATGAGATGGACATTTTTAAGAATATATGGCACAAACACATCATCAGGTTGTACCAGGTAATGGAGAAGGAAGAGTATGTGTATCTCATCATGGAACTGGCCAATAGGGGATACCACCTGGGGTGGATCTGAAAATTCGGCCGCCTATATGAGGATGAAGCCAGGAGGCTTGTCACACATGTAAGTGCAGTTCACTACTTACACCAAACAAAATCATACACGAAAACCTTAAGACCAACAATATCCTTTTGGACACCAAAGACAGTATCAAGGTCAGTGGATTTGGTCTGAGCTTCTGGCTCACCCTGGGGCAGTTGCTAATGAATGTATGTAGTACTTCTATTCCATCCCCCTGACATGTTCTTGGATGAAATGACTGCCTGGTGCAGGTGTCTCTGTAATCCTAGCTATTCAGGAGACTGAGATCTGAGGATCATGGTTCAAAGCCAATCCGTATGACTCTACCCTCTGAGCAGACTCAAACTGATTCCAAAGACTAATTTGAGTAGGAATGGCAGAGGATAGAGGTGGCTAGCAAAATAGCTACCATTCTTCTCAGAACAAGCTGCTGAATGTGGGCCCAGATGAATTGGTTTATAAAATGTGAGGTGTGCATAAATTATGACTCATCCACAAAAGGCTGCAATTAATATATGTCGGTCATGGATGGACACAAAATAATCTATTTATGTGAAATATATTGACTAAAGTTCATAAGGGAAAAAAGATTAAAAGTTTCTGGGGCTGGGGGACAGTGGCTGACACCTGTAATCCTAACTACTCAGGAGGCTGAGATCTGAGGATCACAGTTGAAAGCCAGCCCGGGCAGGAAAGTATGTGAGACTATTATCTCCAATAAAACACTAGAAAACCGGAAGTGGCGCTGTAGCTCAAGCGGTGGAGAACTCGCCTGGAGCTGAAGAGCACAGAGACAGTGCCCAACCCAGAGGTCAAGACCCATGACAGACCAAAAACCAAACCAAACAAAACAAAATTTTCTGGTGCAGGTCATTGTGTGGATTCCATCAGTATTGAAAAGAAAGTTCACAAGCAGAGGTAATGGTTAAAAAGTAGTGTGGATATAATTAATGTCACTGAATTTTATACTTAGCAAGCATGAGGCCCTGTGTTCAAACCCCTGCACTTCAAAAAAATGCTAAATCTTCTTTCTGTTACCTACCTTAAGTGGTAGGTGCTCTTCTACTGTTATGATTGTATTGCTCAGAGCTTCTCTGGTGGATGTTTATTCATGCTTTTACATATAATCCATTATTTGAATATCGATATTGAGTTTTAAAGTTTGAATATTGATGTTGAGTTTCAAATACAGGCAAAGCCTGTATTTCTAACTCAATAGGCTAAAGCAGGAAGATGCCTATTCAGTCAAGGCTGCATAGAGAGGTCTTTCCTAAATTCTGATGCTAGAGCTGAAACTGGAGGGACAATTGTTTGTAAGCAATTACAAGTGAGAGATAAGTTTCTGATCATATTAGGTTTTGGTCATGTCAGTTTGGATATAATATTTACATGAATTTTAAAAATTTTCACTTTCCCCTTACTCTCAGTATGTCATTTTGAAACTTTGTAGTACGTTTTTGTTTGCTGCACTTAAAAAAAAAACAGTTTTCCTTTGTATCATATTAAACATGATTTTTTCTGTATTACAATTTATTATTTATTTTTGAAATTTTTTATGTTTCTTTTCTCCATCTAGGGACTGGCCACTGTCTCAGAGATTTTGCTCAGTTCTGCCAATTGAGCCACAGCTCAACTTCCGGCTTTTTCTTTTTGAAGAGTCTCATACGAACCCCAGCACTACTAAGGAGGCTGAAATCTGAGGATCTTGGTTTGAAGCCAGTCTGAGCAGCAAAGTCTGAGGGTTTTTTTTTTTTATTTTGCCATTGGTTATGGGCCTGAAAACTAGGCTTTGGCACTGTCCATCAGCGTTCCAGCTTAAGGTTAGTGCTCTATCAACTGAGCTGCAGCAACATTTTCGGCTTTTCCTGCTTATGTGGTTCTGAGGAATCAAACCCAGGTCCTCATGCATGCAAGGCTAGCACCCTACCACTGAGCCAACTTCCCAGATGAAGTCTGAGATTCTTTTTCTTTTTTTATTTTATTTTATTTTTTATTTTTTTAAAATTTTATTTTATTTTATTTGTGAACATACTGTACAGAGGGGTTACAATTACATGGGCAGGATATTGCGTACATTTCTTACCAAGCATTGCAGCCTCCTTTGTTTACCCTTCACATCCCTTCCCAGCCTCCCCCCTCCCCCGCCCAATCCCAATCCTTCTCCTTCCCCCCCTTTCCCCCCCCCCCCCCGCACCGATGTTGTAAAGCTCGTTTTGGACATGACAACTTTTACTTCTCATTGTTGCAACAGGTCCACCTGTATCCTTAAACAACTGGTTTTTCCCCATCTCCTCCACAAGTTATACTGACATCAAATATAGTGAAAGCAGGGGTTATACTGTGGGGGAGGGACATACAAAGCAACAAAGAGATAATCTTATAAATGCGTTAGAAACACATGCATGAAAGAAAAAAACATTAAAATACATATCTAAGGGTTCATTTTCTTAACATCACATTATCTGACCTTTTCCTCTTGACTCATACATATACTAGATATTGCAAATAAGGGAAACCATGGGGCCTATGTTTTAGCCTCTTGAGGAAACAGAATTACAGTTATGAGCCACCAGTAATGGGCTGATTGGCTCATTGCAGCCTCAGTTATTGGTTCTTCTTTTTCTTCTAGTCTTCTTTGCATTTCATTCTTTGTGAATGTGCTAGTGCTGGAGCCAGAACTCATGCAAGGCCTGGCCTGTTTCAGGATGCTGAAATCTGACCATCATGGTTCAAAGCCAGGCTGAGCAGGAAAGTGTCAGATCCTTACCTCCAATTAACTGCCAAAAATCTGGGAGTACTACAGTTCTAGCCCCAGGATGGCCCACAAGCAACTGTCTTGTGGACTTTCCTGCTAGAATTGGCCTTTACACTGGATACCCATATTTCTGCCTCCTGGAGAATTACAGGCATGAGTCACAAGCCCCAGGTTCTCTTCTTATTTACATTTTTGTGATCCTGAGGCTGTATCTCTTAGCAAGGGCACTGTTTCATAGCTTTCTCACTCAAGCCTGGTGCTTTACAACTCCATCACGATTCACTACTGTTTTCTTGTTTACATGTTTTGCTGGTGATTTGAAGATTAGAGACCATAGCCCTCAGATTTAATCTATCTTAGTATTTAGGATTACACACAAAAGAAGTGGCACTGTAGCTCATGTGGTAGAGCACTAGCATTGAAATGAAGAGCTGAGGGACAGTGCTCAGGCTCAGAGTTCAAGCCTTACAACCGACCAAAAAAAGAGGATTATACACAAAAACCAAAATCTCATCACTCATTAAAAAAAATTAATTGAATTTTCTTATACATTTTTTAATTTCTACTTTTTATTTCCATATGTATGCTGGGCTTGGAGCTATAAATCAGTGCCTAGGTATTGTTCCAGTTCCTTTTTTTTTGCCTGTCATGGAGCCTGAACTCTGGGCCTGGGCGCTGTCCCTCAGCTCTTCAGCTTGAGGCTAGAGCCGTACCACTTGTGCTACTGAGCCACTTCTGATTTTTCCTGCTTATGTGTTGGTGAGGAATTGAGCCCAGGGCCTCATGCATGCAAGGCAAGCACTTTCCCACTGAGTCACTTCCCAGTCCCCTCCCAGTACATTTTTAAAACTAGCCCTCTAATATGTGAGACACAGCACAATTCGGAGCTTCTAAAAAAAAAACTGTAATTGGCTAATTAGCGTAGAGTTCATGGACTCCCCTGCCTTAGCTGGCCTTGAGTACTGATCCTCAGATCTGAGACCCTTGAGTAAGTACAGTAACAAGTGTAAGCTAACTCAATTTTGCTCATTTTAACCTCTGAAATCGGCTCTCCCTTTTCTTCTTCCAACTTTCTTTTCATTTATTTATTTTATTCTTGTGTGTGCTGGTCCTGGAGCTTGATCTCAAGGTGTGGGTATTGTCCCAGAAATCATTGTCTCATTTCTGCCATTGGGGTCACATCTCAACCCCAGGTGTTTCTTGTTTTTTTGTTTTTCTTCTTTTTGGTGGCTCATTGGAGATAAGTGTCTCATGCAAAGCAAAGAATGTCTCAGGAAGCCGAAATCTGATTATCAGTTTGAAGTCAGCCTGCACAGAGAATTCCATGAGACTCTTTACCTCTAATTAGCTGGTAGTCATCCCACCGATTAGCTGAGAGTAATAGAACACCAGCCTTGGATAAAGTAGAACAAATTCAACCCCCATGACTGGCACACACAGAAAAAAATGTTCCATGTACTTTCCTGCCTGGAATTGCCTTTAAATGTTTCTTTTTTGATGAGTTCTGGGAAGATGGTGGAGGAGAAGCTGGAGGCTAAACAAGCTCTCGCATAGAAAGCAATTTTAGTGTTCCAATAAACAGTCCTAAGCCAGAGAATCACACCAAGTGTGCCATCACAGGACAGAGAGTTAGCCCAGAGAGGGAAAATCCAGGCAAGGAGACAGATATAAGCACTTGCCAGTGGCCACGGATGTGGCGGCAGCGGAGGCAGCCATAGCCACCGTACCTGCAACAAAGAGAGTCTGGGACTTAAGCGTCAGATGCGGCAAGAGAGCGGTTTCTACTCAACACCAGCAAGAACTGACAAGGGGCACACATCTTCATCCTGAAGTTCGCAGACCAGAGATGAGCCAGGAACCAAGACTGGCGTGAGTAGAAGCCTACATCCTCACTCCTTCTCAGGGAGGAGAGGAGGGAAGGCCAACCCTCCCCCACCCCATTACCAGAGATTTCCATCTTGGATACTGAAGAAGCCTGGCTGTTCAGCTAGCTCCAACTCAGGCCTTGGAAGAAAACAAGAGTCATTTAGCAGGTCACAGGAACCTAACCTGACCTGCCAGGCTCAGCTCCTCCCTGGGAAAATCACCCAGCTTGAGCAGCCAGCCCCAAGAGTGGCTTTCTTCACTGGGTAAAGAGAGCCAGAGGCTGCCCCTCCCTACAGGAGCCTTGACAATCAATTGAAATTCAGTAAACATAAACCCTGAGAATGGCTCCAGGCTGGGCTCTGTGAGTTTCTCAGAAGCTAACTCCTCAGGGAAAAGCTGCTGTTTGCTGAAAGGCCTCAACTTTACCGAGAACCTAGCCTCATTACAGCATCTCCAAACTAGAGGAAAGAGCCATCTCCCTCTTTTGTGAAAGTCAAAGTAGATCTCTGTCCCATTGAACTAGTCTGGGAGTAGGATCACAAAATCCTTGGTAAAGCAGAGCATTTTTCTGCCTGCTCAAACAAATTGACTAAAGAAACCATCCAAAGCACAGGAAAATCAAACACCACAAGGAGACCAGATAATCCAACAAGAGACTGGTTATGGACACAAGGGAGATACATGAACGTTCCATCCCCCCAAAAAATCAAAGATCTTTTTTTTGTACCTTTTATAATTTTTTTTCTAAACCTTGTTTTAGATTTTTAACTTTAAAAATTTTTGTTTTCTATTAACATTTTTTTCTTCCTCATAAATTTTGTTTTGGGGTTATATGTCTGTGTGTTTTTTTTTCTTTTTTAGAAATTATTTTCGTTTTTTTTTTCTTTTTTTATGCGAACATACTGTACAGAGGGGTTACAATTAAATGGGAAGATAATGAGTACATTTCCTATCAAGCATAGTAGCCTCCTCCTTTGTTTACCCTTCACATCCCTTCCCAGCCTCCCGATGTCGATGTCCTCCCACCCAATCCTCCCCCCACCCCACCAAAGTTGTAAAGTTCGTTTTCGACATGAAAACTTGCACTTCTCATTGCTGCAACGGGTCCACCTGTGCCCTTATTTGAACGACTTATTTTGCCCCTTCCCCTCCACAAATTATACTGACATCAAATAGAGTGAAAGCAGGGGTTATATTGTGGGGGAGGGACATACAAAGCAACCAAGAAATAATCTTATAAATGCTTTAGAAACAAATGCTTGAAAGAAAAAAAAACATTTAAATACATATCTTAGGGTTCATTTTCCTAACTTCACCTTATCTGACCTTTTCTGCTGGACTCATACATGTACTAGATATTGAAAATAAGGGAAACCATGGGACCTATGTTTCTTTGGGCTTGGCTTACTAAACAATATAATTTTTTCCAAGACTTTGAATTTCCTAACAAATGGGGCAATGTCATTCTTTCTGATGGAGGCATAGAATTTGATTGTGTATATATACCACATTTTCTTGATCCATTTGTCTACTGAGGGGCATCTGGATTGGTTCCAGATCTTAGCTAAGGCAAATAATGCTGCAATAAACATAGTTGTGCTGGTAGCTTTAGTGTGGTTTTGTTTGTAAAAATTTGGGTAAATGCCCAAAAGTGGGACTGCTGGGTCATAGAGGAGCTCTATGTGGAGTCTTTTGAGGAAACTCCATACAACTTTCCAATGTGGTTGAACAAGTTTACACTCCCATCAACAATGAAGTAAGGTTCTCTTCTGTCCACATCCCCTCCAGCATGTGTAGTTGTTAGAGTTCTTGATTTTTGACATTCTAAATGGGGTATCTCAATGTTGTTTTGTTTTGCATTTCTTTTATGGCTAAGGAGGTTGAGCATTTTTTCATGTGTCTATTGGCCATCCTTCCTTCTTCTTCAGAGAAGTTTCTCTTTAAGTCTTTAGCCCACTTATTTATTGGGCAGTTGTTTCTTTGAGGATTTGTTTTTGGGGGATTTAATTTTTGACTTCCATGTATATTTTAGATATGAGTCCTTTGTCCGGTGTATGGCTAGTGAAGATCTTCTCCCAATCTGTAGGCTTTCTATTGAGCTTGCTAGCTATGTCCTTTGCCATGCAGAAGCTCTGCAACTTCATGCAATCCCATTTGTCCAACCTTTCTTTGATTTGTTGGGTTTCAGGGTCTCTATTCAGAAAATTTCGACCTGCGCCAAGGAGACCTAGAGTTTCTCCTATTCCATCCTGCAATGCTTTCAGAGTGTCTGCTTTGACTCCGAGGTCTTTGATCCATTTGGAGTTGATTCTGGTGCAAGGTGATAGATCAGCGTCTAGTTTTAGATTTCTACAAGTATTTAAACAATTTTGCCTGCACCATTTACTGAAGAGGCTTTCTTTCTTCCATTCTATTGCTTGAGCTCCCTTATCGAAGATTAGACGGCTATAAGTCTGTAGATTCATTTCTGGGTTTTCAATTCTATTCCATTGGTCCTGAGGTCTGTTCTTGTGCCAGTGCCAAGCTGTTTTGATTACTATGGATTTATAGTAGAGTTTGAAATTTGGTATTGATATTCCTCCAGCAGTGTTCTTTCCATTGAGGAGCGTTTTTGCTATTCGGGGTCGTTTATTGTTCCATATGAATTTTTGGATTGCCTCTTCTATTTCCTTGAAGAATGAGGTTGGAATTTTGATAAGTATCACATTGAATTTGTAGATAGCCTTGGGAAGTATTGCCATTTTCACAAGATTAATCTTTCCAATTCAGGAGCATGGGAGGTTTTGCCATTTTCTAAGTTCTGTTTTGATTTACTTTTTCAAGTTTTTAAAGTTTTCATCATAGAGGTCCTTCACTTCTTTGGTTAAGTTAATTCCTATTATTTTACTTTTTGTGGGGCTATTGCAAATGGAGTGGCATTCTGAATTTCAGCCACACTTTTCACATTGTTGGCATACAGAAAAGCCAATAATTTTGGGGGGTTAATTTTATACCCTGCTACTTTGCCAAAGTTTTGAATCAGCTTGAGTTATTTGGGAGCCGATTCTATGGGATTCTTTAAATGCAAGATCATGTCATCTGCAAAGAGGGAGAGTTTCATTTCTTCTTTCCCTATATGGACCACCTTTATGTTTGCATCTTTTCTTATTGCTGTAGCTAGGCTTTCTAATACTAGATTGAAGAGAAGTGGAGAGAGTGGACATCCTTGTCTTGTTCCTGAGTTAAGAGGAAATGGGTTTAATTTTCACTATTAAGTATAATGCTGGCTGTAGGTTTGTCATATAAAGCCTTTATTTTATTGAGGAATATCCCATGGATTCTTAATTTTTCCAAAACCTTCATCATAAAGGGGTGTTGGATCTTGTCTAATGCTTTTTCTGCATCTATTGAAATAACCATGTGGTTCTTATCCTTGCTCCTGATGATGTGATGAATAAAATTAATTGATATGCGTATATTGAACCAGATTTGCATCCCTGAAATGAATCCTGTTTGATTTTGTTGTGTGATTTTTTGGATGAATTGTTGACTTGGATTGGCCAAAATTTTGTTGAGAAGTTTTGTATCAATGTTCATCAAAACATGGGTCTATAGTTCTCTTTCTTTGATGAGTCCCTTCCTGGTTTGGGGATGAGAGTTATGAGTGTTATGATGGCTTCATAGAATGTGTTTGGTAGTGAACTTTGTCTGCTTTAAAACCGTCTGGTCCTTGACTTTTCTTAGCTGAGAGGTCCCTTATTGCTGTTTCTATTTCAATGCTTGATATAGACCTGTTAAGATGGCTTAACTCATATTGGTTTAGTTTTGACATGTCAATATTTGCTAGGAAAAGGTCCATTTCTGCCAAGTTCTCAAACTTACTAGCATAAAGTTTTGAGAAGTATTCACTTATAATATTCTGAATCATGGTTGTTTCCGTGGTGATGTTTCCATTCTCATCTCTGAGTTTATTTATTTGGGTGTGTTCTCTTCTTTTTCTGATAAGATTTGCTAAGGGTCTGTCAATTTTGTTAATTTTTTCAAAGAACCAACTCTTTGTTTTGTTGATTCTTTCTATAGAGATTTTGGATTTTAATTCATTTAATTCTGATTTAATTTTAATTATTTCTTTCTGTCTACTGGATTGGGGTTTATTTGCTGCTCTCTTTCAAGGAGGTTCAGATGTCTCATTAAATTGTTGGTTTCAGATCTCTTCAATATGTTGATGTAGGAACTAAGAGCTTTAAACTTGCCTCTGCTCACTGCCTTTGCTTTGTCCTAGAGTTGCTGGTAATTTGTGTGCTCATTTTTGTTGAATAGCATGAATATTTGAATTTCCTTTCTAATCTCTTCCATGACCCACTCGTGATTCAGCAGAGTGTTGTTCAACTTCCCTGTGTTACCAGACTTTCTTTGGTGGCTTTTGGTGTTGAGTTCTAATTTTATTCCCTTGTGGTCTGAAAGAATGCAAGAAATAACTTCAATGTTTCTGAATTTGGACAAGTTTGCTTTGTGGCCTAAAATGTGCTCTATTTTAGAAAATGTTCCATGTGCTGCTGAGAAAATCGTGTATTCTGATGCTGCTGGGTGAAATGTTCGGTAGATGTCTGCTAAATCTAGTTGATCTATGCAGCTGTTTAGATCTGTAGTTTCTCTGTTGAGTTTTTGCCGAGTTGATCTATCTAGTGGGGAGAGTTGTGTGTTAAAATCCCCAACAATTAATGTCTTTGGATCTATGTGGAATTTGAGGGAAAGTAGTGTTTCTTGGATAAATTTGGGAGCTCCGTTGTTTGGTGAATAGATATTTAGAATTGTAATATCCTCCTGAAGGAGAGATCTGTTAATAAGTATGTAGCGACCTTCTTTATCTCTTCTAACTTATTTTAATTTGAAGTCTACTTTATCTAATATTAGGATTGCAACTCCAGCTTGTATATGGAGGCCATTTGCTAGGTAGATTTTGTTCTAATCTTTCACATTGAAAATGTGTTTGTTTTTATGGGCTAAATTCCTGAAGGCAGCAGAAAGTATGATCGTGCTCTTTAATCCAGCTAGACAGTCTATGTAGCTTAATTGGAGAGTTAAGTCCGTTAATGTTCAGAAATAGGAGAGAGAGGTATTTGGGAGTTCCTGCCATTTTATCCACATTTTTGGGGGCTGTGGCAACTGTGTTCTTCCTATGGTTCTTGGATTCTCAGTTTGGGTGCAGTTTCTTGGCCTCTATTCTGGTCTTGTTGGTTTTCTTTGCGTAGGACATCTTTAAGAATCTTTTGTAGGGCTGGTTTGGTGGAGATGTATTGTTTCAATATTTCTTTGCTATGGAAGGTTTTTATTTGGCTTTTAGTTATGAAGGAGAGTTTAGATGGGTACAGTATTCTTGGAGGATAGTTGTTTGTTTTTAGGGCATGGCATACATCATTCCAGGCTCTTCTTGCTTTGATTGAATCTGCTGAGAAATCTGAGGAGATTCTAATTGGTTTCCATTTATAGGTGATTGATCTTTTCTCCTTGACAGCTTTAAGGATCTTTTCCTTGGTCTGAGTTGATCCTGTGTGGATTATAATGTGACTGTGGGATGTCCTATTCTGGTCTGGTCTATTTGGAGTTCTAAAAGCTTCTTGTATCTGAATAGGACTATCTTTTTACATGTTTGGGAAGTTCTCTGCTAGGATCCTTTTAAACAAATTTCCTAGGCCATTAACTTCTGTTTCTAGTTGCTCCTGTACACCCATTATCCTTAGATTAGGCCTTCTGATGGTGTCTTCCAAGTGTTGGATAGATCTATCATATTTCTTGGACTTGGATAGTTGTATGTACTTTATCTATAATATCTAGGCTGTCTTCAATTCCCAAGATTCGATCTTCTACATGGTCTAACCTGCTGTCAAGACTTTCTACTTTGGTTTTTATTTCTTTTCCTTCTAATTGGTCAGTTTTGATAGCTTCAAATTCTTTGTGGAAGCTTTGTTTTAGACCTTGAATGGACTTCTTTACTTCCTTAATTTGGTGTTCAGTGTTTATTCTCAAATCACTTAGTTGATTGGTGATGGTTTCCTTGGACTCCCATTCCTTCTGTTGGGTTCCATTCAGCATTCCCTTTGTGGTCTCTGTGACCTCCTTCAGCTCTTTGTTAATGGATCCCATGAATGCCTTTAGTGATCTTTGTGTAGTCTCATCCTGCTCTCTCAATTCCTGTATTACTTTTTGCTTAGCTTCCTTCTGTTCATGCCATTCCTGTAGTTCTCTTTGAGTGTTCTCAGCCTGTTCAAGCCATTCCTGCCTTTCTCTTTGAGTATTCTCAAGCTGCTCACGCAAATCCTGTATCAGTTTTTGAGTAGCTTCCTCTTGCTCATGATATTCCTGTATAAACCTTTGGATTGCCTCCTCTCTCTCCCTCTCACTCTCATGCAGAGTCCTTTGTAGGTTTTCAATCTTTTCCTGCCTTGACCTATTGTTTGCCTCCTCTCTCTCCCTATCACGCTCATACAGAGTCCTTTGTTGGTTTTCAATCTTTCATTTATCATGTTTTGCTGCAGTGTTTATTAGAGCTTTTTGGGAATTCTCCTCTGGATTATTCATTATCCGTTATGTCCCCTGATTATCATGAGTGGGAGTTGAGATTCCCAGACTTGCCATTTTTCTTGTGTTTTTCCAGCTTACTCTGCCCATTTGGGATGAAAATAACACCAGTTTTCTGCTAGAACACTAACTTAAGTCAAGCATCAACCAAAGTCTGCATTTGCACAGTCCATAGTCTGCAGATAAAATCTAGTTCAACAGATACATCTATTAAACATCAAACAACTATATATTAATGGGCTACGAACCGCAAAGAAGAATTTGGAAAATCAGAAATTATTAGGGGTAGGGAGAGATGTGGGTAAAACCTAGGAATAGAGAGATGTGGGAAGAGACAAGGAGAGCTAACTAAGTCCTAATCACAAAGCAGGAAATAGGTTGGGTAGAATGAAAGTAGAGAAAGAGAAAAAAAGAAGAAAGAGAAAGGGAAAAAAGAGACCAGAAAAAATAGAAAAGAAAAATTTAAAATATTATGCAGAATCGAAAACAAACTATCCAGAGAAGAACGTGAATATAATGAGAGAAACAGAGGGATATAAATGAGATGAGAAAATCTTAGAAATTATAATACTTAAAATATTGTATAGGTATAAAGAGGTAGTACTGCTATTAAGGAATTTAAGTCTCAGAGGTTTTGAATTGAGTAATAAATTTGTGGATTAAGTGTGTTCACAATTGGGGATAGGATCTAATAGTCAACTACGGGTTTATCTGAGGATGTGCAGAACAACAATTAAGTCACATAAAGAAGAATGAAAGAGAAGAAAAGGTGAAAAGGGTAAGAGAGAAAGAAAAAAAAGATCAGAAGTTCAGTAGAGGTAAACAAAAAGAATTTTTTTTAAAAAAAACAAAGAAAAAAAAGAAAGAAAAACGCACACACACACATGTACTCCTATAATAAAAATTATAAGAGGAAAAAAAGTTACTAGAAAACAATTTTTTTCAAAAAATTTAAAAATTAAAAATTTTTAGAAAAGAAAAAAAGCTTTTTATAAAAGGTACAAAAAAAATGAAGAAGAGAAAAAATAGTTCTTTCGTTTTTCTGGGAGGGTTGGGAAAAATCCTGCATATCCCTTGTGTCCGTAACCAGCCTTTTGTTGGAGTCTCTGGTCTGCTTGTGGTTCTGTGGCTTGGTTGGTTTCTTAAGTCAGTTTGTTTGAACAGGCAGAGAAATGCTCTGCTTTACCCAGGATTTTGCGATCTTCTTTCCAGTTTAGTTCAATGGGAGGGAGATCTGCTTTGAGTATCACAAAAGAGGGAGATGGCTTTTTCCTCAAATTTGGAGAAGCTGTGATGAGGCTAGGTTCTGGGTAGAGTTGAGGCCTTTCAGCAATCAGTAGCTTTTCCGGGGGGCTAATTTGTGAGAAACTCACAGAGCCCAGCCTGGAGCCATTCTAAGGGTTTATGTTTACTGAATTTCAATTGTCAGGGCTGCTAAAGGGAGGAGCAATCTCTGGCTCTGATTACCCAGCGAAGAAAGCCACTCCTAGGGCTGGCTCCCAAGCATTCTGACTTTTCCCTGGGTGGAGCTGAGTCTGGCAGTTCAGCTTAGGTTCTTGTGACCTGCTAAATGACTCTAGTTTTCTTCCAAGGCCTGAGTTGGAGCTAGCAGCTCCGCTGAGCTTTGTCGCTATCCAAGATGGAGATCTCCAGTACTGGGGGGGAAGGGTGGCCTTCCCTCCTCTGCACCCTGAGAAGGAGTGAGGACATCAGACTTCTACTCATGCCAAGTCTTGCTTCCTGGGTTGTCTCTGGTCTGCGAACTGCAGGGGGAAGAATTCCACTCCTTGTTGGTTCTTGCTGGTGTTGAGTAGAATCCGCTCGCCCACTGTGTCTGGATCCTTCGTCCCAGACTCTCTGTGATTCAGGTATGGCGAGTTCGGCCACCGCCACCACCGCTGCTACTGCAGCGGCGGCAGCAGCTGGCAAGATCTCAGATCTGTCTCCTTGTCTGGATTTTCCCTCTCTGTCCTAACTCTCTGTCCTGTGATGACACACTTGGTGTGATTCTCTGGCTGAGGACTGTTCACTGGAACTTTAAAACTGCTTTCTATGTGAATGATTGCTTTACCTCCAGATTCTCCTCTGCCATCTTCCCAGAACTCTCTCTTTTTATCTTTTAAAATAATTTTTTTTATTTAGCTCTAGTGACCATTTGATCCTTTTCTTTTTCCTTCTTGTTCTTTTCACGTTTTCTTCTCTTTCATGCTTTGCATGACTTAATTGCTGTTCTCATCCTCATATATACCCGTAGTTGATTATTTGACTTTAGCCACATTGTGCACACACTTAATCCAGAAATTTATTACTCAGTTTAAAGATGCTTAGACTTAACTTCCTTAATAGCAGTACTACCTCTTAATAACTATATAATATTTTTAGCATTTTTATTTTTAAGTTTTCCACATCTCCTTTCCATCCCTCCTGTTCTCTTATTCTATCCACATTCTTCTCTGAATATTATGTCTTCAATTTGCATAATTTTTAAGTGTTGCACTTCTTAATTTTTAATGTTTGTTTTCCTGTTTTTTCTTGTCTTTTTTCTTTCTCTTTCTTCTTTTTTTCTCTCTCTACTATCATTCTATCCAAGCTATTTCCCGTTTTGAGTTTAGGATTTGTTGTGTTAACTCTCCCACTGCCTTTCCACATCACTCTATGCCTATTTTTTACCACATCTCTCCCTAAACCTAATAATTTCTGTTTGCCAACTTATTCTTTGCAGTTCGTAGCTCAATTATACTTAGTTGTTTGAAGTTGAATAGATATATCTATTGAATTATATTGTATCTGTTGACTTTTGACTGTGCAACTACTGACTTTGGTTGATGCTTGCCTTAAAATAGTGTGCTAGCACAAAGCTAGTTTATTTTCATCCCAAATGGGTAGAGCAATCTGGAAAACACAAGAAAAATGGCAAGTTCAGTTATCTCAACTCCCACTCATAATAATCAGGGGACAAAAAAGATAACGAATAATCCATAGAAGTGTTCCCAAAAAGGTCTACAAATACTACTGGTAAACATAGTAAATGAAAAGATTGAAAACCTGTGAAGGACTCTGTATGAGC
The DNA here is from genome assembly GCF_019054845.1 of Dipodomys spectabilis. Classification (NCBI taxonomy): domain Eukaryota; kingdom Metazoa; phylum Chordata; class Mammalia; order Rodentia; family Heteromyidae; genus Dipodomys; species Dipodomys spectabilis. The sequence continues at coordinate 1,832,733 of NW_024870854.1, read as the reverse complement.
GTGATAGGGAGAGAGAGGAGGCAAAACAAAGAATATCATGAGTGTGAGGAAGCTACTCAAAGTTTGATACAGGAATTGCGAGAGTAGCTTGAGAACACTTAAAGAGAAATAAAGGAATTGCATGAGCAGGCTGGGATCAGTCAAAGAGAAAGTCATGAATGGCGTGAGCAGGCTGAAAACACTCAAAGAGAACTACAGGAACTGCGTGAATATGAATAAGCTAATCAAAGAGTAATAGAGGAATTGAGAGTGGGGGGATGAGAATACAGAAAGATCACTAAAGGCATTCAAGGAATCCATAAACAGAGAGCTCAAACAAATCAGGGAGACCACAAAAAGAAATGCTGAACGTAACCCAACAGAAGGAATGGGAGTCCTAGGAAACCATAACTAATCAACTAAGTGATTTGTGAATAAATACTGACACCAAATTAAGGAAGTAAAGAAGTCCATACAAGATCTAAAACAAAACTCCAACAAGGAATCTGAAGCCATCAAAGCCGACCAACTAGAAGGAAAAGAAATAAAAAACAAAGTAGAAAGACTTGATAGTAGGTTAGACCATCCTGAAGATCGAATTTCAGGGATTGAAGTCAGCCTAGTTATTATAGAGAAAGAACATACAACCATCCAAGACAAATCCAAGAAATATATTAAAGCTATTCAACAATTGGAAGACACCATCAGAAGGCCTAATCTGAGGCTAATGGGTGTAGAGATAGAAGTTAATGGTCTAGGAAATTTGTTTAACAGGATTCTAGCAGAGAACTTTCCAAACATGCAAAAAGATAGGTCTATTCAGACACAAAAGCTTTTAGATCACCAAATAGATGAGACCAGGATAGGGCATACCACCATCACATTATAAACTACACACGTTCAATTCAGACCAAAGAAAAGTTCCTTAAAGCTGTCAAGGAGAAAAGCTCAATCACCGGTAAAGGGAAACCAATTAGAGTCACCTCAGATTCCTCAGAAGAAACAATTAATGCCAGAAGAGCCTAGAATGATGTATGCCATGCCCTAAAGACAAACAAATATCAACCAAGAATATTGTACCCAGATAAACTCTCCTTCATATCCAACTAGATCACAAAAAAAGGCCAAGCAACAGTACCCAAACTGAGAATCCAAAAGCCATAGGAAGAACCAAGTTGCCGCAGCCACAAGAAGGTGGATAAAATGGCAGCAGCTCCCAAATACCTCAGTCGTATCTCTCAACATTAACGGACTTAACTCTTCAATTAAACGACATAGACTGTCTACTTGGATTAAAAAGCATCATCCTTCTATCTGCTTCTTTCAGGAGTCACATCTTGCCTGTAAAAACACACATTTTCAATGTGAAAGGTTGAAACAAAATCTACCAAGCAAATGGCCCCCATAACCAGGCAGGAGTTGCAATCCTAATACCAGATAAAATAGACTTCAAATTAAAATAAGAGAGAAAAGATTAAGAAGGTCTCCACATACTCATTAAGAGATCTCTCCTTCAGGAGGATATTACAATTCTAAATATCTACTCGCCAAAAAATGGAGCTCCCAAATTTATCCAAGAAACACTACTTTCGCTCAAATCCCACATAGATCCAAAGACACAGGCTGAAATTTTCTTAATAGAGACCCAGAAGCACAACAAATCTAAGAAGGGTTGAACAAATGGGATTGCATGAAATTGCATAGCTTCTGCATGGCAAAGGACATAGCTAGCAAGATCAATAGAAAGCCCACAGATTGGGAGATGATCTTCACTAGCCATACAACAGACAAGGGTTTCATATCTAAAATATACCTGTAACTCAAAAAATTAAACCCCCCAACAGCAAACCTTCAAAGAAAAAACTGCCCAATAAATAAGTGGGCTAAAGACTTAAAGAGAAACTTCTTTGAAGAGGAAAGAAGGATGGCCAATAGACACATGAAGAAATGCTCAACCTCCCTAGCAATAAAAGAAATGCAAATCAAAACAGCATTTAGATACCACTTCACCCCAGTCAGAATGGCTAGAATCAAGAACTATAATAACAACAGATGCTGGAGGGCATGTGGACAGAAGGGAACCTTAATACATTGTTGGTGGGAGTATAAACTTTTACAACCACTTTGGAAAGTAGTATGGAGTTTCCTCAAAAGACTCCACATAGGGCTCCCCTATGATCCAGCAATCCCACTTTGGGGCATTTAACCAAATGTTCACAAGCAAAACTATAAGAAAGTTACCAGCACAACTATGTTTATTGCACTTATTTACCATAGCTAAGATCTGGAACCCACCCAGATGCCCTTCAGTAGATGAATGGATCAAGAAAATGTGGTATATATACACAATGGAATTCTATGCCTCCATCAGAAAAAAATGACATTGCCCCATTTGTTAGGAAATGGAAAGATTTGGGAAAAATTGTATTAAGTGAAGACAGGCCCAAAGAAACATAGGTCCCATAGCTTCCCCTATTTGTAATAACTAGTATCAGTCTGAATCAAGCCGAAAAGGTCAGATAAGTCGATTTTAGGGAAATGAACCCTAAGATATTTATTCAAATGTTTTTTTTTTCTTTCATGCAATTGTTTCTAAAACAATTATAAGATCATATCTTTGTTGCTTTGTATGTGCCTGCACAACTTTAGAACCCCTGTTTTCACTGTATTTGATGTTGTTATCATTTGTGGAGGGGAAGGGAAAAAACAAATCATTTAAATAGGCATACAGGTGGACCCATTGCAACGAGATGTACAAGTCATTATGTCAAAAACGAACTTTACAACTTTGGTGGGGGATTGAGGGTTGGGTGGTGGGACGGGGGGAGAATGGGATGGGAAGGGGAAACAAAGGAGGAGGCTACAATGCTTTATGAGAAATGTACTCATTGTCTTGCCCATGTAATTGCAACCCCTCTGTACAGTATTTTCACAATAAAATAAGTGGTCTATTTTGGAAAATGTTCCATGTAGTGATGAGAAAAAAGTGTATTCTGATGCTGCTGGGTGAAATATTCAGTAGTTGTCTGTTAAATGTAGCTGATCTAGGCAGTTCTTTAGATCTGCATTTTCTTTATTGAGTTTTTTCGAGTTGATCTATCTAGTGTGGATAGTGGTCTGTTAGAGCCCCCAACAATTCTTATCTTTGGATCAATTTGAGATTTTGGGGAAAGTAGTATTTGTTGGATAAATTTCGGTGATCCATTGTTTGGCGAATAGTATTTATTATTGTAATATCCTCCTGAAAGAAAGATCCCTTAATTCGTATGTAGTGACCTTCTTTATCTCTTCTCACTAATTTTAATTTGAAGTCTATTTTATCTGATATTACGACTGCAATTCCTGTCTGTTTATGGGGGCCATTTGCTTGGTAGATTTTGTTCCAGACTTTCACGTTCAAAGTGTGTTTGTTTTTATGAGCAAGGTGTGATTCCTGAAGGCAGGAGATAAAAGGATGTTGCTTTTTAATCCATCTAGACAGTGTATGTCGCTTAATTGGAGAGTTAAGTCCGTTAATGTTGAGAGAAAGGACTGAGAAGTGTTTGGTAGTTTCTGCCATTTTATCCACCTTCTTGGGTGCTGTGGCAACTTGGTTCTTCCTATGGTTTTTGGATTCTCAGTTTGGATGCCGTTTCTTTGCCTTTATTGTGGTATTGTCAGTTCTGTCTGTGTAGGACATCTTTAAGTATCTTTTGTAGGACCAGTTTGGTGGAGATTTTTTTTTTTTCAGTTTTTCTTTGCTATGGAAGGTTTTTATTTCACCTTTGGTTATGAAGGAGAATTTAGCTGTTTACACTATTCGTGGTTCATCCTTCGTCTTTAGGTCATGGCATGCATCATCCCAGGCTCTTCTTGCTTTAATTTTCTCTGCTGAAAAAAATGAAGTTATTCTAATTGTTTCCCCTTCATAGATGATTGATCTTTTTTCCTTGACAGCTTTAAGGATCTTTTCCTTGGTCTGAATTGATCTTGTGCATATTATAATGTGATGGTGGGATGTCCTGCTCTTGTCTGGTCTATTTGGGGTTCTAAACGTTTCTTGTATCTGAATAGGCCTATCCTTTTGCATGTTTGGGAATTTCTCTGCTAGGATCCTGTTAAACAAATTTCCTAGACCATTATCTTCTCTCTCTAGGTGCTCCTCTACACCCATTATTCTCAGATTAGGCTTTCTGATGGTGTCTTCCAATTGCTGAATATATCTATCATATTTCTGGATTTTTCTTGGATAGTTGTACATTCTTTCTCTATAATATCTAGGCTGTCATCATTCACCGAAATTCGATCTTCTGCATGGTCTAACCTACTGTCAAGGCTTTATTCTCTGTTTTTCATTCATTTTCCTTCTAATTGTTTAGTTTTGATGACTTCAAATTCTTTTTGGGAGCTTTGTTTCAGATCTTGTATGGACTTCTTTACTTCCTTAATTTGGTGTTCAGTTCTTATTCTCAAATCACTTAGTTGTTTGGTTATGGTTTCCTTATACTCCCATTCCTTCTCTCAGGTTCCAATCAGTATTCCCTTTGTGGTCTCCCTGAATTCTTTCAGCTGTCTGTTTATGGATTCCATGAATGCCTCTATTGATCTTTGTTTATTCTCGTCCCTCCCTTGCAATTCCTGTATTACTCTTTAATTAGCTTCCTCATGTTCATGCAATTCCTGTAGTTCTCTTTGACTGTTCTCAGCCTGTTCACGCAATTCTTGACATTCTTTTTGTCTCTTTTCAGCCTGCTCATGCAATTCCTGTATTTCTCTGACAGTTCTCAGCCTGTTCACACAATTCCTTTATTTCTCTTTGAGTGTTCTCAACCTGTTCACACATTTCTGTATCAACCTTTGAGTAGCTTCCTCATGCTCATGAGATTATTGTATTGATCTTTGGTTTGCTTCTGCTCTCTCCCTATCATGATCACACTGAGTCCTTTGCAGGTTTTCTATCTGTTCATTCACCATGTTTCCCAGTAATATTTATTGAGCTATTGGAGAACTCTCCTCTGGAATACTGGTTATCATGAGTGGGAGTTGAGATACCAGGACTTGGATTTTTCTTGTATTTCTCTGGCTTGTTCTGTCCATTTGATATGAAAGTAACACCAATTTTCTGGTAGAATATTTTTTCAAAGGCATGCATCAACCAAAGTCCTGTAGTTGCACAGGCAAAAGGACTCAGATATAATCTAGTTCAACAGATACAATCTATTCAACATCAAACAACTATGGATTAATGGGCTAACAACAGCATGGATGAATTTGGCAAACCAGAAATTATTATATTTAGGGACAAATATGAGGAAAAATAGGATTAGAAGAATGTGGAGAGGTAAAATGAGAGTGAATTTAACTGAGTTCTAATCTCAAAGAGGGAAATGGATTGGACAGAATAGTAGGAGAGAGAAAAAAACAGACAAGAAAAAAATGGGAAAAACAAATATTAAATTTATGAAATGAATCTTTAAAATTATCTAAGTTTAAGGTGGTATTGAGAGAAGAAAAAGATACGATGAGAGGAGGGGAAGGATAGAAAGGAGACATGAAAAACTAAAAACTAAAAATTCTCAAAAATTATATAGCCTAAAGAGATAATACTGCTATTACATTATTTAAGGCTAAGAAGTTTTGAATTGAGTAATAAAATTCTTGATTAAGTGTGTATACAATGGGGGTAAGGTCTAATATTTGACGACGGGGATATATCTGAGGATGAGCAGAATAGCAAATAAGTCACACAAAAAACAAGGAAACAGAAGAAAAAATGAAAAGAATGAAAAAAAAGAAAAAAGGACCAAAAGGTCATTAGAGATTTAAACAAAGCACACTCACACACACATACACCTAAAATAAAAATTAGGAGAGAAGAAAAAAAGATTAATAGAAAACAATTTTTTTAAACTAAAAATTAGAAAAGGTACAAAAAAGAGTTCTTTTTTGGGGGGGGGAGGGGAGAAGTAGATGGGAAGATCCTGTATCTCCCTGTGTCTGTAACCAGTCTCTTGGTGGAGTCTCTAGTCTGCTTGTGGTGTTTGGTTTCCCTGTGGCATGATTGGTTTCTTAAGTCAATTTGTTTTAGCAGGCAGAAATATGCTCAGGATTTTGTGATCCTCCTCCCAGGATAGTTCAATGAGAGGGAGATCTGCTTTGAGTTTCACAAAAGAGGGAGATGGCTGTTTCCCCTAATTTGAAGATGCTGTGATGAGGCTAGGTTCTGGGTAGAGTTGAGGCCTTTCAGCAAATTGGAGCTTTTCCCTGAGGGGTAGCTTCTGAGACACTCAGGGAGCCCAGCCTGGAGCCATTCTCAGGGTTTATGTTCACTGAATTTCACTTGATTGTTTAGGCTGCTGTAGGGAGGGGCAGTCTCTGGCTCTGTTTACCCAGTGAAGAAAGTCACTCCCCTCGGGGCAGAGCTTTGTCTGCCTGGGCTGGGTGACTTTTCCTAAGGAGGAGCTGAGCCTGGCAGTTCAAGTCAGGTGCCTGTGACCTCATAAATGACTCTTTTGTTTTTTTTCCCAAGGCAAGGCCTGAGTTGGAACTAGCTGCTCAGCTGGGCCTTTTCAATATCAAATATGGAGATCTCCAGGGGTGAGGGCGGGAAGGGTGGCCTTCCCTCCTCTGTTCCCTGAGAAAGAGTGAGTATGTCAGGATTCTACTCACGCTGGAGTCTTGGTTCCTGGGTTGTCTCTGGTCTGTGATCTGCAGGATGAAGATATCTGCTACTTGTCAGTTCTTTCTGGTTTGAAGTAGAATCCCGTCACCTGCTGTGTCTGGCACCATTGTCCCAGACTCTGTGTTGTTCTTTTGGCGGCTCGGCTGCTGCGGTTGCCACCACCACCGCAGCTGCAGCTAATGGCAAGTGCTCAGATATGTTTCCTTGACTGGATTTTCCCTCTCTGGCCAAACTCTCTGTACTGTAATGGCACACTTCGTAATTCTCTGGCTAGGACTCTTCACTGGAACACTACAACTATTTTCTATGTGAGAGCTTCTTTAGCCTCTAGCTTCTCCTCCTCCATCCTCCCCTAAAGTAATCTGTTGTTGCTTTTTAAAAAACTGGTGCCAGTGTCTCATGCCTATAATCATAACAACTCAGGTGGCTGAGATCTGATAATCGAGGATTAATAACAGTCTGGGTAAGGTCTGTGAGACTATTATCTCATTAACTGGTTACCAAGAGACTAAAAGGAGCACTGTGGGCCAAACTAGTAGAGTGATAGCCTTGAGCACAAGAGAACAGCGATTTCAACCAGGCCCTAAGTTCAAACTTCTCATATTAAATAAACGTTAAAAACAATTTGCCATCATTTGTAATTTCAGCCAATTTGTAATTTAAACCAATTTGCATCTCAGTTTGCACGTATATCATTGGGGGAACTAAACTTATGTAACAGTTAAAAGAAAAAAAAAAATGAGCACAAGTGTACAGGTGGCTCACGCCTGTAATCCTATCTTCTCAGGAGGCTGAGAAATGAGGATGGTGGTTCAAAGCCAGCCCTGGGCAGAAATGTTCCCATGAGACTGCTATTTCCAATTAACCACTAAAAAACAAGAATGGCACTATGGTTTAAACTTGTATGGTAGAGTACTAACCTTGAGCAAAGAAGCTCTGGGACAGCACCCATGCCCTGTATTCAAGCCCCATGTCTGAAGGAAAAAATAAAGATTTCAGGGCTGGGAATGTGGCTAAGTGGTAGAGTGCTTGCCTTGCATGTATGAGCCTTTGGGTTCGATTTCTAAGTACCACATAAGCAGAAAAGCCAGAAGTGGCACTGTGGTTCAAGTGGTAGAGTGATATCTTTGAGGTGAAGAGCTAATGGACAATGCCCAGGCCCAGAGTTCAGGACCCATGATGGACAAAAAACAAACAAAAAAAGAGTTTAAACAAACGATGTGCACAATAGACTATACACTAAAGATGAAAGATTAAATTAATAAATTAATAATTAAAATGATGAACATTGTTTCAATTTTGTAGGTGATGAATGTAGCAGAAAAAGTGATAAGAAATGATTCATTTCTAACAACTCTTCCATTTTTTAACCTCATTTACTACTTTTAAACTAAAGAGGCATGTATCACTTTACAGAAAAACAAAATTGTACATGTATTTTAGCCTGAATTCCACATTCTATAATTTGCCTTTTAGTAAACAATCAGTATCTTTTCATATAAAATAGCTGTGATACCTTTATTTAATACTTCACATCTTTCCAGTATTTGGTTATATCAAAATTCCTCCTTTCCTTCTTTTCTTCTTTCCATTCCTTCATATCCTTTCCTCCTTTCAATCCTAGCAATTAAACTCAGGGCTTCATGCATTTTAGGTAGGTGCTCTACAAAGTGAGCCATACACCTGCTCTTTTCGCTTTAGTCACTTTTGTTTTTGTTGGTCATGTGGTTTGAACTCTGCACCTGGACACTGTCCCTGCACTCTTCAGCTCAAGGCGAGTGCTCTACTGTTTCAGCCACAGTGCCGCTTCTAGTTTTCTTGTGGATTATTGAGATAGGAGTCTCACACACTTTCCTGCCTAGATTTGCTTTGAACTGGGATCTTCAAATCTCAGCCTCCTGAATAGCTAAGATTAAAAGCATGAGCCACCTGCGCTCAGTGCTGCTTTAGCCATTTTTATGACAGGGTTTTCTGTTTATGACCAGCCCAGCATGGATCACAATCCCTTGATGACAGGGAGGGTTGTGTGTAGCAAGTCAGATACAGTGGGGAAACAACTTTCTCTGCCCATCACAGGGAGAATTTTGGAGTATTGTATTAGAAATTTCTAGAAGTGGGTTGTGAGGAGCATTCTGCTCCCAGGAGTCTCTTCCCACTTCCCAACATTCTAGTCCTGCCAGAAAAGGTCTATAGTAGAAGGCTCAGGATGGAGATAGCAGACTCTCATTTTCCTTGTCACCAATATGCCCACAGCATCGACTGTTCCATCTTGACTATTTGGATGGACATCTACCCTGATGATTTTTATGAGCACAAGAAACTTGACATCCTGAAAAAACTTACACAGTATGACAAGCTCAACATGCCCTCTTCAGACTTGCTGTTCTGCTTACATATTCTTCTGGACCAGCTGGAGCAACGCATGGCCTGTGAGACCAAGAAAAAGAGTAAATAATCCTTGTTTAGTTGCCTTAGAGCTTGTGAGTAGGGATAGATCCTAGGTCTCAAGGGATAGGCCTGCTTGGCCAAAAGCCCTTTGTACTACCCAGCTTGGCAAAATGTCTTTATGGATGTTCTATGCCGGGTAATGTCTGTTCCCTTTTTAAAAGAACTTGGACATAACCACTCATTAGAAACACCCTACCTTCTCATCAGTGTTCAGTCCAAACTCAAGTTCTACAGCTTCTCCTACTAAATCCTCATAGAAGTTTAGTCACACTTTAACTTCTAGAGTGTACTCTAAGACTCCTGTACCTGTTTCCATTCTTATGTTTGTGTCACTGTAGAGAACTTCCTGCTGAACTCCAGATAAAGAACCCATCAGTGATGTCGCCTATGGTGACTGATGGAGATTGGAAGCCAACACTGGACTCCAGAAAGCATGTGAACATAGAGGCTTTTTTCAATGTGTAGAAAGACCCAACTAGGTTTTGAGTCCTGTGGACATCCCACTGGTTCTGAACTCCACATGTTATGTAGGTGTACCTGCACATACCACCAAGGAAGAAGATGATCCAGAATGTCTTCCATTGACGTTCACAATTCACCTAGATCACATCCAAACCAGTAAAAAATGTTTTGGTCTTGGAGTGCAGGGTAAATATGTGCTAATGGAAAATGACCCCAGTCTATGTTCAGGAAAACCAATAAGTTAGGTCCAAAGTCTAGATTCAGTTGAGGAAAGGGAATCTGTTCTGACAGAATATCCAGACCAATCTGTCCTTCTGCTGGGGATCCAATTTCCAGTTGAGAAATAAGATCTGTCCCTCCCTAGACTCAGGAAGAAAATACTGCCTTTAATGAGGAAGTAGATCATTTTGAGGACTCTGAGGCAGAATTTGTGTCTGAAGGCAACTTAGAAGACAATCCAGATTTAGAGATTGCTTCCCCCCTTATTTAGAAAATCTTTATATTTCTTTTTGGTCCTGATTGTTGTAAAATGATCATTCTAGTTATTTTTCTAACGTTATTAAAATGTCAATGTTTATGTTATGTTATACAATTCATGAGCCTTAAATGTGTTTTTTTTTTCAACCTACAATGTTAAGCACCATGCACATGTGTTTTGTGTGTGGGAAAACAGAGTGACAGGGGGATGAACAAGAGAGCCTACTGGATATAAAGGGAATGGTTAAATGCACAGGGAGTTGCAAGGAAGCCAGGCCATGCCTGCATGTGGTGATAAGGTGGCTACAACAGATCTAGGACATACCAGATCAGATGACCTAGAAAGCTGTTCTGTCAATTTGGACAAATGCTACAATACTCATACTGGTATGTGGGACTTTCTTCCAACAGTGAGCTCAAGTCTGTATACATATTCATTGTGCTTTGGGAAATATTGAAGAAAAAATTGGCTCCATTAACATAAAAATTCTACTTAGGGCTGAATATATTTGACAAAATACATAAGAAATATCGACACTGGAAAGTATAAGCCATCATCAATAGAAGAAAGAAGGTTTACATAGATGGACAAACAAAATCAGGAAGCAATTAAATCAGTTATATGGAAATACATGTTGTATTCATTACATTTTATATAGTATATTATATGATATATAAGATCGAATATGATTTTTCATACTACAAGGGCTTTTAACTTTTTCAATCTTAAGTATTTTTTTCACATAATATTAGTGTAAAACATTATTGGGGAAAGCGGTAATATAACTTTGATCATAATTATATGAATACATATTTTTGTGTTTCTAGATATAACACTGATTATAAATAGATGAATAAATATAAATATATATTTGTATATCTGTCTATGAGGTGAATATAATGAAACAGGCTACACGATGTATAAAAAGGCGGTTATGAGTTAGTATATGAGACTCAGGCCTGTAATCCTAGTGATGTGGGAAGCTGAGTTCTGAGTTTTAGTTTCTCTTACTCCCATGCCATTAGATTTTCAGAGGAGACCTGGTCCCTCGAGTGTAGCCAAGCGACACGTATGCAGTTGGATCACACTCTGTGTGCTATGACACTCTTATGCTATGACAGTCTACTCAGTTCCTGTGCCAAGATGGACATCTGTAGAACATCGGATGGAAAGTTGGCATTCCCTCCCAAAATGTTTTTGACTATCCTGAATTAAACCTTATTTCCCTTCCCAAGCTGCAAACACATAGAAATATGTCAAGGGCTCAAGAGAGATGGACAAAGACTTACAAATACATAAAATTATATACTTTTGGGGGGTGCCCAGTTGTCAGCTTGAACTCTGGGCCTGAGTGCTATCCCTCAACTCTTCAGCTCAAGGCTAGTGCTCTACCACTTGAGCTACAGGGCCACTTCTAGCTTATTTTCTTTTTGCTTATGTGGTTCTGAGGAATCGAACCCAGAGCCTCATGCATGCAAGGCAAGCACTCTACCACTGAGCCACCTTTCCAGCCCCCAAATTATATACTTTGTTTCAGTAATTCAATGACAAATCATGAAAGGCATATCTTGATTTTTCTTTTTTTAATGGAAATGGGAATATACACTGAGTGCATTAGGGAGTAGGTGATAGTTTGGATGCTGAGTTGTGGAATGCACTCCTGGGCATGGGAGACACTTGCCTTTGAGAACTTGTGTGGGGATGCGTCTCCGCACACAGCTTCACAAAACAATGCCCATAACTTGTATGGTGTCATAGCCATCTTTCCATAACAGCAAATAGGTGTCAGGCACTGATCTTTCTCTGAAGTGGACTCAGCAACACAGAAAGGCACAAAGAATGAGAGGGAATGACTGCTAGCCACCAGATATCAGCTTCAAGAGCTGTCCTGACCAGAATCTAGGATAAATTGAGCTGGAGAAGGCTGATCCCCATGCAAGGCTCCTGAGCACTAAGGACCAGGCACTATTATAGGTGTTGGAGAAACAAGTGAATGTGGCTCTCTCCTCATCAATTTCATGCTGAAAAGAAAACCAGAAATCATAATGATAATTTTTGTAAATCAGAGACATGACATTGGTAGTTTTGTGGCAACAATTTCACAGCGGGTATGTGAGGAGATATCCCTGAGGAGGAGATAGTTAACCTGAGAGCCATCATCCATGCAATTAACTAGAAGCAGGGACTCCAGGCAGTAAGAGCAGCAACTACATCCCTCAGTGATGGGAAAGGACGTAACTTGCTTCAGAAAAGGAAAACATCACTGACGTGCTTGCTTGTGAAGTAAGAAAAAAAAGGTACAACGAAGAAAAAAAGATCAGACATGAAGATCAGAATAAATTATATAGACATTGGATGCTGCGAGTTACAAGGAGAAAAATTCTGATGTTATTCTAAATCTGACATGACCCACTGGAACCAAAGTGCTCAAATAGTACCTAGACACATCTGAATCACCTATATACTTTTAAAATGTGATTCTAGCCAGGCTCTGGTGGCTCACAACTGGAATGCTAGCTACTCGGGAGGCTGATACCTGAGGATCAGGTTTGAAGCAAGCCCAAGAGGAAATTTGGAAAGACTGATCTCCAATTAAACACCAAAATTATGGACATGAAGCTGTGTTAAACTGGTAGAGCACTAGCCTTGATAAAAAATTAAGGGACAGCACCCAGGCTCTAGGTTCAAATCCCTAGACTTCACAAAACAAAGAAGTCAACAAATAAAATTTGGTGCTCAGTCGATCAGCACTTAGCATTCTACTTCAATGTATTTAGTATGAGCCTAGGAAGTTACATCCTTAGCAAATGCTCTCCCCTCATATTCTGCTTCATTACCAGTATTCAAATGCCTGGCATTAACAAAGTCTCCTCCCAGTTAGCATAGCAATCTACCACTGGGAATTAATAGATATATTTTGATTAATCATGATCTATCCACACACATCAAATGAGTGGTAGCCACATTCCACTATTCTGAATGATTTTGCTCCCCCTTTGAGTTAATAAGGCTTACCATTAAAAGCTATAATACTTATCAAATTAAGTCAACAATCATCATTCTTCGACCCAATCTTGTAACCTATGTTATGTGTTTTTTTTTTTTTTTTTTTTGATGTCGATGCCCTGTATCTTGTATATACATTTCTCTAGCTTTGGGGGGAGAAGGGAAAAAACAAATGCTTAACTAGGGATACAGTTTGACCCATTTTAACAATGAGATCAAGACACTATGTTCAAAAACGAACTTTACAATTTATGCAGGGAGTGGGGAGGTGGGATGGAAAGGAGTAGTTGTGGAGGTGGAAGGGTAGGGATGGTAGGGGAAAAACAAAGGAGGAAGTAACAATGCTTGAGAGGAAATGAACTCATTACCTACTTTATGTAACTGTAATTCTTTGTACATTATTTTTACAATAAAAAACGTATTAAAAAAGATGAAAAGACCCAGAAATAAAACTACATACTTACAATCATCTGATATTCGACAAAAGAGCGAAAGATGTAATGTGGAAAAAACATAGCCTTGCTGGGTGCCTGTGGCTCATGCCTTTAATCTAGCTACTCAGAAGGCTGAGATCTGAGGATGGTTGTTGAAAGCCAGCAGGGCCAGGGAAGTCCATGAGACTCTTAGCTCCAATAAACCTGAAGAAAATGGGAAGTGGAACTGTGGTTCAAGTACTAGCCTGGAGATGAAATGCAAAGGGGTAGCTCCGAGGCCCAGAGTTCAAGCCCCACGACCAACACACACAGACACACAGACACACACAGACACACACAGACACACACACACACACACACACACACACACACACACACACAGACACACAGACACACACATACACACAAATCATAGCCTCTTCAACTATTGGTGTTGGGAAAACTGGACATCCACAGGCAGAAAACTAGAAGTGGATCTCTGCTTGCACTAACATCAACTCAAAATAGATTAACTATATTAAAATCAGCCAAACTACTATAACACAGAAAAAGGGTGATATTAGAATTTATAGGTATTGAGGTGCGAGCTGGGCAGCTGCACGCCGAGCACCAGTAGTTGCGCTCCAGATCCTGCAATCTCACACCGCCTGCCTAGACCCAGTAACCGCTTACTCCAGTTGGCCCCTGCGACAGGCGCCATGCATCGAGCGGCGCCCAGCACTCTGGGCAGCTCTGCTCACCGCCCTGGCTCTGTTCCTCAGGCCGCCGGTGACGAGGGTCCCATCTTACGCTGAGAGCCCTGTGATGCCAACGCGCTGGCTCAGTGCAGGGGTGTGCCAATCTGGTGCCCGAGCCAGGCTATGCCTGCTGCCTGACATGTGCTCTGCCCTAGGGCCAGCCGTGCGGTGTCTACACCGAACGCTACAGCTGCAGCTAGGGGCTCAGCTGCCAGCTGCCACTGGGCAAGCCGTGCCCACTGCAGGCGCTACTGGACGGCTGCAGGTTCTCCCCCAATGCCAGCATCCTGGCCAGCTGAGGCTTACCTGCTGCTGGTGCCCTCCGCCTCAGGAAATACTAGTGAGTCGGAGAAGGACCGAGGCACAGGGAGCGTGGAGAGCCATGCCCTGCCCAGCACACATAGGGTGCCTGACTCCAAGTTCCATTCCATTCACGCAAAGCTGGACACCATCAAGAAAGGTCACGCGAAGGACAACCAGCGCTATAAAGTCGACTATGAGTCCCAGAGCATGGACACCCAGACCTTCTCCTCGGAGTCCAAACGGGAGACAGAATATGGTCCCTGCCTTAGAGAGATGGAAGACACCCTGAATCACCTGAAGTTCCTCAATGTGCTGAGTCCCAGGGGTGTGCACATCCCCAACTGGGACAAGAAAGGATTTTATAAGAAGAAGCAGTGTAGCCACACCAAAGGCAGAAAGCAGGACTTCTGCTGGTGCGTGGACAAGTATGGTCAGCCCCTCTCAGGCTTCAAGAGCAAGGGCACCGATGACGTGCACTGCCTCGGCATGCAGAGGCAGTAAACCCCACTGCATCAGTTAAATTGGAGCTCCAATACGCCTTACTTTGCACAAAAGACTGCCACGGACAGAACAGCACCTGCCTACAGCCTCAACTTATATTTCTTTTTGTGATGACTTGGTTTTGTGTGTGTGTGTTTTTTTTTAAGAAAACCAAAGTTTAGACAGAGATTTTTGAAATGTCTATTGTTCCTTTAAATGGTAAACTTGAGCATCTTTCCACTTTTCAGTAGTCAGAAAAGAAAATTAATTTCTCTGTTGCTTTCTGTAAAAATAACTGATACTCCTGCCCAAAACATTGGATTTGATCCCCTTCTAGAATCCTCTCCACATCTGCCCATTGGAACAGCTGACCTTCTGCCTCCCTCACTTCAGTGGCTATTGTAGAAGACACCTCTTTGCCCTCCGCCCTGCTCAGGCCTCATGGAGAACAGGAAAGTCAGAAACTCCAGTCACCTGGACAGGACATCTCTACCATACATGAGACCCCTGGCCCTCCTGGAACTATCTGATTCCAAGGCATGGACCCCTGGGCCACAAAGCTTCTTCATTATCTGCAAGTGACTTGATCTGCTTGGAAAATACTGGAGACATTGAGGTGGAATATAACTGACCAAGAAAGTTCTATAAAACTGACCAAAAAAGTTCTAGCACATTTTGGGAAACTTGTAAATGCAGATCTTTCTGACTTCCCTCCATTAGGCAGCTTTTCAAGGATGGAGCCTAGTGGAAGGCCCAGGGTGGCCTTGGCTGTGGTCCAGCAGGGCATGGAGGAGGCTGGGAGTATACCCCACACTTCACCAGTAATGGAGTAATCGCTCTGGAGACAACAACAACAACAAAAAAATGTTTTCTAATTTAACTCCTAGTTTGGGGTTGAGGATAATAAACTATTTAAAGGCAAAGGTTTATTTTCACCCCTCATCTTTATTCTTGACCTAACAAAACAATGGTGTTTAATGTTATCTAAACAGGAAAGATGAACAGCTTGTTGAGAAGCCTCATAGGGACACTGGGAGCACATAGAGAATAACTTGTGTTTGTTGAACTTGGAGTCCAACTTATACTTTACAATTCACACATATATGCAGAGAGAGTTATATGTTCTCAATAGTTAACATTGTATACAGCATAGCCCATAGGATCCATACTAGATAATCCTAGACAGTGTTAGATACTGGAAGGTGTCACTATGGCCGTG
Source organism: Dipodomys spectabilis (assembly GCF_019054845.1). Taxonomy (NCBI): domain Eukaryota; kingdom Metazoa; phylum Chordata; class Mammalia; order Rodentia; family Heteromyidae; genus Dipodomys; species Dipodomys spectabilis. The sequence continues at coordinate 1,816,526 of NW_024870854.1, read as the reverse complement.
ACCAGGAGAGGACACTCAGTCCAGGCTGGGCTTTTCTCTCCCCAAGGCCAAACCCATGGCAGCGTTGGGTGTGTGGCGATTTTCCTGTCCTACACTGCAGAGAGCTCTCCTTAAGAACAAAAAGAGGCCTCAAGACAGTCTGCCTACTTATTACGAGCTTTCCTTTATTTTTCAAATTTTTGGGGGGGGAAAGTATTTTTTGAAAAGTTTTGTCTTGCGATGTATTTATAAAAGTAAATAAAGTTTTTACCATTAAAATAATAATTAAAAAAAGAACTTATAGGTACTGGCAGGAACTTCCTGAATAGAATCCCAGGGGCATAATAGATAGGAAAGAGACCCAACAAATGGGACTACACCAAAGAAAAAACCTACACAGGCAAGAGACATAGCCACTAAATTAAAAAGACAGCCAACAAATTGGGAAAAGATATTTACCTGCAATACATCAGACAAAGGGCTAATTTTCAATGTATACATGGATCTCAAGGAACAACTCCTCCGCAAACTAATAAACCAATCACCAAATGGGCAGAGGAGCTAAGGAGAGACTTCTCATAAGAAGAGGTAAGAATAGCAAAGAAACATATCAGGAAAAGGTTCATCATCCCTGGCCATAAAGAAAATATAAATCAAAGTAATCCTGAGATACCATCTTATCCAAATATCTTGAATTAGACAACAAATGTTGGTGGGGAAGTGGAGAAATTAGAAAATGGCAAGGACATTTGTATAACCATGTTCCTTGCTGCTCAATTCACAGTGACAAGAAATGTATACAACCCAGATGCCCCACAATAAATGAATGGAACCAATAATTATGCCATCTATATACAATGAAATTTTACAGAGCCATTAGAAAGGATAAAATAATGTCATTTGCAGGGAAATGGAGACACTAGAATAAATCATGTTAAGAAAGTTAAGAGAACATCAAATTGACAAATGGTACCTGTTCCCCTGATATGTGGAAGAAAGGTTTAAAACACAATGGGATATGACATACTGTACAGGACTCTAGGCATCATTTACAGTAAGAACAGAATAGGAAGCATTTGGAGAAAATCACAAAGTTGTAATACCCAAGCACCTTTTCTATATAATACTATATATATATATATATATATATATATAGAGAGAGAGAGAGAGAGAGAGAGAGAGAGAGAGAGAGAGAGAGAGAGAATTGAATTGCAATGATAAGGAAACAAAGGAACTTTTCTTAATTTGTCTTTTCATTTTCTGATGAATCTGTATTCTTCACCTAATATACAGGGAAGATGGGGGAAGGGCACAGAATTAGTGGGAAGTGGGTGCAAAAAATGCAACACCAGAGCCCTCTGGCTGTACTGGACATTGATGAAAGTGAACCATGCAAGTCGAGGGTCAAGATGGGAGGGAGGGTAGGGAAGAGATTGTGGGAACAGAAAGGTAACCCTGCTCTATATCACCGCTAAAACAATTTTTTTTTAAAGAAGAGGGTTCCCAAATGAGAACATATGAGAATAAGAAAATACAGAGCAGATAATTCTTTTTTTATGTCCTTGGTATCTGATAGTTTCAATCAATATCTATTGTCCTACCAACTGAATCATACCTCTAAACCCAAAAGTCCTTACAATATTCAAATTTTTCATTGATTTCTTCATATTTTCTATTTACTTTTTGGTTTGTGTGTGTGTGTGTGTGTGTGTGTGTGTGTGTGTGTGTTTGTGTAAGAAATGGAGTTTGATCGCAGGATCTAGGTGCTATCCCTGAGCTTCTTTTTTATTCAAGAGTACACTCTACCACTTGAGCCAAAGCTTCACTTCGGGATCTTCTTGAACAGTTTATGGGAGATAAAAGATTCACAGAGACATTTTGGCACCGCTAGATTCAAATCATCATCTTCAGATCTCAGCCTCTGGAGTAGGTAGTATTATAGGCATGAGTCAAGGCTTCTGACTTATGAATTGTTGTCCCTTTTTAAAAAAGCTGGTGCCAGTGGTTCATGCCTGTAATCGTAGCACCACAGGAGGCTGAGATATGATAATTGATTTTTAAAAACAACCTGGGTAAGAAAGTCTGTGAGACCATTATCTCATAATCTGGTTAGCAAGAAACCAGAAGGGGCACTGGCTCAAACTGGTAGAGTGATAGCCTTGAGCACAAAAGAACAGGGACTGCCCCCAGGCCCTGAGTTCAAGCCCCACATATAAAAAAATGTAAAAAATTTGCAATCACTTGTAATCTCAACATCCTCAATTGGTGGTGTATCTAAAGTTAATTTGCATCTCCCTTCGTATGTATTTGAGGGGGAACTAAACATATAACATTTTTTTTAAAAAATGAGCAGTTGGGTTCAGGTAGCTCATGCCTGTAATCCTACCTTTTCAGGAGGCTGAGAAATGAATATGGTGGTTTAAAGACAACCTGGGCAGAAAAGTTCCCATGAGACTGCTATTTCCAATTAACCACTAAAAAACAAGAAATGACACTGTGGTTTAAACTGGTAGGGTAGAGTACTAGCATTGAGCAAAGGAGTTCTGGGACAATGCCCATGCCCTGTGTTCAAGTCCCATGTCTGAAGGAAAAATAGAAATCAGGGCTGGGATTTTGGCTCAGTGCTAGAGTGCTTGCCTTGCATGTTGAACCTTTGGGTTCAATTACTCAGTACCACATAAGCAGAAAAAGCCAGAAGTGGCATTGTTCCTCAAGTGGTAGCTGCTAGCCTTGAGGTGAAGAGCTAAGGGACAATGCCCAGGCCAGAGTTTAAGATCCATGATGGATAAAAACAAACAAAAATAGTTCAAACATTTAAATGATGTGCACAATAGACTATATACTAAAGATGAAAGATTACATTAATGAATTAATAATTAAAGTGATCAACATTGTTTCGATTTTGTAAGTGGTGAATATAGCAGAAAAAGTAATAAGAAATAATGATTCAGTTCTAACCACTCATATTGTTTTAAACTTATTTCTACTTTTAAACTAAAGGGGCACATAAGTATCATTTTACAAAAAAAAACACAAATTGTACATGTATTTCAGCCTGAATTCCACATTTTATAATTTTCCTTTTAGTAAACAATCAGTATATTTTCATATAAAATACTTGTAATGCCTTTATTTAATACTTACATTCTAGTATTTGATTATATCATAATTCCTCCCTTACTTCTTTTCTTCATAGCCTTTCCTCCTTTCTATACTAGCAGTTAAATTAAGGGATTCATGCACTTAAGGTAGGTCCTCTAAAAATGAGCTACACGCCTGCTCTTTTTGCTTTAGTCACTTTTGATTTGTTGGTCATGTGGCTTGAACTCTGGGCCTGGAGACTGTCATTGCACTCTTCAGCTCATGGCAAGTGATCTACTGTTTGAGCCACAGTGCCACTTCTGATTTTCTGGTGGTTTAATGGAAATAAGAGTCTCACAGACTTTTCTGCCTAGACTGGCATTGAACTGTCATCTTCAGATCTCAACCTCCTGAGTAGCTAAGATTGCAGGCATGAGCCACCTGCACCCAGCTCTGCTTTAGCCTTATTTTTTTTGGGGGGGGGGCTCAACTCTGGGCCTGGACACTGTCCCTCAGCTCTTCAGCTCAAGTATAGCACTCTACCACTTGAGCCAAAGTTCCACTTCCAGTATTTTTTTATTCTGCTTATGTGATGCTGAGGAATGGAACACAGGGCTTCATGCATGCAAGGCAAGCGCTCTACCACTGAGCCACCTTCCCAACCCTGCTTTATCCATTTTTATGGCAGGGTTTTCTGTTTATGACCTGGCCAGCATGGTCCACTATCCTTCTTTTTACCTTTTCTGAGTAGATAAAATATAAAGCACAATGCATTGGGTTCAGATATTGATTGAGATCCAATATTGTGAATGTTTCCCTGGGCTAGCTTCAAATCATAATTCTCTCTGTATCAGTCAAGACCTAATAGCTAACATTACAACTATGAGCTCTCATGCGTGGCTCAAATTTCTGACCACTAAAACATATGAACAAAGTTTTAATAATTTTAAATGTTCAATTTGAGGACAATGAGTGCTTTTAATTGCCTAGTTTCAAATTTCACCAAAAAACACAAATATTACCTTTTGATTTCCTAGATTAAATAAGCAGATAAACATTAAAAAGCAATTAACTATTTAAAGAAAAAAGCTAGGGCTGGAAAGGTGGCTCAGTGGTAGGGCGCTTGCCTTGCTTATATCTGACTTGCTTTGGAAACAGGATTATTCTTCCATTCTACTTTCTACAAAGTTGCATGATTAGCAAACATTATTTAGAATGAGAATGGCCTCATACTTCATGTTCCACGTAGGAGTCTTCCTTTCTGTATATCACTCCCATAAATCTACATACTGGACTTGGCTTTATTGTTTCAATGTTGTCTTATTTGTAGTCTTCTATACTGTATTGAACCCTTATACTTAAACTCAGAACTTCTCTTTCTCCTATTATTGCTATTGTTTCCCTTACTGTTAGCTCATGTACACTTGGGAAATTATGAACAGCACGTACACTCACAAAAAGAATGTTCTGAAAGCCTTCTTCCCATTTAAAATTCCCTTAATTCACAGAGAACTTACAAAGTTTGAGCTCAATGTACTCATGTATAATGTATTTATAAGCAATATAAATTTCATATTTTCTCTTTATTAAATTGTCTCTGAAACATGTGTTACTTCAGGTCCAAAGTGTCCTAGTGTTATTTCAGTGAAGCCAGAAAACATTCATTATACCTCAAGCAGCACAATCGATTGTTACTGGAAGTAACTGTTACTGGATGTGGAAACTGACCCCAAGAGAGGAATGGAACATAGAGGAATAACAAAGTTCAAATTATCTTGTGCTTTCCTTTTTACTGTACAGGAAAAGTATCCCAAGGCTTGAAGGAAACTCTATCCCTGGCTTTTCAGAGTGTGTTCTTTACTCATATAAAAGTTTTCTGTAAACTTCTAGTTGAGAGAATTACAAAAGGAAATAATGAACCATTTGAAGGCCAGCATAGAACAAAAGGAAATAATGTTGTTTTAAAAGTGTTCTCCTGCAAAGGAACAAAGACATGGAGGTTTTAAAGTGTCTTATGGATGGATATTTCACCCCTGAGATGATTCTCTTGATGCAGAAGTCAGTTATCAATTCCTTTGGTCTCGTCCTGAGTTCTCCAGAGCAAAGAGGATTCCAAAAAAGCAGGATCCAGTGAATATGATCAACAAAAGGACCCTCTTCTCTGAACAGTACACCTTTAAGATATTTCACAAAGAAATATCTGGGATTTTTGTTTGCTTGTTTGTTTAGTTTGTGCTGGTTCTGGGGATTTAATCCAGAGGCTGGATCCTGTCCCTGAACACTTGTCTTTCCTGCCCACCTGCCCCCAAAGCTAGTACTCTACTGCTTGAGCCAAAACTCCACTTCTGTTTTTTTGGTGTTCAATTTTTAATAAAAGTTTGACAGACTCAACTGCCTGGTTTGGCTTTGAATTAAGATAGTAAGAAAGCTAAGTGACATCAATTGCCTAGACTTCTCTTTTGAAACAAGAAATATTAGATGAAGTTTATTGTAAAGCTAATATTTGACAATTTTCAAAGGAAGAGAATATGTCTAGCAAAGAAGCCATAACTTAAATAACTCAGCAAAAGTAGGTGCACTGAATCATTTTGAAATTATTTTTTCTGCTTGAGAAGATTATTGATCTTGTCCTTCCTTTTGGGGAAACTTAAGGTAATATTTGCACTTTTTGTTGGTTGTCAGGCTTGATCCTAGGCGCATTCCCTCAGCTCTTCAGCTCAAGTTGAGCGCTCTACCTCTTAAGCTACAGCACCACTTCCGGGTTTCTGGTGGTTAATTGAAGATAAGGGTCTCATGAACATTCCTGACCAGGCTGGCCTTGAACCACAATCCTCTGGTCTCAACCTCCTGATTAGCTAGGATTACAGGCATGAACCACCAGCACCCACCTCATATTTGCCCTTATGTGCACTGAATGACACTATGTAGACAAATAATGGAAATTTGAATCAAATGATGGCATTACAGCTTTTCAGAAAATTTGAGGTAGCAATAAATATGTCCTCCTTTCCATGTTGTTTCATTAATGACTCATGAGCTATGGGACCCTTACATTTGCATCTTCTGCCATCTGTGTAGGTGTATTTAGTATCAGGAAATGTTCATAGAGAAATACAGAAAGACAGATTTTTAGAAAGCAAAGAAGATAAGATATGAAAGAACAGCACAGAAGGAGATACATTTATTACACGGAAATTAAGAAGTAGCCTAAGAAATTTAGAATGCTAAAGGCATTGAGGAATAAGACTAGTTGATAACTATTTGTTCAATAACCAAAAATGGTTCTCTAAAACGATTTCTGGTATACCTTAGTTACTGTCCTTTATTCATTAACTCTGGAATTATGCCTTCTCTTCTGTCACAACTGTTAATTTGCCTCTGCCGTTTTAATGCCATAAATGACCAAAATTATTTCCAAATAGCACTTAGACTACCCTTCTCATTGTGATTAGCAGTGACCATTCAAAAACCTGGAGTCTTTCTGCTGGGAGGGTGGCTCAGTGGTAAAGTGTTTGCTTTGCATGCATGGGGCCCTGGGTTCGATTCCTCAGCACTACATAAGCGAAAAGAAAAAAGCCGGAAGTGGCGCTGTGGCTCAGGTGGTAGAGCGCTAACCTTGAGCTGAAGAGCTGAGGGACAGCGCCCAGGCCCAGAGTTCAGGCCCCACAATCTGACCCTCCCCCCCAAAAAACCTGGAGTCTTTGAATTTCCAGAATGAATCTTCACCTGACATCTAAGCACATTCAAGCCATTAATTGCTGTGACCTAATGAACAAAACTTTTTTTTTCAACGCAATATCCTAATATAAGTAGAGTACATGAATTAGGGACTATTGTCAGGAGTCAGTATGGCAGGAGCAATTACATATTCCGAGTATGGGTTCCTTATTTTGTATTTACTATCTAAATGTTTTTTTGGTTTTGTTTAGTTTTTTGTTTTTGCTAGTCAAGGGGCTTAAACTCATGGCTAGGGAATAATTCCTGAATTTATTTATTTTTTTTGCTCAAGCCTATCACTCTACCACTTGAGGCACAACACCACTTCCAGTGTTTTTCTGTTTATGTGGTACAGAGGAATTGAACTCAGGGTTTCATGCATGCTAGGCAATCACCGTATCATGAAGCCACATTCCCAGAACCCTAAATGACTTTCTTAATTTGATATTATATTTTCATTCCATAAATATGTACCATAATATTGGCCAGGTGCTAGAAAATGATGTAGAAAAGAATACAATAAAATAAATCCAGTAAGGCTACTTGGACAATGAATAACCCTCACAGTCTAACAAGGGCACAGAGGGCTTACCTCATGGCGATGTATCAACACGCTGAGTGAGACCATTCCTGACCCACAGCCCACTTCCAGAACCAGAATGAGTAGGCCATCTTGGGTTCCAGCACCCTGGGGATGTTGGACCACCTCCTACAGCACTCATTCAATCAGTTCCAGAGAGAGAGAGAGAGAGAGAGACAGAGAGAGAGAGAGAGAGAGACAGAAAGAGAGAGAGAGAGAGAGAGAGAGAGAGAGAGAGAGAGAGAGAGAGAGAGAGAGAGAGAGAGAAGTGAACCAGCATTATAGTTAAATCCGGTGCCAGTGGCTTAGAATTCTAATCCTAATTAAACAGGAGGCTGAGATATGAGAATCATGGTTCATAGACAGCCCAGGCAGGAACATATGTGAGAATCTTATCTCCAAAGAACCACCAGAAAACTGGAAGTGGCAATGTGGGCTCAAGTGATAAAGCGCTAGCCTTGAGCTGAGGAGCTCAGGAACAGTGCCCAATCCTAGAGTTCCAGACCCACGACTGAAAGAAAGTGGACTTCCCACCACAAGAAGTGGACTGAATAGCGCCCATTGTCCTAGGGAGCATGGTAGAGAAGTCAGGCCGAGCTGCCTTTGAACTTGAAGTCATAAGTAGGTCACCTGGCTTCTCTGTGCCTCGATTTCCCCAGCTGCAAAACTGAACAAAGTGAAGGATCCCCTTCCTCATTGGGATAGGGTAATAATGAAAGAGAGCCATGTTTCAGTTCATAATCCCACACCTGTGGTACGATTAATAACAGGCCCCACTTGAGCCCTTTCTGGTATCTTCCTGTCATATGCTCACAGAATTGCCAAAAACATATCTGAAGGTCGCTCCCTCTCTGCCTAGCCATTCTCCAGAGTTCTGTCTGTATAAATCCCTTGTTTCCTCACAACTGTCCTGTGAGGAGAATCAGGTCCAATGGTTGAGGCCATACCAAGAGCTTCACATGTGGTCAAGAATCAGCTGCTGTTCACTGAGTTTGGGATAATCCATCAAAACCAATGACTGAGCATGGTGCCACATGTCTACAATCCCAACTAGAGAGGACCAGGCCTGGTGGAGCATATCTTTCACAGGAGGACTGCGATCCAGCCCAGCCTGAGCATATATTTATTTTCTATCTCAGAAATGCTCAAGACAGAAAGGCGGCTAATCAGAGCCGGGAGAGGAAACAATCAGGGGAGTCATGGTGCCCCCAGAGGGGTGTTTGACCTGGGTTGGTGTTGGGGCGGCCACTCACCTGTGCTGCTGAGAGAATCTATTGGCAGCTGCTCCAAGTGGGGCAGCAGCGATGGCAGCAGCATTGGGGACACCTGGGCCCAGAGCAGATGACTAGGGGCAGAGAACAGGTTGGGGATTTAGGCCTGCTGGCAGCACGCCATTGCCTGAGGTTTGAAACCTGGCACCACATGAAGGAGGGAAAGGGCCATGTGGGGGTGTGAGCATCAATTGGCTACTATACATCAACGTCACCTTGAGTCTCTTCCTCACCACTCAGCCACCTCTACCTTCCTCAACTACTGGTAGTGGTGTAAACTAATAGAGGGAATCCCAGTGCTACCTGGCAGCATGGAATGTGTGCGTGGCCAGCATTCTTGTATCCCATTGGTAAGAAAGAAGCATGAAAGAATGGGGGTGTGGCCAGAATCCTGTGAAGCAAGCAGAATGGGTGAGTGTCAAGAGGCCATCCTGGGGCACTTTGACCTGCCAGGATGTTCCCAGGACATGAGAACGAGCCCCAGGGGTTAACAAAATAAAAACAGATGGACATGCACATGGCAGTATGCTAATAAATACATATCTTTATAGAGTACCAGAGATGTCTAAACATTATTCAGTTATTTAGACTATATTCCTACCAATTCTTGAGTATTCATTATGCATCCATGTAATTAATGTTACTGTTTAAATCCTTAAAGTATTAATGAAAGCACAGTGTCTGAAATTATTGTGTTCCTGTAAGTAATAATATTCTTTTAATGCTTCATAAATATTAAATAAAATCAACCAGCCTTCTGAAATGATGCTGTTTAATTTTATAAGATCATCATGCACCATGAACTCATTCAACTGTGACATTGAGTAAATTCCAGTGTTATTCCCTTGGATGGGAATAACATCCCATCTTAGTATCTTAGTATCTCCTGCCATTGGCTGGTGTCAGGACGGGGATTCGAAATGAGAGCCTAGGTTGCCACGTGGGCCTATGGCTTCCCTGATAGTCTGTCAGCCTTCAGCAATGCAAGGTGAAGTACCCTTTGCAACAGTGTCATTCAGACCCAGAAGGGTCACTGCAAAGGAAGAAAACATAAAAGGCCACATTTTTTCTGTGCATTGTTTTCCCTGAAAGACCTGGGGTTCTAGGATCACAGGAGCACCTGCGTGTCCAATGGCTTCACCCCATCATAGGGTGATTGAAGCGGAGGTGGACTTGCCAAGACCGGAGTTCAAGCCCCATGCTGAGAAAAAAAAATTAGCTCCCTGGCTTGCAATTCACACAGTTTATTCTTACAGGCTTTGGATTTGATCTCAGAATCTGGGTAAATCTGCAGCAATGTGGATGAAGGGGAAGATCGCCTTACATGAAGATAAAAAAGTCACGCCTGTTCACTAGTCCTGAATTCCAGACCCAGCCCTGGAAAACATGCTATTTATATATATTGTAAAGATAGGATTTATCCTTACCTATAGATGTTCAGTCCATACATGTTTGGTGTCGTTGTTCCTTGTATCTTTTGTTTTATTCATTTATTTATCATTGATTTTACTATGATGAAACCCATTGTGTTTATTACATTGATGACAACATCTAGATTTGTAGAAATGTTCTCCATCATGCCTGACCCCCAGGATTCTCAGAGAAAAGGAAAAAAGTTTCACACTCTCCTTCTTACTCCATGATCCACTTGTTGGTAGTGCTGGGATCTGAACTTAGGGCAGAGCAAAACCAATTGGCCAATCAGTCAAGGTGATCATACAAATCTGTGAGCAAATAAGGAGTTTGGCCATCCCCAGAATCTGACATTGATCCCCAGGGTGGTCCACTATAGTCAGAAATTCATAATTTAAACATAGGATCTAAATTGACATACATGTGTAAACAGCATCTTGTGTTCAGTGCAATAATTTTCGTTATTTTGTCTCTAATTAATGGAGGTATTTTGTATTTTAATAAGCATGGTCACAGGTATAACTGTGCTGACATGGATGACAACCTGTTCTCATGGTTACAGGGTTGCCTATGTATTCTCTCACAGGAGAGGATAAAAGGCACAATGACTGGCTTCTGACATAAGGATGAACCTTTGTCAGTGCTGGGATTTTAGTACAGGTCTGGGTAACTCTGTTGCACTGTGGGAGAAGGGGAAGCTCACCATCTTTGAAGAGTAGAATGTCAGGCCTGATGCAGAGCCTGATTTGAAGCCCCAGCAATGGACAAAATAGCAAGGCCACCTTTTTTAAACATAGGATTTCTCTTTACCTGCAGGTGTGATATGTATCTTGCATTCAGTGTAGTTATTCTTTCTATTTTGTGTCTTTTTCACGGATGTATTGTGTATATTATTGCATATGAGGTGACAGATATAACTGTGCTGACATGGATGACAGCCTATTCCCGTGGCCAAGAGTTGCCTGTATAGCATTCTCCATCCTCAATGAGACCTAGGACATTCACAGGACAGGAAAACCTGTGCCACCATAGGCTTCTCACATCAGAATGAATCTTTTGGTAATGCAGGAATTTGAACTCAAAGCCTAGCAGGCCCAATTGGTGAATGGGTCATGGTGAGCACAGCAGGCTACGAGCCACTAAAGAACTAGGCCATTCCTGGGACCTGGGATGGAGCCCTGGTGGGGGCCAATATAGTGATAAATTCATAATTAAATAGAGGATCTATATTTCCAAACATGGGTGGGCGGCATCTTGCGCTTGGTGTAGTCATTCTCTTTGTTTTGTGTTTTATTCATTGATGTATTATGTATTTCCTTGAGTATACGATGACAGATATAACTGTGGTGAACTGGATGACAACCTATTCCCATTAGTATAGAGTTGTGTATATTCCCCCACACCACTACCAGCCTACTGGGAGTGGGAAATGCAGCCAGGGGCCCAGCTGTGAAAAAGACAGGACACAGCATGAGTCACCCTGGTTACCAGAGGCAAGAGAGAACATATGCCAACCCGCCCTGAGGACCCAGAATCCCCTGGATGATGCCAAAGATATGGACAGCCAGACTTGGGTCCCAAGGAAAAGCTGGAATATGCAGGTCTCTGGCAATTTAGGATTCATTGTAGACCATGATAGGGGACTAAAGACAACGTTGCTATTGAGGAAGGGCACCATCCAAGGTCAGGAAGAGGCAGACAAGCACCCAGGCAGTGGGCAGAGAATGATGAGGGAAAAATACACACACACACACACACACACACACACACACACACACACACACACACACACACACGGGTAGCCCAAGGCCTCAGTAGTCCCTGAGCAACTGAACATCCCAAACTCAAAGAAGATGGCACTACCATCCTTAGACAAAATCTTGACAAAACTCAGAGCCTCTCACACATCTGAAATGGCTCATAAAACAGCATGGCATTTCCTACTGTACACACCGCTATGATGAAAACTCAGCCACAGCATTTCGGTTGTCAGTCATGGGATTTGAACTTTGGGCCTGCGTGCTATCCCTCAGCTCTTCAGCTGAAGGTGTGCACTCTACCAATAGAGCCACAGCACGACTTCCAGTTTCCTGGTGTTTCCCTTGAGATGCAGTCTCACAGACTTTCCTACCCAAGATGGCTTTGAACCATGATCCTCAGATCTCAGCCTCCTGAGTAGCTAGGATGACAGTTGTGAGGCACTGGCAGTGCCCGTTTTAAGCCACCTTCTTACAATCAGGGGAAATCCAAATTGTCAGGCCATAAAGCACATGCAACCCTTCACTTTCAGACTTTGACACCAGTATCCAAAGCCATTCTTCCTTGGTGCAGAGAATATAATCGACACTACCCTCCAACCCTACTCCCATCCGCTCACTCCCTGCCTAAAATAGGCCACAACCTCTGGAGTTCTTGGTAAGACAACGTCCAGCCTGCTGTAACTTTACACTCGGGAAAACTTGGGGAGCTCTTAGAAATGGCTGTACACTGAGGCCAGAACCTGGTGTCCCAACCACAGCAACCACCCTCCTTCACCATCTCTGGCAAGCAAGGGGTGTCTTTCTCTCTTGTTTTTTTGGATGAGGGGCTTGAACTCAGGGCTTGGGTTCTGTCCCTGATGATGAATTTGCTCAAGGCCAGTGCTCTACCATTTGAGGCATGGCACCACTTCCGGTTGGAGATTGGAGATGAGAATTTCATCGGAATTTCCTCTTTGTGCTGGGAAACATGTCCCTCTGGATCTCAGCCTCCCAGTAACCAGGATGACAGGCGTGAGCCATCAGCACATGGCCAATGGTGTCTCATTCTTTAGAATTTCCAACTAGTCTTCCTCTAGACACTACCACCTAGACCCTCCTCTACCTCCCTCAGGGACAGCAAAGGGAGGCTCAGAATCTGGGGAAGGCCATAGGCATTAAAGTGCCCCCTTCACATCACTACCCCTTTCTAAGCTCCCATCTGCTTCCTCTGGATGACCTGGTTTTCTGGGGTATATCAGACCCACTTGGACTTCTTAGGCCTCCCTTGTATCCCCCCGGCACATCCAACTTGTACCTGAAAATTTATGGGGCCAGCTGCTCCATGTCCCAGTGGAAGACATTGGAAGGTTGCTGATAACCGGTTGTAGGGGTGCCCAGGGCAGAAAGACTGACCAGATCCCCTCTGTCAAAGAAGGAGACACAAAGCATGGATGGATCTCTTAAGTGCTACAGGGCACACCATCCACCTGTCACCCAAGTCCCTTGGAGTAAAGTTTTACCTTGACAGAACTGGGGCTTGAACTCAGGGTAAAGGTGCTGTCCCTGAGCTTCTTTTGCTTGATGAGAGCACTCTTCCACCTGAGCCACAGTACCACTTCTGGCTTTTTCTGTGTATGTGGGACCTAGCAATCGAACCCAGGTTTTCCTGTGTGCTAGGTGAGCCCGCTACTGTTGAGACAAAATCCCAACATTGGATAGCTGTTCTTCTGTGACCCCTTAGGCCTGACTCAGGACAGTCTTGCACATCTTTACTGAGTATCTAACCAGCAGCCTTGGCTGGAAAAGAATGTAGTCTGCTATGTTGTCCTTTATCTATGGCATCTTTTCTCTCTGTGCTTCCTGTCCTATCCTCCTTGTTAAGCAAGACCCCCTTTCAAGTGCTGCCTCTATGAAGCCTGCTCTAATCACCCTGGCAGAGGGGGATCTTCTCCAGGCTGCTGACCTTGTCATGCTCTGCCTCAATCTGGTGTGGTTGAGAGCCCACAAAGGCGAAGGCCTGGCTTTCACCACCCAATTTCTGAAGGCTCTGATACACTACCCAGGAACCAGTGCAGTATCACACTCTTTGAGAGGGCACTTGAGACCCAGGCAGTCTGGGGGCAACAAATGGGGCCATTTCTTTTGTGGGCTAGAACTGAGGGTCTGGGAGCTGTCTTTATGAGTTTTCATGCTCAAGGCTGCTACTCTACCACTTGAGCCACAGCTCCACATCTGGATTTTTGGTGGTTCCACGCATAGAAGTGTCTTATCAGATTTCCAGCTTCTGGCTGGCTTCAATCTTTGATCCTCAGATATCTGCCTACTGAGGAGCCAGGATGTCAAGTGTGAGCCAGGCTCCAGAACCTTTCCCTTGAGCTTCTGTTTATCTTGTGTCAACTAGCAAGCCCTAGTTAAAATAGTCATTTATAGGGGATCATGTTCCTCTCCTAGGTCAGTTAACCCAAGGAGATAAAGTATCTTTGGAAAAGGCTAGTCAGAATTGGCCTAGGTGAGTGTGTGTATGTGTGTGTGTGTGTGTGTGTGTGTGTGTGTGTGTGTGTTTGTGTGTCTGTGTGTGTGCATGTTAGTATGAGTTTCAGGGATACCTACCCCCATCTCTCTGGTTTTCCTTTCACCCAGTGGTGAGTACATCCAGGATGCCCACCCCAAGAATGGCGGGTAGGGGAGCGTACTTAAGGTCACATCAAGTGGGATGATCCGAATTCTATCCTGCAACTGAAGCCAGGAGGGATAATAGAGAGAAGGAGATGCTTAGAGGAGCATCAAGGGAAGCCACTTACTTTGGCTACAAGTACCAGAGAGAAGAATGTATCCATCCTTTTTGGTAGTAAGATAACAAGTGCCCACTTTTCATTTCTTCTATTTTTTCTGAGTCCCAGGTCTCAGATTCAGGGACTCGGTTTCATCCCTGAGCTTCTTTTACTCAAGGCTGAGGCTCTATAACTTGAGCCATAGCACCAAAACTAGCTTTTTCGGGGAGGAGGGAGGAGGTAGTTTATGGGAGATAAGAATCTCACAGACCTACCTGCCTGGGCTGGCTCTGAGTCATGACCATCAGAACTCAACCTCCCGAATAGCCAGGATGACAGGCGAGAGCCACTGGCACCTGACCGTCACCATCCATTTATAGTCCCCTAGGGCCAGTGCTGGGCTACCTGCACTGCATCCTCTTTTTTGTGACTGGGAAGCAGACCTGTGAGGGTTTGATACTTCAACAGCCTACTTACCTTTGAGCATTGTTCTGGCTCAGTCTGATGCCAGCTTCCTCCTTATCAACAGCAATGACTTTGCGCTGTCACAGAACAACTGTCCCTCAGGAGGTGTCGGACCTGGGGTCTTTCCTCTGCACACTGACTCTACTCCCTGAAATGACACACTGCAACAACGTGAAGTAGACATAGAGTGAATTCAGTTTCTTATAATCAGGGTCTGGCCAGATAGGTGGCAGTGAGGATCAGAGGCTCGGGATAGTGCTGTGCAGTTGAACAATGCGATGCCTCCTCATCCAATTTCCTTTAACCGTCTTAGCAGAGGGCAGTGGGGAAGGACTCACCAGACAGACTGACAATGAGTAACCATCACGGTCTACCACGGGCACAGAGGAGCTTACCTAAGGGAGCTAGTTCCACAGTCCAAGCGAGAATGATCCTGACACACAGCCTACCTCCAGAACGAGAGGGTCACCTTGGGTCCCAGCCACATGGGGATGCTGAGCCAACTCCTCCAGGACAAATTCAACAAGTTACTGAGAGAGAGACAGAGACTGAGACAGAGACAGAGAGACAGACAGAGAGAGAGAGAGAGAGAGAGAGAGAGAGAGAGAGAGAGAAAGAGAGAGAGAGAGGGAGGGAGAGAATTACACTTAAGCAGGCTGCCGGTGGCACAAGCCTACAATGGTAACTACACATTGAGATATGAGGATCATGTTACCTAGACAGCCCAGGCAGGAATGTCTGTGAGACGCTTATCTCCAAAGAATCACCAGAAAACCAGAAGTGGTGTTATGGCTCAAATGATTGAGCCCTACACTTGATCTGAGCAGCTTGTGGACAGTGCCCAGTCCCAGAGTTCAAGCCCCACGACTGACGATAAATGGACTTCCCACCACAAGAAATGGACTGAATAGCACCCATTGTCCTAGGGAGCATGGCAGAGAAGTCAGGCCAAGCTTCCTGTCACCTGGGGGTCATGAGTAGGTCAACCAGCTTTTCCGTGCCTCGTTTTCCCCAGCTGCAAAGCTGAACAGTGAAGGATCCGCTTCCTCATGGGGATAGGGTAAGGCTGAAAAAGAGCCATGTTTTGTTTCATAATCCCATACCTGTGGCATGATAAATAACAGGCCCCTTCCGAGTCCTCTCCAGGTATCTTCTTGTTATATGCTAACAGAATTGCCAAGAAACTTATCTGATGACCGTTGCCTCTATGCTGGCCCTGCCCCAGAGTTCCCCGTATTGATCCCTTGTTTCCTCACAACTGTCCTGTGAGGAGACTGAGGACCAATGGTTCTAGGCCGAACCCAGAGCTTCAAATGTGGTCAAAAATCGGTTGCTGTGCACTAAGAGTTTGGGACAGTCATCTAAACCGATGACTGAGCATGGCGCTACATATCTACCATCCCAACTACAGAGGACCAGGCATGGTGACACCTGCCTGTCACAGGAGGACCATGATCCAGCCAAGCCTGAGCATATATGGAGTCTCTATCTCAGAAATGCCCAAGACAGAAAGGCTTGGCTCCCATGGAAGAAGACCTGAATGGAAAGCCTAAGCTCTTGGGTTCAAACCCTAATATACCAAAAAGAATCTGAGGCCCGGTGCCAGAGGCTCATGCCTATAACCCTACCTACTCAGGAGGCTGAGATCTGAAGATTACAGGTCAAGATTTAAAGTAGGGGTGGCCTTGCCCATCAGACTTCATGATGAGATGACCCAGAGTCTGACGCATGCCAATACGATCCATACTAACAGGGCTCACAGCCTTACTAAGTGCTGACCACTCTCTTTGACCCCCTGGGGAGTCAATACCCATGAGCCCCACCCACAGGTCCTCCCGTGCTCCCTCTGCCACCAACCAGGCCCAAGGGAGTAGATCGTTCCACGTCACAAATATCCCTTGCTCTTATAATTTGAAGGTGCTAAGTCCCCTTCAAATGTCTCACCCTTCCATGCCCCCAGACCTCAGCCACAAAGTCCATGCACCTCCAAAATATAGCGGTTAGAAGTTACCAAAGGGTCCAGCACTCCTTGTAACAACTCCTTGTAACAACCAACTTCTACAAACACACACACACACACACACACACACACACACACACACACACACACACACACACAAACACAGAGCCATCACGGGTGGCTCTTGTCTGTCATCCTAGTTATTCAGGAGGCTGAGATCTGAGGATCACTGTTCAAAGCCAGCCACTCAGGAAAGTTTGTGAGGCTCCTATCTACACTGAACCACCAAATAGACACAAGTGGTGCTGTGGCTCAAGTGTCAGAGCTCTAGCTTTGAGCAAGATATCTCAGGGACAGCACCTAGGCCTTGAGCTCAAGGCCCAGTTCTTCTACCTCCAAACACACACAGACACAGACACAGACACAGACACAGACAGTCAGACAGACAGACAGACAGACACACACACACACACACACACACACACACACACACACACACACAGGATAGCTCAAGGATTCAGCAGTCCCTGAGAACAGAAACATGAACTCCCTCAATTAGGATCAGATCCCACCCCCTAGAAGGTGGCAGTACTGACATCAGACCCACTGTAGACAAAACATTGAGCCTCACACATATCTGGAATGTCTCATAGACCAGCAAGGCATTTCCTATCATACACACTGCTATGTGGAAAACTTAGTCACCTCTTTTTTTGTTGTTGGTCAAGGGGTTTGAACTCTGGGCCAAGGTGCTGTTCCTCAGCAATTCAGCTGAAGTTGAGCACTCTCCAGCTTGAGCCAAACCAACACTTCCTGTTCTGTAGTGGTCTATCATCAAGTCTCCCAGTCTATTTTGCTCAAGCTGACTTGTAATCACGGTCCTCACATCTCAGCCTTCTGAGTAGCCAGGATGAGAGTTGTGAGCCACCGGTGGCTTCCGGCTTCAGCCACCTTCATATACAAAGAGGAAACCCATTTCGTCAGGCCACAAACTGTTTGCAACTCTTCATTTCAGATTTTGATACCCAGCATCCAAATCTATTCTTCAATGTAGAAAATAAAGACAAAACTATCTCACACCTGCACCCCTCCGCCCACTCATCCCCTGTCACAAGACAAGTCTTCTTGAAGATGTGGCTTCAAACTGGGGCAAACATGGGGAGTTCTTACAAATATCTGTACAGTGAGGTAAGCACTTGGTCTCTCAAACATAGCACCCTCTCCACACCCCCACACCTCCACCATCATTTGCAGGCAACGATGTCTTACTTTCTTTCTTTCTTTTTTATGTTGTGGGGCTTGAACTCTGGGCCTGGGTGCTGTCCCTGATCTCTTCAGCTTAAGGCAAGCACTCAATTGCTTGAGCCACAGCACAGCTTCTGGTTTTCTGACAATTCCTTTTAGGTAAGAGTCCCAGGGTCTTTCCTGACCAGGCTAAATTTGACCCGTGATCCTCAAATCTAACCTCCTGAGTACCTAGGATAACAGCTATGAGCTACTGGCACCCAGCCAAACAAACTTTCCCATTCCTGTCATCCTCTACCCCCAGGAGACTGAAATCTGAGGTCTGCATTGGGTGTCACTTAGCAGCAAAGCCCGTGAGAACTCTTTATCTCATATTAAACACCCCAAAAAGATGGAAGTGGAGCTGGGATTCAAATGGTAGAGTGCTATCTTGGAGCATAAAAGACAAGATCCATGCCCTAGTTTCAAGGTTTCTCTAGCATAGACCCACCCAAGAAAGGGAAGCAAGTGGGCACACGGGAGCTCAAAGCTAACACATAATACTCAGGACTCCCAGAACAGACCTGATTCTCTAGATTCTATGTCCTACATCATGGCAGTCTTAGATGGGACTGACCATGCACCAAGTTGGGACATTCAAGTACAATCTCATACTGAAGATCCCCTGACCTTTTCAAAGACAGGATCTCTTGCTGTCCTGCCTGAACACTGGGCAGTGAGGTAAGGTCTAGTTATCCACCACATGATATGGGAACCAAAGGGATTCCTGGTCAAGGGACGGAGACTGGGGGAATCTAGGTCCCTCTTGGGGAGGTGAAAAGGGCTGCTCTATCCCAGAAATGTTCCTATGTTGTGAGTATTATTGAAGAAACCACCCTGCTCAGAGCCCAGTGCCTCTGTTTTTCCCACCAGCCTCTACCCAGCTCTGCCCCACCTTCAGCCTGCCCTCTCTGAATCCCAGATCTGCCATCTATACTAAAGAGTGAGCCAGCCAAGAGAACCATTTCCTGCCCTCATTCCCAGGCTGTCCTGTGGCAGTGGCATGCTTACCTCAGTCTTTGGTGAAGGAATGAACACCGGGAGTGATATCGTCAGATTGAGCCCTGGAAAATCCTAGTCCCTAAGGATGTACTGCACAGGCATCCTGCAGTGAACGGAACCAGGGTTGTCAATGATGAACCCAAGGTGCCAGGACTTTTAATAGCAGTGTGGCTGGATCAAAGGCTGGTAGTCTAAGTTGTCAGGTGAGGTCATGGCTCCAATGGCCTGACACACGTGACCTAGGATCATTCTCCCTCTTAAATTCCTACTTATTTTGACCCCACTTTAAACTCTCTCACCCCATACCTCCCTAGCCCTTGGAAACATTCTTCTTATCTGACCAGAAAATAAACTCGATGAGGCTGGGCATAATTGAAAACTGGTTACCCACTCTGAGCCCTAGGTTCTGTGTGGTCGGTGAACACACAGCTCCTGGATGCCATGAAGTTTTTGAGGGGTCAGTGGCTTGGACCTACATTCTGGCTTTAGGCTCTGAAACTGTCCCCACATAGATTGTGAATACTTGGCTCCCTTTATCCAGGGACTCCAAACCAAGGCTTTCATGTTCTCCCTTCTTCCTTACTTTCCTCTTTTTCTCCCTCTGTCCTTTCCTCCTGTCTCTCTTTACTTATTTTGTGTCAGTTCTGTGCCTTGTACTCGGATCTTAGGTGCTGTCCCTAAGCCTTTGTATTCAAGGCTAGCAGTCTATGGCTTGAGCCACACATCCACTTCTGGCATTTTGTTTTTGGTAGTTAATTCAAGACAAGAGTCTTACAGGCTTTCCTGCCCGGACCAAAAGCCTCAATCCTCTGATCTCAGCCTCCTAAGTAACTAGGATGACAGGCTAGAAGCACTGGCATCCAGATCAATCCAAGGTTTCTTCATGGGCTGTGGAACCATTCCTGGAACTTTTTGTTGTCTATGACCCCCCAGAGCCTGGTGCACACTGTAATGGTTTGTTGGTTAAATAAATGAACATCTGTCTATGACAATACTCCAGAAAATTCCCATCTGATTCAGGTAAGAATCCTCTGTGGGAGGGTGGGGACAAAGCCTGATGTAGCTCTCCCACAGTTGTCCCTCCTCCCTCTTACACACTCTTCGTGTCACAACACTTAACTGTTTTGGCTTTGAAGGTGTGAGCCACTATGTACTCGCTACATTCCAGGGCCTCTGGGATGTCTATCTTCCCTAAGATCTCTGTCCAGCAGCTGACAAGCTCCGTGGCACTCAATTCCCCATGGAGGTGTGAATTAGTTTGCTGTGAGCTGAATGCCTGGCTCAAGGGGACTCCTGTCCTCCCTCTGGGGCCAGCCAAGATCGTCTGGCCCCTAAATTTCATGTTGCAGATGAAGGATTCTTGAGGCAGCCTGGGTTCTCTGAATCTCCTAGAGTCCAGTACAGGTGCTGGGAATCATCTCTGCTCATTGCTGGCAAGCTGTGGATGGCGAGATCACAATCTCTGCTTCCCACAATGTCCTCAAGTGGGGTCATCACCCTAGAGAGATACAACAGCTGCCAGAGAAAGACAGTCAAGGCACAACGTTCAAAGCAGGAGACAATCTGGCTTGGGAACTCTGCCTGTGCTGCTTTGAACATCATTGTTTGATGGCTGAAATCATATATCCAATTTGATCCATAATCCCAGGCATTAGTGGAAATTGCCAGCTTAAATAAAAAAAAAAAAAAAAACTGGAAAATGTGGTATTTAATTTGTCCCAATCAAACTTAAAGGTTTCCAAAGTCAGTGGTCCCCGTTTCATTCCAGACAGCCTATAGCAGGTTACAGAAACTGGCATTCAGCGAGCCCTAGATAACTGCCACCTCCTGATACCGAGCGGGCTCCAGCAGTGGGAATGGACTTGCCTACCACTGCCCAGCTGGAAACAGCCCAGGCGGGACACAGATTGGATTCTGCAGGACTCCAGGGAGGATTGACCCTGGGCACTGCCCCAGGAGCGTATCCTCTCCACCAGTGGGGACTCACAGCCCTGTGCCAGGATTCCCACAGAGACCGTTAATGCCCTAGATATGGTTCCCCTCTCATCCACTGTCTTGGTGACCCATCTGCCATGTAACACCATATACCAGTCCCCAAAAACCTCATAGCTTCACAGCCCATGCCTTATCATTTCTCTCATCTCGTTCCCTAATTATGTTGGGCCAATACATTCCAAACCCTTGAATTACCTCCCACTAAACACACAAGAGCAAAGTGTCTGGCTGGAAGAATGTGGCTGTGATCTCATTCGCCTCACAAAAATTCTGGCTGGGGATAGAAGGACAGGAGTCCACTCCAGTCCAGGGTTCACACAGTTCTTCTGGGGGAGGCCCACTCAGGCCCAGTAGTTACTGTGGGCTACATGAAATGGGGAAGAGAGAGGTGGAAAGGGGATGAAAGTAATGTCTACTGAAATCTTCCATAAAGGAGCCATGAAACTGTGAAGGAGAAAACAAAAATTGTGGCTGGGCTTGTACTTGGTATTGATGAAGCAAAACAACAACAAATACAGAGAGAGAGAGAGAGAGAGAAATAAAATGCTTTTGCTGTTTTTAGACATGGTGATTTAAATATATTTTCATTGTTCTCATCTCCCTGCTTTCCCAACACACACACACAACACACACACACACACACACACACACACACACACACACACACACACACACAACTCCAGAATGGTGACAGATGACTCTTCCATGCAGCACCTGCAATTTGCCAACTGATCACTCACCTGAGGACAGTCAGGCTGTACAAGGAGAAAGATTCTCTCTCTCTCTCTCTCTCTCTCTCTCACTGCTTTCTCTCTCTCTCTCTCTCTCTCTCTCTCTCTCTCTCTCTCTCTCTCTCTCTCTCTCTCTCTCTCTCACACACACACACACACACACACATGCAGACTCAGAGTAGTACCTCTCCTAAGTTTGTTGGCTCCTCATTGGATCACGTGGGTTCCCATTCTCCGTTCCCTTGTCAGAACCAAGGGCTTCCACACAAGGGGAGCACCACTCTAATGACACAGCAGGACCCCGGCTCTCCCCTTCTTTAGGGCCAGACCCTTCCCCTTGCGAACAACCAGCCTTAACTCCCCATTCACCAAAGCCCTAGGCCAGGACGCTGGGTGAAGGAATCCAAAGACAGGTGGCTCCCCAGAGCAGGACTGAAACAAGCAGTGGGTCATGGGGTCCCAAGGGGGGTGTCTGACCCAGGGTGGGAGCGGAGTTGAGGAAAGGGATGAGGTCCTAAAGGCTACATACATGGACAGTGTCCTACTTCCAGCCTAGATGCCTCTGGGCAACTGGGCAGATTCTTCGGGAGGACAAGGAGACGAGATGGATAGGGAGCACCAGCAGATGCTGGCAGAGCTGGGAAATGTGATCACCCTGTGAGTACTTTTGACAGTTGGGGTGTGGGGATAGGCAGGGTCTATGTGTGTCTGAGGGTGTGTGTTCCTTCCATACATTCACCTACTATCTGACCCCCAGTGCACTCATCTCTCTAGTGGGCTTTTCTGGGACCCTCCTCAGATGAAAGGGTGACTAAGCAGAGAAGATAAGTGCTCACACAGCAAGAGAGGCCTATCTTCGGCATCCAACATCCCCCACTCCCAGAAAAAAAGGAAAAGACCCAATAAGGCAGGTGCATTGGTGATATTCCCCACCTCTAACTAAAGCCACCAGGTTCCCACGAGGGAGAGGAAGGGTACAGATGTGGGACTGTGTGGCTCCCACTGCTCCAGCCACGGGCTCAGTGGTGACCCCTTCTCACCCATTCCTACATCTCCCCATTTCCAGGGATACTGGCCACTAGGGTGGGGGTGAGTTCCCAGAGCCAACACCCACTCCTCAACCCCCCAATTCTGGGTCGCATTTGTGGCAGAGTCAGGGCTGTCCTGCCTGTGCTGGGGAAGCATGGTTGGGACACAAGAGGGAAGGCAGGATTTGCAGGGGAGGGAGTGGTAGTGATAGGGGGAGGTCGCAAGGTGTTGACCTGCGGGCGGCCACTCACTTGTGCTGCTGGGAGAATCTGTAGGCTGTGGTTCTGTGTGCAGCATGCAGCAATTGTGCAAGGGATGTGCCTGATGTGCTGGTTTTCTGTGCCCTGTGCTCCTGGCCCAGACCAATGCTCTTACAGCAGCAGAGTCTTTGAGGCCTCCATCCCTGGTGCATGAGCCTGCTCTTCTCTCTGCTCTCTCTCTGCCCCCACTTCTCTCTGGGGCTGCCCCACCCCCGCTGCACAAGTGCTCCAGCCCCTGTGTGCCCCTGGCTGCAGCAGATATGTGCCCCCTCAGCCACACCCTGTCCTCCCCTGGGTCATGCCTCCTCCCTCCCTCAGCCATGCCCCATCCCTGGCTTTGTGCTGTCCTGACTCTGCCCTAAGGCTACCAGACCATGGCAGAAGCAGCCTCACCTCAGGTCAGGGCTTCCCCCCAACCCCAGCAGCTGCCCCGGGGGGGGATCGAATCTCCCCTCAGCCCAACCGCTGGGGGACTCTTCTCCATCCACCCCACACACCAAGCAGGTGCACGGTGTCCCTCTATGTGTGTGTGTGTGTATGTGTGTGTGTGTGTGTGTGTGTGAGAGAGAGAGAGAGAGAGAGATTGTTGGGGATACCTACTCACAAGGACTCAGAACAATTTTAAAAAATAGCACAAAGAACCCTGTGTAATGGACTTAGCACAATGAGCCTTTTGAAGGACTCAGCACATAGCAACCTTTGGGATCCTCATGGTAATCTAATGACTAAGATAAGACATGCCATTTTAACATCACCAAACTTACATATCATAGTATTATGACATCATATGTCAAGTGACATTATAGACATATTGTGAATGCCTATTCTGTGATTTCATTCTATTTCAAGTGAGCAATATTGGTGGATATCAGAAATCCATTGTGACCTCAAAGCCATTGTGACATGAAAATCCCTTTGTGACATAACAGTGCCATTGTGATAGTAACCTGTTGTGACATCACAAACTGGTCCTGTCCATTGTGACCTCATCACCAAGGTGACATCACAAAGCCATTGTGATATCACATCGCTGTTTTGACATTACAATCACCTTGAGACCTCCCAAACCCATTATCATCTTTAGCAGCTTTGAAAAAGAACACATGGCCTTTGTGACATGACAGTCCTTTTGTGTATCCATATCCTCATTGTGAAATGTCAATTGACATCAGATATGCCAAAGAAATATCACAAAGTATTTACAATATAATCATCGGTGTGACATCACATTGTCATTGTGACAATATCAGTTCATTGTGACATCACAAATCTGTAATGACATCATACCACTATGACATCACATTGTCATTGTGACATCATATATACATTATGAATGCCTATTATGTGATTTCATTACATTTCAAATGTGGCATGTGGGTTCATATCAAAAACACATTTTGACTTCATAGCCATTGTGACATCACAATCCCTTTGTGATGTGACATTGAAGTTGTGATATCTCTAAACAACTGTGACAACTCAAGCATATCCTGTCCTCAAAAGTTTTGTGACATGTTGCCACTGTGTTATGTTAGGCCCATTGATAGCTCAATCTATTTTCGACCTCATATTATTTCAAGAATGACATGAAATATTAGAAATATACTTTGACATCATAAGCATAGTTACATCACACTGATAGATGTAATGACCATTGTGTCATATTGTCACCACAAATCTGTTCTGATGTCATCATATTTGTGCCAACAAATGCTTTGGAATCCTCACAAGCCCGTTCTAAATTTATATACTCATTGTGAGTTAATGACAATTGAGGTCTGGAATGCCATTGTCACATCATCAATCTACTGCGACATCACAAAACAATTTTGAACTCATCACTATTATGGCATCACCAATTAATTAGAATTTGACATCATATTGCAATTGTGATATTACTGTACCATCATGCTTTCACAAACCTATTAGGACCTAATCACATCTTAGAAAATGCATGGCCTTTGGGACATCAAGCTCCTTCTGTGAACTTGTATCATTGTGAAATTGTAGCAATTGAAATTTGAAATAATATGTAATATTACAAACTAGTTTTGACATCGTTAACCCATTTTTATATCATTAACATTTTGACAACCAAAACTTGTTAGGAACTTTAGCACTTTTTTTTTTTTTTTTTTTAATTTTATTTTATTTTATTTGAGAACATACTGTACAGAGGGGTTACAATTACATGGGCAGGATAATGCATACATTTCTTACCAAGCATTGCATCCTCCTCCTTTGTTTACCCTTCACCTCCCTTCCGAGCCTCCCCCCTCCCTCCCACCCAATCATACCCCCCCTCCCCCCCCCAACGACATTGTAAAGCTGGTTTTGACATGACATTTTGTACTTCTCATTGTTGCAACAGGTCCACCTGAATCCTTAAACGACTTGTTTGTCCCCGTCTCCTACACATGTTATACTGACATCAAATGTAGTGAAAGCAGGGGTTACACTGTGGGGGAGGGACACACAAAGCAACAAAGAAATAATCTTATAAATGCATTAGAAACACATGCATGAAAGAAACAAAAACGTTAAAATACATATTTGAGGTTTTGTTTTCCTAACATCACATTATCTGACTTTTTCCGCTTGACTCATACCTATACTAGATATTGCAAATAAGGGAAACCATGGGACCTATGTTTCTTTGGGCCTGGCTTACTTCACTTAATATAATTTTTTCCAAGCCTTTCCATTTCCTAACAAATGGGGCAATGTCATTCTTTCTAATGGAGGCATAGAATTCCATTGTGTATATATACCACATCTTCTTGATCCATTCATCTACTGAGGGGCGTCTGGGTTGGTTCCATGTCTTAGCTATGGTAAATAATGCTGCAATAAACATAGTTGTGCTGGTAGCTTTAGTGTGGCCTTGTTTGTGATCATTTGGGTAAATGCCCAAAAGTGGGATTGCTGGGTCGTTGGGGAGCTCTATGTGGAGTCTTTTGAGGAACCTCCATACTGCTTTCCAAAGTGGTTGAACAAGTTTACATTCCCACCAACAATGAAGTAAGGTTCCTTTCTGTCCACATCCCCTCCAGCATCTGTTGTTGTTAGAGTTCTTGATTTTTGCTGTTCTAACTGGAGTGAGGTGATATCTCAATGTTGTTTTGATTTGCATTTCTTTTATGGCTAGGGATGTTGAACATTTCTTCATGTGTCTATTGGCCATCCTTCTTTCTTCTTCAGAGAAGCTTCTCTTTAAGTCTTTCGCCCACTTACTTATTGGGCAGTTGTTTCTTTGAGGATTTGTTGTTGGGTGGTTTAATTTTTTGAGTTCCAAGTATATTTTAGATATGAGACCCTTGTCCGTTGTATGGCTAGTAAAGATCTTCTCCCAGTCCGTGGGCTTTCTATTGATCTTGCTAGCTATGTCATTTGCCCTGCAGAAGCTCTGCAACCTTATACAATCCCATTTGTCCAGCCTTTCTTTGATTTGTTGTGTTTCCGGGTCTCTATTCAGAAAATTTCGGCCTGAGCCAAGGAGACCCAAGGTTTCTCCTATTCCATCCTGTAATGTTTTCAGAGTGTCTGCTTTGAGTTCAAGGTCTTTGATCCATTTGGAGTTGATTCTGGTGCAGGGTGATATATAAGGATCTAGCTTTAGTTTTCTACATGTAGTTAACCAGTTTTGCCAGCACCATTTACTGAAGAGGCTGTCTGTCTTCCATTCTATTGTTTTAGCTCCCTTATCGAAGATTAGATGGCTATAGGTCTGTAGGTTCATTTCTGGGTTTTCAATTCTATTCCATTGGTCCTGAGGTCTGTTCTTATGCCAATACCAAGCTGTTTTGATTACTATGGCTTTATAGTAGAGTTTGAAATTTGGTATTGATATTCCTCCAGCAGTATTCTTTCCGTTGAGGAGCGTTTTTGCTATTCGGGGTCTTTTATTGTTCCATATGAATTTTTGGATTGCCTCTTCTATTTCCTTGAAGAATGAGGGTGGAATTTTGATAGGTATTGCGTTGAATTTGTAGATAGCCTTGGGCAGTATTGCCATTTTCACGATGTTAATCTTTCCAATCCAGGAGCATGGGAGGTTTTGCCATTTTTTAAGTTCTGTGTTGATTTCCTTTTTCAAGATTTTAAAGTTTTCATCATAGAGGTCCTTCACTTCTTTAGTTAAGTTAATTCCTAGGTATTTTATTTTTTGTGAGGCTATTACAAATGGAGTTGCTTTCCTAATTTCAGCCACACTTTTCTCATTGTTGGCGTACAGAAAAGCCATTGATTTTGGGGGGTTAATTTTATAACCTGCTACTTTGCCAAAGTTTTGAATCAGCTTGAGTAATTTGGGAGTGGAGTCTATGGGATTCTTTAAATACAAGATCATGTCATCTGCAAAGAGGGAGAGTTTTATTTCTTCTTTCCCTATTTGGATCCCCTTTATGTCTGCATCTTGTCTTATTGCTGTAGCTAGGCATTCTAATACTAGATTGAAGAGAAGTGGAGAGAGTGGGCATCCTTGTCTTGTTCCTGAGTTAAGAGGAAATGGCTTTAGTTTTTCACCATTGAGTATAATGCTGGCTGTAGGTTTGTCATATACAGCCTTTATTGTATTGAGGAATGTTCCATGGATTCCTAATTTTTCCAAAACCTTCATCATAAAGGGGTGTTGGATCTTGTCGAATGCTTTTTCTGCGTCTATTGAGATAACCATGTGGTTCTTATTCTTGCTCCTGTTGATGTGATGAATAATATTAATTGATTTGCGTATATTGAACCAGCTTTGCATCCCTGAAATGAATCCTGTTTGATCGTGGTGTATGATTTTTTGGATGAATTGTTGAAGTCGATTGGCCAAAATTTTGTTGAGAAGTTTCGCATCAATGTTCATCAAAGAAATGGGTCTATAGTTCTCTTTCTTTGATGAGTCCCTACCTGGTTTTGGGATGAGGGTTATGATGGCTTCATAGAATGTGTTCGGTAGTGAGCTTTCTCTTTCAATTTCATTGAAGAGTTGGAGGAGAATTGGTGTGAGCTCTGCTTTGAAGGCCTTGTAAAATTCCGCTGTAAAACCATCTGGTCCTGGACTTTTCTTAGCTGGGAGGTCTCTTATTGCTGTTTCTATTTCAATGCTTGATATGGGCCTGTTAAGATAGTTTACCTCATCTTGGTTTAGTTTTGGCATGTCAATATTTGCTAGGAAGAGGTCCATTTCTGTCAAGTTCTCAAACTTATTAGCATAAAGTTTTGAGAAGTATTCCCTTATAATGTTCTGAATCTTGCTTGTTTCCGTGGTGATGTTTCCATTCTCATCTCTGAGTTTATTAATTTGGATGTGTTCTCTTCTTTTTCTGATAAGATTTGCTAAGGGTCTGTCAATTTTGTTAAGTTTTTCGAAGAACCAACTCTTTGTTTTGTTGATTCTTTCTATAGTTTTTTTGGATTCTAATTCATTTAATTCTGATTTAATTTTGATTATTTCTTTCCGTCTACTGGATTGGGGTTTATCTTGCTGCTCTTTTTCAAGGAGGTTTAGATGTGTCATTAAATTGTTAGTTTCAGATCTCTCCAATTTGTTGATGTAGGAGCTCAGAGCTATAAACTTGCCTCTGAGTACTGCCTTTGCTGTGTCCCAGAGGAGCTGGTATTTTGTGTGTTCATTTTTGTTGAATAGCATGAACATTTGAATTTCCTTTCTAATCTCTTCCATGACCCACTCATGATTCAGCAGTGTGTTGTTCAGCCTCCATGTGATACCGGACTTTCTTTGGTGGCTTTTGGTGTTGAGTTCTAACTTTATTCCCTTGTGGTCAGAGAGAATGCAAGGTACAACTTCAATGTTTCTGAATTTAGACAAGTTTGCTTTGTGGCCTAAAATGTGGTCTATTTTAGAAAACGTTCCATGTGCTGCTGAGAAAAACGTGTATTCTGATGCTGCTGGGTGAAATGTTCGGTAAATGTCTGTTAAGTCTAGTTGATCTATGCAGCTGTTTAGATCTGCGGTTTCTCTGTTGAGTTTTTGCCGAGTTGATCTATCTAGTGGGGAGAGTGGTGTGTTAAAATCCCCAACGATTAATGTCTTTGGATCTATATGGGATTTGAGGGAAAGTAGTGTTTCTTTGATAAATTTGGGTGCTCCATTGTTTGGCGAATAGATATTTAGAATTGTAATATCCTCCTGAAGGAGAGATCCTTTAATTAGTATGTAGCGACCTTCTTTATCTCTTTTCATGAATTTTAATTTGAAGTCTATTTTATCTGATATTAGGATTGCAACTCCCGCCTGTTTATGCGGTCCGTTTGCTTGGTAGATTTTGTTCCAGCCTTTAACATTGAAAATGTGTTTGTTTTTATGGGCAAGATGTGACTCCTGCAGGCAGCAGATAGAAGGGTCTTGTTTTTTAATCCAACTAGACAGTCTATGTCGCTTAATTGGAGAGTTCAGCCCGTTAACATTAAGAGATAGGACTGAGAGGTATTTGGGAGTTCCTGCCATGTTATCTACCTTCTTGGGGGCTGCGAAAACTGGGTTCTTCCTATGGTTCTTGGATTCTCAGTTTGGGTGCAGTTTCTTGGCCTTTATTGCGGTCTTGTTGGTTTTCTATGTGTAGGACATCTTTAAGAATCTTTTGTAGGGCTGGTTTGGTGGAGATGTATTGTTTCAATTTTTCTTTGCTATGGAAGGTTTTTATTTGGCCTTCAGTTATGAAGGAGAGTTTAGCTGGGTACAGTATTCTTGGTTGATAGTTGTTTGTTTTTAGGGCATGGCATACATCATTCCAGGCTCTTCTTGCTTTGATTGTCTCTGCTGAGAAATCTGAGGTGATTCTAATTGGTTTCCCTTTATAAGTGATTACCCTTTTCTCCCTGACAGCTTTAAGGATCTTTTCCTTGTTCTGAGTTGATCCTGTGTGGATTATAATGTGACGGTGGGATGTCCTATTCTGGTCTGGTCTATTTGGGGTTCTAAAGGCTTCTTGTATCTGGACAGGCCTATCTTTTTGCATGTTTGGGAAGTTCTCTGCTAGGATCCTGTTAAACAGATTTCCTAGACCATTAACTTCTGTTTCTAGGTGTTCCTCTACACCCATTATCCTTAGATTAGGCCTTCTGATGGTGTCTTCCAGGTGTTGGATAGATCTATCATATTTCTTGGACTTGTCTTGGATGGTTGTATGTTCTTTCTCTATAATATCTAGGCTGTCTTCAATCCCTGAGATTCGATCTTCTGCATGGTCTAACCTGCTGTCAAGACTCTCTACTTTGTTTTTTATCTCTTTTCCTTCTAGTTGGTCAGCTTTGATGGCTTCAAGTTCTTTGTTGAAGCTCTGTTTTAGGTCTTGTATGAATTTCTTTACTTCCTTAATTTGGTGTTCAGTGTTTGTCCTCAAATCACTTAGTTGATTGGTTATGGTTTCTTTGGGCTCCCATTCCTTCTGTTGGGTTCCATTCAGCATTCCCTTTGTGGTCTCCCTGACTTCCTTCAGCTCTTTGTTAATGGATTCCATGAATGCCTTTAGTGATCTTTGTGTGTTCTCTACCTGGTCTCTCAATTCCTGTATTACTCTTTGATTAGCTTCCTCCCGTTCGTGGGATTCCTGCAGATCTCTTTGAGTGTTCTCATCCTGCTCACGCCATTCCTCCCTTTCTCTTTGAGTATTCTCAAGTTGTTCACGCAAATCCTGTATCAGTTTTTGAGTAGCTTCCTCACGCTTATGATATTCCTGTATAAACTTCTGGGATGCCTCCTCTCTCTCCCTATCACGCTCATACAGAGTCCTTTGTACGTTGTCAAACTTTTCATTTATCATGTTTGCCAGCAGTGTTTGTAGAGCTGTTTGGGAACTCTCCTCTGGATTATTCATTATCTGTTCTAACCCCTGATTATCAGGATTGGGAATTGAGATACCCGAATTTGCCATTTTTCTTGTGTTTTTCCGGCTTACTCTGCCCATTTGAGCTGAAGATAGCACCAGTTTTGTGCTAGAACACTATCTTAAGGCAACCATCAACCAAAGTGTGCATTTGTACAGTCAATAGTCTACAGATACAATCTAGTTCAACAGATACATCTATTCGACATCAAACAACTATATGTTAAAGAACTTCGAACCGCAGAGAAGAATTTGGAAAGCCAGAAATTATTAGGGTTAGGAAGAGATGTGGGTAAAAAATAGGAATAGATTGGTGTGGGGAGGCACAGGGAGAGTTAACTATGTCCTAATCACAATGCAGGAAATAGGTTGGGTAGGATGTAAGTAGAGAGAGAGAGAAAAAGAAGAAAGGGAAAGGGGAATGAAAAGAGACCAGAAAAAAAATAGAAACGTAAAAATTAATGTTATTTTAGAGATTAAAAGACCATCTATTTATAGAGGAATATGAATATGTTGAGAGAAAGGGAGGGACATAGAGGAGATGAGAAAAACTTTAAAAAAAATGCTTAAAATATTGTATAGGTATAAAGTACTGCTATTAGTGAATTTAAGTCTCAGAGGTTTTGAATTGAGTAATAAGTTTGTGGATTAAGTGTGTACACAATGGGGGATAGGGTCTACTGGTTAACTACGGGTTTATCTGAGGATGTGCAGGACAAGAGTTAAGTCACATAAAGATGAACAAAGAGGAAAAGATGGAAAGGATAGGAAAGTGAGAAGAAAAGATCAGAAGTTCAGTAGAGCTAGAAAAAAAAACAAAAAGATAATTAAGAATGAAAGAAAAAGAGAAAGAAGACAAGAAAAGAAAAGAAAACACACATTCACGTATTCCTAAAATAAAAATTATAAGAGGAGAAAAAAAAAAGTTAATGGAAAACAATTATTTTTTCAGAAGAGGCAAAAATTAAAGATTAATAAAAGTTTTAGAAAAGCAAAAAAAATTTTTTATATATATATAAGGTAACAAAAAACGAAAAAAAACAAAACAAGAAAAAGAAAAAAAGAAAAGAAGAAGAAGAAAAAAAAAAGTTCTTTGATTTTTTTTTTTTTTTTTGGGAGGGGTGGGAAGAGTCCTGTATCTCCCTTTTGTCTGTAACCAAAGTCTGGTTGGAGTCTCTGGTCAGCTTGAGGTCCTGTGGCTTGATTGGTTTCTTAAGTCAGTTTGTTGGAACAGGCAGG
Organism: Dipodomys spectabilis; assembly: GCF_019054845.1. Taxonomy (NCBI): domain Eukaryota; kingdom Metazoa; phylum Chordata; class Mammalia; order Rodentia; family Heteromyidae; genus Dipodomys; species Dipodomys spectabilis. The sequence goes on along the minus strand of NW_024870854.1, from coordinate 1,784,175 downwards.
AAAATGCTCTGCTTTACCCAAGATTTTGAGATCCCCCTCCCAGGTTAGTTTACTGGGAGGGTGATCTGCTTTGAGAATCACAAAAGAGGGGGATGCAGTGATGAGGCTAGGTTCTGGGTAGAGTTGAGGCCTTTCAACGAACAGTAGCTTTTCCCTGGGGCTATTTTGTGAAAAAAAAACTCACAGCACCCAGCCTGGAGCCATTCTCAGGGTTTCTGTTTTTCAATTGATTGTGGTGGCTGCTAGAGGGAGGGGCAGCCTCTGGCTCTGGCCACCCAGCGAGGAGAGCCACTCCAGTGGCTGGTGCCTGAGCTGGGCGACCCCTCCCTGGATGGAACTGAGTCTGTGAGGTCACCTCGCCGCCAAGTTCCTGTGACCTGCCAAATGACTAGCTCTATTCCAAGGCCTGAGCTGGAGCTAGCCGCTCCTCCGAGCTTTGTCGGTATCCAAGATGGAGATCACCGGTGCTGGGGGGGGAGGGGTGGCCTTCCCTCCTCTGCTCCCAGAGGAGTGAGGAAGTGGGGCTTCTACTCACGCGGAGTCTTGGATCTCGGGTCGTCTCTGGTCTGCAAAGTGCAGGATGAAGTTGTCCGCTCCTTGTCGGTTCTTGCTGGTGTTGAGTAGAATCCGCTCGTCCGCTGCGTCTGGCTCCTTCGTCCCGGACTGCGTCTCAGGTATGCCTCCGCGGCGGTGGTCGCCGCTGCGACCCTGCCGCCGCAGCGGCAGCTGCTCAGATGTGTCTGCTTGGCTTCCCCTCTCTTGACTAACTCTCTGTCCTGTGATGGCACACTTGGTGTGATTCTCTGGCTTGGGACTGTTCACTGGAACTCTGAAACTGTTTTCTATGCAAGAGCTTGTTCAGATTCCAGCTTCTCCTCCGCCATCTTCCCGGAACCTCCAAACTCTAGCACTTTTGACAAAAAAAACATGGCGTTTGTGTCATCACAGTTCATTTGTATATGTCATGGTAACTTCATTCTCATGTCCTCACTGTAAACTAATAGCAATTAAGATCTGACATACCATTGTGACATCATAAACCATTTGTGCCATCATCACCAGTGTGATATCAATCATTATGACACCATCAGCATATTGTGACATCAACAAGCTACAGTGACCACAAAGCATTATGACATCGCATTGCCATTTTGCTGTCTTAGACACATTGTTAATGTATATCCTGTGATTTCATTCTATTTAAAATGTGGCAAGTCAGTTGATATCAGAAACACCTTGTGACCTCATAACCATTGTAACATTATAAACCCTGTGTGACATCATAACTGGTGTAACATCACATTGTTGTTATGACATCTTTAGCTTATGGTGACATCACAAAATGGCAATGACATTATAACATTTGCCATTATATCATTGTGATATCATAGTCACATTATGAATGCCTAATCTGTGATTACATTGTATTTGAAATGTGGCATGTGAGTTGATATCAGAAACTCATTTTGATTTCACAACCATTGTCACATCAAAATCCCTTTGTGACATCATTTTGGCAACGTGACATCACAATGGCAATGTGATGGAACTAAGCCATCATGATATCAAAATGGTCATGAACACACAATGGGTTTCTGATATCAACTGACATGCCACATTAGAAATAGAATCAATAACATAATAGGCAAACACAACGTGTCTATGACATCACAATAACAATGTGATGTTGCAATGCTATGATGTCATTGTAGTTTTACATGTCAAAATGAGCTGATGGTGTCATAATGGCAACATGATATCACAATTATGATGTCAGAAAGGATTTGTTATGTTTCCTTGTTATGTCTGATGTCAGTTGTCATTAGTTCCCCATGAGGTTATGGATACAAAATAGGTTCTGTGATGTCACAGAAGCCATGTGTGTTTTCAAAGGTGGTTATAAGTCATAATAGTTTTGGAATGGCACAATGTGATCCATAATGTCACAATAGAATGAGATGTCCCTTTGGGTTTTTGATGTCACAGTGATGATGAGTTCACAATGGCTTTGTGATGTCACAGTTTGTAATATCAGAATGATATATCCAATTTCAATTACTCATATTTCAATATGAGGATACCATTTGGTAGAAGAAGCTTCATAGTGTGAGGTTATACTTTGTGACAACGCAACGGGACAGTGATTTCACAATGACAATGTGATGTCCAAACATCATGTTGTAATAATGTTCTGATGTCACAATTGGTGATGCCATACTGATGAGGAGGTCAAAACTAAGTCATAACTTGTGTGATATGCTGCCATTAGGATCTTTTAGGCTTTTAGTAAGCTTATAATTTTTTGAAACTCATAATAATTCAGGTATGACATGATATCAGAAATTGACTCTGACATCATGAACATTGTGACTCATGAACATTGTAACATCACATTGATATATATCAAGACCATGGTGGCACATTATGTACTCACAAATCTGTTAGGACTTCATCATATTTGTGAAACACATGATTTTAGAGACAACACAGTCCCTTTGTGAACTCATATCTTCCTTGTGAATTAATGACATTTGAGATCTGGCATGCCATTGTGACATTTCCAACCAATTGTGACAGCACAAACCTATTATAGTAGAAACACATTGTGATCTAATAGCCATTGTGATAGCACAATCCCTTTGTGACCCGACATTTCCATAGTGATAACACTAAGCCACTGTGAAATTCCAATCCTCTCAAATCCAATCCATGTATGAAATGTGATACTTGAATCCAGTGTGACATCCAGATTATGGTGACATCACACTGATAGATGTTATGAGCATTTTGCCACATTCTGACAACACACGCCTGTTAGGACTTCATCACTTTTGTGAAAATACATGCCTTTGGAGACATCAGAGTCCCTTTGTGAACTCATGTACTCATTGTGAGTTAATGAAAATTGAAATCACATGTGTCATTTTGATATCACCAACCCATTGTGACATCACACACTTCTTGTGAACTCATCAGTGTGGCATCATAAATTATGATATCAAAATATTAAGTCATCCTATTGCAACATCACATTGCCATCATGATATCACTGTCTCATTGTGTTTTCAAAAACCTAGTATGTCTCCTCATAGCATTTTAGAAAATTCATGGCCATTTATACTTGTCTTCTTCTGTGAACTCATATCCTCATTGGACATGTGAAATTGGACATGCGATTATGAGATGTGACTTCACAAAACTATTTGATATCATCACCAATGTGTCATCACAAAACCATTGTGAGCTTTCATTGCCATTTGACATCACTATCACATTGTGACATCCCAAACCTATTAGGACCTCTTATCACCTTTGAAAAGCCACATGCCCTTTGTGAAAACACAGTTCCTTTGTGGAACTATACCCTCATTATGAATTGACAATTGATATCAGACATGCCAATTTAACATCATGAACCCTTTGTGACATCACCAGAGTGACATAACATTGTCATTATGACAGCATCAACTACTTTTGACATGACAAAACTACAATGACAAGATAGCATTATGAGATCACATTGTCATTGTGATGTTATAAAGATCGTGAATGCCTGTTTTTAATATTTTTTTTTGTTGGTCGCGGGGCTTGAACTCTGGGCTTGGGTACTGTCCCTGCTCTTCAGCTCTAGGCGAGCGCTCTATCGCTTGAGTCAGAGCCACTTCCAGTTTTCAAATGGTTTTTATTGGTAATAAGATTCGCATAGACTTTCCAGCCTGAGCTGGCTTTGAACTGCGATCCTCAGATCTCAGTGTCTGGAGTAGCAAAGATTACAGGCATGAGGGACCGGCGCTCAGCTTTTCCATTCTATTTCAAATTTGACATGCATGTTAATATCAGAGACATAATGTGACCTCATAACCATTGTAACATCATAAATCAGCAATGACATCAAATTGTCATTATGACACCATCAGCTCATTGTGACATAACCAAACGACAATGGCATCATAGCAATATAAATCACAGTGACATTGTTACATCATAGACTTAACACTGTGAAAGCCTATTCTGTGAATTCATTCTATATCAGAAACCCATTTTGACCATATAACCATTGTGATATCACAATCCTTTGTAACATCCCATTGCCAATGTGATATAATTAACCTGCTGTGCCATCACAAAACAGTCCTGTTCTTATAAGTTTTGTGACATACTGCCATTGCCATATATTAGGCCCTTTGTGAGCTCATAATCCGTTTTCAATCTGATATTTCTGGTATGACAGGTGATATCAGAAATCCCCAGTGACATCAAACTGCCAGTTGTCCTGACTATTTTGTCACATTGTGACCTCACATTTCTAACAAAACATGCCTTTGGAGACATTTCAGTCCCTTTTTGAACTCATATATTCATTGCCAATTAATGACAGTTGAGATCTCCCATGCCACTCTGACACTGTGAACCCATTGTGACATCACAAACTTATTGTGACCTCATCACGAGAATGGCATCAACAACTAATTGTTGTATCAAATCATTATTTTGACATGACATTGTGGATTGCTGTTGTGATATCACTCTCCGATTATGTTTTTACAAACCTGTTATGGCCTCATCAGATCTTAGAAAATTCATGGACTTTGAGACTTCAAGCTCTTTCTGTGAACTCATGTACATATGACCTCTAAGGCGAGGAGACAAACCATCCAGTCACATTTAATATAATAAAACATTTTTTCACTAGAAAGGGGACTGTGATTACCTTATCCTGGACTGGATACCCAGGTTCAAGAGCAGCCATGACCACCTATCCTCAGACCTCCAATGGGCAGCCCCACCCTTTCTTAATTGGTCTGGAAACCACCAACCACAAAATTATGATCTCCAAATCTCCAAACCTCAATGGGCAAGGTTTTTTCCTTTTCCATTCTTCCCTCCTTCTCTACAGACCTGTCATTCCTTCCTGATCTTTTCCTTTTTCACTTCCACCATTTCTTTCTTCTCTTCAGGCCTCTCCACTCTCCACAGGCCTGCCTTACTCTGTCCCAGTGACCACTTGCCGACCTTCTGCTCTCCCTCAGCTTCCTCTCTTCTCAGGTTTTTCCTTTCCTGCTGTCTCACCACTTTCTTCCTTCCGGTTAACTCCCATTTTTATCTCCCCTTACAATGCTCTGAAAATGCAACTTAAATATAGGTTGTACCCCTCCTCCCTCCAACGGATTTCCTGCCTAGCAGTTTTCAACCATCACTTCCAAAACTGCCCAATGCTCAATCACTTCTTGACAGCTCACCGTGTGAGGCTTGACACCTCCACCTTTGGCGGCATTCCCCACACTCTCCAGGGGGCCAAGCCAAGAATTTACAATGAATATCAGCTCCCACAGATAATTCTGGCTCCACTGGTTATTATACTATCCTCATAGTGAATTAGAAGAAATTGAAATTGTATATATCATTGTTATATTACAAACTTGATGAGACATCATTAACTCTTTGTGACCTCATCACCTCGGAGACATCACAAATTCATTGTGTTATTACATTGCCATTGTAATGATCACATTGTGAATTCACCAAACTATTATCACCTCAGAAGCTTTGAAAGAAAGCATGGCTTTTGTGACATGACAGGCCTTTTGTGTACTCATATTCTCATGTTGAGCTAATGACAACTGAGATCAGGCATGCCAATTTAACACAACTGAGATCAGGCATGCCAATTTAACATCGCAAAACCTTTGTAACATCATCACCAGTGTAATATCACATTGTCATTATGATAACATCAGCCCATTATGACATCATAAAACAACAATGATATCAAATCATATGTAATTGTGATGTCACAGATACTTTGGAATGCTATTCTGTGATCTCATTCTATTGCAAATATTGCTGGTGGGTTGATATCAGAAATACATTGTGACCACATAAGCATTATAATATCACAATACCTTGATGACACCACATTGCCATTATGATATCACTAACCCACTGTGACATCACAAAACAGTCTTATCCTCATACATTTTTTGACATGCTGCCAGTGTGATCTCTTTGGCCTCCCTGAGTTCATAAATTGTTTAACTCATAATACTTCAGGCATGATATGTGATATCAAAAATCCATTGTGATATCATGACCACTGTGATATCACACTGCCAGATTTCTTGACCACTGAGTCACATGAGGAGAACACAAACATGTTAAGACTCATTACACTTGTGCCAACATATGCCTTTGGATACATCATTAACACTTGTGAACTTATATATTCATTGTCAATTAGAGATCTGGCAGGAGATTGTGACATCACCATCCCATTGTGAAATCAAAAACCTATGTGACCTCATCACCTGTATGGCATCACCATTTGTAACTTCAAAACAATACTATCTCATGTAATGTAGCATCACATTGCCAGTGGGATATCTCTGTCTCATTGCATTTTCACCAGTCTATTATGTCCTCATAATATTTTACAAAATTCATGTCCTTTCTGACTTCTAGCTCCTTACGTGAACTCGTATCTTCATTGTGATCTAGTAGAATGAAATTGGACATGTAATGGTGATATTACACATTCATTGCAACATCACTATCCAAGAGTGACCTTATCACCACTTGACATCACAAACCCATTGTGACATCATATTGCTACAGTGATATCATGATCACCGTGTGACATCCCAAAACTGTTGTGACCGCTTAGCACCTTTGAAAAAGCACATGGTGTTGTGATATCATGATCCCTTTGGGTAACCATGTTGTCATTATGAACAAAGATAACTGACATCAGACATGCCAGTGTACCATTACAAATGTGTTGTGACATCATCTCCAGAGTGAGATCACATTGTTGTTATAATACCATCAGCCCATTGTTACATCCCAAAATGACAATGACATCATGGCATTATGACATCACATTTTCATTGTGAGGTCCTAGAGACAATGCGATTGCCTATTCTGTGATTTCATTCTATCAAAAATGTGGCATATAGGTTGATTTCAGAAACCCATTGTGACCACACCATCATTTTGACATTACATTCCCTTTGTGACTTCATATTGACATTGTGATATCATTAATGCAATGTAACATCACAAACCTGACTTGTCCTCATAAATTTTGTAACAAGTGACTACCTTGGCCGGGCTGGATGCGGAGAGGTAAATTCAGTCTCAACCAAGAACCCTCAGACCTCTAACGAGCAGTTCAGCCATTTGTCAACTGGTCTGCAAACAACCAACCACCAAAATAATGATCTCCAAAGCTCCACACTTCAAAGGACAAGGCTTTTTCCTTTCGCTTCATTCTCCTTCTCTACAGATCTGTCCTAACTTTCAGGTCTTTTCATTTTTTCCTTCCACCATTCAATTCTTCTCTTCAGGCTTCTCTGCTCTTGACAGGCCTGCCCTGCCTTGTCCAGGTGGCCAGTTGCTGTCCTTCACCTCCTGCTCTCTCTCAATTTCCTCTCCTCCCTGGTCTTTGCCCTCCAACAGTCCCATCACTTCTTTCCATCCAGACCTGTAACCTTTTTCTCTCCCCTTCTCTTGCTCTGAAAATGCAGCTTATATATAGGCTGTACCCTTCCCCAACTGCAATAATTTCTTGCCTTCCAGTATTCAATTATGCTCAAATCAATTCTTGGCAGCTCACCATGTGAGCTTGACATCCTATCTCCTTCAGCAGAATGTCCTGCCCCCTCCAGTGTCACGCAACCTGCCCTTTCAATTGGTCCAGACTAGGAGGCCATGATGACTATCTGTTCTCGTGGATTATAGGGCACTGCTGGTTATTACAGTGTCCTCATGGACACTGGTAGCAACTGAAATTGGACAAATAATTGTGATATTGCAAACTCGTGACATAACAAACCCATTGTGACCTCATCACCACTGTGAAATCACAAACACATTGTGACTTCACATTGTTGTTTTTGATACCAAGATCACATTGTGACATTTCAAATCTATTATAACCTCTTATAACATTTGAAAAATACATATCTTTATGATATCAGAGTCCCTTTGTGTACCCAAAGCCCCACTGTAACATATTGACAATTGAGAATCAGACATGACATTTTGACATCCAAAACAGTTTGTAAGATCATCATAATTGTGACATCACATTATCATTTTATACCATCTACTCATTGTGAAATCACAAAACTGAAATGATATGATAGATTTATAACTTTACATTGTCATGGTGACATCATAGACATATTATGAATGCCTTTTCTGTGATTTGATTCTATTTCAAATGTAGCATGTAGGTTAATATCATAAACAAATCAGGAACTCATAATCATTGTGACATCACAATTCCTTTGTATATCATGTTGCCATTGTGATATTACTAACCTATCCTCTCATTTGTGACATGCTGCAATTCTGATACCTTAGCCCTTATTGTCCTCATAATCTGTTGTTGACCTCATTAGATTTAACATATGACATTTGATATCACAAATTCCCAGTGACATCATGACCATGGTGGCATCATACTGCCAGATGTCATATCCATTGTGTCAAATTCTGACATCACAAACCTTTTAGGATTTCAATATATGTGTAACAACACATACTTTTGGAAAAACCACAGTCCCTTTGGGAACTCATATACTCATTGTAAGTTAGGACAATTGAGAATCATCATGTCATTGTGACATGCACAACACATCACCAATATTTTGTGACCTCACCACCAATGTGGAATCATCAACTAATTGTGACACCAAAACAATATTTTGACATGATGTAATGAGTTGACATTGTCATGGTGATATCACTGTCCCATTGTTCATTCACAAACCTAAAATGACCTCCTAACATTTTTAATAATTCATGTCCATTAGTACTTCCAGCTCATTCTGTGAATTTGTATGCGCATTGTGAAATAGTAACAAATGAAAATGGACTTGTGTTTGAGATATTAAAAAGTCATTATGACATCAAAATCCCATTGTGATCTCATCACATCTGTGTATCATAAAGCTATAATGACCCCTAAATATCTTTGAAAACACACATTTCATATGTGACATCATAGTCCCTTTGTGTACCCATATCCTCATTGTGAATACATGACAATTGAATTCAAATATGCCATCGTAACATAACAAACCCTTTGTGATCCCATCACCAGTGGGACAACACATATTCATTATTACACAATTACCTCCTTGCAACATCACCAATTTACAATGACCTCATAGCATTATGGCATTTATTGTCATTGTGATGTCATAGACATATTGTAAATGCCTATTCTCTTATTTCATTCTATTTCAAATGTGGCATGTGGGTTGATGTCAGAAATATATTGTGATCTCATAAATATATGTCATCACAATCACTTTGTGACATCACAGTGCTATGGTGATATCACTAACACACTGTGATATCACAAACCTGCCCTGTCCTCATGTCTTTGATGTGAGCTCGTAATCTGTTTTCAACCTTATAATATTGCAGTTATGATATATGATATCAGAAATCCACTGTGACATCATGACCATTGTGACATCACACTGACAGACATCATAAACATTGTGTCACGCTGAGACATCACAATCCTCCTAGGACTTCATAACATTTGGGAAAACACATGACTTTGGAGATACCACAGTCTGTTGTAAACTCATATTCTCTGTGATTTCATGACAAATGAGATCTATTATGCCATTTGGATATCACTAACCAATTGTGACATCATAGACCCCTTACCGTATTGCATCACCAATTAATGGTGACATCAAAACATTTTGTGATGTCATAATGTGACACGATGATCATGACATCTGTCAGTGTGATGTCACAGTGGTCATGATGTCACAGTTGATTTCTGTTATCTCAAGTCATACATGAAATTTGAGTTTGAAAACAAATTATGAGGGCAAAAAGGTCTAAGATATCACAATGTCAGCATGTCACAAAAGTTATGAGGACAGGAGAGCTTTGTGATGTCACATTGTGTTAGTGATATCACAATGGAACTATGATGTCACAAAGTGATTATGATGTCAAAGTGGTTTGTAGGCACAAAATTGCGTTTCTGGTATCAACTCTCATGCCACATTTGAAATACAATGAAATCACAGAATAGGCATTCACAATGTGTCTAAGATGTCACAACGAGAATTGTCAAAATGCGATTCTGTCATTGAGTTTGGTGATGTCAAAATGAGCTGATGCTCTCATAATGAAAATGTGATGTCACACTGTTGAGGATGTCACAAACACTTTTTGATGTTATAATGGCATGTCTGATCTCAATTGTCATTACATAACAACAAGGATATGGATACACAAAGGGACTGTGATGTTGAAAAGGGTATGTGATTTTCAAAGGAGCTAAGAGGTCATAATAGATTTGAGATGTCACAATCGAATCATGATGTAACAATGACAATGTTGTCACAATGGCTTTGTGATGTCGTGGTGGTGATGATTTCAAATGGGATTGTGATGTCACAACGAGTTTGTAATACCACAATCAAATTTCCAATTTCAATTGCTACTAGTTCACAAGGAGGATACTGTAATAATCAGCAGGGCCCGATTATCTTCAGGGTCTGATAATCAGTATGGGCCCATCTCCTGGCCAGCTGGAGAGGACAAAGAATGCCACCAGAGAAGGTGAGGCACCCTGTGGGAGGGACTGGTGCATTAATCACCACGTGTTGAGCTGTAAAGAAATGATTGGGCTGTGGACATTTTGGGATGTGATAGTTGAAAACAGGCAGTTGGAGTGGAGAAGGGGTACAGACTTATATAGGCTGCTTGTTCAGAGCAATAGAAGGTGAGAGATAAAGGGAAAAGTCCTGGAAGGAAAGAAGTGGTGTGATAGCATAAGGGGAAAACCTGGGTGGAGAGGAAGTTGAGGGAGGGCAGAAGGTGAAGGATGGCAACTGACGAGCCTTGCAAAGCAGTTCAAGTCTGTGGAGAGTGGAGAGTCCTAAAGAGAAGAAGGAACTGGAAGAAGGGAAAAAGGAAAAGACCTCAAAAGAAGTATAGGTCTGTAGCGAAGGAGAGATAAAGAGAAAAGGAAAAGAGGCTTTCCCTTTGATGTTGGGAACTTTGGATATCATAATTTTGGGGGTTGGTGGTTGGGAGAACATTTATTATAGAAAACGTGTCTCGATGGATTTTCTTGAACTATAGAGATCATTATTTTTGAAGACTCCATTGAGATAATCCATTTGGATTGCATCAGGCCTTGGCCCCAGGAAAAAATCCCCATAGATGAGAGTGTCAGCCTTCAGGGTTGAGAGTCTACCTCGAGTGTTTGTCTCTGGAGGTCCAACATGGACAAAAGTCATTTATGTACCTCTAGAGGTGCATCTTGGCAGGCTTGCCAGCTTGTTTTGGACCCCTCTGGAAGCTATTTGTGGCTTCCTTGGGACGCCATCTGTAACCTACTTGAGAGATAATGTAGGGCTTCCATGGGAAGCCATCTGGAACCTCATCAAGAGTACATCTGCAACTTTCTTGAGAAGCCACCTGAGACCTACACTGGAGGTCAGCTGGGGCCTTCTCCAGGGGCCATCTTGGACTTTTTCCAGAGGTCATCTGGGGCTTCCTCAGAAGGCCACCTGAGACCTCTTCAAAAGTAGTCATTGGGGCTTTCTTAAGAGGCAATCTAGGACCACCTCCTAAGGTCATCTGGAGCTTCTTTGGGAGGTCATCTCAGGCTACCATGATGAGAAATCTATGACCATCTTTGGACATCATCTGGGACATCCTTGAGAAGCTATATAGGACCTTCTCTGGAGGTCATCTGTTGCTTTCTCAAGAGGGTTATCTGTAACGTCCTCTGGAGTTCATATGTGGCCTCCTTGAGTGGCGATCTTGGAGCTTCTTGAGAGGTAATCTCAGCCTCATTGAAAAGACATCTGGAAACTCCTTTGGAGATCATCTGACACTTCCTTGGGAATCCATTTGGAACCTCCATGAGAGGTCATCTAGAGCCTCCTAGGGAGGACATATGTGACATCCTCCAGAGGTCATCTATGGCCGTCTCAAGAGGCAATCTGGGACGTTCTCTCTGTCATCTGGGACCTCCTGTAGAGGTCAACAGTGAGAGGTATGGGACATGTGGGTTAAGTGTCTGTGGCTCTTGGTCTTTGTATGTATGCTGATAGTTCTATCTGTGTCCTGTATGCACCTGTTTACTCATTTTCTCAGGATGGGAGAACAAGGCCTTAGGTTGTCATATCCAAAAAATATTCTCCCCCAGTTTTACAGAATCCCTCAGAGGAAGATGCACTGATGTACTCTCTTTCCTATTCTTTGCATCAGCAACTCTAATAAGTCCTCCCATACCAAAAGTGGTTACTTGTACCAGACTGACGTGGTACAATGTGGTATGTTACCCTTATTACCCTTGAGAGAGGAACATGGAGATGGTGGGCAGGACCCCTTTCTAATATATGTTCCCTTTACAAGTAGTGACCTGTATAACTGGAAACAGAAAAATCCATCCTTTTCAGAAAAAAAAAACAAACAGGGACTCATTACCTCATTAGAGACAGTAATTTTCACACACAAGCACATCTGGGATGAATGTCAGCAAATTTTACAGGTGCTTTTCACCTGGTAGAAAAAGGAGTGAATACTGTCGGTGATTGACGGTGGTCCTTGGACCAGACAGTAGCCCCACAATTGAACCAGACTATTTGGAACAAGTCTTTCCTCAGACTTACCCAAGCTGAGACTAACAGCAGTTGAGGTATGGAGGTGCTTACCATTTATTTCCAGGTTCAGCTAGCAGGGATGCCGCAGTGCCTAGAAAGCCACGTCTTCAATCTAAGGTGAGTGAGATGGTACTGTTCCCCAGTGAATACCCTAATGCTTTATCTGAACTTCTCCCAGAAGGCTGTAGGACCTATAGGCTATAGATCTTTAAGTCCTGGAGAATCAAAGAGCCCTAAATATGGCCTTCGTTACGCAGTCAGCCACAGATATTAAAAGAAAGCTTGAAAAGTTAGAAGGTTTTGAGATAAAGTGGTTGCCCAGTTGATGTTGGATAACAGAGACACCCTGAAAAAAAAAAAAAAACGAGTCTAAGAAGGGAGTTTGAGTTTTGGTTGGAGCACCAGAACAGGGATTAAGAAACCTTTGGCAAAGACAGTACAATTCATTAGAAAATGGCAGTAGGACCCTCTAGTACTAGATCAGTGAGATTAATGCAAGCAAAATGGACATTAGGAAAAGGAATGTCCAAGCAGGAGAATGATAGAAAAATGAAAGCTTAAGTAAGCACATTAACCACATGGAAAATTTAAATGACAGGTTAAGTAATCACATTAACCACATGGAAAATGTGTTCGTAGCTCTGGAGAAGCATGCAAAGGACCTCTGAATTCCATTAAGAAATTATGGCTATGAAAAAGGAGCTGGGGTCCTGGGAATGTGCTCAGTGGTAGAGTGCTTGCCTTGCATGCATGAGTCCCTGGGTTCGATTCCTCAGCACCACATAAGCAAAAAGAGAAAAGCCAGAAGTGGCCCTGTGGCTCAAGTGGTAGAGCGCTAGCCTTCACCTGAAGAGCTGAGGGACAGTGTCCAGCCAGAGTTCAGGCCCCACGACCGGACCCAAAATAAAAAGGAAAAAGAAAAAGAAAAAGGAGCTGGACCTGATATAAGAATATATTAGGTTGAAGAACATGTCAATTATAAGCTTTGAAAAGTGTCACCAGAAATTCAAAGCAACAGAGAAAGAAGGAAAGAGTAGTTAGCAGAGAAGACGGGAAAGTGCTGTGTCATAGAAGATGAGGCCAAGAAAAGACAACAGGAAAATATCAGGCTCAAGAAAGAGATTGTTTCTCTTCAGAAAGAGTTAAAGGATCACTTGCTTTGATAGAGAATGCCATGGATAGGGAAAGAGCATTAGGAATAAAAACAGAAGAGCTAAACAAACAGTTGAAAGAGCTGTCACAAAAATACACAGAAGTGGAAAACTAGAAAGAGAAACAACTAGAGTAAAAGCCCCAAAAGACGGCTGAGATCTTCACCATAAATGTAATGCAGAAGCATTGTGTCCCTGTGGAACAGGTGGAGGTGGGAAAAAATACCTCTCAATAGCACCTTTGTGAACTTAAGGGAGGAGCTGAAGAGCAAGCAAAGGTGTTGTGAGAAGGAGCAGCAGTTGGCCAGTCAAGGGAAATCTCCTGTGACCCTGTCAAATCATTTGCAGGTTAAGGATCACATTGAGAAAGAGAGTGGGATCATGAAAACAAGTTTGAGATAAAAGGAGAAGAATAAAATGGAAGAAATCTCCAAGGTTCCGAGTACTTTACAGGAGTTAAAGAAACTAGAGACCCTAAGATACAGGGAAACATCTGAGCTGATCAGGTAGGTTGGGAGACCAGTCTAAAAGAAGTTGTTTCTCTAGAGCTACTAGTCATCAATATTAAAGGAATAAGCAAAAACAGTTGTAATAAGTGTGCAATTGTTGACACTGAACTTGTGAAAAATGCATACAGGCTCAAGCTTTCTGTCAGTTTACATGTAGATATTTGCAACCTGGTAAATTGCCCAAGGACACTGCCTAAAACTGTTCTGGAAACCGGTGGGGCCTCAGCCTGACAATACTTTGTAATGTGTGTAGTTAATTTCCAACAGGTAAATGCTGAAATTCTGGAACACATGGAAAGAATTCATATGTGAGGAACCTCAGATGGTGAATTTGGGAAAGTGGACTCCACAGGGGTAAAGCCTCGAAAGTATGGCTATTGGTATCTGTTGGTAATAGTGGACATTTTTTCAGGCTGAGCTGAGGCATGTAATAATACCTTGATTTGGCTTACCCTTAGCTGTGGGGTCCAAAGATTGCCCTGATTCATGGCCCAACTTCTCAATTATTAACTAATGCCCTAGGAATAAATTGGAAGTTACAGTCCATTTATAAGCCTCAGAGTTCAAGCACTAGAAAGAATGAACATGACCTTAAAGGAAACTTTAACTAAATTAAATACAGAGACTGGCCATGGCTAGGTAAGCCTCCTCCACTTCACTCTCCTTTGAGCAAGATGTAGGCCTTATGTTAAAAGTTTCAATCCCTTGAAATACTTTAGTGTAGAACACCCCCTTGGGTTCCTAAAATTAGGAAGGCTTTATTAACAGAAATGTCTAACTACAATCTGCAGGCTGTACAACATATTCTTTTATGTACCTATCCTTTGGTAACCAAGGCCCAATGGCCGGATAAGAAAAAATCCACCTGAAGGGGTGGGACCAAGAAGGTGATGGAACAGCAGGGAAACACCACAGCTCTCTCCACCAAATACAGAGTTTGGATTTCAATGCTCTGTTTCTCCAAGTGACCCACAAAAAAAGGCAATTACTCAGAGAGATAAAGGAAGTGCAAAAAGAAAAGGGAAAAACCTACAGAGACAGTAAGTGGGAAGACCCTCCCCCCACTCTTTGTTGGTGATGGGGTTCCACGTTGCGCAGCTTAGGTGAAGGGGTTTTGGGCCAAGCTGCTTAAGTGCCCAGGGTCTGGACCCTCTGAAGCCCACACACCCACAAGCATCCCAAGTCTCCAAGGAGACTCCCAAGACCTGGGCCAACCCAGAATATACAAACAGAAATCTCAGAAGGCAGAGCTGGAACAAAGACTCCCCTCACCCTCCCTGGAACAGCACCTTTGCCTGGCTGATATAAGTAGCCCAGCCCAGTCAGCAGCAGTAGCAGCTGTCAACAGTGGCAAATGACCCTAGTCTCTCAGGGTGGCACCTCTGTCCTGCTGGTGTAAATAGCTTAGCCTAACCTGGAACAGCAGCAGCAGCTGGCAGTGGTGGCAAACCATCCAGAATTGGGGCACAATGCCTCTTGGCACTTGCCCAGACCATCCTGGGGCAGCAGCGGTGGCTGAGGTGCGGACAGCTGCAGTGAACACGTCCAGACCCGTGGTGGTTTGTGCCTCTCCATACTGGCCTGCATAAGTGGCCCAGCCTAACTTGAGACAGCAGCAGTGGTTAACATCTGACTTGTGGTGGGGTGCCTGGCTTGCATAAGGGGTCCAGCTGATCCTGGGGCAGTGGCAGCAGGTGGGGCAGTGGCAGTAGCTGTGGCAGCAGCAGTGGCATCAACAGCAGAAGCAAACAACTATGGACCCGTAGTGGTTGTGTCGCCTCTCCACACTGGTTTGCATAAGCAGCCAATGGTGGCAAAGGTGGTGAACAACTCTAGACTTGAGGCAGGGTGTGGTGCTGAGCAACCCCAGAAAGACTCCCTGGGCTGGCTTTGAACCTGAATACACAGATCTGAGCCTCCTGAGTAGCTAGGATTAAAGGTATCATACCAGTAGAGTCTTCCTCTTGCAACCCCCATAACGTTTTCTAAAATAGAAAATTTCTTAGTTCATACATGGAATTTAAGCAAATACAAGAGGATCAACAATACTCTGGATTCTATCTGAGCATAGTGGAATCTAACTAGTTCTCAGTAACTATGCATGAAGTAGAAAAAAAAACATGGAAATTAAACATCACTCTGTTGAACAATACATGGATCACAGAAGAAATTAAAAAGTTCCTGCAATTCAGTGAAAATGAAGATACATCACAAAGAAACCAATGGGATACAGCAAAAGCAGTTCTGAGAGGCAGATTCATTGCTCTCAGTGCACACATCAAGAAAACATGGAACAAGTAAATGATCTTTTGATGCAACTAAAACTACTAGAGAAAAAAGAAAAAATTGAAACAAAAGTTGCTAGATAGTGAACCGAAATAAGAGCTGAAATTAAAGAGACAGAGACTATGAAAATTATAAATAAAATTAATTTTTAAAAGCTGTTTTAAAAAGTCACTAAAACTGAGGGACCACTGGCAAGAGTAACTAACAAAATAAGAGAGGAGACCCAAATCAATAATATCAGAGATACCACAGGAAAAATTACAACAAACATCCAAGACATCAAAACAATCATAAAGAAATAATTCCAGACTCTACTCACAAAGGAAGGAAAACCTAGCAGAGAGGAATGAATTTCTACAGAAATACAATCTGCTATCCCCCCTTTCCTTTTCAGCCATTCTTCTCTACCATGTATGGTGGGGGGAGCAGTTCGGTAAATAAACTTCTTTTCATGCCTGAATAGTGTGTAGTGTTCTCTTCATGGGCTACTTAATAAAACCTATCTATTTAATATACCTTACAAATTGTTCCATGACTGGTATGAGGTTTTTGAATTGGAAATGCTAGAATTTCCTAAACACCTCTTTTCTGCAAATCAAACTGCCTCGAGACACCACGTGAGACTTTTCACCAATACCATTGCTGGCCTTCACATCCACGTCCACACCACTACTCTACTCTGGTGAATGAAAATACTCTCCACGGCTCTCTGTTGCTCAATCTCTGCTCAGATGTGGCACCATTCCAGAGAGCTCCTACAACCTTTAGCAGAAAGGATGGTCATCTCTGAAGTGGAGAATGCCTGGTTTGGGGGGCTTAACCATTTCTCTCTATAGGGGTCTAGGGCAAGCCAGAACACCACTTCTTCCTGGTCAGCTCTCCTTCACTCACCAAACTGACTCTCTAATGCATTTAATGGGGTCCTGTGAGTCATGTCTGAGCCATGAAACCCCATTGACATGCCTCCTGTGCTCCCTGGATTTCCAGATGACCTAATATTTTTTGCTGTTCTCAGATTTAGACAATTTATGCCTCTGCAATGGTACATGGTCAGAAGTCTCTTTACTATCAGGCTGTCTTTGCTCTCTGCTATTCATGTCCAACTTTCTATATCTCTACAACTTTTTGGATTGTGCCCGGAAGAGTGAAACATGGACTGGTTCCCGGGGAATCCCTATAGGTTCCCTCAAAAAGGCTAGCCAAACTAGGCTTGATTTTTTGTTCAGGCTTTCTTTGCATTTTTTCAGAAATTCGCCATCATGAGTTCACCACCTTGGCCACATGGTGGGTTAAGGGTTTGGCCCCATCCAACCCGAACACTTCCACGAAGCTTGTAACTCCTCCATCCATCTATTCTAATATGCATTGCTAACAAGTTGCTCTTTTCACAGACCTTGGTAACTGAGGCCCAATCATCTGATGTGCTTTGTTAGCAAAGATGTCTAAATATTGTTGTCAAAAATTTTAAGTTTTGAGTTTTGCCTTTTTTGTTTTGCATTGTGTAGTCTAGTACTATGTGATTCTAACATATTGGGCATATCTGTGCTAAGATTCTCACATCTGAGTTTTGTCATTGCAGAATATTTGGTCAATTCTTGATAAGCACCAGGTAAGCTCTACTTATTCTATTTGATCTCCTTGTTGCTTTAATTGGAAATAACAAAGAGCTTTTGGGGAAAGGTTGCAGTGCAAACCAGCCTGGGCTGAAAAATCCCTCAAACTCCATCTCCCAACTAACCTGCAAAAGCCAGGCTGGAAACATGGCTCGAGCCTCTTATCTCTAACCAGCAAACAGTACACGTGGTACCATCATTCAAAGTGGTAGAGTGCTAGCCTTGAGCAGAAGTGGTCAGGGACAATGCTCAGGCCTTGAGTTCAAGCCTCCTTGAATACAAACTGGGACTAACCATCCCAGCAACGAGCACCTAGACTCAACCAGTCTGGGGAACAAAGGAGCATGAGGAAGAGTAAGAGGAGATAATATCACATCATCCTCTTTGTGCCTGCCCTATCAAAATTAACAAGAGCTGGTAGGTCAATAGAAGTAAGAAGACTGCCCATCTAATGTCCATACCTGTCTACCTTTCAACTGGACAGGAATTCATATTCTTGCCCTTGTTAATTGACTTCTTTTCTATCTAGTCTCCATGTGTCAGAAGAAGGTAGGGACATTTCTACCAACATTTTCAGCCCCAAGTCCTTCCTCCTGCCATCTATTTGCTCTCTAGTATTTTTTTCAGTCCCACAATGAGTCATGAGACTTCTCCAGACTTTGTCCAAGAGACCTGCCTCTTCCAGACTTTATCTAAGGACTCAATGCCCAAGTGACAGCTGTTGCCTTCTGCCTTCTCCCAGATGGGACCACATATCAGCCTTTTACCCTTACTGTCAATGCTTGCAAACAGGAAGTAGCCAGAGAGAATCTTCACCTTTTTCCATAATTATCAAATGGCTGGAATGTAAGTTCTGAACAGGGACACCTCCCTCCCTCTTGGCTAAGTTCCCACCCAATATCTATTACATAGGTAACTGGCAGACCTGGAAGCAATCACCTTCTCCTGCTAGGTCACATCCTAGGCCACCTCTGGTCACATGCCCTTCTGACCTTCGGAGGGTTGCAGACCCTGAGGTCACATCCGGATCCAGTGTGGCCACAATTTTCCAGCACCTGGCCACACCTCTTCCTGTCGCTGGCCTAGATAAGTCCTGGATCAGGGGTGGGTCGACAGCCCTTCCTTTATAGTTATGTTCTCCACCATGCATGGTGGGGGCAGCCTTTTTGTAAATGAACTTCTTTTCCTGCCTGAAAAAATAAAAAGAAATACAAATGGCCCAAACGGAACCAAGAAGAAATAAATCAATTACAAATGTCAATAACCTACAATGAGATAGAAGAAGTAATAAGAAATCTTCCAACAGGAAAAGCCCAGGACCTTATGGATTACTACAGAAATCTATAAGGCCTTTAAAGAGGAGCTAATACCCATACTCCTCAACCTCTTCAGAGAAATATAAACAGAGGAAGAAATTCCAAACTCATTCTATGAAGCCAATATCACATTCATCCCCAAACCAGGCAAAGACCGAACAAAAAAAGAACTACACACCAATCTCTTTGATTAAGACAGATGCAAAGCTCCTCAATAAAATTGCAGCCAAAAGAATCCAGAAACATATTAAAAAAATCATACATTATGACCAAGTAGGCTTCATCCCAGTGATGCAGGGATGATTTAACATATGTAAGTCAATAAATGTAATCCATCACATCAACAGATCCAAGGTCAAGAACCACATGATTATCTCCATTGATTTGAAAAAGGATTTTGATAAAATTCAGCACTCATTTATGTTAAAAGCTCTGGAAAAAATAGGAATAAAAGGAACATTCATAAGACAATAAAAGTGTTACATGGCAGATCAAAAGCAAATATTATGCTTAATAGGGAAAAACTACAATCAATTCCCTTAAAAACAGGAACAAGGCAAGGATGCCCACTCTCTCCACTCCTCTTCAATATAGTTCTGGAAATTTTAGCCAAAGCAATAATTCAAGAAAAATACATTGAAGGGATGCACATAGGAGAGGAAGAATATAAACTCTCTCTTTTTGCAGATTGTATTATTTTTATAAATTAACGATCCCTAAAGCTCCATCCCCAAACACTTAGAGCTTATAAACCCAATTGGCAAATACCAGGATACAAAATTAACCCGCAAAAATCAGTCGGCTTTCTGTAAACCAACAAAGTACAAATAGAAATGGACATCAAGGAAACAATCTCATTCACAATAACCTCAAAAAAAAAAGTATTAAGGAAGTAACCTAACCAACGATGTAAAGGGTCTATATCATGAAAACTATAAAAACCTTAAAAAAGGAATCTTAGAGGATACCAGGAAATGGAAAGACTACTCATGTTCCTGGATAGGCAGAATTAATATGGAGAAAATGGCCATACTGCCAAAATTAATAAACACATTCAATGCAATTCCCATTAAAATTCCAATGACTTACTTTACTGAAATAGAGAAAATATTCCAAAAGTTCATATGAAACAACAAAAGACCTAGCATAGCCAAAACAATTATAGGCAAAAGAAAGGATGCAGGAGGGATCATGATACAGGACTTTAAGCTCTATTATAGAGTCATAATAACAAAAACTTTAGACCATGTTAACGATAATTTGCCTAGTCAAGGTTAAAATGTGTTTGTGACTTTAACTAAGTATCACAATTCCACAATATTGTGAAATATGTGAAATATATGTAATCACCTATCTCAATGTTAACAAAAAACTCTGAGAAGGGAAGGGTTATGAGGGATGGGTGACAATGTTGTCAGACACCTTATATTCATGTACTGTTTTGTAGAACAGGAACTTCTTTCTACAACTACTTAAAAATAATAACAATACGAAGTATTTAAAAAATAAACAGGATGGCAACAGATAAGTTCAAATATAAAATAAGAAATTAAATCCAATTGGAAGGCAAATTGGGGAGAGTAATATAGGTTATTCTATAGCAAGTCTCCTTCAGCAATAAATCCAAAAGCTAGACCTCAAGTAAGTGAAGTAAACTAAGAAATGGAGATACAAAAAAAAAAAAAAACCACCAACTCTTTCTTGCCTGGAGAGGTGGTGTGGGTAAAAATTTATCATGCTCCTGAGTTAGAACCAAAGTGGCAAGGACTATACTTGGTGGTGCTAGGACCAATATACAGAGAAGGCTGCAAGGAGAACTGTTCAGAGACACTCAGATGATCCCTTAAGGATAAGACTTACTAAGTGTTAATTACTGCTAACTAGTTTCTATAATTTACTTGTTTTCTATTAAATTTACATTTTAAGCCTGTTCATTGGGTGGAGAGAAGGGAATTTTTAGGATTTGGTAAGAAGGAATCAAGGATTTGATTGGACATGAAAACCAGTGGGTGGTGTATAAAGCAGTGGGCCCTAATAATCAGCAGGGCCCACTAATCAATGTGGCCCCATGTCCTGGCCCCCTGTAGTGCATCTGGCCAAAGGGCCAGAGTATGTTGTTGGAAGGGGTAGGATGTCATCCTCACATGATTAGCTGTGAAAAAGTGATCGGGGAATGGGCAGTTTGTGAAGAGATGGTTGAAAACTGTTAGGCAGGAGACCCACTGGCGTGATGGAGGGGTTCAACCTATGTATACGCTGCATGGTCAGAGAAATGGAATTGGAGAAAATCAAGGGAAGAAAGTGGTGAGACAGTAGGGGGGAAAGACTTGGGAGAAGAGGAATTTGAGGGAGAGTGGGAAGGAAAGTATGCCAATTGGCCACCAGGCCAGAGAAGTGTAGGCCTGTGGATAGTGGAGAGGCCTAAAGAAAAAAAGGAAGTGATGCAAGGGAAAAAGGGAAATGAAGGAATGTCTATAAGGAAGGGAGTATGGGAAAAGGACAAAGCCTTACCTATTGAAGTTTGGAGCTTTGGAGATGATAATTTGGGGAGTTGGTGCTTTGCAGAGCAATTAACTATGTTTGACTGCCCATTGGAGGTCTGAGATTTGATGTTTAGGGCTGGCTTGTCACTGAGTGTACAACCCAGGACAAGGTAAATGAAGGTCCATTTCGAGTGTAAATGAAGTTATTTTCAATGTGCCTCATTGGATTGTCTTGTGTTTTATGCATCATAAGTATACTAGTTCACGTTAGTAGTCTCAAAGGTCATGAAATTTGGAAAATGTTATGAGGTCATAATCGGTTTGCAAATCCGAATGGGACAGTGATGGCAATATGATGTCACAATATCAAGTCATAATAATATTTTGATGTAATAATTAGTTGGTGATTCCATAATGTTGATGAGTTCACAATAGGTTTATGATGTCACAATTGGGTTGTTGATGTCACAATGGCATGCTGGACTTCAATTTTCATTAACTCCCAATGAGAATATGAATTCAGAATGAGATTGTGAGATCTACAAAGTCATGCATTGGCCCAAATGTGATGAACTCCCAACAGTTATGTGATATCACAATGTAACACAATGCTCATGATATCTGACAGTGATGACACAATTTTCATGATAGAGTGCATTTCTAATATCACACATCATACCTGAAATATGAAGTCAAAAACATTATGAGATCACAAAGGCCTATGTATCAAAAGGGCATCGTGTCAAAGTTATGAGGAAAGGACTGGTTAATGATGTCACACTGGTGATCCTGCCTCCAAGGGTTTGTAATATTACAATGGTATAACTGATCTTAATTGTTAGACCACAATGATGATATGGGTAAACAAATGAACTTTGATGTCACAAAGGCCAAATGCTTTTTCAAAGGTGCTAAGAGCTCATAACCGATTGAAATGCCACAATGTGATTGTGATGTCACAATGGCAATGTGATGCTGCAATAGGTTTGTGATATCACTTTGGTAATGAGGTCACCCATGGAATAGTGATGTCACTACTAGTTTGTAATATTACAATCACATGTCTGATTTCAATTGCTACTAGTTTACAATGAGGACAAGAGTTCAAGGAAGAAGCTAGAAGTCCTAAAACCCATGAATTTTCTAACATGTGACGTCATAATAGGTTTGTGAAAACAGAATGGCACAGTGATATCGCAATGTCAATGTGATGTCACAATATCATGTCATAAGAATGTGTTAAGGGATTTCAGAAGAAGATTGCTGAAGAGAGGTTGTATTCAAAACAAGTGCTCGCATAGAAAGCAGTTTTATTGTTCCTGTGAACAGTCCTAGGCTAGACAATCACACCCAAGTGTGCCATCACTGTACAAAAAGTATGGCCAGAGAGGGAAAATCCAGGCAAGTAAATAGATCTGAGCACTTGCCAGTAGCCACGGCTGAAAGGGCTGGGGTGGCAGTGGCGGCGGCCATAGACACCATACCTACAACAGAGAGTCCAGGACAAAGGGGCCAGACACAGTAGACTTGCAGATTCTACTCAACACCAGCAAGAACTGAGAAGGAGCAGATATCTTGATCCTGCAGATTTCAGACCAGAGAGGGTCCAGGAACCAAGAATCCAGCGTGAGTAGAACCCTGACTTCCTGACTCCTTCTCAGGGAGCAGATGTGGGAAGGCCGCCCCTCCCCTCACCACCACCGGAGGTCTCCATCTTTGATACTGACAAAGGCCCAGTTGAGCAGATAGCTTCAGTTCAGGCCTTGGAAAAAAACAAAAGAGTCATTTTGCAGGTCACAGAATCTAGAAGTGACCTGCCAGACTCAGTTCCAACAGGGGAAACTCACTCTGCCCAGGCAGAGTAAAATTTGCCCTCGGAGAAGAGACTTTCTTCACCGGGTAAACAGAGCCAGAGGCTGCCCCACCCTACAGAAGCCTAGACAACAATTGAAATTAAGTAAACATAAACCCTGAGAATTGCTCCAAGCTGGGCTCTGTGAGTGTCTCAGGAGGTAGCCCTTCAGGGAAAAGCTACTGTTTGCTGAAAGGCTTCAACCTTACCCAGAACCTAGCCTCATCACAGCATCTCCAAACTAGAGGAAATAGCCATCTCCCACTTTTGTGATACTCAAAGATTTCCCACGCACTGAACTAGCATGGGAGGAGGATCACAAAATCCTGCCTAACACAGGGCATTTTCTGCCTGACCAAACTGATTTAAGAAACCAATCAAGTCATAGGAAAACCAAACACCACAAGCAGACCAGAGACTCCACCAAGACACTGGTTATAGATACAGGGGAGATAGAGGCTCTTCCCATTCCCCCTCCAAAAAAAACACCAAAACAAAGAACTCTTTTTTTTTTAATTTTTTTTAATTTTTATTTTTTAAGTGTTTTCTCTTGATCTTTATTTTCTCATAATTTTTATTTTTGGTGTATATGTGAGTGTGTGTGTGTGTGTGTGTGTGTGTGTGTGTGTGTGTGTGTGTGTGTGCATGTTTAATCTCTTTGACTTTTTGGTCCTTTTTTATTGTTTTCATTTTTTCTCTCTTTCTTTATTTTTTGCATGACTTAATTGCTGTTCTGTTCAACTCCAGATACATACGTGTCATCAATTGTTAGACCTTCTCCCCCATTATGTACATAGTTAAGCCAGAAATTTATTACTCAGTTCACAACCTCTTAGCCTTAACTTCTTTCATAGAAGTATTATCTCTTTATACCTACATAATTTTCAAGTAACTAATTTTAAAAATTTTATTTTATAGTTTTCACGTTTCCTTTCTATCCCTCCCCTCCTCTCATTCTATCCTTTTCTTCTCTCAATATCATTTATGTAAACTTACATAATTTTTAAGTGTTTCATTTCTTAAATTTAAATTTTAGTTTTTCCATTTTTTTCTTTTTTTTTTAAATTTCTCTCCTATGATTCTGTCCAATCCGTTACCCTCTCAGAGATTAGGAATTGGTTACATTTACTCTCATTTTACCTCTCCACATCCCTCTAGTCCTATTTTTCCCACATTTCTCCCTGAAGCTATTAATTTCTGGTTTGCCAAATCCTTCTTCGTTATTCTTAACCCATTAATCCATGGTTGTTTGCTTTAGAATAGATTGTATCTGTTGAACTAGATTGTATCTGCAGCCATTCTGGTTGTGCAACTGAAGGACTTTGGTTGATGCTTACCTTAAAATAGTGTTCTAGCACAAAATTGCTGTTACTTTCATACCAAATGAGCAGAACAAGCTGGAAAACACAAGAAAAATGGTAATGATAATAATGATAATAATATGAATATGAATAATATGATATGAATATAATAATGATAATAAAAATGATAATAATAATAATAAATAGTTCCCCCAAAAGCTCTACAAACACTACTGGTAAACATGGTGAATGTAATGATTGAAAATTTGCAAAGGTCTCAGTGTGAGCGTGAGAGGGACCAAGAGGAGGCAATCCAAATAGTAGTACAGGAATCTTGTGAGCATTAGGAAGCTACTTAAAGATTAATACAGGAATTGCATAAGCAGGCTGAGAACAGTCATAGAAAATTACAGGAATTGCTGTAATGTGAGGAAACTAATCAAAGAGTAAAACAGGAATTGCGAGAGTGTGATCAGAATAGACAGAAATAAATAGAGGCATTCAAAAAATCCATAAGGAGAAAAGAGACAGCTGAAACAATTCAGGGAGACCATAAAGGGAATGTAGAATAGAACCTGCCAGAAGGAATGGGAGTCCAAGGAAACCATAACCAATCAGCTAAGTGATCTGAGAATAAACACTGAACACCAAATTAAGGAAATAAAGCTCATACAAGATCTAAACCAAAGATCCAACAAAGAATTTGAAGTCATCAAAGCCGACCAAGTAGAAGGAAAAGAAATTAAAAACAAATAGAAAGTCTTGACAGTAGGTTAGACCAGGCAGAAGATCAAATCTTGGGGATTGAAGACAGCCTAGATATTATAGAGAAATAACATACAAATATCCAAGATAAATCCAAGATATATGATAGAACTATTCTATATTTGGAAGACACCATCAGAAGGCCTATTCTGAGGATAATGGATAGAGGAGCACCTAGAGACAGAAGTTAATGGTCTAGGAAATTTATTTAACAGAATCCTAGCAGAGAACATGCAAAAAGATAGGCCTATGGCCTATTCAGATTAAAGAAGCTTTCAGAACCCCAAATAGACTAGAACAGAACAGGACATGTCACCCTCACATTATAATCCACACAGAATTAATTCAGACCAAGGAAAGGATCCTTAAAGCAGTCAATGAGAAAAGACCAATCACCTATACAGGGAAAACAATTAGAATCACCTCAGATTTCTCAGCAGAGATGATTAAAGCAAGAAGAGCCTGGAATGATGTATGTCATGCCCTAAAGAAAAACCACAACAAAGAATAGTGTACCCAGTTAAACTCTCCTTCATAACTGAAGGTCAAATAAAAATTGTCCATAGCAAAGAAAAATTGAAACAATATATCTCCACAAAACCAGAGCTACAAAGGTACTTAAAGATATCTTACACATAGAAAACCAGAGCTACAAAGGTACTTAAAGATATCTTACACATAGAAAACTAACAAGATAAAGGCCAAGAAAAGGCCTGACAGAAATGGACATGCCGAAGCTCAACCAAGATGATTTAAATCAAATTAACATGCCCATATCAAGCATAGAAATGGAAACAGCAATAAGAGATCTCACATCTAAGAAAAGTCCAGGACCAGATGGATTTACAGTGGAATTCTACAAGGCATTCAAAGCAGGGCTCACACCAATCCTCCTCCAACTATTCAAAAAAATTGAAAGAGTAAGTTCACTACCAAATTCATTCTATGATGCCAACATAACGGTTATCCCAAACCAGGCAGGGACTCATCAAAGAAAGAGAACTATAGACCCATTTCTTTGATGAACATTGATGCAAATTTTCTCAACAAAATTTTGGCCAATCAACTTCAACAATTCATCCAAAAAATCATACACGACGATCAAACAGGATGCAAAGCTGGTTCAATATATGAAAATCAGTAAATATAATTCATCACGTCAACAAGAGCAATGATGAGAACCACATGGATATATCAATAGATGCAGAAAAATAATTTCACAAGATCCAACACTCCTTTATGATGAAGACTCTGGAAAATCTATGAACCCAGAGAACATACCTCAATACAATAAAGGCTGTATATGACAAACCTACATCCAGCATTATAATTAATGGTGAAAAATGGAAGCCAATTCCTCTTAACTCAGGAATGAGACAAGGATGTCCACTCTCCCCACTTCTCCTCAATTTAGTATTAGAATGTCTACCTACAGTAATAAGACAAGATGCAAACATAAAAGGGATCCAAATACAGAAAGATGATGTAAACCTCTCCCTCTTTGCAGATGACATGGTTTTGTATTTAAAGAACCCCAGAGAATCCACTCCCAAATTACTCATGCTGATTAAAAACTTTGGCAAAGAAGCATAGTATAAAATTAACTCTCAAAAATCAATGGCTTTTCTGCATGCCAACAATGAGAAGTGTGGCTGAAATCAGGAAAGCAACTGGATTCATAATAGCCCCACAAAAAATAAAATACCTAGGAATTAACTTATTCAAAGAAGTGAAGGACCTTTATGATGAAAACTTTAAAAGCCTGAAAAAGAAAGTCAAAACGGAACTTAAAAAGTGGAAAAACCTCCCATGCTCCTGGATTGGAAGGAACAACATTGTGCTAATTGCAATACTTCCCAAGGCTATCTACCAATTCAATGTGAAACCTATCAATATTCCAAACTCATTCTTCAAGAAAACAGAAGAGGCAATCCAAAAATTCATATGGAACAATAGAAGACCCCGAATAGCAAAAATGATCCTTAACAGAAAGAACAGTGCTGGAGGAATATCACTACCAAATTACAAACTCTACTACAAACCCATAGTAATCAAAACAGCTTGGTACTGGTACAAGAACAGACCTCAGGACCAATGAAATAGAATTGAAAACCCAGAAATGAACCTACAGACCTATAGCCATCTAATCTTCGATAAGGGAACTAAAAAAAAACAGAATGGAAGAAAGACAGGCTGTTCAGTAAATGGTGCTGGCAAAATTGGTTAGTCACTTGTAGAAAACTAAAGCTAGATCCTCATATATCACTCTGCACCAGAATCAACTACAAATGGATCAAAGACGGCGAGTCAAAGCAGACACCCTGAAAACATTACAGGATGGAATATGAGAAACCCTAGGTCTCCTTGGCACAGGCCGAAATTTTCTTAATAGAGACCCAGAAACACGAAAAATCAAAGAAAGGTTCAACAAAAGGGATTTCATGAAATTGCATAGCTTCTGCCTGGCAAAGGACAAAGCTGGCAAGATCAATAGAAAGCCCACAGATTTGGAGAGGATCTTCAGTAGCCATACAACAGACAAGGGTCTTATATCTAAAACATACCTGGAACTCAAAAAATTATATCCCCCAACAACAAATCGCCAAAGAAACAACTGCCCAATAAATAAGTGGGCTAAAGATTTACAGGCAAACTTCTCTGAAGAGGAAATAAGGATAGTGAATAGACACACGAAGAAATGCTCAAACTCCCTAGCCATAAAAGAAATGCAGATCAAAACAGCATTGAGATACCACCTCACCCTAGTTAGAATGGCTATAATCAAGAACTCTAATAACAACAGAAGCTGGTTGGGATATTGGTGGGACCGTATACTTTTTCAACCACTTTGGAAAGCAATATGGAGCTTCCATAGAGCTCCCCGATGACCCAACACTCCCACTTTTGGGCATTTAACCAAATGATTACAAACAATACCATACTAAAGTTACCAACACAACTATGTTTATTGCAGCATTATTTACCATAGCTAAGATACGGTACCTACCCAGATGCCCCTCAGTAGATGAATGGATCAAGAAAATGTGGTTTATATACACAATGGAATTCTATGCGTCAATGGGAAAGACTGACATTGCCCCATTTGTTAGGAAATGGAAAGCCTTGGAAAAAAATTATATTAAGTGAAGTAATCTAGGCCCAAAGAAACATAAGTGTCATGGTTTCCCTTATTTGCAATAACTAATATATGTCTGAGACGAACAGAAACTGTCAGACAAGTTGATGTTAGGAGAAATGAACCCTAAGATAAGGACTCAAATTGTTTTCCGTTCTTGCTATTGTTTCTGCCATATATATGACATGATTTATTTGTTGATTTTTATGTCCCTCCCCCACGGTATAACCCCTGTTTTCACTGTATTTGATGTTGGCATAATTTGGGGATGGCAAGGGGAAAACAAATTATTATACAGGTGGACTAATTACCACAATGACATGTACAAGACATTATGTTGAAAACGAACTTAAAACTTTGGTGTGGAGGGGGTGGTGTGGTGGTAGAAGGGGAGATATTAAGGGATGGGAAGGGGAAACAATGGAGGAGGCAAAATTGCTTGAAAAGAAATGTACTCATTACCTTGTTCGTGTAATTGTAAACCCTTTGTTTGTATTTTCACAATAAAAAATCATAAACTAATAAAGTGAAATTAATGTCAATCTTGTTTTGTCGGTCGTAAGGCTCTAACTCTGGGCCTGGGCACTGTCCCTCCTCCCTTCGGCTGAAGCATACCACTGTATCTCTTCAGCTACAGTGCCGTTTCTAGTTGTCAAGAGATATATTTGAGATAAGAGTCTCACAGACTTTTCTGCCCAAGCTGACTTTGAACCAGTATCCTCAGATCTCAGACTTTTGGTAGCTAAGATTACAGGCATGAGCCAACAAAGTCCAGATCTAAGACAATTTTTAAAAAGTAAGCTTATTGAAACTTCTTGCTTTTTCCAATAAACAATCTTACTTTTTCAGCATTAGTTTATATCTATGATTTATTTTTAGATGAAACTGTGAATTTTTTAATCTTTACTATTACTCAGTATCTCACAAAAATCCAGTTATTGACTTTCCCCAACGTCTATTATTACATACTAAATTACTTACTATTATTATTACACTCTATATTACATATAATGTGAATTGAAAATAGTTTGGATCATTTCAGATAAATTAGTAGCTGCTATTTTAGCATTATAAATTCACACCTGTGATTTTAAACGAAGGAAAGAAGATTTTCGAGTTAAAATGAAGTATGAATGTGTAGTGTGTCCCAATTGAAACAAAAAAATCTGAATTCATACAGACAAAATTATTTTCTTTCCACTTATGACTTTGCAGTAATACTATTGGAAATAGTGAGGCAAGAAGAGGAAGAATTCAATCATTTTTTTTTGTCAGTCGTGAGGCTTGAATTCTGGGCTAGAGCCCTGTCCCTGTGCTCTTCAGCTCAAGCCAAGTGCTCTACTGCTTGAACCCCAGCTCTACTTCTGGTTTTCTAGTGGTTTTTTGGAGATAAGAGTCTCACAGATTTTCCTGCCAAGGCTGGCTTTGAACCGTGATCCTCAGATCTCCGTGATCTTCCTGAGTAGCTAGGATTACAGGCGTGAGCCACCGGTGCCCGGCAAGGAGGAAGAATTCAAATCATGTCAAACAATGTCTCTGTATGAAGACCTGCCTATTCCCAATTGTCACAAACTTTCAAGTGTCTATCTTAGAATTCTATTTGGAAAAGTTCTAAATCATTGATTCTTTTTGTACTTTCTGTTATAGGAAACAAAATATAGACACAAAACAATTGAAATAAAATGCACACATACGTTGAAGTCACAATTGGAAAACAAACTAACAAAGAAGAACTCGCCCAGGAACAAAAGCATGTTGTGCCCAGTTTATTTTTTTTAAGCACAAAAACCTCAAATACATGTTAACTTGGCATAGAGCCTTAAAGATAACTGTGTCTCAGAAATACGGTTGTGTTAATTTGTAATTAAATTCATCTAGATGAACTTAATATAGCAAAACCCTTGAACGGATCAAATTGTTTAAAACAATTGTGACTGTATGCGGAGTGAGATCTGCAAATATTTAAAAGAATCAAATAAAATCATGACATACTTAAAAAATTCAGAAATGTAATTAATAACTCCAATAGTATCCATATTGAGAACTAATTCCTACTGATTTAACAAGAAAAAATATGCAAATAGTCGAATCTGAGCATTGTACATGAATGTACATAATTTTAAACTACTCCAAATTACACTTTGTAGAAGACTGAATGTGGCTTATCTAAAGGAAAACATCAATGCATGATAAGAATGAAATTAAAAATCTCATGAAAAGAGAGAAGTGGTTTCTGGAAAATAATAGTTTAATAAATTGTGGTCAAAATCTTTCTAGTACTGACAAAATTGCATATCTATTTATTTAGATCGAAAAAAAGACCCCAAATTACTCGTGCAGATTTGAAACTTTGGCAAAGTATCAGTATACATCTGTAACATTATTATGGGTGTTGACTCTAGCAAGGAATTCATTTCCTCTTCGATCTGACAAATGAATATATGAAAGAACTTCTCCAACTAAATATCAAGACTTAACTAAACATATAACCAGAAAAATCATCATGTAAGCCGTATTGCAACTGGGGTAAAAGAAAAATCAGTCATACTGATTCTGTGTTTATTGTAAATGTTGATTTTTTTTCATTAATTATTTCCTTTAGCTTCCTTTGTGTTACATGATGTATATATTAGTAACTAATTTTGGATGCCTCATTAAATTTTGTTCGGAGTATAATGTCTCACTTCAGTTCCTATCCAATGAAATGATGTTGATTACAAAAATTCTAATAACCACTGTTTATAATACACAAAATCTCATAAGCATGACACCAGTAAGCATTGGTTAACATTTTGATATCATGGTCTCATGACTGATGAGGCCTATCTGCATGAGTATCATTGTACCTAGATTCCTCAGCCTGAAGTTTGCTACTGTTAAAAATATATCTTTATTTGTCATTGATCAAAGATTTAATCTGAGTATAAAGCCTAAGGAAAATGATAAAGTAAGAATTTAGCTTTTCTGGATATAAAGTAAACAAAATTCAGCATAGAGTAACTCACTGGTTTGAAGTCAACCAATTTCTCCAAAATATTCTAAGCATTTCCTTATAATGTGTATTGTTCTCAAGAAGGGAATGGGTAATATGAGAAGAGGACTAACCAATATTGTCTTCAAATATACATAATTTGGATTACCCTCTACATTTGGATATAAGCATTTCTGATAAAAACTGTTTGAATAATTGATTATCAGGTCAGGTATAATATATCCTAGTTTCGTATACCAAACTACATTCAGAAAATGGTTTATACCAATTTACTAAAGAAAGTCCTGGCAGAAAAATGGCATCTCTTCACTATGTGATGCCCAATTCTTAGGTATTTCATTATGCCTCCATTTAATGAATGCAATTGTTTAAATGATTCATGAAGTATTAATTAAAATTGATCAGTGTCTTACAATATAATTATGTATAATTTTATCCTAGATTCATTCAAGAACGGCCCATTCAATCATGACATACATCACATTCCACTGGTATTCATATGGATAGGAATGAGTTCTTAGGATCTTCTGCCATTTGGAGATGGCAGGACCAGGATTTGAACTATAGGCTCCAGATCCCACCAACAAAACCTGAGGATAGGGAACTCACCTGTCTGTCCAAGAACATCAGCAAGACCAATGATTAGGCAGTCACCAGTGGCTCTCAGCAGTCCTCCTGGATACTTACAAGGCTGTGATAGGAGGATCATAGTCAAAGTCACCCTAGGCAGGAAAGTCCTTGAGATCCCTGTCCACCTTCAGTGCCAACAAAGCCAGAAGTAGAGCCATATGGCTACAGTGGTAGAGAGCTAGCCTTAAGCAAAACCAGCTCATGGACTGTGCCCAGATCCTGAGTTCAAGGTTAGGGACTGGCAACAAACAGACATACACAACAATATGTGCAGCCATCCAGCTAAAGCAGGTCACCCTCTTGTCCCCAACTGGATTGGACAAAGTTCCCCGGAAAAGTTGCTGGGGGAGCTGCTGTCATCTTGAATCCTCCCATGCTTCCTGCATCACAGGATTCTGGCCACACTCCCATTCTTTCATGCTTCTTTCTGACCAGTGGGATAAAAGAATGGTGGCCACACCCACATTCCATGATGCCCAGCACCAGGATTCCCTTTGGTGGTTGACACTACCACCAGCAGTTGAGGAAGGTAGAGGTGGCTGAGTGGTGAGCAGGAGACTCTAAGAGACTTTGGAGTAGAATAGGAAATTGACGTCCTAATCAGTGAGTGGGAGAATAGAGGATTTCGCAGAGCCTGGTAACATGGCCAGGCAATCTTTTCCATCCCAGTGCTCATATGTATGAAATAACAGGACTCCGTGAAAGAGCTACAGGCAAGAAACTACTTCCAGAACACCAGCAAAGGAATCCTCCCATCATACCTGCAACATTCAAGAACACAAAGAACACAGAAAAGGGAGGGATCCCCAAGACAAACACCACTGAGGAGTGTTATTCAACAGAGGGTCTGGCCAAAGGTGATGCAGACCGTGGGCCTCCCCTGCTTTTGGACACAATCACAGGCACCAGGGGCTAGAGTATCAAGGGTCCTGATAACATCAAGGATCTGCAGATGTGGTAGTGACACATGGTGCTCACCCTGGACTGCAGCAAAGAAGAAACTAGGCACTCAGTGCCAAGATTCCACCACTGAAGCAGGAGAAGACAGACCTGCAGGATCGACTAGAGAAACAGAGGGAGAAGATGTCCCAGTTACATGAAGCACCACAAACGGAGCTAGAGATCCACAAGTCACCCATACAGAGGTTGGTTTCAGCAGAAAGAGATTTACAATCTGCACCAGCCCAAGTGAAGCAGGTGGCCAATGACAGATAACTGGAGCATGAAGCTATTACCAGCCACCTGCAGGCTGCAGAGCGGTGTGTGTGGCAGAGCTGCATATGGTGGCTTCTGTGGTCACTGCTGCACAGAAGGAGACTGAAATGTTCTTTGAACGACTGAATGATGTGACCCTTCACCTTGAGGAAAAGACCACAAGATTCGATGACCTGCAGCAAGTGAACACAGAGTTGTAGGAGAAGCTGGAAGTGCTCTGGACAGAGAACAACACCAGAAGAACATAATCTGCAAGTTCCAACTAGTGCTGGTGGGGCATGAGTTACTGAAGAGACTACTGGACAACCTGAGCTGGATGGTGACCTCAGCAAGTCTGGTGAGAGACACGTTCACAGAGGACCTGAGCATTGAGAGGTCCGCATGTAAAGAGGAGACTCAGTGGCTGAACGAGTAGGTGAACCAACTGACAGAGGAGAAGGAGAGAAGGGCGAGGCAGGTGCTGGAGAATGAGCTGGGGGAACTGAGAAAGAAGATGACAGAGCCATGGCGCCCCGCAGGACCATCTCAGGTGGAGCTGCAGTTGTGTTGCAGGCCTAGGCCTACTGCACAGAGAAGGAGTTGAAAAAACTGGAGTAACAAGTTCACATCCAGGTCCAGGAAAACCAGAAGCTCTGTCTCCAGAACACAGAGCAGCAGTAGCAACTGCAGAGACTGGAGGATAAGGCCAAGGATCTGCAGGAGATACACTAGACCCCACAAGGCACATGTGTGTGTGTGTGACCCATAGCCAGAGGAAGAGCTGGCCCTGCTGTGGAACACTCTCCACAAGGCGAGCGGTGAGAAGGAAGAGCTCACCAACATCTTGGACTCAGAGCAACAGGTGAAAAAAGAACTGTGAGAACACCTAGACCATTCAGAGGAGAAGATAGAGGAATGGAAAGAGGTAGCTGAGAGAGGGAGAGAGAAGGAGAGAGAGAGAGGGAGAAAGAGAGAGAGAGAGGGAGGGAGTGGGAGGGAGAAAGAGAGAGAAAGAGAGAGAGAGAGAGTGCCAAGCATCATGGGAACTGCAGGAGCAGCAGGAGCAGTCCCTGGCCCAGCTGCAGGTGCTCAGAGCCACCTGTGAGCAGCATATTGCCTCCAATGAGTGGCTGAACTCTGAGAAGGAGGCCCTGCAGCATCACCTGCAGAGGCAGACCCAGCTGCTGGAGCTGCTGAAACAAGTGCAGGGCCCGAACACCTGGGGGGGCCAGGTGGTGCTCCCAAAGTGGCAGGACACTCTCAAGTGCCTGGAAGTGACCAGACCATAGGAGGAGCGCCTGCAAGTCCAGCTGAGCTTCCTGGCTTTCTCTGGGGAAGTGGAAAGTGTGAGTCCTGTGGAAGAAAAGGAGAGGAGGTTACTCCCCCACGACGTGACCGTCCCAGAGGATGGAGACATGCCCCAGACCTAGAGGGACAGGATCTGCGAGCCCTCTCAGAAGCTGAGATCCACAGGGGAAATCTCCTGCTGCAGGAGCAGAGGCCCTGCTGGGGGCATCCAGCCCACTTGCAGCTCAGTACCAGACAGAGCTGGAGCTACAGGCCCCCTGATCTGTGAGCTGCCACCACAGCTGGCATGGGGATGGCAAGTGGGACACGTGGGCATCCGAGAAGAAAATCTGCTTCATCTACGACCTGTCTGATGAGGTGGACTTCCAGAGTCCAGTGGATGAGCTCCACCATCAATGTAGCCAGCTGTCGGCACACATCTGCACCACCGCGGAGTCCCTCATGACATGTAAAGAGCAGATTTTTGTCCTGGATAAGCTGTGTCAGGAGAAAGCCGAGCACGTGTGCTGGCTCTCCCAGGAGAAGATGGAGAAGAAGAGAGAGCTTCAGGAGCTGCTGTGGGTCCTCGCAGGTGAAGGCACGGACAGCGGGCTCCAGATGCCAGCACAGGCTGAGCCCCCCTCCCCCACTGCTTCAGATGCCTCAGGCACTAGGGTAGGCGAAATGAGGGAGGAGCAGAAAGGTTTTGAAGAATTGTAACTTCAAGTCAGCTTGGAAACTGCCAGAGGAGAGGTTGGGGTTCCAACCCCATAGATGACTCCCTGATGGAGCACATCCTGCAGCAGATGCCTCACATCCAGAGCCACCTACTGCTTGAGGGCTCAGGCAAGGAGCACTCCCTCCCTTTCTTCTGTAGACTGATGTGGATGATAACTCTCTATGTGACATACTGACTCTCAAAAGCCTCGGCAGCCACCAGAAGTAGGTGGCAGGTGGCCTTTTCTCAGGCCTCCATCTGCCACAAGATGGGGATAAACTATGGGCCAGGTAGGGCAGAGGCTGCCGGGAAGCTGCCCAAATTCAAGGGACATCTAATGGCCCATTGGTGGCCAGGGAAGAGGCCCATGTTATGCTTATCACAAAGAATAAATTGTTTTCAAAGGGAAGAAAAGCCTCCAAAAAAGATTTGTTCTTACAGTCCTGGGGCTTGAGCTCAGGGCCTGGCCACTGTCCCTGAGGTCTTTTTGATTAAGGCTGGTGCTCTACCAGTGGAGCCCCACCTCCCCTTCCAGCTTTTTCTGTGTGGAATGAAACCACTGGTGTCAGGCATGCTAGGCAACCACTCCCAAACCCATACGGACATTCCTCAGATAAATAGGAAGTAGGGGCTAGGATGAATATGAAGCACAGTCTGGTTCACACAGAAATACTCCCCTGCCCCCTCTTGGACTTAGTTGAAGTTTCTCTTCTACCATTGAGGGATGAGAGAGGGATTGGGGAGTCTCGAGAGAGGAGTACCAAGAACAGTGGCCCCCAGACCCCACAGCCTACCTCACACAAGTGGTCCTCTAGATTCCAAACTTAGGTGACTCAATGTGGTTTCTACACTGTCTCCTAATCTCTTCAATGCTCAGGATGAATAAATGTCGGCCCTGGACTCAGCCCACACACAGGGTAGAAGCTCCTAGTCCCAGACCAACTTCCATCTCTGACTGCCCTGAGTTAGGCCAGACTCACCACTCACCATAATGCTGGTGGCAATGACCTCATGTATAGATTCCAGGAAGATGGTGGGTAGCAAAGAGCAGAAGCAACAGAGTGAGTAGGGCAGAAGGATGTGGTGGGGGTGATTGCTCTGAGATCTTCCTTCTTGGAGCCCTCCTGTCAAGCCAGAGTCATGCTAACCAAAGCATGGCCAAGGTCAGAGTGTGAAATGAGATGGAGGAAGACAGGACTAAAGGAGGTATTGCTTTGTCTTGGAGCACTTGAAAATTCCAATTATATTTAACCCATACCAATCCCAAAGCCAACATGCAATGCCTCTCCTTGTTGTTGTTGGCTGTGAGCACTGTCCCTGAGCTCTTTTTCTCAAGGCTGGAACTCTGCCACTTGAGCCACAGGGACACTTCTTGTTTCCTGATAATTCATCGAGGATAAGAATCTCACACACTTTCCTGTCTTGGCTCGCTTGGCACCATAATCCTCCAGATCTCAGCTTCCGAGTAACTCGGATGACAGGTATGAGCCACCAGTGCCCAGCATGTGATGCCTTTTGAAGGCATCTTGCCGAGTCTGTATAAGGAGCCCCAAAGGGCCTGGATAGACCACAACCCAATCAAGGAGCTGGGATGGGGGAAGGCTGACCTTCTAGCCATACTGTTCCCCAAAATTAAAGATGTCAGGTGGTTTTGTATGCATCCAACACCTAGGCCAACACCCATGAGCCTTAGTTGGGAAAATGTGGAGAATACCTAAAGATTGCATTGTAGAAATCTCTGATTTTGCTTGCATGTGGTGTGTGTGTGTGTGTGTGTGTGTGTGTGTGTGTGTGTGTGTGTGTGTGTGTGTGTGTGTGTGAACTCAGGGCCTAGGCTCTATCCCTGAATTTTCTTGCTCAATCTAGTGCTCTGCCACTTGAGCCACAACCCCACTTGATTTTTGATGGTTAATTTTATATAAGAATCTCAAGGACTTTCCTGTCCAGGGTGGCTTCAAAGCTTGATGCGGGCCCCACAGCAGTAAGAGTAAACATAACTCACAGGTACAATCCCTATGGTGGGTGACTCCTGCCTCCTCGTGGCCAGACGCGGGATGCAGCCCCTTGTCATCGTCCTCTAGAATTCAATTGGGGTAAGTGACCAGGGCCAAGCTGACTTTTGCTCACCCTGAGTGCTGATTCCAGAGCAGGTATGTTACACCCTAGGCCAAGAGAGCTCCAGGAGGCCCTGCTCCCAGAGGCACAAGGAAGGGAGAGGTCAGCTCCAGGCCGAGCTAAGAGCCTTTGCCCACGGCTACCCAAGCTGGCCTTCCTAATCACCGTAAGAACTGTCAAAGAATAAACCAAAACAAAAAACAAAACAAAAAAATTGGAGCTGTGCCTCCAAGTGCTAGAGCTTTAGCATTGAATCAAAGAGCGCAGGGACAGGGCCCCCAAGCTTTGAGTTCAAGACCCTCAGCTGACCCTCCCCCAGTTTAGCTAAATATGAACTAGTAGGATTTTTCAAGTGTTTCTGAAGAATGGTGATACTGAAGAAAGCATCCTAATTCTAATTAAAGCTGAACTTGTGACATACAGCTATGTGCTGAGTCCTTCACAGGGTCCTGTTTGCTGGGTCCTTCTGACATGGGGGTTTTGTGCTGAGTCCTCAAAAAGTCCTGTTTGCTGAGTCATCCCAAAGGGTGCTATGTTCTGAATCCCTGAGAAGACTGGGCCCTGGTGGTTTTTTCAAAGGGTGCTGTGCGCTGTGTCCATTATACAGCTACTGTATGCTGAGTCCTTCAAAAGATGCGGTGTACTAATTCATCCCAAAAGGTACGGGTACTGCTATGTTCTGAGCCCTTGAGAAGAGATGGATAAGGTGAATTTTTCAAGTGATATGTGCCGAGTCTTTACACAGTGTGCTCTGTACAGTCCTTCAAATGGTGCTATGTGCTCAGTCCTTCCACAGGGTAGTATGTGCTGAGTCCTTCAAAATTATGCTATGTGCTGAGTTTTTCGAAGGGTGCTGTGCACTATTTTACACAGTGTGCTACGTACTCAGCCCTTCAAAGGGGGCTTTGTGTGATCTTAACACAGGGTGCTATGTACTGAGTCCCTGGGAAAGAATGGTAGCATTGAGTTTTTCAAAGCATGCCATGAACTTAGTCCATTACGTTGTGGGCTATGGACTCCCTCCTTCAAAGGGTGCTGTTTGCTGAGTACTTTACACAGGGTACTATATGCTAAGTCCTTCAAAGGGAGCTGTGTGCTGAGTCCTTTACA
Organism: Dipodomys spectabilis; assembly: GCF_019054845.1. Classification (NCBI taxonomy): domain Eukaryota; kingdom Metazoa; phylum Chordata; class Mammalia; order Rodentia; family Heteromyidae; genus Dipodomys; species Dipodomys spectabilis. The sequence continues at coordinate 1,745,061 of NW_024870854.1, read as the reverse complement.
CAGGGTGCTTTGTGCTGTTTTTTGAAGTGTGCTGTGTGCTGACTCATCTAAAAAGGTACTATGTTCTGAGTCCTTGAGAGGTAGTTACCCCAACAATCACACACACACAAACACACAGAAACATACACACACAAAAATAAACACAAACAAACATACATACACAAACATACACACAAGGGTCACCGTGTGTGGATTTTGGTTTGTGGGTTGGAGGGTCATGGAAGAGAGTCTCCTCCAGCTGTGGAGCTGAGGGGAGATTTGATACCCAGGGCAGGTACTGGGGTTGGGAGGGAGTGATGAGCTGAGGTGAGGCTATAATTTCCATGGCCTGGAAGCCTTTGGTCCCAGTCAGGGCTTGGCTTGCAGCCAGGGGTGGGGGCCAGGCCTGAGGGGAAGAGGGGGAGGTGGTCAAGAGGAGGAGGGAGTGGGGCCCAAGGCACACTCCCATGGCAGCAGTGGCCAGGGGCACGACTCAGGGGAGGGTGAGGGGGTGAGCATGCCCGGCGGGGGCAACACAGCCCAGGAGAGGAGTGGGAGCAGAGAGAGAGAGCAGAGAGAAGAGCGAGTATACACAAGGGCAAGTGGCTTCATCAGCTGGCAGCCTCGCTGATCATATTGCAGGTTCTGGTGGGGAGCACAAAACACATGGAGCTGGTGCAGCAGGCACATCACCACGGGCAGCCACGTGAAGGCACCGTGGCCATGGCGGCCCTGAGACTGAGGTCCCGGCAAGGGAGCACAGGAGCAGCTGAGGTGGGGGTGGTGTTCACTGAAGAAGAGGAGCAGAGGCCACATGCAGCCCTGCCATGTGCCCACAGATGCTCCTGCCCCCTCCCAGCAGCATTGCATTTCAGACATGGCACTTTTGGCTCCTACCAGCTGCGCCTCTCACAGTCGCCCAGAGGAGATGGCAAACCCCTGGCTGTCTTGCAGCCCCGAACTGGTCGCCACCCCTGGTCCTAGGACTCCGGGCCCATGTGCACCTGGAGCCACCTCCTACAGCTTCTCCCATTAGTACACGTGAGTGGTGGATCTGAGGGCCCACAGCCTGGAAACGCTCTGGCCAACCAACCACTGACTCTGACCTGCACCTCCTGCCTCCCCTTTCCTGTTTCCTCCTCGAGTCCACCCTCCTTCCCCCCTCCCCCAGTCTGCATGACCCTGTCAAAAACGTATCCCAGGGGTCGAGGGTAGGGGTGTGTGTTGACCTGGGGATCCCACCCTGATCCTTAGTGGCCAGTGTCCCAGGAAACAGGGAGATGCAGGAATGGGTGAGGAGGGTTTCCACAGAGCACCTGGCCTGGAGCAGTGGGAGCCACACAGCCACACATCTGCACCCTTCCTCTCTCTGGTGGGAACCTGGTGGCTTTAATCAGAGGTGGGGAACAGCACCTCCACACCTGCCTTCTTGAGTCTTTTTCTTTTTGCTGGGGGTGGTGGGTGTTGGATGCAGAAGATAGGCCCTCCTTGCTGTGTGAGCCCTTGTCTTCTGTGCTTGGTCACCCTATCACCTGAGGAGGGTCCCAGAAGAGCCCACTAGGTATGTGAGGGCACTTGGAGTCAGACAGAAGGTGAATATCTGGGAGGAATATACCCACTCCGACCCACATACACCCAGCCTGTCTGCCCTCCCCCCATCCCAGCTGTCAACAGTACTCACAGGGTGATCACATTTCCCAGCTCTCCCAGCATCTGCTGGTGCTCCCTGTCCATCTGGTCTCCTCATCCCTCCCAAGAATCCACCAAATCACCCAGAAGCATCTAGGCTGGAAGTAGGGAATCCATCCATGTATGTATCCTTTAAGACCCCATCCATTTCCCCAACACTGCCCCAAACCCAGGTCAGACACCCCTCTGGGGCACCATGACCCCCGGCTTGTTTTCAGCCCCGGCTGAGGAGCCACCTATCTCGGACACCTTCACCAAGTGTCCTGGCCTAGGGATTTTGTGAATGAGGAGTCAAGGCTGGTTGTTCCCAAGGGAAAGTGTCTGGCCCTGGAGAAAGGGATAGGCAAGGCTGTTCTGTGTTATTAGAGTGATGCTCCCTTTTGTTGGATCCCCTGTTCTGACCAGGCAACCCCCATGCTCCAGCTTGTACCTTGTCCCAAAGGAGGAACCAACAAACTCAGAAGAGGCACTGCTCTGAGTCTGTGTGTGTGTGTGTGTGTGTGTGTGTGTGTGTGTGTGTGTGTGTGAGTGTGTGTGTTTGTGAGTGCATGACAGAGAGAGAGGGAGCACAAGAGAGAGAGGGGGGAGGGAGAGAGACAGTCAGACAGACAGACAGACAGATCATCTTTCTCCTTATACAGCCTGACTGTGCTCAGGTGAGTGATCTGTTGGCAAATTACAGGTGCTGCATGGACTAATCTTCTGTCACAGTTCTGGATTTGTGTGTGTGTGTGTTTGTGTGTGTGTGTGTGTGTGTGTGTGTGTGTGTGTGTGTGTGTGTGTGTGTGTGTGTGTGTTGGGAGAACAGGGAGATGAAAACATATTTAAGGCACCGTGTCTACAAAGAGCAAAAGCATTTTATTTGTGTGTATGTGTGTGTGTGTGTGTGTGTTGGTCTTTTTTCATCAATGCCAAGTACATGTCTAGCGATAATTTGTTTTCTCTTTCACCATTTCATGGCTCCTTTGGGGAAGGTTTCAGTACATGTTCTTTTCCACCTCTCTCTTCTCCCTTTCCTGTAGCCCACAGTACCTGCTGGGCCTGTGTGGGTCTCCCCTAGGAGGCCTGTGTGAACCACAGACCAGAGTGGACACCTGTCCTTCTGTCTTCAGCCAGAAGACAGGCAACTGTGACCACAGCCGTACTCTTCTAGCCAGACAGTGTGCTCTAGTGTTATAGTTGGAGATAATTCAAGGGTTGAGAATGTGTCTGCCAAACGTAATTAGGGAACAAATTGGGGGGGGGGCAGTAGGGCAGGGGCTGTGGTTAGGAGGGTATGGGAAGTGGTGAATGTTGTGACATGGCAGATGGTTCACCACAACCGAGACTGAGAGGGGAAACTTACCCAGGGCATTGACTGTGTCCATCGGCATCTGGGCAGGGGATTCCAGGCCCCTTCTGGTGGCATGGATTCCCTCAGGGGGCAAGGTACTGGTGGGCAGTCCTCCTTGGAGTCCTGCAGACTCCAGTCTGTGTTTGGCCTGGGCCATTTCCAGCTGGGCAGTGGTAAGCAAGTGCGCTCCCCCTGCTGGAGCCTGCTTGCTAACTGCCCTGGCAGTTAGCTTGGGCTCTCTGAATGTTACTTTCTATAACCTGCTGTATGCTGTCTGGAAGAAAAAGCAGACCACTGAATTTAGAACCCTTCAAGTTTGATTGGGACAACGTTCAAAGCAGCATAGGAAGAGTTCCCAAGCCAGATGGTCTCCTGTAATGAACGTCATGCCTTGACTGACTTTCTTCGGCAGCTGTTGATTCTCCTCCAGCCCTCTCTAGGGTGACCACCACAGTCAAGGCTGCTTGGGGAGCAGCGATTGTGACATCACCATCCCTAGCCTGCCAGCTGTGAGGAGAGATGATTCCCAGCACCTGCACTGGACTCTGGGAGATTCAGAAAACAGGGATACCTCGAGGAGTCTTTCTCTGCAACATGTATCTTGGGGGCCAGATGTGGTAATCCTGACTGGCCCCAGGGGGAGGAGAGGAGGCCCCTTGGGTCAGGCATTCAGCTCACAGCAACCTCATTCGCACCTACATGGGATATTGAGTGCCACAGAGCTTGTCAGCTGCTGGACAGAGATCTTTGAGAAGACAGGCATCCCAGAGGCCCTGGAATGTAGCAAGTACATAGTGGCTCACATCCTCAGAGCCAAAACAGTTAAGTGTGGTGGCACCAGGAGGGGGTAAGAGGGAGGAGGGAGAACTGAGGGAGAGCTACATCAGGCTTCGTCCCCACTCCCCCACAGAGGATTCTTACCTGAATCACATGGGACTGTTCTGTAGTATTGTCATAGACAGATGCTCATTTATTTTGCAACAAACCATTGCAGTGTGCACCAGGCTCTGGGGGGTCACAGACAATGAAAAGTTCCAGGATTCGTTCCACAGAGCATGAAGAAACCTTGGATTGATCTGGATGCCAGTGCTTCAAGCCTGTCATCCTAGCTATTTAGGAAGCTGAGATCAGAGAACTGAGGCTTTTGTCTCGGGCAGGAAAGCCTGTAAGACTCTTGTCTTGAATTAACTACCAAAAACAAAACGCCAGAAGTGGATGTGTGGCTCAAGCCATAGACTGCTAGCTTTGAATAAAAAGGCTAAGGGACAGCACCTATGCTCCAAGTACAAGGCCTAGGACTCACACAAAGAAAGTAAAGAGAGAGAGGAGGGAAGGACAAAAGGAGAAAAAGAGGAAAGAAAAGAAGAAGGGAGAACATGCAAGCCTTGGTTTGGAGTCCCTGGATCAAGGGAGCCAACTATTCACAATTTCTGTGGAGACAGTTTCAGAACCTAAAGCCAGTATGTAGGACCAAGCCACTGACCTCTCAGCAACTTCATGACAGCCAGAGCTATGTGGTCACCGACTGTAGAGGGAACCAGCCTCTGGTAGAACCTAGGGCTCAGGGTGGGTCACCAGGTTTCAATTAACCCCAGACACATCGAGTTTATTTTCTGGTCAGATAAGAAGAAAGTTTCCAAGGGCTAGGGAGGTATTGGGGTTAGAGTTTCAACGGGGGGCCAAGGGATAAGCAGGAATTTCAAAAGGGAGGATGGTCCCAGGTCAGGTGTGTCAGGAAATTGGAGCCATGGCCTCACCTGACAACATAGACTAACAGTGTTTGAACCAGACACACTTCTATTAAATGTCCTGGCACCTTGGTCTCATCATTGACGACCTGGCTTTCATTCACTGCAGGATGCCTGAGCAATACATCCTTGGGGACTAGGACTTTCCAGGGCTCAAACTGATGATACCACCCCCGGTGTTCATTCCTCCACCAAAGACTGAGGTATGCATTCCACTGCCACAGGACAGCCTGGGAATGAGGGCAGGAAATGGTTCTCTTGGCTGGCTCACTCTTTAGTCTACATGGCAGATCTGGGATTCAGAGAGGGCAGGCTGAAGGTGGGGCAGAGTTGGGTAGAGGCTGGTGGGAAACCCAGAGGCACCGGGCTCTGAACAGGGTGGTTTCTTTGATAATACTCACAACATAGGAACATTTCTGGGATAGAGCAGCCCTTTTCACCTCCCCAAAAGGGACCTAGATCTCCCCAGTCTCCGTCCCTTGACCAGGAATCCCTTTGGGTCCCATATCATGTGGTTGGATAACTAGACCTTACCTCACTGCCCAGTGCTGAGGCAGTGCAGTGAGAGAACCTGAGTCTTTGATAAGGTCAGGGGATCTTCAGTATGAGATTGTACTTGAATGTCCCAACTTAGGGCATGGATCTTATCTTTTATGCTCCAAGATAGCACTCTACCATTTGAATCCCAGCTCCACTTCCAGCTTTTTGGGGTGTTTAATTGGAGATAAAGAGTTCTCATGGGCTTTGCTGCTAAGTGTCATCCAACTGCAGTCCTCAGATTTCAGTCTCCTGGGGGGAGAGGATGACAGGAATGGAAAAGTATGTTTGGCCTGCTACCAGTAGCTCATGGCTTTTATCCTAGGTACTCAGGAGGTGAGATCTGAGGATCATGGGTAAAAGCCAGCCTGGTTAGGAAAGACCTTGAGACTCTTATATCCAAGGAATTGCCAGAAAACCAGCAGCAATGCTGTGGTTCAAGCAATTGAGTGCTTGCCTTAAGCTGAAGAGCTCAAGGCAAGGACCAAAGCCCAGAGTTCAAGACCCTTAACGAACAACAACAAAAAGAGGTGATTAAGTTTTCCGCATAGCAGTATGCATGGTAGAAAATGCCTTGCTGGTCTATGAGGCATTCCAGATATGTGAGAGGCTCAATGTTTTGTCTACAGTGGGTCTGATGTCGGTACTGCCACCTTCTCATGGGTGGGATGTGTTCATAATTGAGGGAGTTCATGTTTCTATTCTCGGGGACTGCTGAATCCTTGGGCTATCCGTATGTTTGTGTGTATGTGTGTGCGTGTGTGTGTGTGTGTGTGTGTGTCTGTCTGTCTGTCTGTCTGTCTGTCTGTCTATGTCTGTATCTGTGTGTGTTTGGAGGTAGAAGAACTGGGCCTTAAATTCAAGGCCTAAATGCTGTCCCTGAGGTTTCTTGCTCAAAGCTAGAGCTCTGACAGTTGAGCCACAGCTCCACCTCTGGCTATTTGGTGGTTCAGTGTAGATAGGAGCTTCACAAACTTTCCTACGTGGCTGGTTTGAACAGTGATCCTCAGACCTCAGCCTCCTGAGTAACTAGGATGACAGACAGGAGGCACCTGTATTGGCTTTATGTGTGTGTGTGTGTGTGTGTGTGTGTGTGTGTGTGTGTGTGTGTGTGTGTGTGTGTAGAAGTTGGTTGTAACAAGCAGTGCTGGACCCATTAGTAACTTCTAAGCACTGTCTTTGGGGGCAGCATGGGCTTTGAGGCTGAGGTATGGGGTTCTGGAAGGGTGAAACGCTTGAAGGGGACTCAGCACCCTTAAATTATAAGAGCAAGGGAACTTTGTGCCCTGGAACTGTCTACTCCCGTGGGCTTGGCTGGTGGCAGAGGAGTGTGGATGGATCTGGAGGTGGGGCCAACAAGGGATGGCTCCCCAGGGGGACAGAGAGCGTGGTCAGCACTTAATAAGGCTTTGAGTCCTGTTAGTATGGATCGTATTGGTATGCATCAGACTCTGGGTCTTCTCATCATGACGTCTGATGGGCAAGGCCAACCCTACTTTAAACCTTGACCTGTGTTATTCAGATCTCAGCCTCCTGAGTAGGTAGGGTTATAGGCATGAGCCTCTGGCACTGGGCCTCGGATTCTTTTTGGTATATTAGGGTTGGAAGTCAAATCCTTAGGCTTTCCAGTCAGGTCTTCTTCCATGGGAGTCAAGCCTTTCTGTCTGGCATTTCTGAGATAGAGACTCAATATATGCTCAGGCTTGGCTGGATCATGGTCCTCCTGTGACAGGCATGCACCACCACGCCTGGTCCTCTGTAGTTGGATGGTAGATATGTAGTTCCATGCTCAGTCATCGGTTTAGATGACTGTCCCAAACTCTTAGTCCATAGCATCCGATTCTTGACCACAGTTGAAGGTCTGGGTTCGGCCTGCAACCACTGGTCCTCAGTCTTCTCACAGGACAGTTGTGAGGAAACAAGGGATCAACACAAGGGGAACTCTGGGGCAGGGCCAGCATAGAGGCAACGGTCATCAGATAAGTTTCTTGGCAATTCTGTGAGCATATAACAAGAAGACACCTGGAAAGGTCTCAGAAGGGGCCTGTTATTTATCATGCCACAGGTATGGGATTATGAAACAAAACATGGCTCTTTTTCATTCTTACCCTCTCCTCATGAGGAAGGGGATCTTTCACTGTTCAGCTTTGCAGCTGGGGAAAAAGAGGCACAGAAAAGTGGGATGACCTACTCATGACCCCCAGCTGACAGGAAGCTTCGTCTGACTTCTCTGCCATGCTCCCTAGGACAATGGGTGCTATTCAGTCCATTTCTTGTGGTGGGAAGTGCACTTATTGTCAATCGTGGGGTTTGAACTCTGGGACTGGGCACGCTCCACAAGCTCCTCAGATCAAGGTTAGGTCTCTACCACTTGAGGCACAACACCACTTCCGGTTTTCTGGTGTTTCTTTGGAGATAAGCCTCTCACAGCCGTTTCTGCCTGGTCTGGCTATGAACCATGATCCTCATATCTTAGCCTCCTGTGTAGTTATCATTGTAGGCCTGTGCCACCGGCAGCCCGCTTATGTGTAATTCTCTCTCTCTCTGTGTAACTTGTTGAAAAGGTGCTGGAGGAGGTGCCTCAGCGTCCCCATGTGGCTTGGACCCAAGATAACCCTCTTAATCTGGAGGTAGGCTGTGGGTCAGGAGTTTTCTTGCTCAGCCTGTAGAACTAGCTCCCTTAGGTAAGCCCCTCTGTGCCTGGGATAAACTGTTATGGTTACTCATTGTCAGTCTGTCTGGTGAGTACTTCCCCACTACCCTTTGCTAAGACAGTTAAAGGAAAGTGGATGAGGAGGCATCACATTTTCCAACTGCACAGCACTCTCCTGAGCCTCTGATCCTCACTGCCACTATCTGGCCAGACACTGATTATAAGAAACTGAATTCACTCTATGTCTACTTCATGTTGCTGCAGTGTGTCATTTCGGGGAGTGGGGTGGAGGCAGTGTGCAGAGGAACGACCCCAGGTCGGACACCTCCTGGGGGACATTTGTTCTGTGACAGCGCGAAGTCAGTGTTGTGGATAAGGAGGAAGCTGGCATCAGACTGAGCCAGAACAATGCTCAAAGGTAGGTAGGCTGTTGAAGTATCAAACACACCCAGGTCTGCTTCCCACTCACAACAAGGAGGTGCAATGCAGGTAGCTCAGCATTGGCCCTAGGGAGTTATAAATGGATGGTGACGGTCAGGTGCTAGTGGCTCTCACCTGTCATCCTGGTTATTCAGGAGACTGAGTTCTGATGGTCGTAACTCAGAGCCTGCCCAAGCAGAAGAGTCTGTGAGATTTTTTTTTTTGGTCCAGGCATGTGTCCTGAACTCTGGGCCTGGGCACTGTCCCTTAGCTCTTCAGCTCAAAGCTAGCACTCTGCAACTTGAGCCACAGCGCCACTTTTGGCTTTGTTTCTTTTGCTTATGTGGTGCTGAAAAATCGAACACAGGGTCTCAGGCATGCAAGGCAAGCACTCTGCCACTGAGCTACCTTCGCAGCCCCAAGTCTGTGAGATTCGTATCTCCCATAAACAAACTCCCTCCCTCCCCCGAAAAAAGCCAGTTTTGGTGCTGTGGCTCAAGTGATAGAGCCTCAGCCTTGAGTAAAAGAAGCCCAGGGATGACACTGAGTCCCTGAATCCAAGACCTGGACTCACGAAAAATAAAATAAATGAATAGTGGGCAGTTGTTATCTTACTACCAAAATGGATGGATTCATTCTTCTCTCTGGTACTTGTAGCCAAAGGTAAGGGGCTTCCCTTGATGTTCCTCTAAAACTCTCCTTCTCTCTATTATCACCCTGTCTTCAGTTGCAGGATAGAATTCAGATCATCCCACTTGATGTGACCTTAAGTACCCTTCCTTACCCGCCTTTCATGGGGTGGGGATCCTGGATGTACTCACCACTGGGTGAAATAAGCACCAGAGAGATGGAGGTAGGTATCCTTGAAACTCATACTCACACACACACACATACACACACACACACACACACACACACACACACACACACACACACACACTCACCTAGGCCCACTCTGAATAGCCTTTTCTAAAGATACTTTATCTCCTTGGATTATCTGACCTAGGAGAGGAACTTGATCCCCTATAAATTACTATTTTAACTAGGGCTTGCTAGTTGACACAAGATAAACAGAAGCTCAAAGGAAAGGTTCTGGAGCCTGTCTGGCTCAGGCTCACACTTGACATCCTGGCTCCTCGGTAGGCAGAGATGTGAGGATCAAAGATCGAAGCCAGCCATAAGCTGGAAGGCTGATAAGACTCTTCTCTGTATGGAATCACCAAAAATCCAGACGTGTTCAAGCCCAAACAAGAAATGGCCAAATTTGTTGCCCCCAGACTGCCTGATCCTCAAGTGCCCTCTCACAGAGTGTGATGCCACACTTGTTCCTGGATCGTGTATCAGAGCCTTCAGAAATTTCGTAGTGAAAGCCAGGCCTTCGCCTTTGTGCGCTCTCAACCCACACCAGCTGGAAGGCAGAGCATGACAAGGCCAACAGCCTGCAGAGCGGAGAAGATCCCCCTCTGCCAGGGTGATTGGAGTGGGCTTCTTAGAGGCAGCACTTGAAAGGAGTTCTTGCTTAACAAGGAGAATGTGACAGGAAGCACAAAGAGAAAAGATGCCATAGATAAAGGACAACATAGGGGAGCGTGTTCTTTCTCGGACAGGGCTGCTGTTTAGAAACTCAGTTAAGATGGGCAAGACTGTCCGAGACAGGCCCAAGGGATCACAGAAGAACAGCTATCCAATGTTGGGATTTTGTCTTAGCTGTAGTGGGCTCACCTAGCACACAGGAAACCCTGGGTTCGATTCCTAGTTCCCGCATACACAGAAAAAGCCAGAAGTGGTACCGTGGCTTGGGTGGAAGAGTGCTCACATCAAGCAAAAGAAGCTCAGGGATAACGCCTGGACCCCGAGTTCAAGCCCCAGCATTTTCAATGTAAAACTGCACTCCAAGGGACCTGGGTGACAGGTAGATGGCTCTGCCCTGTAGCTCTTAGTAGATCCATTCATGCTTTGTGTCTCCTTCTTTGACAAAGAGGATCTGGACACTCCTTCTGCCCTAGGCACCCCTCGACCCAGTTATCAGCAACCCACCTAAAGTCTCCCACTGGGACATGGAGCAGCTGGCCCTAGAAATCCTCAGGTACCAGTTGGGTGTGACGGGGGGATACAGGGCAGGCCTAAGAAGTCCTAAACATCCAGGCCATCCAGAGGAAGCGGATGGGAGCTTAGAAAGGGCTAGTGATGTGAAGGGGCCCCTTTTATGCCTATGGCCCTTCCCAGATTCTGAAGCTCCCTTTGCTGTCTCTGAGGGAGGTAGAGGAGTGTCTAGGTGGTAGTGTCTAGAGGCAGACTAGTTGGAAATTGTAAAGAATGAGACACCATAGGCCATGCGCTGATGGCTCATGCCTGTCATCCTGGCTACTCAGGAGGCTGAGATCCAGAGGGTCTTGTATCCCAGTACAGGGAGGAAAGTCCAATGAGAGTCTCATTTCCTATCTCCATCTGGAAGTGGTACCATGGCTCAAGTGGAAGATCACTGGGCTTGAGCAAAAATCATCATCAAGGACAGTACCCAAGCCCTGAGTTCAAGCCCCTCATCCAAAAAACCAAGAAAGAAAGACACCATTTGCTTGCCAGAGATGGTGAAGGAGTGGGGTTGCTGTGGTTGGGACACCAGGCTCTGGCCTCAGTGTACACCCATTTCTAAGAACTCCCCAAGTTTGCCCGAGTGTGAATTTACAGCAGGGTGGGCATTGTCTTACCAAGAACTGCAGAGCTTGTGGCCTGTCTTAAGCAGGGAGTGGGCGGATGGGAGCAGGTGTGGGAGATTAATGTCAATTATATTCTCTCCAACCAAGGAAGACTGGCTTTGGATGCTGGTGTCAAAGTCTGAAAGTGTAGGGTTACATGTGCTTTATGGCCTGACAAGTTGGGTTTCCCCTGGTTGTATAAAGGTGGCTGAAACCGGGCACTGTCAGTGTCTCACAACTGTCATTCTAGCTACTCAGGAGGCTGAGATCTGAGGATCACGTTTCAAAACCAGCTTAAGCAGGAAAGTCTGTGAGATTTTAACTCAAGTGAACCACCAGAAATCTGGAAATGGTGCTGTGGCTCCAGTGGTAGAGTACACACCTTCAGCTGAAGACCTGAGGGATGGCACACAGACCCAAAGTTCAAACCCCATGACCGATGACCAAAAATAACGTGGCTGAGGTTTCTTCATAGCGGTGTGTATAGTAGGAAATGTCATGCTGTTTTATGAGCCATTCCAGATGTGTGAGAGGCTCTGAGTTTTGTCAACATTTGGTCTGAGGATGGTAGTGCCATCTTCTCGGAGGTGGGATGTTCGGTTGCTCAGGGACTACTGAGGCCTTGGGCTACCCGTGTTTGTGTGTGTGTGTGTGTGTGTGTGTGTGTGTGTGTGTGTGTGTGTGTGTGTGTGTGTGTGTGTGTGTTTGTGTGTGTGTGTGTGTGTGTATTTTTCCCTCATCTTTCTCTGCCCACTTCCTGGATGCTTGTCTGCCTCTTCCTGACCTTGGATGGTGCCCTTCCTCAATAGAAACCTTGTCTATAGCCCCCCATCATTGTCTACAATGAGTCCTAAATTGACAGAAACGTGCATATTCCAGCTTTTCCTTGGGACACAAGTTCGGCTGTCCATATATTTGTCCTCATCCAGGGGATTCTGGGTCAGCAGTGCTGGCTGGCATACGTTTTCTCCTGCCTCTGCGGGGGCAGGGTCAGTCATGCTGTGTCCTGTCCTTTTCTCAGCTGGGCCCCTAGCTGCATGTCCCACTCCCAGCAGGTTGGCAGTCGAGTGGGGGAAGGGTGGTTGCCAGTGGCTCTGGCCACCTCAACCTTGATACCTGACTGAAGGCTCCCCAATAAAGGATGATCTGTGGCTACATAAGAGGTGAGGCCAAGGTGGATTGGATATACTGTTGGATGCCTAGGAAATGTCAACGTACCTTATCGTAGGCAAATCTCTCTTCTGGCCCCAGGTGGGCCTCTCAGGTCCTTCTAGACAATTCCGGATGCCCATAATAGAGAGGCATATACTTTAGATTCCAGGGTCAGGGAACTGAGGGATGAGAGATTGGTATGGCCAGTATCTCAATGTTTTGGGGCATTATTTTTGACCTGGATGAGCTAAGCTAGAATTGGGGGCAGTCCTGAGTCATAGTCACAGTAAACTCTCAAGCCAGATCAAGTGGTTTCTCCCTAAGTCCTTCTTGGGCTGAGGGGTTTGGGCCATGGCAGTAAGTTCCATGGATCCTGCCCCTCGATCTCAACACGGGGCCACAGGATCAAGGGAAGGACACTAGGGATGCTCCTTTGTAGTTGGCCCATGTATGCAGACCTTCATCTGCCTCCCTTCCTCAAGTACTGGTGAGGAAAGCAGGGCACCGAGCCCTCGGACTCCTGGGATAATGACTGCTACAGGCAGCAGCCAGTTGGCTGTGGATTCCTACAAAATTTTCATGAGCCCAACTCAACACCTGTCCAAGGTCTGACTAATTTGTACTCTTGTGATACTCCCGTGAGTGGGTATTATCTGGTGTGACATCTTGCAGCTCCTGCCCCTCCTGGCCCAGAATCGTGGTCTGAGACAGTGATTTACTATTCCGATCCACATTACACCCATGACATATGCCATTCTGATGATCTTCATGCCCCAAGGTTTGATACTTATCTGGTACTGTGGCCTGCTCTGTAGGCAATGGCCTCCAAACAAGGCTGCTATCAAGACTTGTAGGACACCTAGACATTAGGAGACCCTCAGGGGCCCACTGGAAAATACTTTTCCTAGAGCCACAGAGTAAAGTCCAAGCAGGCCAGATGTTTGTCATAGGGTTTGGACTCTAGGCCTGGGCGCTGTCCCCCAGCTCTTTACCTTACCACTTGCGCCACATAGCAACTTCCAGTTTTCTGAAGGTTCCTTGGAGATCAGAGTCTTCCAGACTTTTCTGCCTGGGCTGGATTTGAAACGTGATCCTCACATCTCAGCCTCCTGAGGAGCTAGGAGGACAGGCGTGAGCCACCTGTGCCTGGATGATGTGGCCTTACACCACAGTGGAGTAGGAGCTCCTGAAATCTTTTCTTTAATTTTCCTGTGCTAGTTTTGGGGGCTTGAACTCAGGGTCTGGGCTCTGGTCTCTAAATTTTTCCTTCAAGGTTACCACTTTATCAATTGAGCCACAGCTCCATTTCTGGATTTTGGTAGTTAATTGGCAAGAATAGTCTCATTAACTTTCCTCTCCTGAGCTGGCTTGACCCTCGATCTATATCTCAGTCTCCTGAGTAGCTAGGATTTACAGGGGTTGAGCCACTGGTGGCATTGGGCTAGAAGCTTTTCTAAAGCAAGAGGTTTTCCCTGCGTTTGCCCTGACTCCTCCTTGCAAAGGCCTCATGAGGGAAAGGAGTTGTGAAAACAGGTTTCCAAACAGAGGAAATGGCTTTGGGTCCCTGGAGAAAAGAAAAGCTATTCTTCCCCCTGGACGCTATTCTGGGACCCCACCCTCTCCCTTGTGACTCATTTAAACGTTGACCTAGCCTTGAATATCCTGCCAGACTTTTCTGAAGCGATAAAACCTTCATACCATTCACACCACCTATGTTACAACACACGTCAGGACCTTTGTCCATGCTATACTTTGTGCCTGAGGCTCTCTGCCTTGTACCCCATATTAGAACTACTGTGGAATCTTGGCACAGGGTATATCACTTCCTGGAGCAAGTCTTTCCTTCCTTTCTCCATCTTTTTTTTTTTTAATATTGAGTTGCTAGAGATGGAATTTGTGCAGGCTGATTGGCAAATGCTCTATATTGGTGTGTGTGTGTGTGTGTGTGTGTGTGTGTGTGTGTGTGTGTGTGTGTTTGTGTGTGTGTGTGTGTGTGTGTGTGTGTGTGTGTGTGTGCCAATCCTGGGGTTTGAATTCAGGGCCTGGATGCTATCGTATCCCTGAGGTTTTGTGCTCCAGGCTAGCACTGTACTACTTGAACCACAGCTCTTCTTCTGGCTTTTTGGAATTTTAATTGGAGCAAATTTTCTTAAATTGACTTTCCTGCTTGCAATTAGGATCCTTATATCTCTTCTTCCTGAGTAGCTTACAGGGATGAGCCACCAGCACTGCCCTCTACCCTACCTCTTACCTATAACCTCGGCCCTCCTCTGAGTCCCAGAAGAATATGTCTCACCAGGCTCAATTTTTTTTGTCAGTCTTGGTGCTTGAACTCAAAGCTCATACTTGGGAGAGACTCTAAACATGTGAAGACTGTGACAAATGTTTCCATTTAATTATGTATCATGTTTCAACACTTAATACAATGTTAATGAAAAATGAGTCAATGTCCTAAATTATTGTGTACAATTTTATAATAGATGTGCAAAATATAATATTATGTGTATAATAATACTAAATACAAAAATCAATAAATGAATCAAAGAAAAATCAAATACAAAATCAATAATAAAATTCATAATATGAAATTAACATACATATATAAGTATATATCATGTATTACACATGTATAGAAATATTTCTTCCATTGCAGGGCCATCATTCAGGCCCTGGGAACTCTATCCTGAATTTCTTTTCCTCAAGGACAATGAGCTTCGCATTCACCCATGGTACAAAAGGGTTACCTGGATGGTGAGCTCAAAAAGTAGCAATGGCAGAAATACTGGCCCCAGTTCCAAGAAAGTGACTTAATTTTTTTAGTGGAAGCAGTTATGATTACTCAGTTCCATACTGACCATTAAAAAAAGCAGTGTAGAGTTTTGTACAGCTATTCAAACATCCTTCCCTTACCTCCAAAGTGCTTCTCTGAGAACTACATTGTTTTTCTTTTTTTTTGTATGTTTTTATTGTAAAAATGTTCTACAGAGGGGTTACAGTTCCAGGAGCAAGGTAATGAGTACATTCCCTATTAAGCATTGTTTACTCCTCCTGTGTTTTCCCCCTACCATCCCTTCCCTCCCATCTCCACAACTACCTCCCCCTGCTCAGAGGTCAGTGACTTATTTTTTCATTTTTGATTGGCATGGGGTTTGAACTCAAGTAATGGCAACTCTTCGCTCACATTTCTACAGAGTTACCAAGACCCTGAGTTCAATTCCCAGGCTAGAAACGAAAACTTGCAGAAATTCCAAACCAGGGAGCTTTATTTTTTTTAATTTAGTTAAATAATTGTACACACACACACACACACACACACATATGTGTGTGTGTGTGTATATATATATATATATCTATATTATATATATGTATATTATATATATATCTATATATCTATATCCATACCTATATCTATATGTATTGATTTTGGCCAAGCATGGGTCTTGAACACATGTCATGGAAATTCTACTTCACCTTGAATCTCCCTTGGCTGGGGTGCAGTCTCTGGACCCATAGCCAATCCTGGGATCCTGGGCCAAGAGGGCTTTCAGGAAGAAAAAATGGTTGGAAAGCACAAAATGTGGCGAACTGTAAAGAGCTGGGATTTTATGAATTTTTTCTTTGGACAGTGACCATCCTGGGTCTGAAAGACAAAGCTGCAAAGTGGACCTGACCTGCCATTGCTGGTGGCTGGCAGGCTATCAATGAAGCCATAGGCCAACCTGTCAACATAGGCCCTGGGTTGAAATCGCAGTTCTGACATCAATCGCAGGAGATCACAAGAGACTATTCCTATGCATATGAATACTGATTGAAAGAGTAGTTTATACATCGATCTTCTCTAAAGTTGGATGCAGTAATCCTAGAATGCTGATTGAGCTTAATTAATAGTTTATTAAGCATGAAAAGAACAATATTCCTTCAATGGCGGTTTAATAAATACCTAAGAGTTGGTAGGAACATAGTGGGTGTCAATCTATCATACATAGATGGCTATGGAACTCTTTACAAATATATATATTTATTTGTATACCTCCGTCTGCCTATCCATGTATCGCTGTTTTGGCCAAACCTGGGGGTCGATCTCAGAGACTGGGAACCACCTGATATCTTCATTGGCTAGAGGCTGCCAAGCTCAATCATGAATTGGGCCTGTTTGGCACTAAGTTCAGATCCTGGCATTGCCAGGCATGATGGAGAACACATCTAACATCTAGAGTTTATGTGACAGGATGTAAACAATGTAATAAATGGTATAGATGTCATCATAGTCAATAAAATAATTTCTAAATAAATGAATGACACAAGAAAGAAAATAAATAACCACACCAAACACAATATGGACTGAACATCTGTAAGGAAGTATAAATACTATCTTTAAAATATCTATAAGGAGGGCTGGGAAGGTGGCACAGTGGTAGAGCTCTTACCTTGCATGCATGAGGCCCTAGGCTCGATTCCTCAGCACCACATAAGCAGAAAAATAAGCCAACAGTGGTGCTGTGGCTCAAGTGGTAGAGCGCTAACCTTGAGATGATGAGCTGAGGGACAGCACCCAGGCCCAGAGTTTAGGCCCACAAGTGGACCCCAAAAAAATTGTATAAGGAGTATCTTTTCCAGGCCTGAGACTTGAATTCAGTCCCCCTATGCGGAGGGAATGGCGGGAGATCCTGAGGTACTCATTTCTGGCCTGGGAGGAGTCATGGAATGTGATCAATCTCATCCTTGAATGAATAGTTTTTGCATGATGCAGGTAGGAAATGATAGGCAAGACTTATGGGGTATCGATTATTTGTAAAGAAGTTGATGAAGCATGACAATAATCATCATAGTCATGAAATAGACACATCAGGAAAGAACCAAGAATCAGTAGTCACGCAGTTTGGATTCCACAACAGGTTACCATCTCTCCTACTCTATACAAATATGTACTTATTTGCATACTTCCTTCAGTTTATGAATGGATGACTGTTGTGCTCCCCGCTGTCCCCTCGGGGGGAGGGGGGGCCCAATCGCAGTTTCCAAAGGATGGTGTGCTCATGTGGACCCATTCGCCACTTAGTCCTGCTAGGCACCGAGTTCAGATTCCCCGCCATACCAAAAGATTCATCTTGATGTCAGAAGTCAAACATTGCACCTGTTTTCTTTCCTGTGCAAGTCCTGGATCTCAGCTAGGATGGACATTGCTTGGGCCACCCTATGGCCATGGGAATAAGTTGTTATTCATGTCAGCCCAGTTATACCTGTCATCATATTCTCAAAAAAATACACAATACACCCGTGAATAGCATAAAAAAATAAAGAGAATAACTACACTCAATGCACGATGCAGTCCACATACGGATGTGAATATACATCCCATGTTTCAATGATCATTGAGGACTATTTTGGCCTCCCTGGGTCTCGATCTCAGTTCCTGGGAATGACCCAGCTCCTTAGTGGCTCACAGTCTGGTGTGATCACGTAGACCCATTGGGCAGCTGGGCTTCCTAGGCCCACAATTCGAATCCCAGCACTGCCAAAAAATCACCATGATGTAAGAAGCCAGTCGTTGCACATGTTTTCCTACACTGTGCAAGTTCTGGGGCTCAGCTAGGAAGGAGAATGTATACACAACTCTATACTCATGGGAATAGGTTGTCATCCAGTTCTCCACAGTTATATCTGTCATCCTACACTCAAGGAAGTACACAATACATCAATGAATAAAACACAAAACGAAGAGAATGACTACACCACACGCAAGATGCAGCCCACCCATGTTTGGAAATATATATCCACTGTTTAATTATGAATTTATAACTATATTGGCCCCCACCAGGGCTTCATCTCAGGTCCCAGGAATGGCCTAGTTCCTTAGAGGCTCACAGCCTGGTGTGCTCACTTTGACCCATTCACCAATTGGGCCTGCTAGGCTTTGAATTCAAACTCCTGCACTACCAAAAGATTCATTCTGATGTGAGAAGCCTATGGTGGCACAGGTTTTCCTGTCCTGTGAATGTCCTGGGTTTCATTGAGGATGGAGAATGCTATATTGGCAACTCTTAGCCATGGGAAGAGGTTGTCATCCATGTCAGCACAGTTATATCTGTCACCCCATACGCAATAAAATACACAATACATCCATGGCACAAAATAGAAAGAATAACTACACTGAATGCAAGATGCATACCACACCTGTACGTAAAGAGAAATCCTATGTTTTAAAAATGTGGGCTTTTTATTTTGTCCAGTGCTAGGGCTTCAAATCAGGCCCTGCACCAGGCCTGACATTCTACTCTTCAAAGATGATGAGCTTCCCCTTCTCCCAAGTGCATCAGAGTTACCCAGACCTGAGCTAAAATCCCAGCACTGACAAAAGATTCATACTGATGTCAGAAGACAGTCTTTGTGCCTTTCATCCTCTCCTGTGAAAGTCCTGGGTCTCAAATATGATAGAGAATGCATAGACAACACTGTAACCTTAGGAATAGTTTGTCATCCATATCAGCACTGTTATATCTGTCAACATACTTATTAAAATACACAATATCTCCATGGATTAGAGACAAAATAAGGAGAATAATTGCACTGAACACAAGATGCTGTCTACACATGTATGTCAATTTAGATCCTATGTTTAAATTATGAATTTCTGACTATAGTGGACCACCCTGGGGATCAATGTCAGATTCTTGGGATGGCCACATTCCTTAGTTGCTCACAAGTTCGTATGATCACCTTGACTGATTGGCCAATTGGTTTTGCTCTGCCCTGTTTTCAGATCCCAGCGCTACCAACAAGTGGATCGTGGAGTAAGAAGGAGAGTGTGAAACTTTTTTTCCTTTTCTCTGAGAATGTTGGGGGTCAGGCATGATGGAGAACATTTCTACAAATCTAGGTGTTCTGTCATAGGTCATCATCAATGTAATAAACAGAATGTGTAAATAAATGAATAAAACAAAAGATACAAGGTACAACCACACCAAACATGTATGGACAGAACATCTATAGGTAAGTATAAATCCTATCTTTACAATATATAGAAATAGTATGTTTCCAAGGCTGGGTCTTGAATTCAGGACTAGTGAACAGGCCTGACTGTTTTATGTTCATGAAAGGTGATCTTCCCCTTTATCCACATTGCTGCAGATTTACCCAGAACCTGAGTTCAAATCCAAAGCCTGTAAGAATAAACTGTTTGAATTGCAAGACAGGGAGCTAATTTTCTTTTCTCAGCATGGGGCTTGAACTCAGGTTGTGGCAATTCTGCCTCCGCTTAGATCACCCTAAGATGGTGTGCAGCCACTGGACACACAGGTGATTCTGGGATCCTACACCCCCACGTGTTGCAGGAAAAACAATGCACAGAAAAAATGTGGCCTTTTATGTTTTCTTCCTTTGCATAGTGACCCTTCTGGATCTGAATGACACTGTTGCAAAGGGTACTTCACCTTGCATTGCTGAAGGCTGGCAAACTATCAGGGAAGCCATAGGCCCACGAGGCAACATAGGCCCTCATTTTGAATCCCCGTACTGACACCAACCAATGACAGGAGGTACTAAGAAACTGGTTCCCATCCAAAGGAATAACACTGGAATTTTGTCAATGTCACAGTTGAATGAGTTGATCGTAAATGATGATCCTATAAAATTAAACAGCATCATTTCAGAAGGCTTGTTGATTTTATTTAATAATTATGAAGCATTAAAAGAATATTCTTACTTACAGGAACACAATAATTTCAGGACACTGAGTGCTTTCATTAATATTTTAAGGATGAAAACAATAACATTAATTACATGGACACATAATAAATACCCAAGAATTGGTAGGAATATAGTCTATATAACTGAATAATGTATAGACATCTCTGGCACTCTATAAACATATATATATGTATATATATATGTATATATATATATATATATATATTAGCATACTTCCATTTGCATGTCACTCTGTTCTTCTTTGGTTAACCCCTGGGGCTCGTTCTCAGTTCCTGGGAACAACCTGTCACCTCAATTTCCCCCAGGATGGCATGTTTGCACTCGCCCATTCATGAATTTGGCCTTGTAGGACATGAGTTCAGATGTCAGTGCTCCCAAACAATGAATTGTGGAGTAAGAAGCTGATGGTGACACATGGTTTCCTTTTCTGTGAATCTTCTGTGTGTCAGGTATGAAGTGGAATACATATGTAGACCTATATCCTATGTAGTCAATGTTCTATGTGGTATAATAGTCAATACAATAAATGGTCAATACATGAATAAAACAAAAAATAAAATAACTACACTGAATGCAATATGGAGTCAACATATATATAAAAATATAAAACATATATGTAAATTGTACATGAACAGGGGGTTTTCTAGTGCTGGTGATCAATTTCAGGCCTAAGGAACAGACTTGAATTTCTTGACTTTAAGAAGGCAAGCTTCCTCTTCCCACACAGTGCAACAGAGTTACCCAGATTATGAGTTCCAATCCCAGTCCTGGTAGAAAAAAACATCACCTTCATAGTATTTGAGGCCCCATTCTTAGGTATTTCATTATGCCTCCATTTGATGAATATGATTGCTTAAATGTTTAATAAAATATTAACTGAAATCAATCAGTGTCGTGTAATATAATTGTGTATAATTTTATCCTAGAATCATTCAAGAACTGTTCATTCAATCATGACTTACATCACATTCCGTTGGTAATCATATGGACAGGAAGAAGTTTCTTAGGATCTCCTACCATTTGGAGGTGGCATGACCAGGATTCAAATTGTGGGCTCCAGCTCCGGCCACTTCAACCAGAGGATAGGGAACTGACCAGTCTGTCCAAGAACGTCAACAAGACCAATGATTAGGCAGGCACAAGTCGCTCTCAACAGTCCTCCTTGATACTTACAAGGCTGTGATAGGAGGATCCTGGTCAAAGTCACCCTAAGCAGGAAAATTCTTGAGAACCCTGTCCAACTTCAGTGCCAACAAAGCCAGAAGCCTTGTGGCTCTGTGTAGAAGACCAGCCTTGAGCAAAAGCAGCTCATGAACTGTGCCCAGATCCTGAGTTCAAAGTCTGAGACTGACAACAAACAGAACTACACAACAATCTGTGTAGCCATCCAGTTAAAGCAGGTTACCCTCTTGTCTCCAACTGAATTGGACAGAATTCCCTGGGAAAAGGGCTGGGAGAATCTCTGTCATCTTGACTCCGCCCATGCTGCTTGCTTCACAGGATTCTGGGCACACCCCCATTCTTTCATGCTTCTTTCTGACCAATGGGATACAAGAATGGTGGCCACGCCCACATTCCATGCTCCCAGGTACCACTGGGATTCCCTATGTTAGTTTACACCACTACCAGCAGTTGAGGAAGATAGAGGTTGCTGAGAGGTGAGGAAGGGACTCGAGGCCACCTGGCCCCTCCCCTCCTTTCACACAGTGCCAGGTTTCAAACCTCAAGCAATGTCGTGCTGCCAGCCGGCCTAAATCATCGACCTGGTCCTTGCCGCTTGTCTTCTGCTCTGGGCCCGTATGTCCACAATGCTGCTGCCATCGAGGCTGGCACAAATGGAGCAGCTGTCAACAGCTTCTCCCAGCAGCACAGGTGAGTTTCCGCCCCAACAACAACCTACCCTGGGTCAAACATCCCTCTGGGGGCACCATGACCCCCCTGCTTGTTTCCTCTCCCCGGCTCTGATGAGCCACCTTTCTGTCTTGAGGATTTCTAAGATAGAAACTAAAAATATGCTCTGGCTGGGCTGGATCGCAGTCCTCCTGTGGAAGGTATGCTCCACCAGGCCTGGTCCTCTGTATTTGGGATGGTAGACATGTGGTCTCATGCTCAGTCATTGGTTTAGATAGATTATCCCAAACTCAGTCCATAGCAGCGGATTCTTGACCACACATGAAGCTCTTGGTAGGGCCTCAACCATTGGACCTCAGTCTCCTCACAGGACAGTAGTGAGGAAACAAGGGCTTTATACAGAGCGATCTCTGGAAAATGGCTAGACAGAGAGGGAGCAGCCTTCAGATAAGTTTTTGGCGATTCTGTGAGCATATGACAGGAAGATACCAGAAAGGGCTCAGGTGGGGCCTGTTATTAATCATGCAACAGGTGTGGGATTATGAACCGAAATATAACTCTCTTTCATTATTACCCTATCCCAATGAGGAAGGGGATCCTTCACTTTGTTCAGTTTTGCATCTGGGGAAACCGAGGCACAGAGAAACCACGTGACCTAATTATGACCTCAAGTTCACAGGAAGCTTGGCCTGACTTCTCTACCAAGCTCCCTAGGACAATGGGTGCTATTCAGTCCACTTCTTGTGGTGGGAAGTCCACTTCTTTTCAGTCGTGGGTCTTGAACTCTAGGATTGGGCACTGTTCCGGAGCTCCTCAGCTCAAGGCTAGCACTGTATAACTTGAGCCCAGAGTGCCACTTCCAGTTTTCTGGTGGTTCTTAGGAGATAAGATTCTCAAAGACATTCCTGCCTGAGCTGTCTATGAACAATGAGCCTCATGTCTCAGCCTCCAGTGTAGTTAGGATTAAAGTTTTATGCCACTGATTCTCTCTCTCTCTCTCTCTCTCTCTCTCTCTCTCTCTCTCTCTCTCTCTCTCTCTGTCACTGTCACTCTCAGGAACTGGTAGAATGTGTGCTGTAGGAGGTGGGCCAACCTCCCCAGGTTGCTGGAACCCAAGATGGCCCACTCATTCTGGAGGTGGGCTGTGGGTCAGGAGCTGTCTCATTCAGCGTATTGATACATCTCCATGAGATAAGCCCTATGTGCCCTTGCAAGACTGTGAGGGTTATTCATTTTCCATCTAGCCTTACTGGATTTATTGTATTCTTTTCTACATTATTTTCTAGCACCTGGCCAATATTATGGTACATAGTTACTGAATGAAAATATAATGTCAAATTAAGAAAGTCATTTAGGGATCTAGGAATGTGGCTTCATGATATGGTGATTGCCTAGCATGCATAAAAGCCTGAATTCAATTCCTCAGTACCACTTAAACAGAAAAACACTGGAAATGGTGCTGTGCCTCAAGTGGTACAGTGATATCCTTGAGAAAAAAGCAAAAAAAAACCCAAACCAAAACAAAACCAAAAAACATTCAATTAGTAAATGCAAAATAAAGAACCCATACTTGGAATATATAATTGCTCCTGTCATACTGACACCTGACAATAGTCCCTAATTCATGTACTTTTACTTGTATTAGGATATTGTGTTGAAACAAAGTTTTGTTCATTAGGTCACAGCAATTAATGTCATGAATGTGCTTAGATGTCAGGTGAAGATTAATTCTGGAAATTCGAAGATTCCAGGTTTTTGAATGGTCACTGCCAATCACAATGAGAAGGGTAGTCTAAGTGAGATTTGGAAATCTTTTTGGTTATTCATGGCCCCAAAACGGCAGAGGCAAATTAACAGTTGTGACAGAAGAGAAGGAATAACTCCAAAGTTAAGTAATAAATGATAGTAACTAAGTTATACCAGAAAGTTTTTTAGAGAACCATTTTTGGTTATTGAACAAATAGTTATCAACTAGTCTTATACCTCATTACCTTTATCATTCTAAATCTCTTAGGCTACTTCTTAATCTCTGTGTAATAAATGTATCTCCTTCTGTGCTGTTTTATCTTACCTTAACTTCTTTAGTTTTTAAAAATCTGTCTTTCTATATTTCTCTATGAACATTTCCTGATACTAAATACACCTACACAGTTGGCAGAGAATGATTATTGAGGATCCCATAGCTCATGAGTTATTAATGAAACAACGTGGAAAAGGAGGACATATTTATTGTTACCTCAAATTTTCTGAAAAGCTGCAATGCCATCATTTGATTCAAATTTCCATTATTTGTCTACATAGTGTCATTCAGTGCACATAAGGGCAAATATGAGCTGGGTGCTGGTGGATCACACCTGGAATCCTAGCTATTCAGGAGACCAGAGGATTGTGGTTCAAAGCTAGCCTGGTCAGGAATGTCCACGAGACTCTTATCTTCCATTAACCACCAGAAACCCGGAAGTGGTGCTCTAGCTTAAGCAGTAGAGCACTCAACTTGAGCAGAAGAGTTGAGGGAGTGTGTCCAGGATCAGAGTTCAAGCCCCACAACCAACAAAAATTGCAAATATTACCTTAAGTTTTCCCAAAAGGAAGGACAAGATCAATAATCTTCTCAAGGAGAAAAAATAATTTCAAAATGATTCAGTGCACCTACTTATGCTGAGTTATTTAAGTTATGGCTTCTTTGCCAGATATATTCTCTTCCTTTATAAATAGTCAAATATTAGCTTTACAATAAGCTTCATCTAATATTTCTTGTTTCAAAAGAGAAGTCTATACAGTTGATGTCACTTAGCTTTCTTACTATCTTAATTCAAAGCCAAACCAGGCAGGAGAATCTGTCAAACTCCTATCACAAATTGAACACCAAAAAACCAGAAGTGGAGTTTTGGCTCAAGCAGTAGAGTACTAGCTTTGGGGGCAGGTGGGCAGGAAAGACAACTGTTCAGGGACAGGATCCACCCTCTGGGTTCAAGACCCAGAACGAGCACAAACTAAACAAACAAGCAAACAAAAATCCCAGATAGTTCTTTGGGACCCTCCTTAAAGGTGTACTGGTCAGAGAAGAGGCTTCTTTTGCTGATCATATTGACTGGATCCTGCTTTTTTGGAATCCTTATTGCTCTGGAGAACTCAGTACCAGAACAAAGGAATTGATAACTGACTCCTGCATCAAGAGAATCATCTCAGGCGTGAAATATCCATCCATAAGACACTTTAAAACCTCCATGTCTTTGTTCCTTTACAGGAGAACCCTTTAAAACAACGTTACTTCCTTTTGTTCTATGCTGGCCTTCAAATGGTACATTATTTCTTTTTATAACACTATGAACTAGAAGTTTACAGAAAAAATTTATATGAGTAAAGAACGCACTCGAAAAAGCCGGGGACAGAGTTTCCTTCAAGCCTTGGGATACTTTTCTTGTACAGTAAAAAGGAAAGCACAAGGTAACTTGAACTTTGTTATTCCTCTATGTTCCATTCCTCTCTTCGGGTCAGTTTCCACATCCAGTAACAGTTACTTCCAGTAACAATCGATGGTGCTGCTTGAGGTTTAATGAATGTTTTCTGGCTTCACTGCAATAACACTAGAACACCTATGGACCTGAGGTAACACGTGTTTCAGAGACAACTTAGTAAAGAGAAAATATGAAATTTATATTGCTTATAAATACATTATACATGAGTACATTGAGTTCAAACTTTGTAAGTTCTCTATAAATTAAGGCGAATTTTAAATGGGAAGAAGGTTTTTAGAACATTCTTTTTGTGAGTGTACGTGCTGTTCATTATTTCCCAAGTGTACATGAGCTAACAGTAAGGGAAACAATAGCAATAATAGGAGAAAGAGAAGTTCTGTGTTTAAGTGTAAGGGTTCAATACACTATAGAAGATTCTACAAATAAGACAACATTGAAACAATAAAGCCAAGTCCAGTATGTAGATTTATGGGAGTGATATACAGAAAGCAAGACACCTACATGGAACAAGAAGTATGAGGCCACTCCCATTCTAAATCATGCTTGCTAATCATGCAACTTTGTAGAAAGTAGAATGGAAGAATAATTCTGTTTCCAATGCAAGTCTGATATAAGAGCATGGATTTAGCTGGAAAAATGTCCATCTTGTGAGAGCAGGGGTTATGCTAGCAATGAACTGGTGGCTAAGATTACATTTCTTTTTTTTCTTTAAAACACACACACAGACACACAGACACAGACACAGACACACACACACACACACACACACACATATATATATATGTGCATATATATACATATATATATATGTACATATATATATATATATATATATATTTGTATTTGTTGGCGGTGGTCTTGGCACTTGAACAATGGGCCTGTGAGCTGTGTCTCTGCTATTCTGCTCAAGCTAATGCTCTACTACTTAATCCACAGTGCCATTTCCACTTTTCTTTTAGTTAATTCGAGAAAAGAGTCTCTGGACTTTCCTACCTGGTCTGGCTTTGAACCTCAATCCTCATATCTCAGCATGAAGATATGTAATGTGTCTGTTCATCTATCTTTATAAGAATTCTTTAGTTAGGGGCTGGGGAGGTGGCTCAGTGGTAGAGCGCTTGCCTCACATGCATGAGGCCCTTGGTTCGATTCCTCAGCACCACTTAAGCAAAAAAGAAAAAAGCCGAAATTGGCGCAGTGACTCAAGTGGTAGAGTGCTAGCCTTGAGATGAAGAGCTGAGGGACAGAGCCCAGGGCCAGTGTTCAGGCGCCATGACCAGACCCCCCACCAAAACAAAAAGAAAAAGAATTCTTGAGATAAAAATCTGGGCTACAGCTTAGACGTTACCCTCACAAAAATGTTTGTAGTTTAAAAGTTGATACTCCTGGAGAAATAAAACCTAAGAATTTGAAGGAGTCTGGGAAGTTCAATGTGCATCCAGCCTGGGCATAACACTCTTTGCAACAGTATATAAAATTAAGCAGTCCAAATCTGGATTGGAAGAATGGCTCAAGTGATGGAATACCAGTCATGAGCAAGATTGCTGAATAAGAGCTTGAGGCTTTTGCATATATACATACAAACATACACATCCACCCAGAGGCACTTATATGTGCACACACAAATGAAACAACTCTCAGAATGTATAGAAAAGTTAGAAAACAATAAATATATGTCCTGAATAAGACTAGAATCAAGTGATAATTTTTAATATTAGAAAGTCCTCAAATGAACTTCCTTCAAATAAGTTTGAGACTATTACATTGGTAAGGATCAGAGATAGTAAGAGAGTCAATAATCATTATTAAAGGGATAGGATCCATGGAGGAATGAATCAGAGATCCTGCAGGGGCGTCTGAAAATGTTCATATCCTGTATCAAATGTTAGAACATCTTTGAAAATTGTAGATAAAGTCAAAGTAGTCATTCTGGTGTATAATATCACTGGAGAAGCTCAGAATTGGTAGTCTGTATCTAGATTAAATAAAACAAGAAACTATTGCAGGACAGTGTGATACAAGCCTAGAATTCTAGCACTGAGATTAAGACAGGAGATTAGAGAATGGAATTACATAGTTATACCTTCCCTGGACCAAGGTGTAAAATTTTGTCTTAGTAAAACAAAACAAACAAGAAAGGAATACGTAGTTGGACGGTTGGGCTAATTTTGTCATTATGTTTTGAGAAGTCAAATTTCCTGTTGAAATGCAACTCATATTTAATCCTCACTTGTGTTTTAAATTTTCTCTTCATTACAGAACATTCCTAGATGCAAAATGACTCATGATTCCCATCCAAAATTTGAAAAAGTAAGTTATCACCATTATATTGTATCCCAAAACAATGATGAAGAATTACAAAAGCTTAAGCCTGGAAAAATAGCAAAGTTCGTCAAATGTAGGATTTTGAAGATCTTGCTAAATTTGAATTTAGATTTAAAATAAATATTTTGGTTTTGTTTGTAATTTTATATTCTATAGGATTCTACAAAATTCTTTTTAAGTAGAGTGTTTAATTGACATTCACAAATGATTTTGCATTCTATGTGCCTAGAATATTCTTTCAAGAGAGTTATAATTAGAACTTAGTTAATAGATAATTCCAACAGTTCATGTATAAAATGATAATGTGAAGGTTGTAGACAGAGTTGTCAACAAATTGATGATATTAATTTATAAATTTAGAATAAGAGCAATTTTTGGAGTCTTTGGTATAACATGTTATGAAGAGAATAATCGTGTGACATCTTCTTTCTTCTACCTGTATGTAACACAGGAAGCAATTTCCTTAATTATTTGCTCCTGTATACACTGAGAAAAATGTTAGGTTAGGATTTGTTTTTATTTTTGTTTTTGTTTTATTGGTTTGTCCTAGGATTTTAATCTGGGCCTAGACACTGTCTCTGTGTCTGTTTATGCTCAAGTCTCGTGCCCTACCACTTCAATCTCAGTGCCACTTGCGTCTGGCTTTTGCTGAGAAGTTTATTGAAGATAAGAATCTGGGGAATCTTCCTGCCTGGGTGGGCTTTCAAGTCTAATCTTCCAATTTTAGCATCCAGAATTTATATGATAGCTAAAAAAGTATAAATATAAATAATATTTGCAAGTGTTCCGATCTCAAGAATACCAGTGGGGGGAAAATGATGCAACCCAGTTTATTTTGGTGTTCTTACCAGAACATGAATGGCATCACATTAGCAGCATTGTATTTTTTCATAATAGAGATAAGCTATTCATGATATGAATTAAGGGAAGTTTGAGGTGCACCATAAAAGTTGGAAAATTTTGGGCTAGGATGACTCTATATCATAAATATTGGTATTGGTGGTCATAAAAATAATAGCTTATTGTGATAAACAATTGCTTACTCTTGAAGAATTAATTATTACCGATGCTACATAGTTTTATCCTTTACCAGAATGTGGTTATTTTTCTGTTGACTCTCAATCTGTAACACCCCATTGGAAAATGCATCTATTGCAGAATTACGTAACATGCAAACCAGTATTGTTTTGAATCTCTCAGGTATGGAATCTTCCGAATTTGAAAATGAGTAGTTACTAGTCATTGGAATGTTGACGAACACATATATTCTGTCTTCTTAACAACTTATTCAATTTTACAAGTTTTTGGTTTCCATATAATTAAACTGTTTCTGCTTTTAGTATGAGAAAATACTATATTCTTTTTTCAAAATATTGGCAAGTATATTGTGAAAATATATTCTAGTCGGAGAGCATTAAAGTTGATGGTCCTCTAATTAAAAAGGGGTAATTAATTCAAATGAGACACCAAATAGTATGTGTACTATACCAATACAGTGAAATTTGATTTCATGCAGCTTATTTTATAAATTTAATTTTATTGTCAAAGTGATGTACAGTGGGGTTACAGTAATTTTAAGTTAGTGAATACATAACTTGTCAAACTTGTTACCCCCTCCCGCATTTTCTTCAGTTTTCCTTCACCCCAATAGCCCTCACAAGTTGTAATGTACATTTCCAACATATTGTCTTCTGAGTATTGATATTGCATTGGTTTGCCTTTGTCTTCTGTCTCACCATTTTGTTGTTCCTCTTCCCTTCCCTAATTAAGGTAAATATATACCCAATACACAGGCTACCAAAATCAAATACAGCAGGCAATAAAGCATAGGGGAAAAACCCAAAAGAAAATAGAAATCACATAGTACATTAAAAACAACAACCGCAAATAAAACTTCCTATTTCCATATCTTGGAGTTCATTTTGCTTAGCATCAGCTTATAAGGTTATGTATATGCATAACAAAGAGACTGGAAAATAATAGTTTCATGGACACTATATCATGGAAACAACATGTTAACTGTTTTTGATGATAAAGGAGGAGTTAGGATTGATGAATTCACGGTTCCAATAAAGGAATTTCAAAAGAGTTTTAAAATTATTACAGGTGGGGCTGGGAAGGTGGCACAGTGGTCGAGCGCTTGCCTTGCATGCCTGAGGCCCTGGGTTCACTTGCTCAGCACCACATAAGCAAAAAGAAAAAAAGCCGGAAGTGGCGCTGTGGCTCAGGTGGTAGAGCGCTAGCTTTGTGCTGAAGAGCTGAGGGACAGCGCCCAGGCCCAGAGTTCACCCCACGACTGGACCCCCCAAAAAATTATGGCAGGTAAATTTTAATTTGTTCAAACTTTTTAACAACTTAGCCTATTATGAAAATTTAAAATTGCTTGGGAAAATAGGCTTTCATGCAAAGTAATCAATGGAGACTTAGCTGAGATGGAGCAAAGTGGGTGAAGATGGCTCATTTTCACACTAAACAAACAAACCTCAGAAACCATGCTATAAATCCTGTAGGTTGCCTTGAGAATTGTCCTTACCCAGGAAATCTACTCACTGTGTGAAACAAGGTTGTAGTAGAATTTAAATTCAACCTTCTTAAAAAAAAGACATCTTTAAGTCTTTCGCCCACTTATTTATTGGGCAGTTGTGAAAGACTTAAAGAGAAACTTCTCTGAAGAAGAAAGAAGGATGGCCAATAGACACATGAAGAAATGTCCAACATCCCCAGCCATAAAAGAAATGCAAATCAAAACAACATTGGGATATCACCTCACTCCAGTTAGAACGGCAAAAAACAAGAACTCTAACAACAACAGATGGAGGGGATGTGGACAGAAAGGAACCTTACTTCATTGTTGGTGGGAATGTAAACTTGTTCAACCACTTTGGAAAGCAGTATGGAGGTTCCTCAAAAGACTTCACATAGAACTCCCCTATTACCCAGCAATCCCACTTTTGGGCATCTACCCAAATGTTTACAAACAAGACCACACTAAAGCTACCAGCACAACTATGTTTATTGCAGCATTATTTACTATAGCTAAGATATGGAACCAACCCAGATGCCCCTCAGTAGATGAATGGATCAAGAAAATGTGGTATATATACACAATGGAATTGTATGCCTCCATCAGAAAGAATGACATTTCCCCATTTGTTAGGAAATGGAAAAACTTGAAAAAAATTATATTAAGTGAAGTAAGCCAGGCCCAAAGAAACATAGGTCCCATGGTTTCCCTTATTTGCAATATCTAGTATATGTATGAGTCAAGAGGAAAAGGTCAGATAATGTGATGTCAGGAAAATGAACCCTTAGATATGTATTTTAATGTTTTTTTCTTTCATGCATGTGTTTCTAATGCATTTATAAGATTATCTCTTTGTTTCTTTGTATGTCCCTCCCCCACATTATAACCCCTGCTTTCACTATATTTGATGTCAGTATAACTTGTGGAAGAGATGGGGAAAAACCAGTTGTTTAAGGATACAGGTGGACGTGTTGCAACAATGAGAAGTACAAGTTGTCATGTCCAAAATGAGCTTTACAACGTCGGTGCGGGGGGTGGGGGGGGAGGGGAAGGGGGGTAAGGAGAAGGATTGGGATTGGGGGGGAGGGGGGAGGCTGGGAAGGGATGAGAAGGGTATACAAAGGAGGAGGCTGCAATGCTTGATAAGAAATGTATGCATTATCCTGCCCATGTAATTGTAACCCCTCTGTACAGTATGTTCACAAATAAAATAAAATTAAATTAAATTTAAAAAAGACATCAAAATTTGTGAATTGACTTTAATTAGCAAACAATAATTCTCTGAAAAAGATAATTTGGGTCAATATATTTAGGGAGAAAGTGCCTTCAAAAATTAAAGTAGTTATTGGGTTTACACTTTTCTGTTTGTAATACTTTCTACAATGTCTTTGCATGTGAAGCACTGAACTACAGAAAAAAACCTGATTTTATACATTAACCAATGATTTCACATTTCTTAGTAGCTCATATATATAATATCCTTATTAACATGAGATAGTGAAGACTTCCCTTATTACATAAGCCAAAAAGTTTTGGGATCAGAAAATAATTGAGCAAATTGAAAAGGCAAGAAAACGGGTTCTTAGAGGCCCTAGCTAAGCATATTAGCTTCATCAGTGGAGGGAGGCCAAAATTTTGATATATTGTCTTAATATTTTTGCTACCTAAAGTGATTTTACAGAGCCTATTTAGCTCACTACAATTTAGAACGGATTGAATGAAGACATGAAAATAAATTCCACACCCAAATATAAGACTTTTAAAAGAGAAACCATGAAGATGTAGCAGTGGGGAAGGACTTATAGTCCTTCACCTTCAATAGACTTGAAGCCAAGAATCTGTGATTAGTTGGAAATCAGGCAAGAGCTAAGAGGAGGACAGAGCAATAGGACATAAGAGCACTGTCCTTTTGTAACAGACACTGTCATCCAAGTTATGGATGATTTAACTCTATTCTTTTCCATACATCCTTCTGAGCAAATGCAAGACCGAGAGAAAGATGATCTATTGAAATAATTTTGGAAAGAATAACTTCACTGATCCTGATATGGTATCTAGGGAGAAATCTAAAGAGGGAAGATAAAAGTGAAGTATTCTTCGGTTTCCTCTAAGCATCTTGTTAGCAAATTACATCTTTGAGGTTAGAAGGATTGAACCAAAAAGTGGTGGAGTTCCTATTTTTGAGGGCACTTTAGACACAAGAAGACTTTTAAGGTAAAAGAAAAAAGAAAAAAAGTAAAGCTAAATATTTGTGATCACAGCTTCTTGGTCTGGTATTTTGGAGACAAAGTTTTACAGTAGAGATTGTCCTCATTAACATTGATGCTGAGTTTCCGTGGCACCCAAATGAAAGGGGAAAGTTTAATAGACTCACTTGGACAAGTAAACAGCATGATAGAAAAAAATGGCAAATAATATTTATTAAATTACTTTGAACAATTACTTTGCCAGAACGAAGAAGGAAAAAATATAATTACAAATCACTTGACTTAAAATTATGAATAAAAGTAGTCAAGAGAAATGAGAGAAAACATAGAGGACTGTTTTCTCTCCAGTGGAGTAATGGGTTCTTGATATTGTTTCTTCCATTCTGTCTTCACAAGCTATCAAGTGTGGCTCAGGACTGGAGTATCCAGTTCAGGCCAAGAGAATTCGCAGAAGAAAATATTTGCAGCAGATGTAGGTCATTTATAACCTTAGACAATCTATTTAAATCTGTTAAAAATTCTCCTCTACCCTAAACTGCCTACTTTTAACAGCTTTGTATGCTTTTCCCAAGATTGTCTTCATTAACTATTTAAAATTTTGAGAGGTCATAATCATACTTTATAGAGATTGCTGTTTGGTTGTGCTTTTTGTGTGTTTTTGTTTTTTGTTGTGTTTTTTCACTGAATTTCAAAAGGTTGTGCAAGTGTGTTACAATTAAAGATGTCCATCTAATTGTCCAATGTTCCGCGATCAGAGTCACTCCTTCTATCATTCTCAACCAACCCCTTCTACAAGATTTATTTCCGATTTACCACGTCCTTTCTCACACGTGCACATTGAGTATTCTAGCTGTACTTGCTCCTTGTTCCATTTTCATTCATTCTATGTCTTTACTATTATTCCTCTCTTGTTTCAACTTCCTGATAGTCATTCTGTTAAACTGTCTGCTAGTACTTTGAAAGGTTTATATACATTCCATGGAGTTTATATCCTGCATATACTTGAACTGATGTCAGCTTATATTTCCATAATTCATTCATCTGAAGTAACAATTTGTAAAAGTGGAGACATGAAGCACCTAGACATGATTTAATTCCCCTCCATTTGGAAAATTAATCTGTAGTCAACAAGAAAGTTTAAAAATGGCTTAGAATGTATTCCTAACTACAAGTTTTGTAAATGGTGTTGTACAATGGTTTGTGATTATTTTATTTTACATGGGATAATATTTTCTACTACCTATAAGTTTTGGAAAATGAAGAAAATGAAAATTTACTACTGCAGAGGAATATGATAGAAATAGAAGACATATTTTATGTTTGTCAAATCTCTGATGAGTACCCATATTAAGACTTAAAGTCATATTTCTTATTATGTTAGACACATAGGGAAAACATAAAACACCATATGATAAGGCAACTATTCATGACTTTTTTAAATGTACTTATTATATGATGAAATTTACTTTGTTAGCTAATATTTTGGTTTGAAATATGGGAGGCTGATGTATTTAACAAATTTTCGAAGTCACCTACTGAAAAACACAAATGGTGGGGGGGTAGTATTTCTACACTTTAATGAATGGTTGAACCTGTTTGGCCTTAGTGCTGGGTAAATAAATCAACTCTATTGTAACTTGCTCCCTACACTTGAAAAATTTGTAACGTCACTAAATATTATCTACTTGTAAAGTGTTATTTTGGCAAATGTGATTTTAAAAAGTTTATTTGAAAAGGCATATACTTTCAGGAGATTAAATGTAGGTTATCATTTGTTTGAGAATGACAACATTTTTATACTACAGAACCAAGTTTTACTGAAGTACCAGTGTTTTGAAGCACTAAGGATCTTCTCAATTAATGTTTTTCTAAATTATATTTGACTTCTATGTCAAGTTTTCCTAGTCTTTGTAGACCAATTATGGATCTATCATTCCAGGAACTATTTTTTGGCCTGATGATGCTGGACTGAAATCATTCATTAATCATTAGGAGAGGGGTATTACAAATAATCTTGTGACATTTGTGGTCTTGTTCACTCACATGGGATGGTCATCTGAAAATTGAAAGTTTGAATTACTGTACTTTCACATTTTGTGATTTCATCTTGCATTTTAAATTGCTTTGCATTTCTCAATTGCTTACTGCTAATTCCTGCATTTCAAGGAATTGGGGCCCTGAAATATAGGAAATGAGAAATTGAGATGGGTCTTCAATTACTTTCTGTTGGCATGTTGCATGGGTCTAGGTAAGAACTCTTGCCCTAGTTATCTGATGATGCAGATAACTGGGACCTGGCATCCTAGGACCCGTGGATCCTGTAGAAGAAAAATACCTTTTAGGTATCATATCAGCAAAATTTGGGTATAATCAGTAGGAATGCTTCAGAAATATGGAGAAAAACAGTTTGGGATCAGCAAGTTAAAAAAATAGAGCAGCAGAGTAAAATCCCTTATAGATTGGAGGAAAACAACATTTTTTTTAACATGTGAATTCAGAAACCAAGAACACTTAGAAGGTATCACAGTTTATACCTAAAATATTGTTTTGATACTTTTTATATTTTAATATATATTCTAATCCTGATTATTTATATTCCAATCTATTTATTGGAATAAATATCAAGTAATTTGTCAAATTATCAATTAATTCCAGTAAGATTCACTGTGTGAAATATAAAATCAGCACATATAAATATAAAATATATAAGTATACATAATATAAGAAAATGTTTTACATTGTTCTGTTGTGGTTAAGGTAACAAAGGCAACTGTTTTAAAATATATTTCCATTACCTTTACCTCAGTGTTTGGTAGAATTAGACCTAAAGCTTTACCATTTGGACATGTACAGCCTAGAAGCAAGAGGAAACACTGTGATTAAAACATTACCAATTTAAGGCCTAATAATGAGAAGAAACATATGGACTCCTCCTGGAGCTATGGAATATATTTGGTGATAGAAAATCAGTGGTGTAAGTTCCTGCCTGGTTGGATTTTAGACAGGCCAGGACACTAGGTAATCATGCATATGAAAATTTTTTCACCTTCTTGGCTTTAGCTCCTTTTGAAATGGTAGGGATAATAAATAATTATATTTTGACTAAAATACGTTCTAGTCTGAACAGTTCTGTCTGAACTGTTCATCTCTCTATGATCCCTTATAACTAAGATTAGTTTTGCTCCAGTAAGACAAGCTATGCTGTCAGAGTAAGATATTCTGGTTGGTCTGTTCCTACATGGAAGAAGGGTAATGGGTCAGGCAGACATTTGTGCAAGTAAGACCTCATTTGTGACATTTTTAAGCTGGAGAATTTTAGAAGTAGCTCTTAAGCAAGGCTTACTTTGAATCCATTAGCTCCACAAAGCTAAATCAGTTGATAAGTAAGTACTTGAAAAGCCATCACCTTTGGACCTAGCTATAAAGGCTTCAAAGTATGATCAAATTTCAAATGAAAAAGACTTAAAATAGCTATTGACAAACATTGCAAATGTGAACAATTGAACAAAAAATAACAAGCAATTTAGGTAACAATAAGGTTTCCTTGTTACAAATAGGCAACCAAGGATATATGCCTGTCTTAAGATTACATCATTAACTACTTAAATTTACAGGATACTACATGCTTCAGCAGCACGTTTACCCGAATTACAATGCTCTTGTGCAAGAGCCATGTTAATGATATGAAAATTTGTGAAGTATTCCATATTTTTCATTCTTCGAATGCAAGAAATGAAAAACAGTTATTAAAAAGTTGATTACAAATATACAAGTGTAATAATACATGTAATTCATAGAAGAAAAGTTAGTTTAACATCAATATATTCAATCTTCACCTTTTCAGAAAGGCCTTTACATAGCATAACTTTTATAAAACTTTTGAAATAAGATAACATTGTCATTTTATTCCAAAGAAATAAAATTCCATAAGGACCTAGGAATTAAAGGAATCTTTAACTGTTTCTATATCGAATGCAATCTGAAAGGACACGTTTATTAAGAACCTATATATTATAAAAAAAATGTCGAATTCAAAGTATTATATCAAGGAGAAAATGAAACAGATTATGGATATTATACAAACAGAATACTAAATATTTTAAAATACAGTTTTTTCAGACAAGCATCAGAAATATCTTTAGTTTCTGTACTACTCATTTCAACAGATAAGTTAAAATTATTTCTTATTAAAAATAAAAAACTCTACAGAAATCATTAGTATACAAACAACTCGAATATATTTTGACATCAAACTCAGGCAATTCACTTGGAAGAATACCATGCAATCCATGAATTTTTAAAGTAAGATATTGTTGTTGCTTTGTATTGTTAAAATATTTTGTATGGACACATAGGATGGACTGGCAATTTTGAAATTTAAGAAACTTAACCAAACCATTAGGACTTTAGAGAACAATTTGTACAGCCTTCCAGAACTTCAAAGAAGTAGTGATACATACTTATTCTTTTGGCAATATCAAATGCAGTTTCTTCCAAGTTGTGCTTCAGACCTGGTTTGATATAATGGTTCAAGAGAAAGAGATCTAGTATAACTTTGCTGTTTCTATTCCCAGGAGCAAGATGCAAGGGGGTCAAGAGGCCTTTAGTTTGTCCATTGGTATCTGCATCATGATGAAATAAAGAAACCACTCTAGTATTATTCCATGTATAAGTACTGTGCAGGGGTGTCCAGCCATTGACAATTATTACATGAATATCTACCTGGAGCCACCAACTCATGGAAAATGTCTAAGTGTCCACTGTAGGCTTCTCGATGAAGAGGGGTACACTCATTGTTATCTCCAGTATTCACATGAGTGGCCTTTTTGGAAAGTTGTCTCTGCACTGTAGTAAGGCGATTATTTTCGGCAGACCAAAGAAGAAATTTGATTGAATCCTTCTCCATTTTTTCTTGCAATTGATACCATTTCTCACTTTTTTTTCTTGTTCCTCATCTTCATCAGAATTGCCTAGCCAGAAACTTTGAGTGCCAGTGAGAATGAGGTGTCCATGTATATCCCCAATAGTTCACATTGGATGAACTGGTCAAAAAAATCCGGTGAATTTTCTGCATCTGTTTGTTTCACTATTATTTATTTTGTCTTTTATCCTTTTTACTATTCTAAATTATTCTAACTGGAGAGTCGGGAATTGGTAGAGAGCAGAGGAAAGATTTTCCTCCGTATTCAAAGGTACAGACTGAAAATGAGGACCAGTGGTGTCTTCATGTGCAGCTTATTCTAGGAATGAGAAAATAGGAAATAAAACCTTCTATGTAAATTAGTTGGGAAATGGCAGAGCAGAAAGTGAAATGATGCAACCAAAAATATAAAAGCAAAATAAATTAGGATAATTATGGAGCAATCATATTACCTATGTGAACCATGAAAGGGAGAGAAGAAGAGAGAGACAGATGTGCAATGATCTAGCTAGCCACAAAATACATCCCTCTGATGAATTTATAGAGCAAACAATTTTATTTTTTAAAAGAGATGGAAATAAAATTTAAGATCAGATGTTTCCATTGTTTTTAATTATATTTTTATTATCTTAAATACTTGGACAATGGAATTTCCATTCAACAAATCAGTTTTTTTTAAAGTATAATGGATCTTTATATAACTTTTCCACACCCTTCCAAACCTCACCCCACCTTAATTTTTCCTAGTTTCATACTATGTACATTGAATATTATACTTTCCCTCTCTTCCTCCATAACTCTCTTTATTCCTTCCTTTTGACTTCCCCTCACATCTTCCATGTGATAGTTTCCTGATATATATTTTGTTGGATTAAAAGTTCACTTTTATAAGAAATTACACCTTTGAAATACTCCGCCGCAAATAGCATGCTTTGGTTAATATTTTTGTGTAAACTTGTAATAAAGTTCTAGCTTCCAAATATGAGACAGAACATGGGTCCTTTGTGTGTCTGGTTCTGACTTAGTTTAATTGATATAGTTTTAGATCTATCCATTTTGTTGCAAATGATGTAACAGTCTTCATAATGGATGGATGCAATCCAATTTTGTATAGGTGCCACACTTTCTCCAACCATCACTCCTCCAAAGAGCATCTGGGCTGTTTCTGTAACTTGGTGAATATTGCAGCAGTGAACATGGTTTTGAAAGTGATTTTACTGTAACTTTTTGAAAGAATTCATCACTGCCTTTATGGGAGCAATCCTCTAGCCAGTTTTCCAGAATAAGCACATCCCTCCCTTCACCTTCATCACAATGTATTGCAAGTCTTTAGAAACACAATTCCTCTTACAGGTCTCAATAAGCTAAAACCACACTGTGCCCATATTCTTTCAATACATTATTTCATAAATGTTCATATAATTTAGTGAGAACCTTCTATGTACTTTCCTAATGTGGAAATGAGGGACATGACAGAGTAAAAGTAAGAAATATGCAATTTAATTAGGTATTATCACATTTAAAATCATTTTCAGCTCTAATTCATAGCCTCACATAATATTATTTTAATCTTTATTTGATTACTTCAACTAACCCGTAAATTATAACAAGTGAGTTAAAAGCAAAGACAAAAAGTGTGGCTTGATTTTGACACTCATGTGTGAGTTTGCACAATATGGGCAAATAAATTGATAGGAATTAATACCTCTTATTCATTTTGTTAACGTAGAGATGGTTTTCCCAAACTTATTCTCGCAATTCGTATTCCATTCAGCAACAAGAAACATGTGATAATTTCCTTTGTTTTGCTCCTTATTAACTTTTGTTTCCATTTTATTTTATAATGGATGGTTTTATAAATCTACTGTAGATACAAAAATATGTTAAAATATTTCTATCCATATGCATTGATATATATATATATATATATATATATATATATATAAAAACACACACATATATTACACGGGTTATAATGATAATGAATAACTTCAGTAACTGTACAATTTACTAAATTATTATACTATCGGCGGCTATTGCCTGGCATCCTGGTTGCTCGGGAGGCTGAGATCTGACAATCATGTTTTGAAACCATCCTGGACAGGAATTTCCAGGAGCCTCTTATCACCAAACAACCAACAGAAAATCAGAATTGGAACTGTGGCTCAAAGTAGTAGAGTGGTAGCCTTGAGAGAACAATCTCAGGGACATCATCCAGGCTCGTAATTCAAGAAAAACAATCTACGCAAATAAAATCTATTCAATTTACACTTGTGTAAGTAAAATATTTCCATCACTCAAATGCACAACCATGCTCATTTGCAAGGTAACTCTGTTTTGTCTAAAGTACCCCAAAGCATTTTCACTTAAGTTGAAAGCTTTGCACCATGGGTTCATTCTCTCTCATGCATTTTTCCATTCAAATACTCAAATCTCAAAATTATTCAATTATTTAAAATCATAGCTTTTTACTTTAATACCCATAATATTAAAGTTTGAATTGAGTGTCTTGTGCCCCCTAAATGGGTGTTCTTATCACTTTGTCATGTCTCCAGCCCTAAATTATCCTGATTATCTTTCAGATACTTGTGTATGATCTTGGGCTCAGTCCACGTTATGTTATTCTTCCTGGAATTTAGAATAACAGGTGCATGGCATTGTGTATATATCTTTCTGTCCAGTCTGGGCTTTAACCTCTATCCTCACAAGAGTAGACTCCCATGTAGTCAGGATTTTCATAAGCTTGTCATAGCTGATGTTTTTTTAAGTCTTTTATTTCCTGCAAGTTCTTGAGTAATGAATTAATTTGTTTCCTTGGGTTGTTTTATTTCATTTGAATGTATGTGTTGAGTTGTTCCTCACTTTTCCCTTTGTTTCTTTCAATCAAGTTCTTACCTAAAGTTCTGAGAAACCAATTCTTATTTTTCACGATAGTCAATGTGAACATGCTGCATTCCAAAGCAATTTCAGTAATATTTAAACACCTTCATATCTATGAATGGTATATAAATGATAAGTGCTGTGAAGGGTCTTTTTATTTTCACAGCAGTCTTTGTCATACACAGACAGACCATGAAACTTATGAAGATAATAAAACTACAGATGCTAGCAAGGAGAAGGAAAACCTATTATTAATTGTTTGACAGAGGCTTCCCTTCTAGTGAAAGAAATACGTTGCTTGATGCAGGATTTCACAAAATTATATTGCTTGGAGGAAGCTAAACAATCATCTAATTCTACAGAATTGAGGGAGATGAATCGACCTTCTGAATAATTTACATTTGGGTCAAATAAAAGCCTGCTTCCAAAAAGAGAGTTGACTTTAGAGAAACAAGATGAGTTGTATGTAAAGAGGTTCTTAGCTGATTTTGTTAATTTGTAAACTAATACTGGGAAATAGATTACAGCAAGGTAAAAAAAAAAGAACTTCGCATTGAAATACTCATTTGTGTGTGTGTGTGTTTGTGTGTGTGTGAGAGAGAGAGAGAGAGTGTGTGTGTGTGTACACATGCACGCATATACACGCAGGGGCATGTGCAAGTGCTCATTCATTCATTCATCATTCCTGAGGCTTGATAGTGCCTAGGCACTCTCCCTAAGCTTCTGTCACCGAGGATAGTGGTTTAACACTTGAGCCATTGTTCCACTTCTGTTTTTTTGAGATAATCGCATTTATTTTCAAGATTGGACTGGCTTTGAATAGTGGTCTTCATATCTCAGCCTCCTGAGTAGCCAGCTAAGCTTATTCAGCCTCTAAGTAGCTAGTTAACATTGGGCCTGTCCTCTATGCTTCAATGCTCTTTTATTCATTCTTGTCCTGAGGTGTTCACATGCCTAAGTAATATATATGTCTAGTTGCTTTAAAAAAATACTCTTACTGCTTGGCAGTAGGGGCTTCTATCTGAACTAACTATTGAGGAGGCTTGAGAACAGAACCCAGGCCAAAAGTTTAGTGGACTTCCTTCTCAATCTATAGCTAGCTGCATTGTATTATTTCCACCATCCTGCACTATTTACAGGTTAAGATTGGAAGGACTGCAGAATCCAGGCCAGCCAAGGTAGGAATCTAGACAAGTTGGTTTGCAACTCTTATGCCATTGGTAATGAGAAGGCTAAAAATACAGATCAGGTGCTTGTTCTTGTGGAAAGGGAACCCCTATCCTAAAATTAACCAGTCTAACAAAAGCAATACCCCAAGTTGAACACAATTTCTCACAACCAAAATAAGTATATACATTAACATCCAAAACTTACTACAATCTGCTCTTTGTTCTAATATCAGCTTCATCTGATTATCATATGATGTGAAAGAATCGTTTCTTCATTAAACTTATTATATATTTAAAAAGACCTAGAAAATTCTTTCTCACTTATTAAGTGCAAACGAATGGCAAATTGCCTCATTTCTTACATACTTAACTACCACTATAAATTCATCTTATGATTATTATAAATAGTAATATATTCTGATTTATTACTTTAGTTTGTAACAGTTTTTAATCTTTTAGCTTTTCTGCTTAAGTTGAAATATTTAAATACTATTATCAAATTATATTACTTGGGTAATTAGGGCAGTTTTCTAAAAAGTTTTTAACCAATGGCTTCTAGTAATTCTGTTTTTTTTGGGGGGGTGTGTCTGGTCCTGGAACCTGAACACTGGGCCTGGGCGCTGTCCCTCAAGGCTACCTCAAGGCTAGCACTCAACCACTTGAGCCACAGCGCCACTTCTGGCTTTTTTTTCTGTTTATGTGATTCTGAGGAATCGAACCCAGGGCCTCAAGCATGCAAGGCAAGCGCTCTACCAGTTAACCAACTACCTACCTCTCTTCAAATTCTTAATTGGTATATTATTTAGTTTATTTTTAATTTCAATTTAATTTTATGGTAAAAGTAATGTACAGAGGGGATACAGTTACTTAAGTAAGGTAATGACTACATTTAGTATGGAAGGAACATTGTTATCTCTTCCATTGATTTTTTTGAACACACAAAAAAAACTACTGATGTTTCTCCTGTTGTTATTGACCAATGGATACTTTTCTTTCTTTGTTCATGCATTTTTTATTATAAAATTGATATACAGAGGGTTTACCGTTACTTAAGTCAGCTAAAGAATACACTTTATTTTCTAAATTTCAAATTTTGAACTTCTTTTGTTTTGTTTCTTTAGTGTAATTCTTTTTTCAAAGTTGTAGATTAGTTAATTTAGCTTTGCATAATTATAACACATGTAAATTATTCAGACATATATTTTGCTTTCAAAATAGTTAACATGTGAATATGTAAAAAATTATTTTCTTAAATTTTATATGGTTGGTGAATTTAAATAATTTTATTTTGTTATAGTCCTAAACATATTTGTCCATGTAACAAATGCTGTATTTTCAAGAAGCACATACTTTATTAAAAAGGCCTTATTACCTGGTCACTTTTTGGAAATATTTGTACTTGAATTAAAAAAAAAAGTTTGAGCTAGGCATAGCAATTTGTGGTTTCAAATTTCTAACTATGGTGGGAAGTGTAAATAGGGTTTGTGATTCGGGAGAGATTGAGGAATTATGAGACCTTATCATAAAATTTCCAGAGTGAAATGATTAGAGATATAGCTATCCCTAGCAAGATATAGAGCACTTGGTTATCATCTTCTAAATCTTGAGTTAAAACAACAGTAACATCAATCTTTTGTCAAACTAAAAGGACAAATATTTCAAAATGTTTATTATTTAAAACTTGTTTGTAAAGTTCTCATGTCTTTTATTTCTTAATTTTCAATTTACTCAATCTATAAGAATCCAAGTATCTTGTGACTATTTTATTTCTACTAAACTTTTAAATAGTATGAACAATACTATGATTTCATATATTAAAATACTTTTATATTTGTGATAATTTCCTTTGTTTAATATAATAACAATATTCCAAATGTGTGTATGTGGTGTGCATGTGTGTTTATGTGAATTTTGTGTGTGTGTGCTTTGTGTTTACTTTGCAATGTTTGGGAGATCACACAATTGCTTCACATATGTTAGGCCAATGTTTTACCACTGAGCTATTCTATCAAGTTATAATACAAATTGTATTATAAATTATGACTTCTAAATTTTCATTCCTAGTATGTTTTTTCAAAATTGTATATAAAATGTGATCCATCTTCTATCCACATTAGCAATTGTCATTGTTATTCTTTCTCTTATTTCTTTGAAAATGAATTATATTACTATTACAATTTCTTTACATTGTAACAGCTTTATACAATGCTTTATTTTCTATTTTATTTTTCCAAACTATCAGGTGGATTAAAAAGAAACTAGATTCAGGACACTTTATTTTTCTCCTTGTCTTCTCTGAAGTCTTTCTGTTTTTTTGAAACAATACCAATGACATACAGCTCCTATGTGGTCCCCCTCTCACTCTCTTCTGCAGTATAGCTCAAGTCGTTATCATTCAGCTTTATTATGCTGTACTGTTATCTAAATCTTATCTCATTCCTTAATTAATTTTAGTTGCATTGAGCAGTCTCTAAAGACATTTTCTATATATAATATCAGGGGTGTGTATTTTCACAAGGTGTGAAATATGAGTGCCTATGAAATATTTAGATATCTCTAGAATATTGGTCCACCTGCTCAATAATCTCGTATGTAAATTCAAGGAATACAGGTCAGTCAGAGCAATCTTGTAAAATGGTGTAGCTTGAGCCTTCATACTAGATTGAATAGTATTACCATGTTTAGTAGTGAAGACAACATAGTTCAACTATAAGAACAGACACATAGAATAAAGTAACAGATTTGTCAAAAATAAATTCTTAGTTTTATGGTCCACAGATTTTTGAAAAGGATGTTATGATTTTATGAAATAAAAACAGAATCTTAAATGGTTGTATTGCCACTATTGCCTCTCTAGATTTAAAGAACGATCTTAGACTACAACCTCAATCCTTTGTTTTTCTGTTTGTATGTCAGTCATGGGGTTTGAACTCTGGGCTTTTGCGCTATCCATGTGCTCTTCAGCTCAAGGTGAGCACTCTACCGCTTGAGCAACATCAAAACTTCCAGTTTTGTAGTGGTTTATTGGAGATAAGTGTCTCATGGACTTTCTTGCCCGGGCTGGCTTTAAACCACGATCCTCAGATCTCAGCTTCCCGAGTAGTTGGGATTACAGGCGTGAGCCACTGGCACCTGGCCTACCTCAAACCTTATAAAGAATGACTATCAAACTAAATGTGAGATGTAAAAACCTATAAAACCTAAATGTAAAAATTCATGACATTGATCAGTAAAGGTTTCTAAAAATTTGACATGGAAAATATTACTGGCTAAAGAAAAGCAAGAACTGGATTATATCAAGTGATAATCTTTCATAATTAAAGGGACACTATAACAGAAATGAAAACATATCCAACAGAGGGCACGTATTTGTTAATGTTACAATGTTAATGCTACAATGATTCTGAAACTTAAGTATTTTTATATCTTCTAATCTATATAAATTTTTCCTGAATAGGATATTTATTTAAATAACATATGTAAATCAATAGCCAATAGG
The DNA here is from genome assembly GCF_019054845.1 of Dipodomys spectabilis. Taxonomy (NCBI): domain Eukaryota; kingdom Metazoa; phylum Chordata; class Mammalia; order Rodentia; family Heteromyidae; genus Dipodomys; species Dipodomys spectabilis. Next base: position 1,700,295 of record NW_024870854.1, on the reverse strand, counting down.
AGGAGCATATGAATTAAACTCCTTTTTAGTGTCTAAGAAATAATAAAAAGAAAACTCACTAGTATGACCATAATATAAAAAGAGGAGGCAAAATATAGTAATGCATTTGTGGAGAAATTGATATATTTCTCATTGTGATCGATTTGTATAATACTGCAGTCATTTTAGCAAACAAGTTTTCAAGCCTTCAAAAGGTGAAAAAGAATTGTATAGGATCCACGCATTACACTTCTATGAATGTATTAAACAGAAGTAAAAAACATTTTTGGACAGAGAATGTAGTTAATTGACAGTGAACTTGTATAGTATGTGTGAGACCCTGGACATGATCCCCCAAATATAGAGGATGTATGCTGGGCAAATTCCGGTAACTGAATTTTATCTATTTTATTGTCTGTTCTAAAATTTACAGCATTTCTATTTGAAGAAATGCAAGTTTGTGAAAACTAGGCTTTGAAAACCTATGAAGGTACAATTTACTTCCAAAGCACTAAAATGTATACAATAAAAGGTGATAATATATTGTAAGTGAATTACATGTCAGGAAAAAAAAACTATTGTTAAAACTTCTTCACACAATGCAGAATAGCTAAAAAGATGTTTTTGGTGTTGGCTAAAAACTCTTTCTAAACTACTGCATTTAAAACAAAGATGTGGGGCTGGGAACGTGGCTCAGTGGTACAGCCCTTGCCTTGCATGCTCAAGGCCCTGGGTTCGATTCCTCACCACCACATAAGCAAAACAAAAAAAGCCGGAAGTGGGGCTGTGGCTCAAGTGGTAGAGCGCTACCCTGGAGCTGAAGAGCTCAAGTGCCCAGGCCCAGAGTTCAGGCCCCACGACCAGACCCAAAAAAAAAAACAAAACCAAAAAACAAATATGTGATTTCTGTTTATTTTGAAGGTATTTTGTCCGTTTGAATTTATACAGAGATAACATAATCCAAAAGTATATGTGATAACTGGAATACCTATACCTAGGAATTATGCATCACTTCTAAGTAATTTATTTTTATTTTTATTTTTTTATTGTGAAAATACTGTACAGAGGGGTTACAATTACATGGACAATTTAATGAGTATATTTCTTATCAAGCATTGTAGCCTCCTCCTTTGTTTCCCCTTCCCATTCCTTCCCATCCTCCCCCGCCACGCCACCCAATCCTCCTCCCTACACCCCCCACCAAAGTTGTAAAGTTCATTTTTTGACATAAGGACTTGTATATCTCATTGTTGCAATGGGTCCACCTGTATCCCTATTTCTTTCCCATGGTTTCCCTTATTTGCAATATTTAGTATATGTCTGAGTCAAGCAGAAAGTTCAGATAAGGTGATGTTAAGGAAATTAACCCTAAGATATGTATTCAAATGTTTTTTTTTCTTTCATGCAATTGTTTCTAAAACATTTATAAGATTATTTCTTTGTTGTTTTGTATGTCCCTCCCCCACAGTATAACCCCTGCTTTCACTGTATTTGATGTCGGTATAATTTGTAGAGGGGAAGGGGAAAAACTTCTAAGTAATTGAGAAACTTTTCTGGAAGAAACTTTTAGGAAATGACAGAAGACATCTATGCATCTGCATTTTATGAAAGTCATATGTTACTTGCTCAATCAAATGGCTTATCTCTACCTTACTAGGAAAAACGTATTATCAAGATAAGAGCCAAAAGCAGTGAAAAGAACAAAATACACAATCATCTTGATTTATTTGTGAAAGTAACAAATGAAATAAAACAATTCCACTCAAGCGACTCCAATATTAGTATATGTGAAGATGTTCCTGAATGCCAATATCCATTAAATTTTTGGAATTTTAATTTCTACTAACATATGAAAACTAGAAGAAGAAAACAAACATAGACTTAGAGTGAACCAGCCTTGAAATCATTTTCTTAATTGTTTTGAAATTACAGAAGAATTGAGACTCCTTTGCTTTGGAAACCATTTAAAAATATTTATCAAATGATAATTCAAATACCAAGCAAGAGTAATTTTATATAATCATTATAAATATCATTTTATTACTTTTGTAAAATAGAATAAAAAAAACCAGTCCCAATATATGACCTACCTATCATTATTATTAACTTGTAATCATTACCTAAATATCTTAAACAATTTAAATAGTCATGTCTTTAACATAGACTTAAATATTTTATACTTTTTTACTTAACATTTTTCAGGGGTATGTATTCATGTTTCTAAGAAATATTCACAGCAGTTAAAAGAGGCTTTTGTGAAATTAATGTGATACAATTGTTGTTGTGGGTGTTGTTTGCAAGGCCTGGGCATTGTCCCTAAGCCTTTTTATTGTCAAAGACAACACTCTATAATTTGAGGAAAAGAGCTAATTCCTGTTTTTAGTGGTTAATTGGAGATAAGAATCTAACAAGTACTGTTCGGTCTGGGCTAATTTCGAAAACAATTCTAAGATTTCAGCACACAGAATAACTCATATTATAAGGGTGAGTTAGCGGCACTTGGTTTCATGAAGTTATTTATTAATTATAATTATGTTTTAAGATGTTTGTTTCACTATGATGTATATCATTCTGCAAATAAATTTAGATATATGTATATATTTCTGATGACAAATAATCTCTAAAAATGAACTATTCTACACATAACATATATATATATATATATATGACAGACTCCCTCTAAAACATTTATGTTAGTATTTTTACCTTTTTCATTTCAAAGATATACAGTCTATTTTTCTAAAAGTTTCCTAGAATAAAATAACTAATATTTCAATATAAAGTAGTTTATTACTTTCAAGGGAATTTTAGGTATACACATGATATTGTAGTTACATTTACAGTATATTACTTGAAAAGGTCCTGCCCAAACTCTTAAATATTTGTTTGTAGTTAAGGAGAGAGAGGAAGTTAATTAATACTGATTAGGAATTTGCAATGCTTCAAAAAATCTATTCCATAATTTGTTATAAGCACACAGTCAAGTTACCTGATATGGTTTAGTTTTTTTGTTTATTTATTCAAAATTTCAATATGGATCCATGCACAGTGGTAACATTAAAATTATTAATCAATAGACAAATAATAGTAAAATCATAGACACATATCCGACGTTCAATAATTAGCACTTATGATGCTAATAATAATTTGGATGGAGTGTAGCCTAACAATGACGATGTTGTGATTGAAAAGAAAAAAAAAACTTTAATTATCTTTGAAGCTAAATTTCCCACATTGAGTGCATAGTTATAAACAGCGTTGGATGACATACAATAACAAGAGGAAGGCTGGGAAGGTGGCTCAGTGGCAGAGTGTTGGCCTTGCCTACATGAGGCTCTGGGTTTGATTCCTCAGCACCACATAAGCAGAAAAGGCGGGAAGTGGCACTGTGGCTCAAGTGGTAGTGTACATTGAGCTGAAGAGCTGAGGGACAGTGCCAGGCCCAGAGTCCAGGCCCCATGATGAACCAAAAAAAAAAAAAAAAAACCAGAATAAAAAGAGGAGAGTTTCAATATCAAGAAATACAATCACATAAACAGGTAGAGACAGTAAAAACCCTAATGTTATGCCAGCAGTCTTTCTAATGTATACTCACTGTTCTTGGTGATATTATTTTCTTATAAATAAAATCTATTATGTCCATATTTTGATGGACTAAGATGTAGGTTTCAACTTAATGTGATTAGTTCAGATAACTTTCTCATATAGACACTACTCAATAACCAATGTTTCCAATGATATATTACGAGTATGTTCTTCAGTACAGCTGTAAATACATGACACAATATACATAATACCACTTACTTATCTGCAGTTACCATAAAAGGACACAAGCTGCAGAGCCAGGAGTTAAAATTTATTTTTATTTCTTCATGAAACTATTTCTGACTTTATACCAACAAACTGAATTTGACTCTTTCCTTATTTGTAAGCTAAGGTAGAAAATGTAAGGACTGTTTACTTTCTTTTTCCTTGCTCTAGAAGTCAATATTTATATTCTTCAATATTTCTAGTAGATTACATCCATTTACAGATGAGAAATATAAGACCAACAGTCAATGTTGTGAGTAAATAATGGTACTAGAATTTTTGTCTGAGTTCTTCACTCTGTGTGCTTACAAGGAGAGCCATTTGGTGATGGAGAGGACCAATATGAAAAGACTATGGGGAAAAATGCATACTTTGTAAACAGTTGTTTTAGGACTGAGTGACTGTTGATGAGTATTTGCAATAGGCTGGTGTCAGGGGTATAAAAAGGGGTACATAGATATTACATTAGTTACAGAAACTGAGAAAATCTTGATCGTTCATCTAATGGATGGAGGTAGGGTAAGAGGAACTCTAAAGTGTTTCCACATGTCTGTCTCCTAACTATGTTAGTTACATTCTTGATGATAAGGACTACAGGTGGAAAAGATGGATTTAGAGGAAAAAACTCTCTGATTGTTCTAAGGTTTATGTAAACAGATGCAAAGATAGGTCTGTTTGAACATCATCAAAATATCCACGAACATGAATATGAAAAATAATAATAAAATCAGGGACATTATTAAAGGGAAGAGGAAAAGGAAAGTTCTGCTGAAAGTGTGAACAATGTGAGTATCAGTGTGGATAAGATTGGAGGAAAGAGATAAATAAGGAAACAAAAAAGTAATAAACACAGATTTACAGAAGAAAAGGAAGGAAAGAATTTTCAGGAAGATATTGAAGAAAATCTACTATTTGGATTTGAAAAGTAAAAGGACATAGACAAGTTCAATAAGAACAGTGTTTTGGTGAAAGTCATATTAATAAAATGTTGAGATATGAATGTGAAGACATAAAATTCTGGATCCATAAATTCAACAGGTCCTGTTGATTCTAAATGTTGGGAACAAATGCTTTTATCCTGACCTTAGAAATATTATACAGATATAACTCATGAACTTTTTTTAGAGGTATTCTCTGAACATTTTTGAAAACTTTATTTAGCCAGGAGATTATAGATTGAACTAAAACACAGACAAGTCTACTTTGTCCTATAGTTCCAATTATTGACCCATCTATCCATATCAGTTTGGGATGTTATTGAAATATATTTAGATATGTTTGGATATCTTATCAGCCTACTCATTATAAATGTAGGACAAGTAACACCAAGTATTAGATTGCACATACAGCTTTACTGATGTGACTGAAGACTCCTCGAATAGATTCTTCTTTAAAATAGAAAATTCCTCAATCGCCATTGACAGATCATAACTGGTCTCTTTTTAACTTGGAAGTTATAGATTATATCATTTTATACTCTAACTAGGGACAATGATCTGCTGTCAGTTATTTTCTTCTCTTACCCTTCTTTTTCCCTTCTACTTACATAATTATTCTTTAAAGAGACATAATTGAGCTTGCATTTCTAAATTCTTCAAAATTATCTGAACTAATTCATACTTCTGGCAGCCTCCTATATCTTTCTCAAGGGAAATATTTTTTCACTACCATTTTTATCCTATATGATATTGGATATCTTCCTGCCTAATTCAGTGCAAGATATACATTAGACTCATTCAGATATCTTAACAATTGTACCACCATAAAATACTATCTTACTTGGAAATCATGACATGAGTATATCTGGTGAGCTGGCATCTGTCATTTTTGAATGGCTTCAAGTGATACTTACATGCAATCATGTTTTAAACCAACATATCACTCATTAGATGAACGAATTGACAAAATGTGGTTTATATATGTACGGAGGAATTCTATGCTTCCAATTCATAAGGAAATGGAAAGACTTGAAAAAATCCTAAGAAAAATAAGCAAGACACAAAGACAGATTCCATGGTTTCCCTCATTTGTAATAATTAGGAAATATCTAGGGTAGTCCTAGCAGATGAACAGAATGGCTCAATAGCTATGCATAAATGAACACAAAAAAATGATACTGAGCAAAATAAACTCCTAGACATGGAAAGAGAGGTTTTTCTTTGTGGTTGTTGTTTTTAATCTACTATGTGATTTCTTTTTTCTTTTGTGTTTTCCTCTATGGTGTGTCCACTGTTGTATTTGATTTCAGTATCCTGTGTATTGTATATATATATATATCTTCATTTGACAAGGGAAGTGGAACAATAAAATGGCGAGACAAAGGACTAAAGGCAAATCAATGCAATAGCAATACTCACAAGACAACATGTTAGAAATTTACATTATGATTTGTGAGGAGTATTGGGGTGAAGGAAAAGTGTGAGAAAAATGAGGGAGGGGTAAAAATTTTGACATATTATGTATTCACTAACTTACAATTACTGCAAGACTTCTATATATCACCTTGACAATAAAATTAAGTTAAAATGAGCTGCATAAAATATAATTTCACTGTATTGGTATAATAAATATTATTCTATGTGTATTACCTTTTAAAAAATGAACATTTTGCCTGCTAATTTGAATTAGCTCTTTCTTTATCGGAGGGAATTCAACTTGAATGTTATCAAAGTATACAATATTTTCAGAATAGACTTGCCATTATTTTGAAAAAAACATTATTTTAGTATTGTCTCATACTAAAACAGAAAACAGTTCAATTCTATGGAAACTCCTAAATTTGAAAACTGACTAATTGTTAAGAGGACAGAATATATCTGTTCCTCAACATTCCTATGACTACTAACTACTCATTTTCAAATTCTGAACATGCCATACCAGAGACAGGCTTGGCTTACTTTTCAATATAATTTTTTCCAAGTTTTTCCATTCCCTAACAAATGGGGCAATGTCATTCTTTCTGATGGAGGCATAGAATTCCATTGTGTATATATACCACATTTTCTTGATACATTCATCTACTGAAGCACATCTGGGTTGGTTCCATATCTTAGCTATGGTAAATAATGCTGCAATAAACATAGATGTGCTGGTAGCTTTAGTGTGGTCTTGTTTGTAAACATTTGGGTACATGACCAAAAGTGGGATTGCTGGGTCACAGGGGACCTCTATGTGGAGTCTTTTGAGGAATCTCCATATTGGTTTCCAAAATCGTTGAACAAGTTTACACTGCCACCAAGAGTGCAATAAGGTTCTCTTCTGTCCACATCCCCTCCAGCATCTGTTGTAATTAGAGTTCTTGATTATAGCCATTCTAACTGGGGTGAGGTGGTATTTCAATGCTGTTTTGATTTGCATTTCTTTCATGGCTAGAGAGTTTGAGCATTTCTTCATGTGTTTATTGGCCATCCTTCTTTCCTCTTCAGAGAAATTTCTCTTTAAGTCTTTAGCACACTTATTTATTGGGCAGTTGATTCTTTGAAGATTTGTTGTTGAGGGATTTAATTTTTTAAGTTCCAGGTATATTTTAGATATGAGACCTTTATCCATTGTATGGCTAGTGAAAATCTTCTCCCAATCCATGGGCTTTCTAGTGATCTTGCTAGCTATGTCCTTTGCCAGGCAGAAAATCTGCAATTGCATGCAATCCCATTTGTCCAACAATTTTTTGATTTTTTTTTTTTGTGTGTTTCTGGGTTTGCATTAAGAAAATTTTGGTCTGTACCAAGGAGACCTAGGGTTTTTCTTATTCCATCCTGTAATGTTCCAATAAATACCCAAGAGAAATATCTGTAGGTAATGGCCTCCAAACAGGCTGCTCTCAAGACTTGTAGGAGATCTAGGTATTGGGAGACCCTCAGGGGCCCACTGGAAAATACTCTTCCTAGAGCCACAAAGTAAGACCAAGCAGGCTAGGTGTTGGTCATGTAGCTTTTACTCTGGGCCTGGGCACTGTGCTCCAGCTCTTCAGCTTACCACTTGAGCTACAGAGCCACTTCTGGTTTCTAGAGGTTCCTTGGAGATCAGAGTCTCCCAGACTTTCCTGCTCAGACTGGCTTTGAACCTCAATCCACACATCTCATCCTTCTGATGAGCTAGGAGTACAAGTGTGAGCTACTGGGGCCTGGCTGATCTGGCCTTTCACCACAGTGGACTAGGAACTCTTGAAAGCTCTTCTTTACTTTTTACGTGCCAGTACTGGGGATTGAACTCAGGGGTCTGGGCTCTGGTCTCTTAACTTTTTCCCTCAAGGTTAGCTCTCTACCAATTGAGCCACAACTCCATTCCTGGCTTTTGGTAGTTCATCGGCAAGAAGAGTCTCACTAATTTTCCTCCCCTGAACTGGCTTGACCCACGATCTCTATCTCAGTCTCCTGAGTAGCTAGGATTTACAGGGGTTGAGCCACTGGTGGCATTGGGCTAGAAGCTTTTCTTAAGCAAGCATTCTCCCCTGCATTTGTACTGACTCCTCCAGGCAAAGGAATTCTGTGGGTCAGGATCTGTGAAAAATAGGCTTCCAGCCACCAGAAATGGCAGGGGTCTGTGGTGAAAAGCCAAGCTATTCTTCTCCTGGGCCCCCTTCTTGGACCCCAACCTCTGCCCTGTGACTCAAGTACAAACCTTGGCCCAGCCATGAATGTCCTGACAGACTCTTCTGAAGCCACAGAACCTTCATTCCACCCACACTACCTGCTCTACAGCACACCTCAAGACCTTTGCCCATGCTGTACCTTCTGCCTGAGGCTCTCTGTCCTGTATCCACATCTTAGAACTCCTGTGGAATTTTGGCATTGACTATAGCACCTCCTGAAGCAAGTCTTATCTTCCCTTATCTCTCTTTTTTTAAATAATGAGTTGCTAGAGATGGAACTTGTGAAAGGTGACTGGCAAATGCTCTATCATGATGTTTGTTTGTGTTTGTGTGTGTGTGTGTGTGTGTGTGTGTGTGTCAGTCCTGGGGTTTGAATTCATGGCCTGGATTCTATCCGATCCCTGAGCTTTTGTGCTCAAGGCTAGCACTGTACTACTTGAACCATATCTCTACTTCTGGCTTTATGGATGTTTAATTAGAGAAAAGTGTCTCATATAGACTTCCCTGCTTCCAATTGGGATCCTCAGATCTCAGCCTCCTGAGTTGCTTACAGAGGTGAGCCATCAGCAGCTTCCCTCTACTCTACTTCTTTCCTATAACCATGGCCCTCCTATGAGTCCCACAAGAATATGTCATACCAGGCTCATTTTTTTTCTTTTTGCCAGTCTTGGGTCTTGAACTCAGGGTCTGGGTATGTTCCTGATCACCTTTTGCTCAAGTCTAGCACTCTATCACTTAAGCCACAGTGCAAATTTTGGCTTTTTCTATTTCTTTGGACTGAGGAATTGAACCCAGGACTTAGTGTGTGCTAGGTAAGCACTATACCACTAAGCCACATTCACAGCCCAAGGCTCACTTCTCATGGGAGTTATGAGGGTGGGATTTATTGGCATACCCCTTTTGGCATAGAAATTGCTATTTAATATCTTTGCCAAGATTTGGGACCAGCCTGAGACTTGGCAATGACGAATGATAAATGAGTGATAGTCACCAGGCCCCAGAGGTCTAGACTCATATCCTACAGAGGGATAGAGACTATGGAGCCAGAAACTTCGACAACTCCTACAGTCTAGGAACTGTGGTCTCCCTGGAGGCAGTGGCTGACTGCTACGTGTCCCGATGGTAGATTTCAGCCAGAATATAAGGCTTCAATTTTTAAATGGCAGAGAGGGATGCTTTGGTCAAGTTGCAGGTTCAGACTGAGGACTCTTCAGGGCTTTTCCTAGCTTGACCAGGTTGGGGGGGCTGGCCATGGCAACCTGCTGACTGCCCATCATCCATACATCATACATCCATATACAGAGACATGGAGTTATTGCCTCATTTGGTGGGGGGCAGTTCCAAGTTTTTAATATGAGCCTAGGCCCTGTCCCTGAGCTCCTTTTGTTCAAGGGTAGTGCTCTGCCCTTGAGCCACAACTCCATTGATTTTTTTCATGTGGTATCTTAGAAATAAGAGTCTCACAGACTTTCCTGCCCCCGCTGAATTCAAATTGGCAATCTCTACATCTCAGCCTCCTGAGGAGCTAGTATTACATGCATGAGCCCATGGCTCCTGGATTTCTTTTCTTCTTGTTGTTCTTTTTTATAATTGTAACAATCTGAAATCTTTATGGTGTCATTCCAATGGTTTGCATTCAAAGTAAACTACCCAGGCCTGGAGTTCAAATAATAGGACTGCCACCCACAAATGGAAGGAGATCCTTCCTATTCATGGGAATGCTAATGGAATATTATGAAAGCAATAAATTTGCAGCTAATCCATGATTCTATTTTAGAATGCCACACAAAAATTATTGGATATATATATCTTCCATTCCAGCACCATGGTATAATTCCCCTAATGGAAGTCTATTGACTAATTTTTAATTAAGGCTTTTGTCAGTATTCAACCGTGATACTTCATTAATTGGAGGCACTATTTAGTAATGAATAATTAGTAATTATATATACATATATAATTTAATATCCTCACCTTCCCTCTCTATGTATGCATATCTATCTATCTATCTATCTATCTATCTATCTATCTATCTATCTATCTATCTATCTATCTATCTATAAGGCACTCCTATGGCTTGATCACAGGTCCTCAGAACTCCTGGCAGCTCAGTTTGCGAGAGGCTGGTGTGCTAAGACTGTGACCCCTCTTATGGATTGGCCATTGAAGACCCTGAGTTGAAATCCTAGCATGGCCAAAAATTTATTTGTGGATTAAGAAGCCAATTTTGACATATTTATTTTTTCCTTCTCTGAGAAAGTCCTGGGTCTCAATATGATGCATAATCCATATGCAGATATATCCTATGTGATATGATGTAATAAAAATGTTATATGTGTAATAATACTAAATAAATAAGGGTAATAAGCGTCATACACAGTAAACCTATGCAAGTAAATAGATCTCATATATTAATATTCCTTTTTCCAGTGCTGGGGATTCAATTCAGGCCCTGATAACTGCTCTGAATTTCTTATCTTCAAGCACGGTGAGCCTTTGCCCTTCACCTACAGTGCTACAGAGTTATCCATACCCTGAGTTCAAATACAAGGCCTGCCAGGAAAATGGTGCAAATTCCAAACCAGGGCTTTATTGTTGTTGTTATTATTATTATTATTATTAGCCGAGCACAGGGCTTGCACTCAGGTCTTGGCATTTCTGTCACAGCAGACCCTTGTATACGAGGACCCGAGTTCAAATCTTGTGGCTGGCAAAAAAAATAAAAATTAAAAAAAAGGAGAAGCATAAAACTGAGAAGTTCAAGAAGGTGGTTTTACTTTTTTTTCCTTTGTATTGTGACCATCCTGGGTCTAAATGACAAGTCCCAGAAAGTGTACATGACCTTGCATTGCTGATGTTTGGCAAGCTATTAAGGAAGCCATACTGAAACTGGCAACTTAGTTCTGGAGGTTGAATCCCGGGATTGCCACTAATGAATAGTGGAGATTCTAAGAAACCCATTCCCATATACATCCATACAAATGGATGTTATAAAATTAACAATTAAATTGGTAGTTAGTGTATGATTATAAAATTATACACAACAATTATACTACATTGACTAATTTTCAATTATTCCTTTATTATGTATTCAACTATGATAGTTAAAAAAGCAAGGAATAATTTAATTGCCAATAATCGGTAGTAATATTGTATATGCAATTTCATAGTATACAGACATATGTCTCTTGTTTTATGCATCTACATCTATCTATCTATCTATCTATCTACGAATCTACACATTTATCTGTTTATACACTTGTCACTACTGGGGCTCAGTGGTAGAGTACTAGCCTAGTACATGCAAAGTCCTAGGGTCGATTCCTCACTACTGTGTGCATAGATAAATCTGGAAGTTGTGCTGTTGCTCAAGCAGCTGAGCACTAGCTCAGCATAAAAGCTTAGAGACTGTGTGTCAAGACTCTTACTCAAGACCCAGGAATGGCACCAAAAAGATAGAATGTTCTGACTACAACTATATAAGGATATCACTGCAAATACCTCATCACAGAGCAAGTCTGGAGTCTCGTGCAGACAGCTGCTGTCTCACCTGAATTAGCCAGATGTAAACCGTTGCAACTCAGCTGCACAGAACCAGATGCTGCTGGCTCGCTCACCTCTGTCATACAGGATACTTGGGGGCTAAGATCTGACACTGGTGAGTTTAAAACCCAACCCTGGCAGGAAGTCTGCGAAACTCTGAGCTGTGCCTCAAAGTGGTAGAGCTCTAGCCTTGGTCAAAAGATCTTAGGACAGTAACCAGGCTTTCAATGCAATCCCCGTGGCTGACTCCACTTTCCCCCCCAAAACCCCTCTAAATCATTAGATGTGATCTTTGTGTGCTTTTTGATGTGTTTCTGAAAGAATGGTGATATTGATGAAAGCACCCTAATTCTAAGTTTGTGGGATACAGCTATGTGATGAGTCGTTCATGAAGTTTCGTGTGCTGAGTCCTACTTTCATCTGGTTCTTGTAAGAGCTCCCCACGTCAGATGATTGTGCTGAAGAGAAACTTGAGGCTCAGATATGTCCCCATGTCAGGGCCAAAATTATGTTTGTCTCCTGCAGACAATTGTTTGGGTTTATTTTTCTCAGTCGTGAACCTTGAACTCAGAGCCTAGCCCCTGACCCTTCCCTGTTGGGCTCATGGCTAGCCCTCTACCACGTGGAGGCAAGGATCCCCTTGCAACAGAGTGTTACAGTCTAGGTATCTACAGCTGAGGTCTGTCATCCTGCTTACCCAGGAAGCTGAGATATGATGATCTCGGTTCCAAACTATCCCAGACACAAAAGGTCCCATGAGACTCTAATCTCCATTTCACCACTTAGAAATTTGAACTGGAAGCTGGGAGCTGGTAACTCCCACCTGTCATCCTAGCTACTCAGAAGCCTGAGAGTTGAGGATCACAGTCCAAAGCCAGGCGGGGCAGGAAATTGCTTGAGAGGCTTCTCTCCAGTGAACTACCAAAAACCTCCAGGGATGCTGTAGCTCAAGTGGTAGAGCAATTGGATTTAGCTGAAGAACTCAAGGACAGCTCTCAGGCCTAGATATAAATTCCTCCAACTTCCAAAAAAAGAAAGAAAGAAACCTGAAGTGGAGTGCTGGGAATGTGTCTTAGGTGTAGAGTGCTTTGCCTGTATGAATCCCTGGGTTTGATTCCATAGTACCACATACTAGAAAAAGACTGAAGTGGCTATGTGGCTTAAGTGATAGAATGCAATCCTTGTACCGGAGAAACTCAGGTCCAGTGTTCAGGTCCTTAGTTCAAGCTCCAGGACACATACATGTGCACACAGACACACACACACACACATAGATACACACAAACAAACACAGATACCAGAAGTGAAGGTGTGACACAAAATGGTAGAACACTGAGCTTCTATTCTGAGCTCATGGTCAACACTGAGGCCCTGTGTTCAACCCCAAAACCTAGCCATCCGGGTCCAAACTAGGAGAGGTCAAAGGTTTCAAAAATTGATGAGCATCACCAGCCCTAAATGACAGGGAGCATTGTGATATTCCACATGTGCTTAGATTTAGCAAGCTTCCAGAAACCAAGGAAGCCACCATTGCCAATAATGAATCATTTCATTAGGTTCAGTTTCCTTGTTTTCTGCCAAAAGGACCCTTGAAATAATTGTAGCAGGTTATTTCGACACTGGAACATAGTCAAAAAAGACAGGATAAATGAAGGGAACTTAGCCTGCCACTGGAGGTGGCACAAATGAAGGTTTCCTGTCAAAACAGCACTGGGGAGAGAGATAGCTTGGGGTACAAAGAGGTCTTTTTCTCCTGGCCTTTAGAGCCTGCCCACACTCCTCCTCACTAATTGGCCTGGATGGAGTTGTTTATTACACAGCTGTACTGGTGTGAGGCCTTTTGTCTGTCTGTTCCAACAATGAGGCAGACTTCCTCCAGCACCCTGGTGTGTGCAGAAAACCTCAGGCTACACTGGGAACAGTGAGGGAAGCCCGGAACACGCACTGTCTTGAAAGCACAGTCTGTGTTATGAAATCATTCTATTCAAAGCAAATTTTCTAGCTGGATGCCTTTCATCATAGTGACTCTGGATCTTTACCGATAGAAATGCATGCATACATACATGGGGAAACATGGAGTTACTTGTTTTTTATTTTGCTCTTTTTTTTGGCAGGTCCAGGGGTTGTATTATGAGCCCAGGCACTGTCCCTGAGCTCCTTTTGCTCAAGGATAGCGCTCTTTCCTTGAGCCACAGCCTCACTCATGACGAGTTTTTATTCCTTTGATCCCTCAGAAATAAGAGTGCTGTGGACTTTCCTGTCCTGGCTGAATTCAAACTGGTATTCTCTATGTCCCAGACTCCTGATGAGCTAGGATTACAGGCAGGAAAAAATGACACCTGGCTTTCTTTTCTTCTTGTTCTTTTTTCATTGTGACAAACTGAAATCTTCACAGTGTTATTGTAATGGTTTGCATTTTGAAGTAAACTACCCAGGCCTGGAGTTTCAAAGCCAGGACTGCCACCTACAAATGGAGGGAGCTCTTTCCTATTCATGTGAATGTATAATGGAATGTTATAAAAATAAAAATTGAGGAGTTCCGGGAAGATATCAGAGGAGAAGCTAGAGGCTAAACAAGCTCTCGCACAGAAAGCAGTTTTAGAGTTCCAGTGAACAGTCCTAAGGCAGAGAATCACACCAAGTGTGCTATCACAGGTCAGAGAGTTAGGCCAGAGAGGGAAAATCCAGGCAAGGAGAGAGCTTTCAGCTCTTGCCACCAGCTGCCGCCTCTGCAGCAGCGGTTGCGGTGGCTGCCTCAGACGCCGTACCTGAATCACAGAGATTCCGGGACGAAGGAGTCAGATGCAGGGGCAAGCTGATTCTACTCAACACCAGCAAGAACCTACAAGGAGCAGACATCTTCATCCTGAAGTTCACAGACAAGAGATGACCCATTAACCAAGACTCGGCATGAGTAGAAGCCTGACATATTCACTCCTTCTCAGGGAGCAGAGGAGGGAAGGCCAACCCTCCCCCCCAGCACTGAGATCTCCATCTTGGATACCGACAAATCTCGGCTGAGCTGCTAGCTCCAACTCAGGCCTTGGAAAAAAAAAAACTAGAGTCATTTAGTAGGTCACAAGAACTTAATGGCATTACCTGCCAGACTCAGCTCTACCCAGGGAAAAGTCACCCATTTCGGGCGCCAGCCTTAGGAGTGGCTTTCTTCACTGGGTAATCAGAGCCAGAGGCTGTCCCTCCCATTAGCAGCCTCTACAATCAATTGAAATTCAGTAAACAGAAACCCTGAGAGTGGCTCCAGGCTGGGCTCTGTGAGTTTGTCACAAACCAGCCCCCAGGAAAAGCTACTGTTAGTTGAAAGACCTCAACTCTCCCCAGAACCTAGCCTCAGCACAGCATCTCCAAACTTGAGAAAAAAGCCATTTCCCTCTTTTGTGATACTCAAAGCAGATATCCCTCCCATTGAACTAGCCTGGGAGGAGGATCACAAAATCCTGGATAAAGCACAGCATTTTTCTGCCTATTTGAACAAACTGACGTAAGAAACCAACCAAGCCACAGGACCACAAGCAGACCAGAGACTTCAAAAAGAGGCTGGTTATGGACACAAGAGATATAGACGATTTTTCCCACCACTCCTAAAATAAATCAAAAACTTTTTTTCTTCTTCCTTTTCTTTTTTTTTTTGGTACCTTACATAAAAAAATACCTTTTTTTCTTTTCTAAAACTTTTTTTAATCTTTAATTTTTGCCTTTTTTGAAAAAAATTTTTTTCCAGTAACTTTTTTTTCCTCTTATAATTTTTATTTTAAGGATACATGTGTGTGTGTCTTTTTCTTTCTTTTTGTTTTCTTTCTCTCTCTTTTTTTAAATTATCTTTTTGTTTTTTGTTTAGCTCTACTGAACTTCTGATCTTTTTTTCTTCCTTTCTTATCCTTTTCACCTTTTCCTCTCTTTCAGTCTTCTTTATGGGACTTAATTGTTGTCCTGCACATCCTCAGATATACCCGTAGTTGACTATTAGACCATATCCCCCATTGTGTACATACTTAAACCACAAATTAATTGCTCAATTCAAAACCTCTGAGAATTAAATTCCTTAATAGCAGTACTACCTCTTTATACATATATACTATTTTAAGCACTATTAGTTTTAAGTTTTTCACATCTCCTTTTTATTCTTCCCATTCTCTCATTATATTCACGTTCTTCTCTAACTAGATTGTTTTCAACCCTGCATAATATTATTAATTTTTACTTTTCTACTTTTCAGGTCTCTTTTCTTTTCCCTTTCTCTTTCTTCTTTTTTTCTCTCTCTCTACTTTCATCCAACCCAACCTATTTCTTGCTTTGAGATAAGGGCTTAGTTAACTCTCCCTGTGCCTTCCCACATCACTCTATTCGACAGCAGGTTAGACCATGCAGAATATCCAATCTCAGGGATTGAAGACAGCCTAGATATTATAGAGAAAGAACATACAACCATCCAAGACAAGCCCAAGAAATATGAAAACTCTATCCAACACTTGAAAGACACCATCAGAAGGCCTAATCTAAGGATAATTGGTGTAGAGGAGCACCTAGAAAAAGTAGTTAATGGTCTAGGAAATTTGTTTAACAGGATCCTAGCAGAGAACTTCCCAAACATGCAAAAAGATAGGCCTATTCAGATACAAGATGCTTTTAGAACCCCAAATAGACCAGACAAACATAGGACATCCCACAGTCACATTATAATCCACACAGGATCAACTCAGACCAAGGAAAAGATCCTTAAAGCTGTCAAGGAGAAAAGATTAATCATCTATAAAGGCAAACCAATTAGAATCACCTCAGATTTCTCAGCAGAGACAATCAAAGCAAGAAGGGCCAGGCATGATGTATGCCATGCCCTAAAATCAAACAACTATCAACCAAGAATACTGTGCCCAGCTAAACTCTCCTACATAACTGAAGGCTAAATAAAAAACTTCCATAGCAATGAAAAATTAATGCAATACATCTCCACCAAACCAGCCCTACAAAAGATTCTTAAAGATGTCCTAAACATAGAAAACCAACAAGACCACACTAAAGGCCAAGAAACAGCACCCAAACTGAGAATCCAAGAACCATAAGAAGAACCCAGTTTTCACAGCACCCAAGAAGTTGGATAACATGGCAAAAACTCCCAAATACCTCTCAGTCCTACTTATCAATATTAACGGAATTAACTCTCCAATTAACGGTCATAGACTTGTCTACTGGGATTAAAAAACAAGATCCTTCTATCTGCTGTCTTCAGGAGTCACATCTTGCCCATACCAACAAACACATTTTCAGTGTTAAAAGCTCGAACAAAATCTACCAAGCAAACGGCCCCCATAAACAGGCAGAAGTTGCAATCCTAATATCAGATAAAATAGACTTCAAATTACAATTCATGGGAAGAGATAAAGAAGGTCGCTACATGCTAATTAATGGATCTCCCATTCAGGAGGATATTACGATTCTAAATATCTATTCACCAAACAATGGAACACCCAAATTTATCCAAGAAACACTACTTTCCCTCAAATCCCACGTAGATCCAAAGACATTAATTGTTGGAAATTTTAACACACCACTCTCCCCACTAGATAGATCAACTCAGCAAAAACTCAACAGAGAAACCGCAGAATTAAACAGCTGCATAGATCAAGAAGATTTAACAGACATCTACCGAACATTTCACCCAGCAGCATCAGAATACACGTTTTTCTCAGAAACACATGGAACATTTTCTAAAATAGACCATATTTTAGGCCACAAAGCAAACTTGTCCAAATTCAGAAACATTGAAGTTATACCTTGCATTCTCTATGAACATAAGGGAATAAAATTAGAACTCGACAACAAAAGCCTCCAAAGAAAGTCCGGTAACACTTGGAGGCTGAAAAACACACTGCTGAATCACCAGTGGGTCATGGAAGAGATTAGAAAGGATATTCAAATGTTCATGCTATTCAACAAAACGAGCACACAAATTACCAGCTCCTCTGGGACACAGAAAATGCAGTACTCAGAGGCAAGTTTATAGCTCTGGGCTCCTCCATCAACAAATTGGAGAGATCTGAAACGAACAATTTAATGAGACATCTGAACCTCCTTGAAAAAGAGCAGCAAGAAAAACCCCTATCCAGTAGATGGAACGAAATAATTAATATTAAATCAGAATTAAATGAATTAGAATCCAAAAAAACTATAGAAAGAATCAACAAAACAAAGAGTTGGTTCTTCCAAAAAATTAACAAAATTGACAGACTCTTAGCAAATCTTATCAGAAAAAGAAGAGAACAAACCCAAATAAATAAACTCAGAGATGAGAATGGAAACATCATCACGGAAACAATCAAGATTCAAAACATCAAAAGGGAATATTTCTCAAACCTGCATGCTAATAAGTTTGAGAACTTAACAGAAACGGACCTTTTTCTAGCAAATATTGACATGCCAAAACTTAACCAAGACGAGTTAAACCATCTTAACAGGCCCTGAAATAGAAAGCACTTAAATAGAAACAGCAGTAAGAGACCTCCTAGCTAAGAAAAGACCAGGACCAGATGGCTTTACAGCAGAATTCTACAAGGCCTTCAAAGCAGAGCTCACACTAATACTCCTCCAACTATTCCATGAAATTGAAGAGAAAGTTCACTACCGAACACATTCTATGAAGTCATCATATCCCTCATCCCAAAACCAGGCAGGGACTCATCAAAGAAAGAGAACTATAGACCCATTTCTTTGATGAACATTGATGCAAAACTTCTCAACAAAATTTTGTCCAATCCAAGTCAACAACTCATCCAAAAAATCACACAGCATGATCAAACAGGATTCATTTCAGGATGCAAAGCTGGTTCAATATACACAAATCAATTAATATTATTCATCATATCAACAGGAGTAAGAATAAGAACCACATGGTTATCTCAATACATGCAGATTAAGCATTCGACAATATCCAACACCCCTTTATGATGAAGGTTTTGGAAAAATTATGAATCCATGGAACATTCTTCAATACAATAAAGGCTGTATAGGACAAACCTACAGCCAGCATTATACTTAATGGTGAAAAACTAAAGCCATTTCCTCTTAACTCAGGAACAAGACAAGGATGTCCAATCTGTCCACTTCTTTTCAATCCAGTATTAGAATGCCTAGCTACACCAATAAGAAAAGATGCAAACATAAAGGGGATCCAAATAGGGAAAGAAGAAATAAAATTGTGCATCTTTGCATGTGACACCTTCGATCATCTTAGGCTGGGTTGCAGCCTCTGTACCCACAGTTCATCCTGAGATCCTAGGAATCGAATTCAAATCTTGGCTCTGGCAAAAAAAAAAAAATGGAGAAGTGCTGAGAAGGTAGCTCAGTAATAGAGTCCTTGCCTTGCATGCATAAGGCCATGGATTCGATTCCTCAGTACCACATAAGCAGAAACAAGTCACGAGTAGCGCAATGGCTCAAGTGGTAGAGCGATAGCCTTGAGCTGAAGAGTTGAGGAACAGCACTGAGACCCAGAGTTCTGACCCCAAAACCAAAAAGATAAAAGAAGAAAAGAGAGGGGGAAAAAGGAGAAGGTTAAAACTGGGAAGTATTAGAGGCAGTTTTTCATTGTTTGTTCCTTTGCATTGCAAGCAGGGCTCGGAAAGTTTACATGACCTTGCACTGCTGAATTTTGGTGGGCTATCTGGGAAGCCATAGCCCAAACCAGAAACCTAGGCCTGGGGTGTGAATCCCAGGACTCCCACCTATGAATGGTAGGATATTCTAAGAAATGCATTCCGATATACATCCTTATGAATGGAATGTTGTAAAGTAACAATTACATTATTGTATGGTTATATTATAAAATTATACACAATAATTATACTATATTGAATAATTTTCAATTAATACTTTGTTATGTATTCAACCATAATACTTCAATACAGGAAGGAATAATTTATTGATAAGTGGTAGTAATATAATATATATAATTAAATAATATACAGACATCTCTGTCTTGTTTTATACATATATATATATATATATATATATATATATACATATATATATATGTTACAATCTACATATCTATTTCTACACTTGTCATTCCTGGAGCTCAGTGGTAGAATGCTCGCCTCGAATGTATGAAGACCTGGGTTCAATTCCACACTATTACATGCACAGAAAACCCGGAAGTAGTGCTGTCAAGCAGTTGAGGACTGGCTTTGAGCATGAAGGCTTAGGGACTGTCTAGGCCCTTACCTCAAGCCCCAGGACTGGAACCAAAAACAAGTTAGAATGTTCTGACTCCAATTATAGAAAGGCAGGATTTCAAATACCTCATCACAGAGCAAGCTGGGAGTCTGAAACTGACGGCTGTCATCTAACCTAACTTATCCAGAGGTCAATAGCTGCAGCCCAGCATCATGGAACCAGACACTGACGGCTCACCACTAGCTGCTCAGGGGGTGAGATCAGACACTGGGGGTTGAAAACTCAGCCCTGGGACAAAGTCTGGTAGACTCTGAGCTGTGCCTAAAAGTGGTAGAGATCTAGCCTTGAGGAAAAGATCTTAGGACAGTCCCTCCAACCTATGAGAGGCTGATGACTCTCCCTTACAAAACACCCCTTTAAACCATTAGATGTGAACTTGTGCAGTTTGTGGCATGTATCTGAAACAACGGTGATACTGATGAAAGCACCCTAATTCTAATGACAGTTTGTGGGATATAGCTATGTGATGAGTCCTTCCTGGGGTGCTGGGTGTTGAGTACTTCTGGGTTGTCCATAGGGTATTGAGTGCTGAGTCCTTCACAGGGTGCTACGTGCTAAGTCCTTCACGAGTTGTATTCTTTAATCTGGTCCTTATAAGAGCTACACAAGTGAGATGAATGTGCAGATGAGAAAGTTGAGGCTCAGATATGTCCCCAAGGCAGGGCCAAATTTATGTATGTACTAAACTCTAGTGACTTGTCTCCTGCAGACAATTGTTTTGGTTTAGGTTTCTCCATCATGAACCTTGAACGCAGAGCATAGGCGCTGACTTTCTTCTTGGGCTCATGGCTAATTTTCTACCATGCTGAGCCAAGGACCCACTTGCAGCAAAGTGTCATGGCTTAGATGTCTTTAGCTGAGGTCTATCATTCTGCCTGCTCAGGAAGCTGAGGATCTCATTTCAAAACTATCCAAGATCACGGTCCAAAGACAGCCTTGGCAGGAAATTCCTTGAGATGGTTATCTCCAATAAACCACCAGAAAGCCTGAAGGGGCATTGTAGCTCAAGTGGTAGTGTGCTAGACTGAGATGAAGAGCTCAGAGACAGCACCCAGGCCCAGACTTCAACTCCTCCAATTTACAAGAAAAGAAAGAAAGAAACCTGGAGTGCTGGGAATGTTTCTTAGGGGTAGACTGCTTTGTGTGTGTGAAACCCTGGTTTGAATCCTCAGTACCACATCCCTAGAAAAAAAGCCTGAAGTGGCTGTGTGGCTCAAGTGGTAGAGTACTGTCCTTATATAGCAGAAACTCAGGTACAGTGGTTAGGTCCATAGTTCAATCACCAAGACGATGTATGCGCACACACACACACGGAGGCACCATTGCCAATAATGAATCATTTCATTGTGTTCAGCTCCCTAATTGCCTAACAGAAGGACTGTTGGATTAATGGTAGCAGGTTGTTTCAACACTGAAACATAGTCTTACAAAGACAGGATGAGTGTAGGGAACTTGGTCTGCCATGGCAGGTGGCACAAATGAAAGCTTCCAGTCAAAACAGAGCACAGGGGACAGAGATTGCTTGTTGTACAAAGAGGTCTTTTTTTTCCTAACAGCCTTAACAGCCTGAGCACACTCATCCTCACTAATTGGCTTGGATGAATTGTTTGTTATCCAGATGCACAGGAGTGAGGCTTTTTGTCTGCCTGTTCCAAGAATGAGGCAGATTTCCTTCAGCAGCCTGGGGTATGGGGACTCCCTCAGGTTAACTGGGAACAGTGCTGGGATCCCCGGATCATGCACTGTCTTGAATGCACACTCTGTGCTAAAAATTCATTCTATTCAAAGCAAATTTCCTAGCTAGGTGCCTTTCTGAATAGCAACTCTGGATCTTCACAAATTCAAATACATGTATACATACACAGACACATGGAGTTACTGGCTCTTTTTTTGTGGCAGGTCCTGAGGCTGGAACTGTGAGTCTAGACATTTTCCCTGATCTACTTTTGCTCAAGTAAGCAAATGCTTCCTTGTGTCTTAAACCATGATTACCCTAGGTTGGGATGCAGCTTTTACACCCACAGATGATTCAGGGATCCTAGTACCCGAGTTCAATTCCCAGCACTGGCAAAAATACAGCAAACCAACAAAAATGGAGAAGGAAAACTAGGTAATTTTACACAACAGGTTTACTTTTGTTTCCTTGGCACTGTGACCCTCCTAGGGCTCAATGACTTGGCTTGAAAATTGTACGTGACCTTGCATGGATGAAGGATGGGGGGCTGTCAGTGAAGCATGAGTCCAACCCAGATACCTAGGCCCTGAGATCGATCCTAGGCCTGCCACCTACATATGGCTGAAGATCTTAGAAACTTGTTCCTATCTATAGGAATACTAATAGAATGTTTGAAATGTACTAACTGAATTACTAATTAGATACTCATTCCAGTATAAGATTGTATGCAATAAATATAGGTTATTGATTAATTCTTTATTTAGTATACCGTGATTAATTAATGGAGGCATAATTTTACACCATATAATTGGTAGTAATAGAATATGTAAAAATAAGATATAGACATCACTTTTTGTATAAGATTATACACTAGAATCTACATAAATGTCTGTCTCTGTATAACTTTGTAGATGCATATACATTTATTAATACACACACACACACACACACACACACACATTGCACTCTAAGCATCTATCTGTTTATATATTGGCCATTCCTAGGCTTGATCTCAGGTCCTCAAATTTGCCCAGTAACTTCACTTGCATCAGACTGGTGTGCTAACATTTACCCTTTCATGAAGGGGGCCTGTTAGAGCCTGAGTTCAAGTCACAGAACAGGCAAAAACTTAAGCCTGGTGGAAAAGCCAATTGTCCCACTTGTTTTCCTTATCGGTGAAAGTCCTGGGCCTCAGGAATGATGTAGAATACATAAGCAAGTCTATGTCTCATGTAATAGGATTCAAAAAATGTTATATGTGTAATCATACTCAAATGCATAAGAAACAAATAAAACATAAAAAATGAATACACTAAGCACAACATGAGTAAACCTGTGCATGTAAATATAAATCACGTATTTAAAATGTACACGAATATTGTTTTTGAATTCAGGCCCTAGGAACAAGTCTTTGTTTCTTGTCTCCAACACGGTGATCTTCCCATCCCTCACAGTACTGCAGATTTCCCCAGACCCTGAGTTCAAATCACAGGCCTGGCAGAAAAAATGGCAAGAATTACAAGCCAAGGATCCTCACAATATTTTTAATATTTTGTATGTATATATGTATGTATGTATGTAAGTTTTTTTTTTATTTTTTCAAGCACATGGCTTGAATTCAGGTTGTGGCAATTCTACCTCAGCTTTGATCACTCTAGGCTGGGGTGCAGCCACTGGACCCCCAGCTGCTGATGGGATCCTAGACACTCAGGCCTTTCAGGGAAAACAATGCACAGAAAAAATGTGGCCTTTTTACGTTTTCTTCCTTTGCGTGGTGACCCTCCTGGGTCTGAATGACAATGTTGCAAAGGGTACTGCCCCTTGCATTGCTGAAGGTTGGCAGACTATTAGGGAAGCCATAGGCCCAAGTGGCAACATAGGATCTGACCAACCAATGGCAGGAGATACTAAGAAACTGGTTCCCATCCATAGGAATAACAATGGATTCTTGTCAATGTCACAGTTGAATGAGTTGATCGTGAATGATGCTCGTATAAAATTAGACAGCATGTTTTCATGAGTCTTATTGATTTTATTTAATATTTTTGAAGCATTAAAAGAATATTATTATTTACAGGAATGCAATAATTTCAGTACACTGATTAATTTCATTAATAGTGTAAGGATGAAAACAATAACATTAATTACATGGACGCATAAAAATTACCCAAGAATTGGTAGGAATGTAGTCTATATAACTGAATAATGTATAGACATCTCTGGCACTCTATAAAGATATATATTTATTAGTGTACTGTCATCTGCATGTCAATCTGTTCATATTTTGTTAACTCCTGGGCTCGATCTCAGGTCCTGGGAACAGCCTATCACTCAGTTTGCCCCAGGAAGGCGTGTTCACACTCGCCCATTCATGAATTTGGCCCTGTAGGCCATGAGTTCAGATACCAGCACTCCCAAACAATGAATCGTTGAGTAAGAAGCTGATGCTGACACGTTTTCCTTTTCTGTGAATGTCCTGGGTGTCAGATATGAAGTGGAATACATATGCAGGCCTATATCCTATGTAATCAATGTAACCAATGTTCTATGTGCCATAATAGTCAATAAAATAAATGGTCAATACATAAATAAAACAAAAAAATAATAAAATAACTACACTGAATGCAATATGGAGTCAACATATGTATATAAATATAAATCATATATGTAAATTGTACATGAATACGTGGGGATTGATTTCAGGCCTAAGGAACAGACTTGAATTTCTTGACTTCAAGGAGGACAGATTCCCCTTCCTACACAGTACAACAGTGTTACCCAGACCATGAGTTCAAATCCCAGTCCTGGCAGAAAAATGGCACCTTTATAGTATGTGAGGCCCAATTCTTAGGTATTTCATTATTCCTCCATTTTATGAATGTGATTGTTTACATCTTAATGAAGTATTAAATAAAATCGATTAGTGTCCTATAATATAATTATGTATAATTTTATCCTAGAATCATTGAAGAACTGCCCATTCAATCATGACATACATCCCATCCATTGTATTCATATGGATATAAATGAGTATCTTAGGATTTCCTGCCATTTGGAGGTGGCAGGACCAGGATTCAAACTGTGG
Organism: Dipodomys spectabilis; assembly: GCF_019054845.1. Classification (NCBI taxonomy): domain Eukaryota; kingdom Metazoa; phylum Chordata; class Mammalia; order Rodentia; family Heteromyidae; genus Dipodomys; species Dipodomys spectabilis. Next base: position 1,675,365 of record NW_024870854.1, on the reverse strand, counting down.
GCTCCAGCTCCCACCACTTAAACCTGAGGATAGGGAACTCACTGGTCTGTCCAAGAACATCAGCAAGACCAATGATTAGCAGGCACCAGTGGCTCTCAACAGTCCTTCTTGATGTTTACAAGGCTGTGATGGGAGGATCATTGTCAAAGTCACCCTCAGGAGGAAAGTCCTTGAGACCCCTGTCCAGCTTCAGTGCCAACAAAGCCAGAAGCCCTGTGGCTCCAGTGGTAGAGGGCCAGCCTTGAGCAAAAGCAGCTCAGAGACTGTGCCCAGATCCTGAGTTCAAGGTTCGGGACTGGCAACAAACAGACATAAATAACAATCTGTGCAGCCATGCTGCTAAAGTGGTCTCCCTCTTGTCCCCAACTGAATGGGAAAAGGGCTGGGAGAGTCCCTGTCAACTTGACTCTGCCCATGCTGATTGCATCACAGGATTCTAGCCACACCCCCATTCTTTCATGTTTCTTTCTGACCAATGGAATACAAGAATGGTGGCAACGCCCACATTCCATGATGCCTGGTAGCAACTGGATTCCGTCTTTTAGTACACCACTACCAGCAGTTAAGGAAGGTAGAGGTGGCTGAGTGGTGAGCAAGAGACTCAAGGTAACTTTAGAGAATAGTAGGAAATTTACATGTCCCAGCCCCCTCCCCCCCCCCTTCCTGTGGTGCTGGATTTCAAATCGCAGCCAGCCTAAGGCCCTGACCTGGTCCCTGCCCCTGGTCCTCTGCTCTGGGCCCATATGTCTGCCATGCCACCGCCATCCCTGCTCGCTCTACATGGATCAGATGCCAACAGTGTCTCCCAGCAGCACAGGTGAGTGGCCGCCCCAACACCATTCCCAACTCGGGTCAGAAACCCCTCTGAAAGCACCATGACCCCCTGCTTGTTTCCTCTCCCTGGCTCTGAGGAGCCACCTTTTTTTCTTGTGCATTTCTGAGAAAAAAAACAATATATGCTCAGGCTGGGCTGAGCTCAGGTGGTCCTCCTTTCTGTAACATTTATGCTCCACCAGGCCTGGTCTTCTGTAGTTGGGATGGTAGACATGTAGAGCCATGCTCAGTAATCAGTTTAGATGGATTCTCACAAACTCTTAGTCCATGGCAGCCGATTCTTGACCACAGATAAAGCTCTGGGTAGGGCCACAACAATCGGAACTCAGTCTCTTCACAGAACAGTTATGAGGAAACAAGGGATTTATATAGAGGGATCTCTGGAACATGGCTAGGCACAGAGGGAGTGGCCTTCAGGTAATGTTCTCAACAATTCTGTGAGCATAAGACAGGAAGTTATCTGGAAAGGGCTCAGGTGTCCCCTGTTATTAATGGGGCAACAGGTGTGGGATTATGAAACAAAACATGGCTCTCTTTCATCATTACCCTATTCCCATGAGGAAGGGTATCCTTCACTGTGTTGAGTTTTGCAACTGGGGACAACAAGGCATGGAGAAGCTGGGTGACCTACTTATGATCTCAAGCTCACAGAAATCTAGGCTTGACTTCTCTACCATCCTCCCTAGTTAAATGGTTGCTATTCAGCCCACTTTTTGTAGTGGGAAGTCCACTTCTTGTCAGTCATGGGGCTTGAACTCTAGGTCTGAGCGCTGTTCTGGAGCTCCTCAGCTCAAGACTAGCGCTCTACCACTTGAGCCCACAGCACCACTTTCAGTTTTCTGGTCGATCTTTGGAGATGAGTCTCACAGACTTTCCTTACCGGGCTGGCTATGAACCATGATCCTCATTTCTCAGACTCCTGTGTAGTTGGGATTAGAGTTCTGAGCCACCAGCACAGGGCTTAAGTGTAGTTCTCACTTTCTTTCTCCCTCTCTCTCACATGAACTGGTTGAATGTCCTGGAGGAGGTGGCCCATTTTCCCCATGTGGCTAGACCCCATAGTGGCCCTCTCATTCTGGAGGTGGGCTGTGGATCAGGAGCTGTATCGCTCAGCCTGTTGAAACAGCTCCATGACATAAGCCTCTCTGTGCCCTAGCTAGACCATGACAGTTATTCATTTTCCATCCAGCCTTACTAGACTTCTCATATTGTATTGTTTTCTACATCATTTTCTGGCACCTAGACAAAATTATGATACATAGTTACGGAATCAAAATGTAATGTCTTCTTAAGAAATTCATTTAGGGTTCTGGGAATGTGGCTTCATGGTACGGTGATTGCCTAGCATGCATGAAACCCTGGGTTCAATTCCCCAGTACCACATAAACAGAAAAACACTGGAAGTGGTGCTATGCCTCAAGTGGTAGAGTGCTAGCCTAAAAAAAAAAAAGCTCAGAAATAATTCCCTAGCCCTGAGTTTAAACCCCTGGACTAGCAATAATAAAAAAAAAAGTATTCAAATATTTTTTCATTCATGTGACTGTTTCTAATATATTTATAAGATGATTTCTTTGTTGCTTTGTATGCCCCCCCCAGGATATAACCCCTGCTTTCACTGTATTTAATGTTGGTATAATTTGTGGAGGGGAATGGAAAAAAACAAATCGTTTAAATAGGGATGCAGGTGGATCCATTGCAATAATGAGAAGTACAAGTCGTTATGTTGAAAAATGAACTTTACAATTTTGGCGGGGGGGGGGGGCAGTAGAGATGGGAGGTATAGGAAGGGATAGGAAGGGGAAACAAAGGAGGAGGCAACAATACTTGATAAGAAATGTACTCATTATCTTGCCCATGTAATTGTAACTCCTCTGTACACTATTTTCACAATAAAAAAAAACCATTTAGTTAGTAAATGCAAAATAAAGAAACCATACTTTGAATATGTAATTGCTCCTTCCATACTGACACCTGACAATAGTCCCTAATTCATGTACTTTACTTACTATAGCATACTCTGTTAAAAAATTTTTTTGGTCATTAGGTCAAAGCAAATAATGCCAGGAATGTGCTTAGATGACAGGTGAAGAATTATTCTGGAAATTCAGAGATTCCAGGATTTTGTGTGGTCACTGCTAATCACAGAGAGAAGGATAGTCTAAGTGACATTTGGAAATCTTTTTGGTTAATCATGGTACCAAAAACGCAGAGGCTAATTAACAGTTGTGATAGAATAGAAGGAATAACTCGATGGAAGGATAAGTGATAGTAACTAAGGTGTACTAGAAATTGTTCTAGAGAACCATTTTTGGTTATTGAAAAACTAGTTATCAACTAGGCTTATTCCTCATTGCCTTTAGCATTCTAAATCTCTTAGGCTAGTTCTTAATCTCTGTGTGATAAGTTGTATATCCTTCTATGCTGTTCTTTCATACCTTATCTCTTTTTTTTTCTAAAAATCTCAGGGAACAGGAAGCAAAGGAAGAGGCAACAATGTTTGATAAGAGATATACTCATTATCTTGCCCATGTAATTGTCATTGTAATTCCTAGAAGTTTATGTTAAGTATTTCACAAGTTTTATTTCTCTTAATTCTTAAGAAAACATTTGCTATAATTCTAATATTATTACCATTTTAGTGTTAGGAAATATTTTAATTAAAGGCACTAAGTGCATGGCCCAAAGGCACTAAGTGCATGGCCCAAAGACACACAGTGCTTACTTTCCAAAAGTAAGCAATAAAAAAGTAGGTAAAATCCTCTCCATTCCCTTACTCTCTCAATTCAATATTCATGTCCAAGAAATAATAGCATAGCAATTATTGCCGATGGTAATTGTTTTCTGTCACATTTTGTCTTCAACACAGTGTTGGTGACATTGGGTTATCATGCTCAGAGCTGAGCTCATAAATTGAGGTCTAAAGAGAGACAAATTTCTTCTGTTCCACAGTTCCAGTATACATTTTAAAAAGTACTAAAACTAGCCAGTAGCTGGTGGCTCACGCCTATAATCCTGGCTACAGAGGAAGCTGAGATCTGAGCATTGCGCTTCAAAGCCAGCCCGGGCTGGAAAGTCGGTGAGACTCTTATCTCCAATAAACCACTAGGAAAGCAGAAGTGGCACTGTGGCTCAAGGGGTAGAGCACTCGCCTTCAGCTGAAAGGCACAGGGACAGCGGCCAAGCCCAGAGATCATGCCACATGACCAATAAAAAAAAGATTAAAACTTTTAAATACCATCACTTACTGTCTTTTAAGAATCCAAAACGAAATAAATTCACATATAATCACTCCAAAATGCTTTAAAAGCAGGAGATGATAAACAAGCCTCCATGAACTCAATTTTCTTCTACTTTATAAATTATTCTGAAAGCCTTGTGCTGGTTGGTCACACCTGTAATCCTGTCTACTCAGGAAACTGAGATCTGTGGATAACCGTTGGAAGCCAATCAGGACAAAAACTATTCATGAGATTATTTAAAAAAAAATTACAATGGAATTCTATGCCTCCATCAGAAAGAATGACATCACCCAGTTTGTTAGGAAATGGAAATACTTGGAAAAAATTATATTAAGTGAATTAAGCCAGGCCCAAAGAAGTGAAGTAAGCCAAGCCCAAAGAAACATAGGTCCCATGGTTTCCCTTATTTGCAATATCTAGTATATGTATGAGTCAAGCAGAAAAGGTCAGATAATGTGATGTTAGGAAAATGAACCCTTAGATATGTATTTAAATGTTTTTTTTCTTTAATGCATTTTTAATGCATTTATAAAATTATTTCTTTTTGCTTTGTATGTCCCTCCCCCTGCTTTCACTATATTTGATGTCGGTATACTTTGTGGAGGAGAAGGGGAAAAACAAGTCGTTTAAGGATACAGGTGGACACATTGCAACAATGAGAAGTACAAGTTGTTATGTTGAAAACGAACTTTACAACATTGGTGGGGGTTGGTGAGGATGGGGTAGGGGGGGCAGGGGGAGGCTGGGAAGGGATGTGAAGGGTAAACAAAGGAGGAGGCTGCAATGCTTGATAAGAAATGTACTCATTATCTTGCCCATGTAATTGTAACCCCTCTATACAGTATGTTCACAATAAAAAAGTAATAAAAATATTTTAAAAAATTAATGAACTAGCAAAGAGCCAAGAATGGAGATGTAGCTTATATAGTAGCTCATCAATCTAGAGAGGAATGGCCTAGTGAGACCTTGGTGCACTGAATTCAAACTCTGAGAATGAAAATGCGCAGGCACGCACACACACACACATACACATACACACACATTTATTCAAAATATCTTCATATCAGTATTTTGCATTAATTTCTTTGTTAACGATATTACATGGGTAAAATAGGGGAAATATTCTCTTCCATCCGAGAACATTTTTATATTTTTTATTGTAAAAGTACTGTACAGAGTGGTTACAGTTACATGAAAAGGTAATGAGTACATTTCCTATCAAGCATTGTTACCTCCTCCTTTGTTTTCCCCCGCGATCCCTTCCCTCCCACCTCCACAAGTACACTTCCCTCCCCTCCCCTCCTAAATTGTAAAGTTCATTTTTCAACATACTCTCTTGTGCGTCACATTGTTGCAATGGTCATACTGTATGCTTATTTAAGCCTTTTGTTTTTTCCCTTTCCATCCCCAAGTTAGAGAAGTGTACATACGAGATGGAAGTGCACCAACATCAGATACAGTGAAAACAGGGGTTTAACTGTGGGGGATGCACATATAAAAAATCACATCGTACATTAGAAATATATTAGAAACCACAGGAAGAAATAAAAAACCACTTGTGTCCTTATCATGGGGTTCATTTACCTTAACATAATCTTATCTAGTCATATGCACATGCTTTTGACCTTTTTTTTTAAATTGTGAAAATACCATACAGAGAAGTTACAATTACATGGAAAAGGTAATGAATACATTTTTTAGCAAGCATTGTTGCCTACTACTTTTTTTCGCCTTACCATACCTTCTTTGCTTATCCCAGACATACATTAGTTATTGCAAATAAGGGATACCATAGGACCTATGTTTCTTTTTTTTTTTAATTCTGAAAATGCCATACAGAGGGGTTACAATTACATGGGTGAGTTATTGAGTACATTTCTTTTATTTTTATTGTGAGAATACTGACAGAGGAGTTACAATTACATGGGCAAGATAACGAGTACATTTCTTATCAAGCATTGTTGCCTCCTCTTTGCTTCCCCTTCCCATCCCTTCCCATACTCCCCCACTTCCCCCATCCGGTCCTCCTCCCACCAAAGTTGTAAAGTTCATTTTTTGACATAATGACTTGTACATCTCATTGTTGCAATGGGTCCACTTGCTCCTCCTTTGATTCCCCTTCCCATCCCTGCCCATCTTCCACCCCCCACTCCCACTAACCCCTCCCCCACCCCAGTCCCCGCACTGTCCACATCCCTCAACCCCCGGCCAAAATCATTTTTTGACACTACGACTTGTTCATCTCATTGTTGCAATGGGTCCACCTGCATCCCTATTTAAACGATTTGTGTTTCCCTTCCACTCCACAAATAGTACCAACATCAAATACAGTGAAAACAGGGGCTTTAGCTTGCAGGAGGAACATACAAAGCAACAAAGAAATGATCTTATAAATATCTTAGAAACAATCGCAAGAAAGAAAAACCATTTGAATCCTTATCTTGGGGTTCATTTTGCCTAACATCAACTTATATGATGTTTTCTACTTGTAGCAGACACATACTAGTTATTGAAAATAAGGAAACCATGGGACCTATGTTTCTTTGGGCCTGGCTTACTTCACTTCTTTGGGCCTGGCTTAATTTACTTAATATAATTTTTTCCAAGTCTTTCCATTTCTTAACAAACTGGGTGATGTCATTCTTTCTGATGGAGGCATAGAATTCCAGTACACACACACACACACACACACACACACACACACACACACACACACACACATTTTCTTGATCCATTCGTTTACTGTGGGACATCGGGTTTGGTTATATATCTTAGCTTTGGTAAATAATGCTTCAATGAACATAGTTTTGCTGGTAGTTTTAGTATGGTCTTTTTTGTGATCATTTGGGTGAATGCCCAAAATGGGATTGCTGGGTGTTAGGGGCGCTCTATGTAGTCTTTTGAGGAACCTCCATACTACTTTCCAAAGTCTTTGAACAAGTTTAAACTCCTAACAACAAGGCATTAAGGTTCCCTTCTGTCCACATCCTATCCAGCATCTGTTCTTTTAAAAATCTGGAATGCTTCACAAAGTCGAGTGTCATCCTCAGTCAGGGGCTATTCTTCTCTTTATTGTTCCAATGTTAGTGTATGTGCTACTGAATTGAGCACAGAACAATTTTATATATAAAGTGTAATTGATTTTCTTAAACTAGACAATTCCACAAAAATTAAATTCAAAAGAATTGTTGTGAAATTTTAGAATCATGTATTTCTTACATAAGAACACATTTAAGAATAAAGTCAAGATTGATATGTCCAAAACAAAATAATTCCATATATTTGTTGTTCAACGGATGTGTAGGAGGAGGAATTCAATTTTTCTGTACAAGGAACCTGCCATAATGAACACTATAGAAAGTGTTAAAGTTTGTTAAAAGTTTTAATGTTTTAAATATGTTCAATTTTGGGGATTTGCTCATATATGCCAAAATTAAGACTATTTAGCACGCTGTAAAACTTTTCCATAAAGCATTTAAGATTCATGGTAGCAGTCATATACTACTAAGTATGTACATTTCAGAGTTTATAGAAACTTTACTAATGAGAAATTGAAAAGTGTTTGTGTAAAGAAGCAGAGTGAAGATTTAAGACATTAACTTCACAGTTTCTGTTAAAATTTAAGGGATTCCTTACTTTATATGTTAGCGAGGAATAAATGATGGTATAAGCCATATACAAATGATGAGATGAACCATAAATAATAATCTTAGTGGGTAACTTTAAAGGCTAAACATAGTCTATAAAATTCTTGTTGAACATCATAGACTTAGGCAGTTTTAAATGTACAGCAATATGAGAAAATAATAAATTGAATATGTAGCACATTTCAAATACTAGAAATAGAGGTAAATGTTTTGTTTTTTATTTTATTAATCATTAATATTTATGTATTGGTTTTCCTTATTTGTAGCATTGCTTTCCTTGTTATAATATAATACAACTTTTTGTAAGTCATCATTAGGAAATACTTTGAGAGTGTTATTGGGATGGCCACACTGTTTTTTATAGGTATATGTCAATTTATAAAGAGCAAAATTAATGACAAAACATTGATTAAAAATTTTATCAATTAGAATCTGAATCAGGAGTGTTGATAAATGTCCACACCTAAAATCTAAGACCTAGACAGAAGCACTAGTGTTACAATGTTGAGCACACAAAAGTGAGAAATTGTATTTTGTTTTGTATTTATTTTTGTAGGTTGTGGGGCTTGAACTCTGGGTCCGGGTGCTGTCTCTCAGCACTTCAGCTCAAGGCTATTGCTACTACTTGAGTCACAGCATCTCTTCCATCTTTTTCTGCTTATGTGGTGCTGAGGAATCAAACCCAGGACCTCATGCATGCAAGGCAAGCACTCTACACTGGACCACCCTCCCAGCACCTGAGAGACTGTATTTTAAAAAATCATCTAAACAACATTTACTTTCTGTTTTGGGTTATATAATGAAATAAAGAATATCTTTTTATATTTTTGAATGGTCATACTTCTAAATTTATATTAAATTCAGCCACTTTACCCTTTTCAAAGTCATGTAATATCTCTGAGAGTTTGCTTCTGTAAAGATTGTTTTTGCATTGATTATTTATTCTGAGTCATTTTTACTTTTTATCAAAAATACTTTATATTTTATGGTTTTTCGTGTTGTTTTTTTTAAGTGTGAAAATACCAGACAAAGTGGTTACAATTACATGGGCAAGGTAATCAGTACATTTCTTATCAAGCATTGTTGCATACTCCTTTGTTTCCCCTTACTATCCCTTCCCATCTCACCTCTCTTATGTCCCGTTTCCCCCTCTGCCTTTCCCCCATCCAAAGTTGTAAAATTTGTTTTTCGACATAATGTCTTGTATATCTCATTGTTGCAATGGGTCCACATGTATCCATATTTAAAAAAATTTTTCCCTTCCCCTCCACAAATTATACCAACATCAAATACAGCGAAAACAGGTGTTATACCATGCAGAAGGGACATAAAAGTAACAAATAAATCATCTTATAAATATGTTAGAAATAATTACAGAAAAAAAAATTGAATTCTTATCTTGGGGTTCATTTCACCTAACATCAACTTATCTAACAATTTCTGCATGTCTCAGACATACACTAGTAATTGCTAATAAGAGAAACCATGGGACCTCTGTTTCTTGGGCCTGGCTTACTTCACTTAATAAATTTTTTTTCCAAGTTTTCCATTTCCTAACAAATGGGGCAATATCATTGTTTCAGATAGAGACATAGAATTCCATTGTGTATATATACAACATTTTCTTGATCCATTCATCTACTGAGGGACATCTGAGTTGCTTCCATATCTTAGCTATGGTAATGCTGCAATAAATATATCTGTGTGGTAGCTTTAGTATGGTCTTGTTTGTGATCATTTAGGCAAATGCCCAAAAGTGGGATTGCTGGGTCATAGGGGAGCTCTATGTAGAGTCTTTGTAGGAACCTCCATACTATTTTCCAAAGTGGTTGAACAAGATTACACTCTCACTAGCAATGAAGTAAGGTTCCCTTCTGTCCACATCCCCTCCAGCATCTGTTGTTATTAGAGTTCTTGATTATAGCCACTCTAACTTGGGTGAGGTGAAATCTCAATGTTGATTGATTTGCATTTCTTTTATGGCTAGGGTGGTTGAGCATTTCTGCATGTCTTTATTGGTCACCCTCCTTTCCTCTTCAGAGAAGTTTGTCTTTATGTCTTTAGCCCACTTATTTATTGGGCAGTATTTTCTTTGAATATTTGTTGTTGGAGGATTTAATTTTTTGATTTCCAGATCTGTTTTAGATGTGAAACCCTTGTCGGTTTTATGGCTAGTGAAGATCTTCTCTGATTCCGTGGGATTTCTATTGATCCTGCTAGCTATGTCCTTTGCCATGCAGAAGCTCTGCAACTGCATGCAATCCTATTTGTCCAAACTTTCATTTGTTGTGCTTTTGCGTTTCTTTTCAGAAAATTTCAGCCTTTGTTAAGGAGACCTAGGGTTTCTCATATTCCATCCTGTAATATTTTCAGAATATCTGCTTTGACTCTGAGGTCTTTGATATATTTGGAGTTGATTCTGGTACAGGGTGATATATAAGGATCTAATTTTCTACAAGTGATTAACCAATTTTGCCAGTACCATTTACTCAACAGCCTTTCTTCGATTTTATCTTTTTAGATCCTTTATCGAATATTAGATGATTATGGGTCTGTAGGTTCATTTCTGGGTTTTCAATTCTATTCCATTGTTCCTGAGGTCTTTTCTTGTGCCAGTACAAAACTGTTTTAATTACTATGGCTTTGTAGTAGAGTTTGAAATTTGGTATTGATATTCCTCCAACACTGTTCTTTCTGTTAAGGATTGCTTTTTTCAATTGGGGGTCTTTTGTTGTTCCATATGAATTTTGGGATTGCCTCTTCTATTTCCTTGAAGAATGCGGTTGGAATATTGATAGGTATGGCATTGAACTTGTAGATAGCCTTGGGAAATATTGCCATTTTCACAAGGTTCATCCTTCCTATCGAGGAGCATGGGAGGTTTTGCCACTTTCTAAGTTCTGTTTTGATTTCCTTTTTCAGATTTTTAACGTTTTCATCATAAATGTCCTTCACTTCTTTGGTTAAGTTAAGTCCTAGGTATTTCATTTATTGTGGGGCTCTTACAAATGGAAAACCTTTCTTGATTTGAGCCTCACTTTTCTCATTGTTGGTATACAGGAAAGCCATTAATTTCTGAGGGTTAATTTTATACCCTGCTATTTTGACAGTTTTGATTTAGCTTGAGTAATTTTGGAGTGGAGTCCGTGGGATTCTTTATGTACAAGATCATTTTATCTGCAAAGAGGGAGAATTTTACTTCTTCTTTCCTTATTTGGATCCCTTTTATATTGGCATATTGTCTTATTTCTGTAGCTAGGCATTCTAATACTAAATTGAAGAGAAGTTAAGAGAGTGGACATCCTTTTCTCATTCCTGAGTTAAGAGGAAATAGCTTTAGTTTTTCACCATTAATTATAATGCTGGCTGTATGTTTTCCATATACAGCTTTTATTGTATTGAGGAATGTTCTATGGATTCCTAATTTTTCCAGAACCTCCATCATAAAGGGGTGTTGGATCTGGTCCAGTGCTTTTTCTGCATCTTTTGAGATAACCATGTGGTTTTAATCCTTGCTCTTGTTGATGTGATAAATTAAATTAATTGATTTGTGTATATTGAACCAGGTTTGCATCCCTGAAATGCATCCTGTATGATATTAGTGTATGATTTTTTGGATGAATTGTTGAAGTCGATTGGCCAAACTTTTGTTGAAAAGTTTTGTATCAATGTTCTTCAAAGAAATGGGTCTATAGTTCTCTTTCTTGATGAGTCCCTGCCTGGTTTTGGAATGAAGGTTATGATGGCTTCATAGAATGAGTTTGGTAGAGAACTTTCTCTCTCCATTTCATTGAAGAGTTGGAGGAGTATTGGTGTGAGCTCTGTTTTGAAGGTCTTGTATAATTCCGCTGTAAATCCATCAGGGATTTTCTTAGATGGGAGGTCTCTTATTGCTGTGTCTATTTCAACACTTGATATAGGCCCCTTACTATGCTTTAACTCATGTTGGTTTAGTATTTGCATGTTGCTAATTTTAATTTGAAGCATATTTTATCTGATATTATTATTGCAACTCCTTCCTGTTTATAGCAGCCGTTTGCTTGGTAGATTTTATTCTAGCCTTTCATTATCAAAATGTTTTTGTTTTTATTGGCAAGGTGTGACTCCTAAAGGCAAGAGATAGAATTATCTTGCTTTTTAATCCAACTAGACAGACTATTTCGCTAAATTGGAGCTTTAAGTCCATTAATGTTGAGAGCTAGGACTGAGAGGTGTTTGGTAGCTCCTGCCATGCTATCCACCTCCGTTGGGGCTGTGGAAACTTGGTTCTTCCTATGGTTCTTGGATTCTCAGTTTGGGTGTGGTTTCTTAGCCATTATTGTGGTCTTGTTGGTTTTCTGTGTGTAGGCCATCTTTAAGTATTTTTTGTAGTGCTGGTTTGGTAGAGATATATTTTTCAGTTTTTCTTTGCTATGGAAGGTTTTTATTTGACCTTCGGTTATGATGGAGAGTTATCTGGGTACAGTATTCTTGGTTGAAAATTGTTTGTCTTTAGGGCATGGCATACAGCCTTCCAGGCTCTTCTTGCTTTAATTATCTCTGCTGAAAAATATGAGATGATTCTAATTGGTTTTCCTTTATAGGTGATTGATCTTTTCTCCTTGACATCTTTTAGGAAGTTATTCTTGGTCTGAATTGATCCTGTGTGGATTATAATGTGACAATGGGAAGTGCTGTTCTGGTCTGGTCTATTTGGGGTTCTACAACCATCTTGTATCTGAATAGGCCTATCTTTTTGTATGTTTGGGAAGTTCTCTGCTAGGATACTGTTAAACAAATTTCCTAGACAATTAACTTCTGTCTCTAGGTGCTCCTCTACACCAATTGTCCTCAGAGAAGGCCTTCTGATTGTCTATTCCAAATGTTGAATAGATCTATCATGTTTCTTCGATTCGTCTTGGATACTTGTATGTTCTTTTTAATACCTAGGCTCTCTTCAATCCCTGAGATCAGATCTACTGCATGGCCTAACCTACGGTTAAGTCTTTCTACTTGGGTTTTTATTTCTTTTCCTTTTAATTGGTCAGCTTTGTAGGCTTCAGATTCTTTGTTGGAGCTTTGTTTTAGATTTTGTGTGAACTTCTTTACTTCCTTAATTTGGTGTTCTCAAATCACTTAGTTGATTGGTTATGGTTTACTTGGACTCCCATTCCTGCTGTCGGGCTCCATTCAGCATTCCCTTTGTGGTCTCTCTGAATTCATTCAGATGTCTGTTTATGGATTCCATGAATGCCTCTATTGATCTTTGTCTATTCTCATACTGCTGTCACAATTCCTGTGTTACCCTTTGATTAGCTTCCTCACGTTCATGCAATTCCTGTAGTTCTCTTTGACTTTTCTCAGCCTGCTCATGCAATTCCTGTGTCTCTCTTCGTCTGTTCTCTGACTGCTCACGCAATTCCTTTCTTTCTCTTTGATTGTTCTCAGCCTGCTCACGCAATTGCTTTATTTGTCTTTGTTCTCAACCTGTTCACGCAATTACTGTATCAATCTTTGAGCAGTTTCCTCACAGTCATGAGATTCCTGTTGTTTGGTTTGCCTCCTCTCTCTTCCTATCACGTTCAAACTGAGTCCTTTGCAAGCTTTCAGTCTTTTCATTCACCACGTTTACCAGTAGTGTTTTTAGTTCTTTGTGGGAACTCTCCTCTGGATTATTCATTAACAGTTCTGTCACTGGATTATCATGAATGAGAGTTGAGATACCCACACTTGCCATTTTTCTCCTGTTTTCCGGCTTGTTCTGCACACTTGATATGAAAGTGACACTAATTTTTTGCTAAAATACTATTTTAAGGCAAGCATCAACCAAAGTCCTGTAGTTGCACAGTCAAAATGGCTGTAGATACAACCTAGTTCAACAGATACAATCTTTTCAACATCAAACAACTATCCATTAATGGGCTAAGAACAGCAAAGACGAATTTTTCAAATCAGAAAGTATTATGTTTAGGAAGAAATGTGGGGAAAAACAGGATTAGAAGTATGTGGAGAGGTTAAAGTAAATTTAACCAAGTCCTAAACTCAGAGAGGGAAAGGGATTGGACAGAATGACAAGAGAGAAATTAAAAAGAAGAAAATTAAAAATGGAAAAAGAAAAATTTAAATTTAAAAAGTGAAACACTTAAAAATTATGTGACTTTAAAAAGTGATATTGAGAGGAGAAAAGGATAAGATGACAGGAGTGGGATGATAGAAAGGAGATATGAAAAACTAAAATATAAAAATTCTTAAAAGTATTTACTTGAAAATTATATGTTATAAAGATATAATACTTCTATTAAAATGTTAAGCCTGTATCTGGGGGTTTAGCCCAGCAGAAGGGCACTTGCCCAGCGCGTGCAAGGCCCTGGGTTCGGTGCTCAGCCCTAGGGAAAAAAAAGACAAAAAAAAGTTAAGCCTAAAAATTTGTGAATTAAGTAATACATTTCTGGATTAATTATGTACACAATAGGGGATAAGTTCTAATAAACGATGATGGGTATTTATCTTGGGATGAGGCAAAACAGCAATTAGGTCACGCAAAAAAAAAGAAAGACAAAAGATATAAAAAAATTAAAAAGGACCAAAAGGTCAATAGCGATTTTTTTAAAAAGCATACACACCCACCCCCCCCCACACACACACACACACACACACACACACACACACACACACACACACACACACACACACACACCTAAAATAAAAATTAGGAGAAGAAGAAAAAAATGATTAATAGAAAACAATTAAAAAATTTAAAAATATGGTACCAAAAAGAGTTCATTAATTTTTTTGGGGGGGGAGGGGTGTGGAATGGGAAGATCCTGTGTCTCCCCTTAGTCTGTAACCAGTCTCTTCGTGCAGTGGCTGGTCTGCTTCTGGTGTTTTGTTTTCCTGTGGCTTGATTGATTTCTTACATTAGTTTGTTTGTGTAGTCAATAAAATGCTCCGCTTTATCTAGGATTTTGTGATCCTCCTTCAGGCTAGTTCAGTGGGAGGGAGATCTGCTTTGAGTATCACGAAAGAGAAAGATGGCTGTTTCCTCTAGTGTGGAGATGCTGTGATGAGGCTAAGTTCTGTTTAGGGTTGAGGCATTTCAGCAAACAGTATCTTTTCCCTGAGGGGCTAGCTCCTGAGACACTCCCAGAGCCCAGCCTGGAGCCATTCTCAAGGTTTACGTTTACTGAATTTCAATTGATTGTCTAGGCTGCTGTAAGTAGGGGCAGCCACTGGTTCTGTTAACCCACTGAAGATAGTCACTCCTCTGGGGGGCAGAACTCTCTCTGCTTGGGCTAGGTGACTTTCTCCTGAGTGGATCTGAGCCTGGAAGGTCAGGTCAGATTCCTGTGACCTGCTAAATGACTCTTTTGTTTTCTTCCAAGGCCTGAGTTGGAGCTAGTTGCTCAGCCTGGCCATTCTCAGTATCAAAGATGATGTCTGGTGCTAGGGAGGGGCAGCCTTCCTTCCTCTGCTCCATGAGGAGTGAGGATGTCAGGATTTTACTCAGACAGGAGTCTTTCTTCCTGGGTATCACTGGTCTGTGATCTTCAGGATGAATTTATCTGCTCCTTGTCAGTTCTTGTTGGTGTTGAGTAGAATCCTCTCACCCAGTGCATATGGCGCTTTTGTCCTGGACTTTCTGTTGTAGATATGGTGGCTATGGGTGCCGTAGCTGCTGCCACAACCACAGCTACTGGCAAGTGCTCAGATCTGTCTTCTTGCCTGGATCTTCCCTCTCTAGCCAAACAATGTGTACAGTGATGGCACACTTGGTGTGATTATCTAGGCTAGTACTGTTCACTGGAACACTAAAGCTGCTTTGTATGTGAGAGTTTGTTTAGCCTCCATGTTTTCCTCTACCATCTTCCTCCGACCTCCATGAAACTCTTTATATTTTATGTTGATTGGTTATTATACAACAATTACTTCCAAATGTACATGTAGTGTCTAAAGATAGCCATATGAATATTCTCATGCAGCTCTTATTTATGTTATGTACTTTCAGTATTATGATATTTCTCTCTCTCTTATACTCTCTCTCATTTCCTCACTTTCTCTTTCATGCTTCATGTCTGCTACTTAGAATTTCTGGTGGTCTATTATTATCCTTCAGGATCCACTGGTTTGTGGGACATTGATAAAGACAATCAGTTACCCTTGACTTATTTAAGAGTTACAACAGTGATGTGGTATTATTTGCCATTCTAAATGGTAAAACAACAGATCTAGGAATTCCTTCTCACTTTTATTACTATTATAAATTTTATTTTCCTATGAATCATTGGGATGGATAAGATAATTTTAACCTGTGACCTAAAAGTACTTTTTCTTTTACAAACAACCTTTTTCTTTGAGTATCAGTGAGTAACTACATGTAATGAAACAAAGCTATCCTATGGAAAGTAGACTGAAGTTGTTCACAGGGATGAAAAACAAGATAATGGGGAATTGAGTACAAAGGATACCCATCATAGAGCACAGATCCTTAAAGTAGTTTACCCTGTACACTTTGTGAGAATGACAATGTGTTAGGAACTATAGATTAAATCACTGAACACTTGATATATATGCAAATATTTTTATATATTTATATATGCATATATGTATGTGCCCTTATATATGTACACATGTATGTTACTATACTCCCAAATACACACATACTTATACTCGTGTATAAATGCACATGGAGAAAGACACATAGTTACAGTCAACACAAGTTTCACTACTTGATGAATATGCCTTAGACGGAATGCTTGGAACCAAATATGTTGAAGATGTATTTGTCTCTAAGAGTTCTTTTACCACTCCTCTTACCTCTTAAAAACTGCTACGTTTTAAGGCATGAGATTCGACTTGCAAAATGCAGTACAAGTGATAGCAAGTCATTCAGAAATCTCAGTAATAAAGGTCATAAGGTGTCTCCCTGCTCCCCACGGAATGCCTGCTCTTGTAGACACTCTCAACAACCAAAGTAGCAGGAGAATATCCTATCAGTGTATATACTATCAGAGGGGGTTAGAGGGAGGATTTGGGTGATGTGAAAGGAAGGGATGGTAGGGGAAAAACAAAGGATTGGGTAACAATGCTCAATAAGAAATGTACTCATTACCTTCCTTATGTAACTGTAACCCCTGTGTACAGTGTCTTTACAATAAAAATATATATTAAAAAGATACAAGGAAAACTTCTGTACTTATGGGAAGTTGTATTTATCACTCAATATCAGTAAGGTATTGGTTTTAGGACCACAGGCATATTAAAATTTTGGATCCTCAAACATTTTACTTGAACACAGTACATTATTTACATTAGAATGTGTCCACAACCTCGTTCAGTGTAATTGCTATGAAACGTTTTACTATATTTTATGTTTGAAATGGAAAATAAAAGTATTTGCACTATCAACAGAAACAATTTTTTTTCAATTTTTTTTTCTTTTTGTCTGCATTTTGTGGATGGAATTGGGAGAGCAGTTTTGAAAAGCTCAAATTTCATCACCAAGAGCTGTCTGCAAAATGTAAAAGGATGTACTACAGCATCTTGAATAATATGGAACTCCAAGGAGAAGTTCTTGAATTGAGACATTATCAGAAACTAACCACTCAAGGAATTTTTAGACGCGCAGCTGCTATATTTCTAATGGAGAGGTTTCATAACCCTTTCTGTAACACAAGTCAGAACCTCATTGAAGTGTACATGATTTCCTTCACCTGTCTGTCAAACTCAGTCATTATCAATCAACATACAACTAATATTGAATAATCCTCTAATAACAAAATGTTGATGGAATGTCCATCCAGTTTAGGCTAAGAGCGTTAACCTAGTAATGAACTAGATGGTAAGTAAATCTGAAACTGTTATAGGCTACAGGAGTTCCAGAAATGGATACTACAGTATTTTTCCTGATAACAGAAGTTGAGGGCAAGTTATTTTATAATGGTTCATGTTAGGGAACAAGATAACTTCTGAGGAAGAGTCAGAAAATTTGTGGGAATCACGGCCATCTGAAACTCATTTCCAGAGTGCAAACTGATTAAAACTAGAGAATTTTTCTTAAACATTAGAATTGGACTATCATTAGGGTGAAAGTTAGGTTTCAGTTGCAGCTGTAGTTAGTGTTAGCATTAGGGCAATGGAAAGTTTAGGGTCAAACTGAAACTATCTTTGAATAACAAGTCATGTTAGAATTAGGATGAATGTGAAATAGGAAACTGCTAATTATATTAAGATTAGGATATGGTTAGTGAGAGGGTTAGCCTCAATATTCCAGTTAAGGTTAGAGTTACAAAAATGGCAAGATAATGGGTAAAACTACAAATTAGTTTTAGAGAGATGAGTTGAATCAAAGTTAGGATGAATAAATCTAATGTATTTTTATGGCTTTTAGAATCCAAAGGCTATTAGTTCTATGGTTAGGGTTGCTGTTCTAATTCAGGTTAGACTTAGACTTAGGTAAGGGTAAGCTGTAAGGTTAAACTGAGTTTTCTGCTAACATTTTCAAGTAAAATAAGTGTGAAATTTAACAAAAATTACAGAGTTTTCCTAATTTTACTATTCAGGGTTCAATAGGGTTAAATTTAGAGTTAGGTTTCTAGTAAGGTTTAGATATATAGTTAGGGTTAGGAAATAGAGTAAAATTTAAGTAAACCTGCAACTTCTTTTTGGAGTTAGAGGAGTTCAGTAAAAGTTAAGATCAGTGGAAACTATGATAGCTTTCATGATATGAAGATTTGAGGTTAATATTCATAATAGGGAATGATTTCATAGTCCAAGTGAGGGAATCTGTAGGATTTGGAGAAAAGTGCAAATAAATCATTTCAAAGACCATGAGTATGTGTTAGGATATATTTTCCATTAATTTTAGGATTGGGTTACTATTATCATCAAGGTTACTCTTAGGATTCTGACCAGGATTAGAGTTAAGATTATGGAAATGGAAGGTTGAGAACTTGAGTGACTTACTTCCTTTGTGTCTGTATATGCACTATTCTAAGGCTTGGACTCAAGGCTTGGGTTCTATCCATGAACATTTTGCTGTAGGCTAGCATTCTAGCACTTGAGCCATGATTCCACTTCCAGATTTCTTTGGCAGTGAATTGGAGATGAGAGTCTCACAGATTTTCCTATCCATGCTGACATTGAACTGAGATCCCAAGTTTTCTGCCTTCTGATTAATGATAGGATTAAACTCATGAGCTACCAGTGCCATGGAAAATGCCTGACTTTTACTGATTGTTTTTACTTTTGTTCAAGATCAACATTGAATTCAATATTTGATAGCATTGTTCACTAGGTAACAAGCTGCCACTTGAGCCATATCTCCAAAAATGATTATCTTAAATAGCTGGAAATCATTAAATTTTCTTCAGTTGATATGAATCATTAGTGCTGTTCTAAAACTTATCCTAAACTTTATAAACCCTAGAGGTGATCTGAGCAGATTCTCATGGTTGACTTCTAATTGCATAGTATTTTAGGGATATGATTTTTTAATTATTATTTTAAGTAACAAATGAGTTATTAAACAAAGCAGTTTCTGCGTACAATATAACTTGATCAATGCCAACCCTTTCAACATTCGCATCCTTCCTCTATGAACCTCTTCCTTCACTCTTCTTAATTTTGTAGGATATTTACTGGATTACTCTCTGCACTTCCCAACTTTTCTCCTGGTCATTCTTGTACTTTTCCCCCTTCACCCCTGTTTTGATTAGCCACTTACATATGATGCAGCAACTCTACTCCTAGGCATTTACCTGAAAGATTACAAACCCGGATATAGTAAATATTTCAGCACAACCATGCGTACTGAATTAGCCCAGATACCCCTCAAGAGAGAAATGATTCAAGAAAATGTAATGCACACACACACACACACACACACACACACAGAGGAAATCCTACTTACCCATTAGAAAGAGTATTGTGCCCTTTGTATCTCTCATTTCTCATTTCTTCTGCCTGGTATCCAATTGTTGTCGTACTGTCCCTGCACTCCAGTAAGTGACACATGCAATCTGATGTAAAAGATTTTCAGAGAGTTCGCTAGCCATAGATTCCTAAATATGAGTTCTATTCTCATTCTCTTTGTTTATTCATGCCTTTGAGTAGTGATTGCACAGTTTCATTTGTACCATTTGCTACACAGAAAAGACATGACCGCACATACATGGATATACATACATACATGGATATATGCACACATATGGGTATATATTAAATACTTGAATTCATTTTATGTTTTTGAGAATTACAGAGCTAACAAAAATCACATGCATTTTGCTTCCTAGTCAATTCTTTCAAAACCTAAATAACTTTGTCTCCTTTGAATACATAATTTTAAAGAGAATATCACCATCTCTAATCTTTCAGTGGACTTGAAATTAGATGTTCCAATGGGAAAAAGTTATTTAGCTAGTCCCAAATTGTGCCTTTTCCAAGTTATCAGATATTCAATCTATCACATGCCCAAATAATAGAGAATGGGAACAGGTCTACATTGAGCACTCACAGTAGACAGCTCTCTGGACTTTCTCAGGAAGAGCTTTCTGCCATTGTGGAATGGATAGGGCTGGATAATATGCAAACACACATCATAGATTGAAAGTATTGTGCTAAGTTGACACCTGAGATATTGGATGTTTTAACTGCATAGTATTGGTTTTCATGAATCAGTTAATCAGATTCTTTACACTATATGATGTTACTAGACTGTGGAATGCATGTTTATTGCATTTACATTGTATAACATATTTTGAAATTTGGTATAAATCGTTTATCTTTTTTCTTGATATGGATTACTCCTAGTTGTCAAGAGTGAGGAAATGCCCTGGAACTTTGTAATTTGAAGTCTTATGTTGCCATGTGTCATATCCTATTTTCCTTTTACAGAGTTGGTAAAAAAATATATGTAATTTATTTTATTTTTTTGGGGGGGGGCCGGTTGTGGGGCCTGAACTCTTGGCCTGGGTACTGTTCATCAGCTCTTCAGCTCAAGGCTGGTACACTACCACTTGAGCCACAGCGCCACGCCTGGGTTTTTTCTGCTTATGTGGTGCTGAGGAATCGGACCCAGGCCTTAAGCATGCAAGGGGAGCGCTCTACCACTGAGCCAACTTCCCAGCCCTGTAATGTATTTTTTATTTTTATTCATTATCTATTACAGAATTTGAACTCAGAGCCTGGGCAGTTCTCCTGAGGTCTTTTGCTCAAGGTTAAAGGTTAGCTCTCTACAACTTCGAGCCACAGTATCAATTTTAGTTGTCAGTGATTAATTGGTGATAAGTGTCCCGCGGGGACTTTTCTCAACCTGGCTTTGAACGGTGATCCTCATATACCAGGCTCCAGATTAGCCAATATCAGAGGCATGAGCTACCTCCACCCGGTTATACATAATTTATACTGTAGTTTTCTGAAATCTTTCATCCTACACTGAATATTTTTTCTTACGAGCTTTCTAATAAATATGTAATCTATTCAATTTTGAAAAGTACTGTGTACCTCCCACTTATTTGTATCAGTCCATACTTTCCTAGCTATGATTAGCATCAGTACAGTTAAGCACATTACATCTCAACAGGAAAATTCTACTGAAGTTCTGATCCCCTTGAGCTAGATAAGGAGAATTCCTGTAAAAGAAGCCTCTCCTCAATTATGAGAAAAGATATGTTTGGAAGTTTAGTTTAGTTTAGTTTTTTTTTTATTTTTTGGCCAGTCATGTGGCCAGAACACTGGGCCTGGGCCCTGTCCCTCAACTCTTCAGCTCAAGGTTAGTGCTCCAACTCTTGAGCCATAGCTCCACTTCTGGGTTTTTCAGCTTATGTGGTGCTGAGAAATCGAACCCAAGGCCTCATGCATACCAGGCAAGCATTCTACCAATGAGCCACCATTCCAGCCCAAGTTTGCAAGTTTTGGGGAAGAGGAATTTGGCATTTGGTTTGCATCCGTGATTAGTCATGAATAGATATTATTTGGCTCCAAATTTTGTCTCCTTGTAGGTTCCCTAAACAGTTACACATCAGCCTCATTCCATCACATATCTTTAAGTCCTTCTTTTATTTCTTTTTATCGTTATTGTTTTGTTGTCGTTGTATTGCTGACACTGAAGCTTGAACTCATGGCCTAGGCAGTGTCCCTGGGCTCAATGCTAGTGCTCTACCACTTGAGCCGTGCACCATTTCTGGGTTTTTCTGTCTGGACATGCTTTGAATCATAATATTCAGATCTCAGCCTCCAGGGTAGCTAGGATTACAAGTGTGAGACACCAGTGCCAAGCAAGTCCCTCTCTTTCAGACATTATTCTAAAAGCCTCCAATCCAAGGTCACTCCTAAGATTGTAAATGGAACTATGCCAATAGTTCCTTTAATTGTTCTGGCTATGGAGTTTTTTGCAAATTATATTGAAACTACTTAACTGTTCTCTTCCTAACCCATGATTCTACATGTGTTTGTAATAATTACTTAAATTTAGCAGCTATGAATCCTAAATCTCTCAATTATTAATTTCACTTAATTCTTTCAATATGATTATTTTTCAATACAAATATGAGCTTATACTCACCTTCTTGAATCTACCCCTTGGCATGAGCAGTGCCTGGGCCTATTCTACCTCAAATGCAAGAGGTTGGCAAAATAATAGCCTACAGTATTACTGCCTAAGAGTCAGGACAAGTAGTTGAGTGCCTAATAGAAGCAATGCATTCCTGGCATGGGAAGGGGTGGGAGAGACAACAGCCTAGAGAGCAAACTGGCAGTCACAACATTTAACAAGTTCTCCTTTAGGGACACTGATCTCCTGCAAATTGGCAGTGATATAACTCACCTAGAGAATTTTCATATATGAAGGAAGTTGTCATGTCTCACTACACAACTCACCTGTAGTCATAGAGAGGGTCATTCTTCTGTGTCCTCCTTAGGCCCAGTCTCATTTTATCTCCATCTTAGACTTTGCCCAGATCTATTCCTACCAGAAGGTCCCTGATGAGGAGGAATGTGTGATCTCTTGGCTTTTGATTAGCCCTATGGGAACTGAGGCCACTTTTAATTTTGATCCTGTTCATTCTGACAAGGCTGTGGTGGGTGGTGGGAAAGCTCATTCTCTGAATTGTTCCCTATTACCAAATATCTTCAGAGAAAGTCAAGGAATGACAGATTCTGCCTGAGGGAGTGAGTTTCTCCATTTCCAAAAAGGTCAATTAATATCTGATTATGAGGCCCACGTGGTGGTCCTTCCCTAGATCCTCCAAACAGGAGTGGATGTTACCTCAGACACCAGGCCATCCTCACATTTCTTCTGCTCTTTCACACGAAAATAAAGGTCACAGGAGTTGAGTTGAGAAACAAGGAGAAATGAGAGTAGCAGAAGAATCATTGGCATGGGGAGGAATTAGAAACCCTGTGTGAAAAAAGGGCTCAGAAAATCTAGGATCAGAGTTCCAGGAAGATGGCGGAGGAGAAGCTGGAATCTGAACAAGCTCTCGCATAGAAAGCAGTTTTAGAGTTCCAGTTAACAGTCCTAAGCCAGAGAATCACACCAAGGGTGACATCACAGAACAGAGAGACAGGCCAGAGAGGGAAAATCCAGGCAAGAAGACACATCTGAGCACTTGCCAGCAGCCACCGCGGTGGCGGCAGCTGTGGCAGCAGCGACAGCAGGGCACCATACCTGAGCCACAGAGAGTCCAGGATGAAGGAGCCTGATGCAGCGGGTGAGCGGATTCTACTCAACACCAGCAAGAACCGACAAGGAGCGGACATCTTCATCCTGCAGTTCACAGACCAGAGACGACCCAGGAACCAAGACTTGGTGTGAGTAGAAGCCCAACGTCCTCACTCCTTCTCAGGGAGCAGAGGAGGGAAGGCCACCTTTCCTCCCCCGGTACCGGAGATCTCCATCTTGGATACCGACAAAGCTCGGACCAGCTGCTAGCTCCAACTCAGGCCTTGGAATAAAACGGGTCATTTAGCAGGTCACAAGAACTTAATGGCGGCGTGACCTGCCAGACTCAGCTACACCCAGGGAAAAGTCACCCAGCTCGGGTGCCAGCCCTAGGAGTGGGTTTCTTCACTGGGTAATCAGAGCCAGAGGCTGTCCCTCCCATTAGCAGCCTCTACAATCAATTGAAATTCAGTAAACAGAAACCCTGAGAATGGCTCCAGGCTGGGCTCTGTGAGTTTTTCACAAAATAGCCCTAGGGAAAAGCTACTGTTTGTTGAAAGGCCTCAACTCTACCCAGAACCTGGCCTCATCACTGCATCCCCCTCTTTTGTGATTCTTAAAGCAGATCAGCCTCCCATTAAACTATCCTGGGAGGAGGATCTCAAAATTCTGTGTAAAGCAGAGCATTTTTCTGCCTGTTCGAACCAACTGACTTAAGAAACCAACCAAGCCACAGGACCACAAGCAGACCACAGGCTCCAAGAAGAGGATGGTTATAGACACAAGGGAGATACAGGATTTTTCCCACCCCTCCCCAAAAAAATCAAAGAACTTTCTTGTTCTTCTTGTTCTTCTGGTTCTTCTTGTTCTTCTTCTTCTTCTTGCTCTTCTTGTTCTTCTTGTTCTTCTTGTTCTTCTTGTTTTTGTTCTTGTTCTTGTTCTTGTTCTTGTTCTTGTTCTTGTTCTTGTTCTTGTTCTTGTTCTTGTTCTTGTTCTTGTTCTTGTTCTTGTTCTTCTTCTTCTTCTTCTTCTTCTTCTTCTTCTTCTTCTTCTTCTTCTTCTTCTTCTTCTTCTTCTTCTTCTTCTTCTTCTTCTTCTTCTTCTTCTTCTTCTTCTTCTCCTTCCTCCTCTTTTTGGGTACCTTATATAAAATTTTTTTTTCTTTTCTAAAACTTTTTTTAATCTTTAATTTTTGCCTTTTTTGAAAAAAAAATTATTTTCCAGTAACTTTTTTTTTCCTCTTATAATTTTTACTTTAGGGATACGTGAATATGCATTCTTTCAATTTTTTTCTTTCTCTTTTTTCTTTTATAATTCTTTTTGTTTTTTGTTTAGCTCTACTGAACTTCTGACCTTTTTTCTTCCTTTCTTATCCTTTTCACCTTTTCATGTCTTTTGTTCTTCTTTATGTGACTTAACTCTTGTCCTGCACATCCTCAGATAAGCCCGTAGTTAACTAGTAGACCCTATCCCCCATTGTGTACACCCTTAATCCACAAATTTATTACTCAGTTCAAAACCTCTGAGACTTAAATTCCTTAATAGCATTACTACCTATTTATAACTATATAATATTTTAAGCATTTGTATTTTTAAGTTTTTCACATCTCCTCTATGTTCCTCTCCTTCTCTCAATATATTCACGTTCTTCGCTAAATAGGTTGTTTTCTCATCTCCATAATATTATTAATTTTTACTTTTCTATTTTTTCTGGTCTCTTTTCTTTTCCCTTTCCCATTCTTCTTTTTTTTTCTCTCTCTACTTTCATCCTACCCAACCTATTTCCTGCATTGATATTAGGACTTCGTTAACTCTCCCTGTGCCTCCCCACACCAATCTATTCCTATTTTTTACCCACATCTCTCCCTAACCCTAATAATTTCTGGTTTTCCAAATTCTTCTCTGCGGTTCAAAGCCCATTTTGTACAGTTTTTTGATGTTGAATAGATGTATCTGTTGTACTAGATTGTATCTGTAGACTATTGACTGTACAAATTCAGATTTTGTCTGATGGTTGCCTTAAGATAGTGTTTGAGCACAAAACTGGTGCTAATTTCATCTCAAATGGGCAGAATACGCTGGAAAAACACAAGAAAAATGGCAAATTCGGGTTTCTCAATTCCCAATCTTGATAATCAGGGACAGAACAGATAATGAATAATCCAGAGGAGAGTTTCCTAATAGCTCTACAAACACTGCTGGCAAACATGATAAATGAAAAGATAGAAAACATACAAAGGACTCTGAATGAGCATGATAGGGAGAGAGAGGAGGCAATCCAAAAGTTTATACAGGAATGTCATAAATGTGAGGAAGCTACTCAAAAACTGATACAGGATTTGTGTGAGCAGCTTGAGAGTACTCAAAGAGAAAGGCAGGGATGGCTTGAACAGGCTGAGAACACTCAAAGAGAATTGCAAGAATCCCACGAACGGGAGGAAGCTAATCAAAGAGTAATACAGGAATTGAGAGAGCAGGAAGAGAATATACAAAGATCACTAAAAGCATTCATGGAAGCCATTAACAAAGAGCTGAAGGAAGTCAGGGAGACCATAAAGGGAATGCTGAATGGAACCCAACAGAAGGAATGGGGGTTCAAAGAAATTATAACCAAGTGATTTGAGAATAAGCAATGAACACAAAATTAAGGAGGCCAAGAAATTCATACAAGATCTAAAACAGAGCTTCAACAAAGAATTTGAAGCCATCAAAGCTGACCAATTAGAAGGGAAAGAGATAAAAAACAAAGTAGAAAGTCTTGACAGCAGGTTAGACCATGCAGAAGATCGAATTTCAGGGATTGAAGACAGCCAAGATATTATAGAGAAAGAACATACAACCATCCAAGACAAGACCAAGAAATACGATAGATCTATCCAACACCTGGAAGACACCAACAGAAGGACTAATCTAAGGATAATAGGTTTAGAGGAGCACCTAGAAACTTAAGTTAATTGTCTAGGAAATTTGTTTAACAGGATCCTAGCAGAGAACTTCCCAAACATACAAAAAGATAGGCCTGTTGAGATACAAGAAGCTTTTAGAACGCCAAATAGACCAGACCAAAATAGGACATCCCACAGTCACATTATAATCCACACAGGATCAACTAAGACCAAGGAAATGATCCTTAAAACTGTCAAGGAGAAAAGATTAGGGAAACCAATTAGAATCACCTCAGATTTCTCAGCAGAGACAATCAAAGCAAGAAGAGCCTGGAATGATGTATGCCATGCCCTATAAACAAACAACTATCAACCAAGAATACTGTACCCAGCTAAACTCACCTTCATAATTGAAGGCCAAATAAAAATCTTCCATGGCCAAGAAAAATTGAAACAATACATCTCCACCAAACCAGCCCTACAAAAGATTCTTAAAGATGTCCTACACATAGAAAACCAACAAGATCACAATAAAGGCCAAGAAACTGTACCCAAACTGAGAATCCAAGAACCATAGGAAGAACCCAGTTTTCGCAGCCTCCAAGAAGGTGGATAACATGGCAGAAACTCCCAAATACCTCTCAGTCCTATCTCTTAACGTTAACGCACTGAACTCCCCAATTAAGCTACATAGACTGTCTAGTTGGATTAAAAGGCAAGATCCTTCTATCTATTGCCTTCAGCAGTCACATCTTGCCCCTAAAAACACCCTCATTTTCAATGTTAAAGGCTGGAACAAAATCTACCAAGCAAACGGCCCCCCAAAACAGGCGGGAGTTGCAATCCTAATATCAGATAAAATAGACTTCAAGTTAAAATTCGTGAGAAGAGATAAAGAAGGTCGCTACATACTAATTAGGGATTTCTCCTTCAGGAGGATATTACAATTCTAAATACCTATTCGCCAAACAATGGAGCACCCAAATTTATACAAGAAACCCTGCTTTCTCTCAAATCCCTTATAGATCCAAAAACATTAATTGTTGGGGATTTTAACACACCACTCTCCCCTCTAGATAGATCAACTCGGCAAACACTCAACAGAGAAACCTCAGATCTAAACAGATGCATAGATCAACTAGACTTAACACACATCCACCGAACATTTCACCCAGCAGCATCAGAATACACTTTTTTCTCACCAGTAAATGGAATATTTTCTAAAATAGACCACATTTTAGGCCACAAAGCAAAGTTGTCTAAATTCAGAAACATTGAAATTATACCTTGCATTCTCTCTGACCACAAAGGAATAAAATTAGAACTCGACACCAAAAGTCACCAAAGAAAGTCCGGTATCACATGGAGGCTGAACAACACACTGCTGAATCATGAGTGGGTCATGGAAGAGATTAGAAAGGAAATTCAAATGTTCATGCTATTCAACAAAAATGAATACACAAATTACCAGCTCCTCTGGGACACAGCTAAGGCAGTACTCAGAGGCAAGTTTATGGCTCTGAGCTCTTACATCAACAAATTGGAGAGATCTGAAACCAACAATTTAATGACACATCTAAACCTCCTTGAAAAAGAGCAGCAAGATAAACCCCAATCCAGTAGATGGAAAGAAATAATTAAAATCAAATCAGAATTAAATGAATTAGAATCCCAAAAAACTATAGAAAGAATCAACAAAACAAAGAGTTTGTTCACCCAAAAAATTAACAAAATTGACAGACCCTTAGCAAATCTTATCAGAAAAAGAAGAGAACACACCCAAATAATTAAACTCAGAGATGAGAATGGAAACATAACCACGGAAACAACCAAGATTCAGAACATTATATGGGAATACTTCTCAAAACTTTATGCTAGTAAGTTTGAGAACTTGACAGAAATGGAGCTTTTCCTAGCAAATATTGACATGCAAAAACTAAATCAACATGATTTAAACCATATTAAAAGGCCCATATCAAGCATTGAAATAGAAAGAGCAATAAGAGACCTGTGAGCTAAGAAGAGTCCAGGAGCAGATGGTTTTGCAGTGGAATTTTACAAGCCCTATAAAGCAGAGCTCACACCAATACTCCTTCAACTCTTCAACGAAATTGAAAGAGAAAGTTCACTACCGAACACATTTTATGAAGCCATCATAACCCTCATCTCCAAAGCAGGCAGGGACTCATTAAAGAAAGAGAACTATAGACCCATTTCTTTGATGAACATAGATGCAAAACTTCTCAAGAAAATTTTGGCCAATCAATATCAACAATTCATCCAAAAAATCATACACCACGATCAAACAGGATTCATTTCAGGGATGCAAAGCTGGTTCAATATAAGCAAATCAATTAATATTATTCATCACATCAAGAGGAGCCAGGATAAGAACCACATGGTTATCTCAATAGATGCAGAAAAAGCATTCGACAAGATCCAACACCCCTGTATGATGAAGGTTTTGGAAAAACTAGGAATCCATGGAACATTCCTCAATACAATAAAGGCTGTATATGACAAACGTACAGTCAGCATTATACTTAATGGTGAAAAACTAAATCCATTTCCTCTTAATTCAGGAACAAGACAAGGATGTCCACACTCTCCACTTCTCTTCAATCTAGTATTAGAATGCCTAGCTACAGCAATAAGACAAGATGCAGACATAAAGGGGATCCAAATAGGGAAAGAAGAAATAAAACTCTCCCTCTTTGCAGATGACATGATCTTGTATTTAAAGAATCCAATAGAGTCCACTCCCAAATTACTCAATCTGATTCAAAACAGGTTATAAAATTAACCCCCAAAAATCAATGGCTTTTCTTTCTACCAACAATGAGAAAAGTGTGGCTGAAATTAGGAATGCAACTCTATTTGTAATAGGCCAACAAAAATAAAATACCTAGGAATTAACTTAACCAAAGAAGTGAAGGACCTCTATGATGAAAAATTTAAAATTTTGAAAAAGGAAATCAACAGAGAACTTAAAAAAAGGCAAAACCTCCCATGCTCCTGGATTGGAAAGATTAACATCGTGAAAATGGCAATACTTCCCAAGGCTATCTACAAATTCAACGCGATACCTATGAAAATTCCAACCTCATTCTTCAAGGAAATAGAAGAGGCAATCCAAAAATTCATATAGAACAATAAAAGAACCCGAATAGCAAAAACGCTCCTCAACGGAAAGAACACTGCTGGAGGAATATCAATGCCAAATTTCAAACTCTACTATAAAGCCATAGTAATCAAAACAGCTTGGTATTGGCATAAGAACAGACCTCAGGATCAATGGAATATAATTGAAACCCAAAAATGAACCTACAGACCTATAGCCATCTAATCTTTGAGAAGGGAGCTAAAACAATAGAATGGAAGAAAGACAGCCTCTTCAGTAAACGGTGCTGGCAAAATTGGTTAACTACTTGTAGAAAACTAAAGCTCGACCCTTATATATCACCCTGCAACAGAATCAACTGCAAAAGGGTCAAAGACCTCGGAGTCAAAGCAGACACTCTGAAAACATTACAGGATGGAATAGGAGAAACCCTAGGTGTCCTTGGCTCAGGCAGAAATTTTCTGAATAGAGACCCGGAAACACAACAAATCAAAGAAAGGTTGGACAAATGGGATTGCATGAATTTGCAGAGCTTCTGCATGGCAAAGGACATACCTAGCAAGATCAATAGAAAGCCTATGGATTGGTAGAAAATCTTCACTAGCCATACAATGGACAAGTGTCTCATATCCAAAATACACTTGGAACTCAAAAAATTAAATCCCCCAAGAACAAATCCTGAAAGAAACAACTGCCCAATAAATAAGTGGGCTAAAGACATAAAGAGAAACTTCTCTGAAGAAGAAAGAAGGATGGCCAATAGACACATGAAGAAATGCTCAACCTCCCTAGCCATAAAAGAAATGCAAATCAAAACAACATCGAGATGCCACCTCACTCCAGTTAGAATGGCAAAAATCAAGAACTCTAACAACAACAGATGCTGGAGGGGATGTGGACAGAAAGGAACCTTACTTCATTGTTGCTGGGAATGTAAACTTGTTCAACCACTTTGGAAAGTAGTGTGGAGGTTCCTCAAAAGACTTCACATAGATCTCCCCTATGACCCAGCAATCCCACTTTTGAGCATTTACCCAAATGTTTACAAACAAGACCACACTAAAGCTACCAGCACAACTATGTTTATTGCAGCATTATTTACCATAGCTATGATATGGAACCAACACAGATGCCCCTCAGTAGATGAATGGATCAAGAAAATATGGTATATATACACAATGGAATTCTATGCCTCCATCAGAAAGAATGACATTGCCCCATTTGTTAGGAAATGGAAAAACTTGGAAAAAATTGTATTAAGTTAAGTAAGCCAGGCCCAAAGAAACATAGGTCCTATGGTTTCCCTTATTTGCAATATCTAGTATATGTATGAGTGAAGCGGAAAATGTCAGATAATGTGATGTTAGGAAAATGAACCCTTAGATTTGTATTTTTACGTTTTTTTCTTTCATGCATGTGTTTCTAACGCATTTATAAGATTATTTCTTTGTTGCTTTGTATGTCCCTCCCCCACAGTATAACCCCTGCTTTCACTATATTTGATGTCAGTATAACTTGTGGAGGGGATGGGGAAAAACAAATCATTTAAGCATACAGGTGGACCTGTTGCAACAATGAGAAGTACAAGTTGTCATGTCGAAAATGAGCTTTACAACGTCGGTGCGGGGCGGGGGGGGGGGGTGATGAGGATTAGGTAGGGGGAGGGGGGAGGCTGGGAAGGGATGTGAAGGGTAAACAAAGGAGGAAGCTGCAATGCTTGGTAAGAAATGTATGCATTATCCTGCCCATGTAATTGTAACCCCTCTGTACAGTATGTTCACAAATAAAATAAAATAAAATAAAGAAAATCTAGGATCACCCACATCATTTGGGAATCACATCACAGGATTCAGGAATAAAATTAATAAATTATTACCTAAATTAGTAACTCCACGACTCTGACTACATTACAAGTGTTCTCTCAAAATGTAGCTGTACTAATTTGATGAGGAAAAAGGCGCACATCGTTTCCTCACAATGTTCTACTAAGTATCTTCTTCCATAACCCAGGTTGTTCTTACCCTGTACTTGTCGGTTATTTTCCTTTGCTGAATTCAATCAATGACACTTGAAAGTGTTATCATCTTCAGACATGTAATTACATTTTGTTTTAATCCATTCGTTATAATATAAAACAAATTTTTGGGGAAAATATGTCTATGCTATATTTTCTTCCATGCCATATATATTTGATGTTATTAAGTATTATTTTAATAGTTTCATTTTAAAACCTGAGGAAAATGTTGAGTTACTGTTAGCACTAATTAGTTGCAACTTTTTTGTATTTTTCCATATCTGTATATTTGTTATTAAGCTTCTTACATTGTCTTTTCCCCCTACTGTTGCCTTCTTAAAATTGCTTCAAATTATAAACTCTATATGATGATCTGTATGTGTTCATTTATAAATATAAATTTTTATCTAATATGCACATTTTATATGATATTTTCATCCTATTGTATCTGCTCTGAAATCAATATGGAAATCCTTCATTAAAGAAAAAACACAATGCCACAAAACCAGTGAAATTAAGATTAGGTATCTATCCAAAAATATTTAGCAATGATATAGTAGAAACATCCACTTCTCTTATATACTAAAACATGTTCATAGCTATGAAATGTGCATTTTCTTTATTCCCTCTTTATGGAACATCCAGGTTGATTACACAGCTTGATTTCTATGAATATTGCTGCCATGAACATATATGTTCATATTGATTTATATTCTTTCAGTATGTATCCAAGTTGCAATAATGGTCTTCAATATATTTGTCTTTTTTGTATCGTGTAAACTTCCATTATGATCTCCATATGGGTTTCACTAGTTTACAATTCCACACCACCAAACACAGTTCCTGATTTATTTCAAACTCTCCAGCAGTTTTTTTTTTTTGTTTGTTTGCGTGGTGATAACTCTTCTGGTGTGTAAGATGGGATCTCAGTGACTTTCCTATTTATTTTCCTATGTATTTCCTATGTGGATAAGAATCTCAAACATTTCATTTATTTACTAAACATATTGGTATTTCGTTCTTGATCAGTGTCTTTCCTTTTCTTTTGGTATTTGATCAATTTTTAAGTTTTATAATATTTGATTTTTTCCCATTCCAAATACTCACTTTAGTAAAAAGATTTTTTTTTTCATTACAGTGGTGTATTGCTTGGATATTTTGATTTTGTGAAGGCTAAGAGAATTTGATATGTTCTCTCAGTCAAATTATAAGCCTGTAAAAATAAAGTGAACCTGATTAAATGAAGTTCTTTCTGCACATTTTCTCCGGTACAGATTTCTCTGATTTAAGAAATGTATATTTTATGTCATGCTGGATGACTAACTAAGTCTGTGTGTGTGGATGATACAGTAAGAATTGCAGAATTCGCCACATAGATTTTGGAGCAAAGGCTTACAGCTGGTAACTGAGCAATGATTCAGAAGACAGTTGAGGCTGAAGCTATGATCCCTTCTACCTGTGTTCAGTTCCCAATCTCTTGTAATACACCCCTCACTTCCCATGCGGTGGTTTCTTTTTGTATCCAAAATGTTTCTGGAGCTTCATGTTATTCTGGCCTCCTAGTAGGCCAACATGAGGGGAGTGAAAGCAAGCAAGGCAGATATGACAGAGGAATTTATTTTTTGTAATTGTGTAAATACCATACAGAGGGGTTACAATTACATGGGCAAGGTAATGAGTACATATCTTATCAGGCATTGTGGCCTCCTCCTTTGATTCCCCTTCCCATTCCTTCCCAATTCACCACCCCTTCCCAGTGGTCCCTCCTCAGACCCACCTCCCACTAAAGTTGTAAAGTTCGTTTTTCAAAATAACGTCCTGCTCATCTCATTGTTGCAATGGATCCACCTGTACCCCAATTTAAACAATTTGGTTTTTCACTTCCCCTGCACAAAGTATGCCAATATCATGTGCAGTGAACACAGGGGGCATACCATGGGGGAGGGACATAAAAAGCAACAAAGAAATCATCTTATAAATATGATAGAAACAATCGTAAGAAAGAAAAACATTGAATTCTTATCTTGGAGTTCATTTCGCCTAACATCAACTTATCTGACAGTTTCTGCTTGTTTCAGACATGTACTAGTTATTGAAAATAAGAGAAACCATGAGACCTATGCTTCTTTGGGCCTGGCTTACTTCATGTAAAAAATTTTTTTGGTCGGTTTTGGAGCTTGAAATCTTGGTCTGGGCACTGTCCCTCAACTCTTCAGCACAAGTTTAACACTATCCCATTTAAGGCACAGTGTCTCGTCCAGCTTTTACTGCTTATGTGGGGCTGAAGAATCGAACCTAGGGCCTTATGCTTGCAATGCAAGCACTCTACCACTCTGCCACCTTCCCAGCCCTGGAAGAGGGTTTTTATCTGAAGATCCATCACACTTGGGAGCTTCTGGCTGAAAATTCCAGAAAGAGAAAAGTGAAGAAACACTTAAGAGAAAATGTAAAACAGAAAGCCACAATGTTTAACGCTAAAACAAATTTCTAGGATAAGGAAACTCACGAATTGGTGTCACCTGAGGAGAAAAAGGAAATATTCAGGAAGAATGAGAAGGAAGTGGGAGGGAATAGAGAGAAAGAGACCTAGACTACCTAGAGCTGGGACCTCAATGTGAGCTTAATTTTACTGGGGAAACCAACCCGAAGGATGCAATACCTTACAATTTTGATTACTCTATCTCATGCTACAAAGCCTATTCCAGATCCACTTCCACTCAGCATGGTGTCCATTCTGGGAACCAGACTGAATGTTGGAGGTTCCCAGGGGATGCAAAGAGTAAAAACCACAGGGCTAAAGCTCAGAAAAGACACATGCCATCACTTCTCACATGTCATTTGTCAAAGTAAGTTCTACAACCAAGCCTGGTATTAATGGGGATGGGAATAGATATTGAGAGCACTATAATAATATCTACTATTATTATCATATAATAATCTAACATCTATTGTTTCATCAAAGGGAGAGAGATAGCGTTTCTCCCTTTTTAGGTGTATGGGACAGGGCATTCTATAGAATGTTTTTCAATTGGTGGCTCTCTGAATCTTTTCTCCCAAGATTGTGGCTATGAGGTTTCGGGGAGGAGAATTAGAGTAGAAAAGTGAGTTCTCAAGCTGGGTACTGATGGCTGACACCTATATTCCGAGCCTGAGATCTGAGGATTATGATTTGAAGTCAGTCTGGGCAGGAAAATCCATGAGACTCATCTCCAATTAAACAAAAAGAGCCCGAATTGAATCTGTGGCTCAAATGTTAGAGCATTAGCTATGAGTGGGTGGGGGAGACAGAATCTTGACCCAGAATTTAAACCCAGGATTGGGGGATAGGTGGAAATGTATTCTCAGTCCATGAAATCAAAGGTGTATGGTCAACATCATTATTGATGTTAACTTTGGGGTAGAGTTGATCAGTTTTATTCTGGAAATGATTTGTTCCACTCTTCTCTGTCCTGTATTTTTTAAAAGAAACAGCTTTGAGCAATCTATACCTAAGATGTGTGGATTGCACTGAAGCACTGGTTTCATTTTTTTCTACTTACAAAATATACAAAAATAGTGTAAAAAGGAGTTTTAATTTAATATGTCGGTTTGTGAGTACATCTTGATCGATGTCATTAATTTGATCATTCTTCTCTATCTCACCCAACCCCACCCCCTCCATTTACGTGGTCACATTTTCACACATGTTCATTGAATATTATGACTGGATTCTCCCACTGCACCAGTTTGGCAAAAAAATTTCTTCATTGTACAAGCAAGGAAGATGAAGCTGAGGACTACATGCCCAAGACAGCATAGCTATTACTTTGCATCAAGATTATTTGACTTACAAAATCTTCACCAAAAGAAGCATTATAAAAAAGAACATGGCCAGGAACTAGAAGCATCTATCTTTGTATGTGTGTGTGTGTGTGTTTGTTCTGGTGCCTGAGTGCTGTCCCTGAGCTGCTTTGCTAACTGTTAGCACTCTACCACTTGAGCTACAGTACCACTTCCAACTTTATCGTAGTTAATTGGAGGTAAGACTCTCATGGACATTCTATCCTGGCCTAATTTTAACCCACAATCTTCAGACCTCAGTTTCCTGAGTAGCTAGGATTGCTGGTGTGAGCCACTGGCAGCTAGCAAAAAATCTATTAGTTGTCCCAATTAAACATGTGGAGCAATTGGTTATTTGATACTGGTGACACTCAACCTTGCTAATTAGGAGGCAGAGATTTATAAGAATGATATCATGACCAGTTTTAACAAAAAAAATTGTAAAAAAACTACAAAAACAAAGAAAGCCAGATATAGTGTAATTTTCCTGTTATCTCACTATGTGGAAACCACAGGTAAGAGATCATTGCTCAAGGGAGCTTGACCTGAAAAATAATCTAAAGTGGTTAGAGCCTTAGCACCTTCAAGCACCAGTAGTGCCAAAGGAAAAAGAAAAGAAGAAAACAGAAAATGAAAGGAAAGGTTAAAAAAGGAACTATTTGCTCTTCATTCGTGGTTTCATTTCATTGTATACAAGAATTGAGAGTATTTTGTTTATTGTTTTAGGATTCAGGCCTCTCTAATATAAAAGCATTTATTTCAGGTAAATATTATATTATTACTATTTATTAACTTATTATTAGACCTTTAGGTTTGGAGATTGAAATCATGACTTTGTATATATTAGTCTAGTTCTACAACTTAGCTGTACCCAAGCTCTCTTGTATAGTTTTGAAAATTGTTTATGAATTCTTCAATAGTTCGCTATTCTACTTTTCATCTTATATTTTCTCTCCCACAGAAGACTTAAATTAGATCATTTTATATCCTCCTGCACCAGAATCAATTCCAAATGGATTGAAGAGCTCAAAGTAAATCCAGATGCCTTAGGAATCTTACAGGAAGAGTTAGCGGAAACATGAGGGCTCCTTGCCATAGGTCAAAATTTCCAAAGTAAGTCTGGATAAATGGGATTAATCAAACCAAATCAATCATTTGTCAGACTCAAAAGCCATGAAAAAAAAGAGATAGTGTAGCACAGATATATTAGGGAGCAAACCTACAGATGAGAGCCTCAGCCAATGGTAAACCCTTTCTCCCTTTTCTAACTAGGTTAATTATTCTGGATTTACATGAGTATAAGTATTTTCTTATGGGGATTAGTCAGAAAACAACTAATGCTAAGATAGAGATAGTATGTGAAATGAGTTGTAGCTGGAGAAAGGGAGGGATTAAGGCACGGGTGTCTAGTTCAAAGACTTGGCTTGGTGCCAGTTAAGTAAGGTATAGCTGCCCAAGGGAAGGGGAGTAAAACAGGAGTGGTTATAAACAAAAGCACTGGTCTGAAGCCTCAAAATAAGGACCGCAGTCTGTGTGGACAAAACAATCTCTAACAATGTTTTATTTAAATTAACAAGCATGATTTTAAATTTTTGCAGAGTGGGATGGTGTATAGTCACAGGCAATTTCTCCTGTGTCAGGTAATCCAATCTACTCTTTCACATATTACCCAGTAGCCAGGTTTCAACACAAATGACTACAATGAGATTGTACAAATGACACTGTGACTTTTCCCTCTTATGAATCAAAATTCTGTCAAATGATTTATTTCTTCCAGATGTTTACACATTTCTCATGATCTTTTTTACTATTTTGTCTTCATTAGTGATAATCATAGTACATTTTGTTGTTGTCTTGTGTGTATATGTCATTTTTAGGGCTTGAACTCGATGTTTAATGGTCTCCCCTGTATTTTTTGGTCATGGCTGATGACACTCTATCCTTGAGTCACATGCTCACCTTCGGCTTCTTGCTGCATACTTGGAGATAAGTTTTCACATTTTTGTATTTTTGGAATGACATTGAACTAAAATATTCAGGTCTCAGCCCCCTGAGTTCTAGGATTGTACATATGAATGGCTAACACCAATCTTTGCTTTACTATTATTTTAATTATGTGGTAGAGGAAAGTGGAAGTATATTTGTGTTAAGTGTGCAATTTTCAAATACAAGTTTGAATCAACTTGATATAATATAACTGTTATCAATTTTACCAGTTAAATCATGAATATTACACATTACCACAGAAATATAATAGAAAACAAAAGGCATAATTGTTTTCTTAAAACAGTCAATGAAACCATAAATTACTTTCACTTTACAAATTATGTTTTATTTAACTTAAATTAGGTGGACCCATTGCAAAAATGAGATGTACAAGTCGTTATGTCGAAAAATGAACTTTACAACTTTGGTGAGGGGGGAGAAGCAGGGAAGATTAGGGGGGCAGGGGGAGGTTGGGAAGGGATGGGAAGGGGAAACAAAGGAGGAGGCTAGGATTGATTAGAAATGTACTTATTATCTTGCCCATGTAATTGTAACCCCTCTGTACAGTATTTTCACAATAAAAAATAATATAAAAAAAGAAAAAGAAATAAACTGCAAAAATTTGGACAGGGAGCTAATATACATATTTTTCCATCATCACCTACCACATCCTCCTTCTTCCTTCCTAGGAAACACACCCAATCAATAAAAGGCATAGATATTTGGCTCTTGACCTTCAAAATGGAAGCAGAATGTTATGGATGTCTGAGATGATCATTAATAGTGTTTTACATAATAATGTCACATGCAACAACCTATGAGTCCTGCAGATCTTATCACTACTTCCTTAGTGATGTAATAGGATGTCAGCTTTATTGGACGTAGTATTGTTTTCCACTTCCTTTCCTACCACCTGACCTAAATTATAATGCATATTAACAGAAAGAAAAAGTAATACCATCTTAAGAAAGTCCCATTGGAACAAGACGTTATGTCGAAAAGGGAACTTTACAACTTTGTGGGGGGATGGGGGGATCGGTGGGCAGGGATGGTAAGGGGAAACAAAGGAGGAGGCAACAATACTTGATAAGAAATGTACTCATTACCTTGCTCATGTAATTGTAACCCATCTGTACTGTATTTTCACGCAAAAATTATTAATATGAAAAAAGTCATTTAGGGCTCGGGGATTATGGCTTCATTGCATGAAACCCTGGGTTCAATTCCTCAGCACCACATAAACAGAAAAAGAAACACTGGAAGTGGTGCTTTTCCTCAAGTGGTAGACATCTAGCTCAAGAACAGTTTACGGTCCCTGAGTGCAAGCCCCAGGACAGGCAAAAGAGTCATTTAGCTAGTAAATGCAAAATAAAGAACCCATACTTGGAATATATTATTGCTGCTTCCAAGTGATACCTAACAATAGTTCTTAATTCATGTACTTTACTTATATTAGAATGCTGTGTTGAATAAAAAAAGTTTTGTTAATAGGTCATGCCAATTAATGCCAGGAATGTGCTTGGATGTCAGGTGAAGTTTAATTCTGGAAATTGAAAGATTCTAGGATTTTGTGTGGTCAGTGTTAATCAGAAAGGGAAAGGTAATCTAAGTGAGATTTAGAGATCTTTGTGGCCAGTCATGGCACCAAAAATGCAGATGCTAGTTAACATTTGTGACAGAAGAGAAGGAATAACTCCAGATGGAAGGAATAAATTATAGTAACTAAGGTATAGTAGAAACCGTTCTAGGGAACCATTTTTGGTTATTGAATTATAAACAAATTATAAACTAGGTTTATTCCTCATTGCTTTTATTATTCTAATCACTTAGGCTCTTCTTAATCTCTGTGTGATAAATTGTATATCCTTCTATGCTGATCTTTCATACCTGATCTCCTTTGCTTTCTAAAAATCTCAGTCTTTCTCTATTTCTCTATGAACAATTTCTGATACTAAATCCACATATGCAGACATCAGACGATGCTAATGTAAGAGTCCCATAGCTCATGAGTCATTAATGTAACAACATGGAAAAAGAGGTCATATTTATTGCTACCTCAATTTTTCTGAAAAGCTGCAATGTCACATCATTTGATTCAGATTTCCATTCTTTGTCTACATAGTGTCATTAAGTGCACATAAATGAAAATATGAGCCAGGTGCTGGTGGCTCATGCCTGTAATGCAAGCTACTCAGGAGGTTGAGACCAGAGGATTGTGGTTCAAAGCCAGCCTGGTCAAGAAAATCCATGAGACCCTTATCTTCAATTAACCACCAGAAATCCGGAAGTGGTGTTGTAACTCAAGTGGTAGAGGACTGGACTTGAGCTGAAGAGCTGAGGGACAGCACCCAGGATCAGAGTTCATTGCACGATGAACAGAACAGGTGTAAATATGATGTTAAGTTTCCTCAAAAGGAACGACAAAGTCAATAGTAATCTTCCCAAGCAGAGAAAATAATTTCAAAATGACTTTACACTCGCAAAAATGTTTCAAGTTTAAAAGTCGATACTCTTGGAAAGATAAAACATAAGAATATAAGGAAGTCTGGGAAGTTCAGGTTGCATCAAGCCTAGGCAGAACAGTCTTTGCAACATTATCTAAAATTAACCAGCCAAAAGCTGCATTGGAAGAATGGCTCAAGTAATTGAATACTAGTTATGAGCAAGATTGCTGAATAAGAGCTTGAGGTTTTTTCATACACACATACAAGCATGCATATACACACAGAGGCACTTATATGTGTAAACACACATAAGAAACAACTTTCAGAATGTGTAGAAAAGTCAGAAAATATATCCTGAGTAAGACTAGAACAAGTGATAATTTTTAATATTAGAAATTCCTCAAGTGATCTTTCCCCAAAAAAGGTTGAGAATATTACATAGGTAGGGACCAGAGATAATAAGATAGTCAACTAATTATTATTAAAGTGATCAGATCCATGGAGGAACGAAACAGAGACCCCCGCAGGTGCACCTAAAAATGTTCATAACCTCTGTCAAATGTTAGAACGTCTTTGAAAATTGTACATAAACAGTTTAAGCACTTAGTCTAGTGGATAAGATTATCAGAGAAGTTCAGAATTGCTAGCCTGTTTCTAGATTAAATAAAGGATCACACTATGGCAGGGCAATGTGATACAAGACTAGAAATTTAGAACTCAGACTAAGACAGGAGATTAGAGAATGGAATTACGTAACGATATCTTCCCTGGAACAGGTAGTATAATTTTCTCTCAATAAAACAAGCCAAACAACAAAAAGAAATATACAGTTTGAAGTTTGGGCTAATTTTGTCACTATGTTTTGAGAAGTCAAGTTTCCTATTGAAATGCAACTCATATATCATCCTCAGTTGTGTTTTAAATGCTCTCTTATTTTCAGAAAATGCCTAAATGCAAAATGGCTCATGATTCCCAACTAAAAATTTGAGAAAGTAAGCATCATTCTGTTGGATTCCAAAGAAATGATGAAGGATTACAAAAACTTAAGCCTGGAGAAATGGCAAAGCTCATCTAATGTAGGACTTTGTAGACCTGGCTAAATTAGAATTTACATTTAAAATAAATATTTTTTGTTTGTAATTTCATATTCGATAGGATACTGCAAAATACCTTCAAGTAGAAGGTTTAATTTAGAAATGCACAAATGATTCTGACATTCTATTTGCCTGGAATATTCTTTCAATTGAGGTATAATTAGAACTTAATAGATAATATCAACAGTTCATGTATATCATGATAATGTGAATAATCTACACAGTTGCCAACAAATGGATGCTATTAATTTATAAATTTAGAAAAAGCAATTTTTTGAGACATTGGTGTAACATGGTGTGAAGAGAGTAATTGTGTTGCATCTTTTTTTCTTCTACCTATACATAACACAGGAAGAAATTTCCTTAATTACGGACCTCTGTATACAATTAGAAAAATGCTAGATTTGAGGTTTGTTTTTATTTGGTTTTTGTTGTTTAGTTTGTCCTAGGGCTTGACCTCTGGGTCTGGGCACTGTCCCTGATCCTGTTTTTGCTCAAGGCTACACCTCTTCCACTTGAAATTCAATGCCACTTTTTTTTGGCTTTTCCTGAGCAGTTTACTGGAGATAAGAATCTAAGGAAACTTCTTTCCTGGGTGAGCTTTGAACCATAATCTTCAGATCTTAATATTCAGATATTCAGATCTCCTGAATATCTATGATAGATAAAATAATAATAATTGTGGGGCAAGTGCGCAGCAAAGATGGTGTTGAGAGGGAGTTGAGTAGGCAGAGTCTGATTTGTTTATATTCAGTGGGTAAATAACTCCTGGAAGCTTAGGTGCATGATAGGGTGTGACTGGTACAGTGATTAGTTGGTTCCTTTTCCTCCCCATGCCACCCGGTCTTTTTTGCTTTTAAAAAATGCTTGCTGTGTGTTAATAAACGAGTTCCTGCTTGACTTGACTTCCTGCTGTGTCTGATTGTCTACTGGGTTAAGGGAAGCTTGGGGACGGGCAAGCGGCGCACTTAACTTTCCTCAGACCCCGTCCATCTATCATGGGATGAAGACCCGACATCAGGAGCCCAACTCGGGCAAGAAAGGAAAATATACCGCCTGAGGCTAAGTGGTCTCTCAGGGTAAGTAAAACGCTTAGTATGGGTAATGCTATTTCACAGAAGAAGGAGGAGGAGTCAACATTAAGCCTAGAGGGAGTAAAGCGGGACTTGGGAAGTGAGAAGGTAAAGGAATGGGTCAAATTCGACTGAGAATGCACTGAAACATGCACAGTGGAAGTCAAAACAAGGGTGAAGGTTACCCCCTCTGACTTGGGTGCCCTGACTTTCCTAGGCTTCCACCCTATTCCCCTGATTGGGCCAGAGGTTGTGCCTTAGTAGACCTGTGAGAAGGACCTGCAAGACACAGACCCATACCGACCTTCCATGGAGGGGCTGAGGGCTGCAGAAGAAACCTACTCAGAGGCCTGCCCTGTAAAGGAAGTCCCACCTGGGAGCCCAGAACCTGGGCCATGGGATTCACTTCCCCAACATATCCAGTCAATCATTCACCAGGAGCTAACAGGCCCTTGGAATGGTATCCATGGGAAGCTAAGGATCTTAAAGAGATCTGCAAGGTGGTGGCGGTGAATGTCCTGAACTCTCCTTGGGCCCATACCCAATTAGAGGACATTGCTTATCACCCATGTGTCCCTAAGGACTGGCTGGATGTGGCCAAAGCCGTCTTCACCAGTTCTCAGTTTATTAAATGGTGTGCTTTCTTTAAGGAGCCATGCAGATTGTGGGCGGAGAATAACTGGCAGGTTCAAGCCGCAATACCTATTCCTTATGCAGTTTTAACAGGGATGGGGAAAGGGTCCAGCAGGCCACAATACCTGTCCTGTGCCATGACCAGGTGAGGCAGGCAGCACTTGTCGTGTGGTACAAACTGGATGATGGGCCCACTGATTCCCCCATAGCAGGAGTGAGACAAAAACCTGGTGAGCCTCTACTTGACTTTATAGCCCTATTCCAACAGAGTATTAATTGCAAGCTGCTGGCAGGGGACCTCCGAAATCAGTTTGTAAAGCTACTGGTCTGGGAAGGGATGAATGCAGACCACATCATGGCCTACGTGGGATTGAGAGAGAGTTCCCTGAGCAGATGGGTGGTGGCCTTGCAGGATATGGGAACACAACAGCATCATTCCTAATCACTACCTTTATCCTTACAGGCTCAGACATCTGCAATGACTGAGGCTATTACCCAGGCTCTGGCAGCCCAGGGCCAAGGAACCCCAAGACCACTGGGGAGAGGGACTTGTTTTAAATGTGGGCAGGAGGGGTACTTTAAGAAGGACTGTTCACAACAATCCCCCGCCAACCATCCAGGGGGGCCCAAACCAACCCCTACACCCTGCCCCAGGTGCAGGAAGGGGCTGGGAAGGTGGTTCAGTGGTAGGGTGCTTGCCTTGCATGGAGACTCTGGATTCAATTTCTCAGCAACA
Organism: Dipodomys spectabilis; assembly: GCF_019054845.1. NCBI lineage: Eukaryota > Metazoa > Chordata > Mammalia > Rodentia > Heteromyidae > Dipodomys > Dipodomys spectabilis. The sequence goes on along the minus strand of NW_024870854.1, from coordinate 1,632,203 downwards.
CATAAGCAGAAAAAGCCACAAGTGGCGCTGTAGCTCAAGTGGTAGATCACTCACCTTGAGATGAAGAGCTGAGGGACAGCGCCCCACCCCAGAGTTCAAGCTCCATGACCAACAATATATATATATATATATATATATATATATATATATATATATATATGAATATTGGTGATGCAGGAGCAGGAATTCCCTATAATCTCCAAGGCCAAGCAATTATAGAAAGAAATCACCAATGTCTTAAGGAGCAATTATAATTATTAAAACAAAAAGGAGGAGTTAGCCCCCATATACAGTTACAGATAGCTTTTTTACCATTAACATTTTAAATTTTTCAACAGGGGCAACTGAATCCAGATTTCAGAAGTACTGGGGACAACTAAACCCTAAGCCCTAAGTGAAAGTCAGGTGGAAGGACCTCCCTGACAAATCAATTGAGACGACCTGACCCCCTAGTTACTATGGGCAGGGGATTTGGATGTGTTTTTTCCATAGGGGAGACAGCCCCTTTGGGTAGAGCTGGTCAGATCTGGTTGAGTCGGCTAGAGTAGCAGTTGAAGCACATTTCCTTCTCATAGAGATGTGACCCACAGGAACGTCTGCCTAGCTTGACAGCCATGAGGTGTCCAAGCTCCCTACATGCCCCCAGGGGGACCAATCAGTGCCTTTCACCAAACAGTGCCTGTCACAAGTGCCTTACATCAACTCCCCGCTAAGTGATTGTCCCAGAAGGACTCAGGAGGTTGGGGAAGCTGGGGTGTAAAATCCCCCCCACTTGCACAAGAATAAATGAGACTTGCTTAAGCTTATTCTCCCAGTGTGTGTTGCTTGTGGGCATCATTCATGCTTACTCCCTGCAGGACATCTAGCCCTATAAGTGGCGCCCAACTTGGGGCTCAAGTGTTTTCGGCAGATGGATGGTCTAATGCAAGGTAAGTGCCTCCATGGGCAACCTTCCCCCTGCAGCACGAGAGCCTCAATTACGAGCGCTTGTTGCCCTGCTTCAGAGTAGGCGGTTAAAAGTATCACAAAAGGAAGCTAGTTTAATATGGGAAATAGTAAATGAATTGTGTCCCTGGATTTACTCCGGCCCCATTTGGGATCCAGACAGCTGGACCTGCTCTTTCAGGCGGCTCATAAAAAAGAAATCTGAGAAGGTGCTGAGCTACCCCTAAAATTTACCCCATTGTAATAGCCATTCAAGCCTGTCTATCGGGGAGAGAAGAAGGGGAAACTCTGCAGGCATTTAAGGTCTCACTGCAAATAGAAACAGCATACAGAAAATGGTGAAGCTGCTCAGGCACTCCCATCTTCCAGTAAGAATGCAGATGACCAACAACTGCCACCATCATGTGACCCAGAGAGTCAGCCAGCTATGCTTGTAAAACCCCTCTCCCACACTATGGGTCCCAGGAAACCTGCCCAAGCACTTCTTTTGGCCATTTGGCTAGCCTGGGAACTCCCCTCAGGGAACTTTGTATCCTTGGGCCTTCATATCCAACTTTGCCCAAGAAAGAAAACCCGTTGTTCCCCCTATAATACAACAGTTGTTTGCGGGCCCCACAACTACCATGGCAATGGCAGCCAAGCCTATGGTTGAACCCCAGTTCGTGTTCCCGGTAAACATCCACCGAACCAATGCACCACCTAACCAATGGTACCCCCATGGCCCAAAAGTGCTTGACAAAAATTGGACCGCTTTTAAGGAAGATGGGTTGCACTCCCCATATGCTCAACAGATGCTCGAAACCATTAGCATTGATCTGAGTTGCCCCAATGATTGGAAGAACTTAATGTGCACAGCATCATCTTCAGGGGACTTCCTTTTATGGAAGGCTGCTTTTTATGATGAATGTGAACAACAAAGCACATGAAATGTCACTGCTGGAGGATATGATGCAACCATGGGGGACCCTGATTGCTTAAAAAGGGAGGGAGCTTATGGGTCTCCCATTGCACAAGCAGTGGCATCTCCGCAGTACTTTGCCCAAGTACTCCTCTGTGCATTGTGGGTTGACTCCTTGGTCCCTTCGAAAGAAGGGAACAAACAACTAAAAACCCTCATCCAACACCACAATGAGCCTTTCATTGACTTCGTGGCCAGTGTTCTAGAAGCAGTAGCCCAGAAGTTATCCCACGCTGGAGCCCGAGAAGCACAAACCAAGACCCTAATATGGGAAGGGGCCACACAGGAATGCAGAAAAGCCATTGCCCCTGAACGAAATGGGGAGATCACTGATTGCATCCTAGCCACCAAAAATTTGGGGACATCAACTCATGCTAGGACGAACCTTGCACAGGCTTTCACCTCTATGACCGCCAGTGCGCGCGCCCCCAATGGTGCAATGGGAAATTGACATTGTTGGGGATGCGGCATAACTGGTCATTTTATTTTTATTTTTTTCATTTTAATTTTTTTATTATGAAAGTACTGTTCAGAGGGGTTACAATTACATGGAAAAGATAATGCGTACATTTCTTATCAAGCATTGTAGCCTCCTCCTTTGTATCTCCATCCCATTCCTTTACATCCTCCCCCCCGCCCCTCCCACTCAATCCTCTCCACTACCTCTCCACCCGCACCAAAGTTGTAAAGTTCATTTTTCACCAAAACGACTTGTACATCTCATTGTTGCAATGGGTCCACCTGTATCACTATTTAAACGATTTGTTTTTCCCATTCCCCTTAACAAATTATACCGACATCAAATACAGTGAAAGCAGGGGTTATATTGTGGGGGAGGGAAATACAAAGCAATAAAGAAATAATCTTCTAAATGTGTTAGAAACAATCACCTGAAAGAAAAAAGAAAAAAAAACACTTGAATACATATCCTAGGGTTCATTTAATTAACATCACCTTATCTGACATTTTCTGCTTGATTCAGACACATATTAGATATTGCAAATAAGGGAAACCATGTTTCTTTGGGCCTGGCTTACTTCACTTAATATAATTTTTTCCAAGCATTTACATTTCCTAACAAATGGGGAAATGTCATTCTTTCTGATAGAGGCATAGAATTCCATTGTGTATACATACCATGTTTTGATCCATTCGTCTACTGAGGGGCATCTGTGTTGGTTCCATATCTTAGATATAGTAAATAAACACAGTCGTGCTGGTAGCTTTAGTGTGGTCTTGTTTGTAAAGATTTGGTTAAATGCCCAAAAGTGAGATTGCTGGGTAATAGGGGAGCTCTATGGGGAGTCTTTGGAGGAACCTCCATACTACTTTCCAAAGTGGTTGAACAAGTTTACACTCCCACCAACAATGAAGTAAGGTTCCCTTCTGTCCACATCCCCTCCAGCATCTGTTGTTCTTAGAGATCTTGATTTAGCCATTCTAACTGGAGTGAGGTTGTATCTCAATGTTTTGATTTGCATTTCTTTTATGGCTAGGGAGATTGAGCATTTCTTCATGTGTCTATTGGCCATTCTTCTTTCTTCTTCAGAGAAGTTTCTATTTAAGTCTTTAGACCACTTATTTATTGGGCAGTTGTTTCTTTTTTTTTTTTAATTTAATTTTATTTTATTTGAGAACATACTGTACAGAGGGGTTACAATTACATGGGCAGGATAATGCATACTTTTGTTACCACGCATTGCAGCCTCCTCCTTTGTTTACCCTTCACCTCCCTTCCCAGCCTCCCCCCACCCCCCCACCCAATCCTTCCACCCTCCCCCTCCCACACCGACATTGTAAAGATCATTTTTGACATGACATTTTGTACTTCTCATTGTTGCAACAGGTCCACCTGAATCCTTAAACGACTTGTTTGTCCCCATCTCCTCCACATGTTATACTGGCATCAAATATAGTGAAAGCGGGGGTTACACTGTGGGGGAGGGACATACAAAGCAACAAAGAAATAATCTTATAAATGCGTTAGAAACACATGCATGAAAGAAAAAAAAACATTAAAATACGTATTTAAGGGTTCGTTTTCCTAACATCACATTATCTGAACTTTTCCGCTTGATTCATACATATACTAGATATTGCAAATAAGGAAAACCATGGGACATATGTTTCTTTGGGCCTGGCTTACTTCACTTAATATAATTTTTTCCAAGCCTTTCCATTTCCTAACAAATGGGGAAATGTCATTCTTTCTGATGGAGGCATAGAATTCCATTGTGTATATATACCACATTTTCTTGATCCATTCATCTACTGAGGGGCATCTGGGTTGGTTCCATATCTTAACTATGGTAAATAATGCTGCAGTGAACATAGTTGTGCTGGTAGCTTTAGTGTGGTCTTGTTTGTAAACATTTGGGTAAATGCCCAAAAGTGGGATTGCTGGGTTATAGGGGAGTTCTATGTGAAGTCTTTTGAGGAACCTCCATACTGCTTTCCAAATTGGTTGAACAAGTTTACATTCCCACCAACAATGAAGTAAGGTTCTTTTCTGTCCACATCCCCTCCAGCATCTGTTGTTAGAGTTCTTGATTTTTGCCGTTCTAACTGGTTGGGCAGTTGTTTCTGTGAGGATTTGTTGTTGAGGGATTTAATTTTTTGAGTTCCAAATATAGTTTAGATATGAGACCCTTGTCCGATGTATGTCTAGTGAAGATCTTCTCTCAATCCGTGGGCTTTCTATTGATTTTGCTACCTATGTCCTTTGCCATGCAGAAGCTCTGCAAATTCATGCAATCCCATTTGTCCAACCTTTCTTCGATTTGTTGTGTTTCCAGGTCTCTATTAAGAAAATTTCGGCCTTAGCCAAGGAGACCTAGGGTTTCTCCTATTCCATCCTGTAATCTTTTCAGAGTGTCTGCTTTGACTCCTAGGTATTTGATCCTTTTGGAGTTGATTTTGTTGCAGGGTGATATATAAGGATCTAGCTTTGGTTTTCTGCAAGTAGTTAACCAATTTTGCCAGCATCATTTACTGAAGAGGCTGTCTTTTTTCCATTCTATATTTTAGCTTCCTTATCGAAGATTAGATGGCTATAACTCTGTGGGTTCATTTCTGGGTTTTCAATTATAGTCCATTGGTCCTCTGGTCTATTCTTGTGCCAGTACCAAGCTCTTTTGATTACTATGGCTTTATAGTAGAGTTTGGAATTTGGTATTGATATTCCTCCAGCACTGTTCTTTCCATTGAGGAGCGTTTTTGCTATTCGGGGTCTTTTATTGTTCTATATGAATTTTTGGGTTGCTTCTTCTGTTTCCTTGAAGAATGGGGTTGGAATTTTGATGGGTATCACATTGAATTTGCAGATACCCTTGGGAAGTATTGCCATTTTCACGATGTTGATCTTTCCAATCCAGGAGCATGGGAGTTTTTGCCATTTTCTAAGTTCTGTATTGATTTCCTTTTTCAAGGTTTTAAAGTTTTCATCAAAGAGGTCTTTCACTTCTTTGGTGAAGTTAATTCTTAGGTATTTTATTTTTGGGGGCTGTTACGAATACAGTTGCTTTCCTAATTTCAGCCACACTTTTCTCATTGTTGGCATACAGAAAAGCAATTGATTTTCGGGGGTTAATTTTATACCCTGTTACTTTGCCAAAGTTTTGAATCAGCTTGAAGGATTTGGAAGAGGAGTCCGTGGGATTCTTTAAATAAAAAATCATGTCATCTGAAAAGATGGAGAGTTTTACATCATCTTTCCCTATTTGGATCATTTTTATGCTTTCATCTTGTCTTATTGCTGTAGCTAGGCATTCTAATAGGAGATTGAAGAGAAGTGGAAAGTGTGGACTCCTTGTCTTGTTCCTGAGTTAAGAGGAAATGGCTTTAGTTTTTCACCATTAAGTATAATGCTGGCTCTAGATTTGTCATATACAGCCTTTATTGTATTGAGAAATATTCCGTTGATTCATGATTTTTCCAAGGCCTTCATCATAAAGGGGTGTTGGATCTTGTCAAATGCTTTTTCTGCATCTATTGAGATAACCATGTGGTTCTTATCCTTGCTCCTGTTGATGTGATGAACAATATTAATTGATTTGAGTATATTGAACCAGCTTTACATCCCCGAAATGAATCCTGTTTGATCGTGGTGTATGATTTTTTGGATGGATTATTGATGTTGATTGGCCAAAATTTTGTTGAGAAGTTTTGCATCAATGTTCATCAAAAAATGGGTCTATAGTTCTCTTTCTTTGATGAGTCCCTGCCTGCTTTTGGGATGAGGCTTAAGATGGCTTTATAGAATGTTTTCGGTAATGAACTTTCTCTTTCAATTTCATTGAAGAGTTGGAGGAGTATTGGTGTGAGCTCTGCTTTGAAGGCCTTGTAGAATTCCACTGTAAAACCATTTGCCTGGACTTTTCTTAGATTGGAGGTCTCTTATTGCTGTTTCAATTTAAATGCTTGATATGGGCCTGTTAATATGGTTTAACACATCTTGATTTAGTTTTGGCATGTCAATATTTGCTAGGAAAAGGTCCATTTCTGTCAAGTTCTCAAACTTATTAGCATAAAGTTTTGAGAAGTATTCCCTTAAAATGTTCTGAATCTTGGTTGTTTCTGTGGTGATGTTTCCATTCCCATCTCTGAGTTTATTTATTTGGGTGTGTTCTCCTCTTTTTCTCGTGAGATTTTCTAAGAGTCTGTCAATTTTAATTTTTTTGAAGAACCAACTCTTTGTTTTGTTGATTCTTTCTACATTTTTTTTGGATTCTAAATCATTTAATTCTGATTTAATTTCAATTATTTATTTCTGTCCACTGAATTGGGTTTTATCTTGGTGCTCTTTTTCAAGGAGGTTCAGATCAACTAGATTTAACAGTCATCTACTTAATATTTCACCCAGCAGCATCAGAATACACATTTTTCTCAGCAGCACATGGAATATTTTCTAAAATAGACCACATTATAGGCCACAAAGCAAACTTGTCCAAATTCAGAAACATTGAAGTTATACCTTGCATTCTCTCAGACCACAAGGGAATAAAATTAGAACTCAGCACCAAAAGCCACCAAAGAAAGTCCGGTAACACATGGAGGCTGTACAACACACTGTGAATCACGACTGGGTCATGGAATAGATTAGAAAGGAAATTCAAATGTTCATGATATTCAACAAAAATGAGCACACAAATTACCAGCTCCTCTGGGAACTGGTCATTTTAGAAAGGATTGCCCTTCACTCTGGGGTTCACCCAAAATAAAGCAAACTCCTTCCGTATGTCCTAAATGTAAAAAGGGTTTTTTGGGGGCCTCTGAATGCCACTCTAAGACTCAGCCTTTAAACTAAATATGGGGTAGTCCTCAGCCCCTACCCCAAGAGGACAAAAACAACAACCACCACCTCAAATGGAAAATCTAGAATGGAACTTAAGGTTAAAGAACAAAATTTAAGGGCATCATTGATACGGGTGCTAAATGTACAGTCCTTAGAAAAAAAGAAGTCGAAGGGTTGGGATGGAACCTATTTCCTGGCCCCTGCATACAAGGTGTCGGTGGAAAAGCAGATTCCCTCCATGTCCAATGGCCTGTAAGATGGACAGACTGTGATGACTTCACCGCGGCTTTTAAACCTCTTGTTGCCCCTGGCCTTCCATGCAATATTTGGGGAAGAGATGTCCTCACTAATGTGGGTATTGTGATAACAACAGATGATAAGGCCTTTTATGAAGACATCATAACCGATCAAGCCATTAGTCACCCACAGTACCCCCAATTCTAATGGCCACTGTTGTAGGGCCAGAGCTATTTCCACTCCAATGGGATACCACCAAACCCATTTGGGTAGAACAGTGGCCTATTTTCCCTGAAAAGGTCCCTCATCTTCACACTCTAGTGGAGGAGCAACCAGAAAAGGGACATATAGAACAAAGCATCAGTCCCCACAATTCTCCCATTTTTATTATCCAAAAAAAGAGCTCAAAGAAAATGGAGACTTCTCCATGACCTACATTTCATAAGCATTCATATGAAAAAGATGGTAATGCTTCAACCCGGACTCCCACATCTTTCTGCAATACCCAATGATTGGCACATTGCCATTATTGACATCAAGGACTACTTTTTTCCATCAACCTACATCCCAAAGATAAAAATATTTTGCCTTCTCAGTTTGGGAACCTCACTGTCAGTTACCCAAACATTGATATCAATAGAAAGTTATCCCTCAAGGAATGAAAAATAGCCCTACTATACGTCAGATGTATGTTGCTCATGCTATTAGACATTTGCTTTCAAAATGCTTTTGTGTCCATTACGTGGATTTTAATAGCACATAAAGAGGCTATCACCATTCAAGCCTGTTTAACACAACTCAAGGAAAATAGGCCTCCATATTTCCCCCCAAAAATTCTACTTAAAGCCCCTTATGCCTATCTTGGATACCATTTAAATCAAACAATTACCCCAAATGGGTCTAATATTGTCATTAAGTCCCAATATACTTTAACTGAATTGCAACAATTATGTGGACATTTCAATTGGGTGCGCAATTTTATGTGCCTCCCAACCCAAGAGCTCCAAACTTTATTTCAATTGCTTCAGGGACCCTCTGACACAACTTCCCTTTGTATACTTTCCCCTGGTGCTCAACAAGTTTCACAACAAGTCACGGATCTATTATGGTCAACACCCATGGTGTATTTAGATACCACCGACGAAATCACGCTGATTATATTAACTCATAATTGACAAAAAAAGGTCGGTGCTGACTCAAACTTGTGGTGTGTTACAATGGGTAGACCTTGACACTTCCCAATTACCAAAAAATAGCACACCCATTACCATGCTATGCAACTTAGCCATCAAAGGCCTGGAACGATGCCATCAAACATACGGCTGATTCTCCGACTGTCTTATCTGGCCCATTCGAAAAACAGTCTTTAATTTCCTGACAGTTGAAGAGGAATTAGCCTTACAAGTCATCCATTACTAGTTTAACATTGATAATCATATGCCCAAGAACCCCTTTTTAAAGTTACACAAGAACTCCCACTTTGACGTAAATGCTGTGCTCATTCCAAGGGCAACCTATCCCTCAAGCTGTTGTGCTTTTTACCGATATTAGCAAAACTGTTAATGGATTTTACAATGCTAATACTAAAAAATACATGATTCAACAACATTCCCTGTCCATTCAAGCTGCCATTTTACTCGCCCTTACATCTTTTCCCAGAGAACCTCTTAATATTTTTTTCTGATAGTTTATACGCTGCACAAACTGTTATCGTTCTTCCTGGAGCTTTATTAACAGATGATGGTCATGATATAACACGAATAATGTGTAAACTGCAAACTGTGCTAGACAACCATGCCCAACCCTGGTACATTCAATACATTAGATTTCATGCTAACCTCCCCGGACCCCTAGCTGCTGGTAATGAAGCCATTGATCGTGCTATCACACCAACTGTATTACTCACCAATACTTCCATGGACCAGGCTTGAACGTTGCAATGTCGCTTTCATTTACTACTATCAAACAATTATTTCCTGATTTGACACACCAACAACGCAAGCACATGATTCAATCCTGCTCCTCCTGTGCACTTCCTTTACCCTTAGGATCACTTCAACCCATGGAAACAAATCCGTGAGGCCTTAGGCCCAATGGCACATGGCAAATGGACATAAACCATATCCCCCAGTTCGGCAAACAAAAATACGTCCATGTATGCATAGATTTATTCTCAGGTTTTCTAACAGCTTTAGCCTTAACAGGTGAAACAAGCCGCGCCATTAAGTCACTTCTACATGCCATTACAAATATGGGCGTTCCTTGGACCCTTAAAACAGACAATGGCCCTGCTTACACCTCCAAATATTTTCATGAATTTCGTAACCTTTGGAACATCACACACTAGACAGGTATTCCATATAACCAACAAGGCCAAGCCATTGTTGAACACAGTCATAAAGAAATTAAGACCCTTCTTTTAAAAGAAAAGGGGAAACTGGAGGGGCTAGGGCATAAAGATCCCCAAACACAATTAAATTATTGCCTTACAGTAAAAAAACGTTTTAACATTCATACCCACCACAGGTGCATCCCCCAAGGCCCTGCATTGGGGACTCATGAAAACACCTACTCCAGTCCCTTTGGTTAGATGGAAGGACCCCATCACAAGAAAATGGGAGGGCCCTGCTCCCTTAATGGCACAAGGGAGAGGATTTGCTTGTATCTTTCCAGACATGGTGATAAACCTGCAGCTGGAGTTGTCCGACCAACCGTCACCACCTACCAATGAGTTGCGTCGACTACGCTTGAACAGCCCGAGGAGGAGGAGATGCAAACCTCGATCTAGACCCCATGCCATCACTTGGGGAGACCTAAAGGAATTGGTAGAACAAGCCCAGGCTATGGCCCCAGACCCTAACTCAGGGCATGGTACTCTATTCCTCCTAATGTGTGCCATTATTACAGCCAATTCTCAATCTGCTACAGGACAAGGTAAAGAACGTTAATGTCTAGCCCCCAAATCTTGATGATAGTAGGGGAAGATACCACCATCATCCCTCAAATGCTTTCTTCCAATGGCACGATTGGCCTTCCTTTCTCGGCAGCTACCCTATGGCACCAAAAAACAAACCTTACTTTCGGGTGGAAAGGAGCCATCTCTTTTTGTTTTTCAGACGAGACTGTAAAACAGTCTGTAACTCATGGGACAGGATGGTGGAACTACATGGCACCCTAACCCATTTGTCCCACCTGAAAAAATTGTACTCAGGGTACTGACATACCTTTTCATATGCAGTTATGCCCATGCAGGGACTTTGATAGCTTTGGCAATGTTCCCATTCCTCTTGAGGAATAAGTGATTAGCCTTTGTGCCAGTTCCAGGCAAGGCAGAGTATTTGGGGACCTCACATTGTCCCTCTACCCGGCTATATAAAACCATTCTGCAAAAAATCCCAAACCTCAAAATCTAAAGGAGTTTTAGAACTCGTCAGGGGGACAATTGGGAGACCTAGTACTCCCCATGCCAGTCGTTTGTTCATCATATTCCTGCCTAGATTTGTTCCCTTTCCTATTGGCCAATACTTGTCGCTGTAACCACTCTGCATGCAACCAGGTGTCAGGAATGGTAGTGGTTAGAGCCCTGTTCTTTTTTTGTCTAGGAGACAACTTCTCCGCTACTTGCACTCTCAGTAATCACTGGCAACCCAATGACTCATATCAGTTTGTAGGTTTGGTATGTGTTCCCGCATTCATTGTTCTGGCTTCTAATGACTCTCAGTTTTCTCAGGTTCAATTAGTTCATCCATTACACTCATGTTGGCGATCATCACTACAGTGGCTTCAGCTACCACCACCGCTATATCGCTGTCCCAAAGCATGTCCACCGTGCAAGAGATAAACCAGCTCATCCCTCAACTGTCATCCATAGAATTACAACATTTTCAAGTTGCCAATCATCTTAATGGAGGCCTCCTTGTGCTCCAGCAACAAATAGACTTGCTCCAAAAAAAGATTTCGTTTTTTCGATTACAAGGAGGACTATGTAATGCTATGACTACTTCTGTCTGTCAGCTTTCCACTCCAGCGCCCAACGTCACTAAAATTAGTAACTACATCAAAGGCCCTTGGTGCCTTAAGTACTTAAACTTCACCCACCATCTGCTGCATGATGTTACCCGCCTAAACCAAACCACCATACGGCTTATTTGCGCTGCCTCATTTTTAGAAGATGTGCTTAAAAAGGTACAACAATGGGTTTTACCATCCTCTCTGGTCACCTGGGGAGGCCTTGCGCTATTAGGGCTTATTCTCATGGGAATTATTAAATGCTTACACTCCTGGCAAAAATGCCTCCAATGACGGGTCACCATAATGACGTTTCTTTTAAAAGAAAAGGGGGAAATTTTGGGTAGAGTCAGTCAGATCTGGTTGAGTCAGCTAGAGTAGCAGTTGAAGCACACTTCCTGCACTTCCTGCTCATAGAGATGTGACCCACAGGCAAGTCTGCCTAGCTTGACAGCCATGAGCTGTCCATGCTCCCTACATGACCCCGGGGAACCAATCAGTGCCTGTCACCAAGCTGTGCCTGTCACAAGTGCCTTACATCAACTCCCTTTGAAGTGATTGGCAGGGAAGGGAAGGACTCAGGAGGTTGGGAAAGCTGGGGCTACAAAACTCCCCCCCTTCTCCCGCCTCCCCCCCCCCCCCCGCCACCTTCAGGAAGAATAAAGGAGACCTGCTTAAGCCTATTCTCCCAGTGTTTGTTCCTTGTGGGCATCATTCACACTTACCTCCTGCCAGAGATCTAGCCCTACACACCCCATTTGGATCCCTGCCAGGATCCTTAAGTTTTTACCCATTTTCACTATACAGGATGCCCAAGGATAAACAAACCAACAAGGAAAGAAAAGTGGCAATGGTGGCCGAAGCATTTGTTTAGCTAATTATTTTAATGTTACTTGCTTTCATTGTTCTTTTACTAATTGCTTCTATAGCTGCATTACTTGAATCCATATGCTTCCTGTAAACATGTCTATAACTTGGTATGATTTTGGCCTTTATTTCATTAGCTGCCTCTGCAGCAGCAGCTGCTATGGCACTAATACAGAATGTAATCATAATAATTTGTCTTTAGATCTTTTTCAACCCCACAGGCAAATAGCTGGATTAGAACAAGCCCCACGTCTGGACTTTGAAGTGGCAAAGACTGCTATCCCATCCCTGACAAATGTTAAAGGACTGCTAATGATATTGGTTGGCCTGGTAATGCTTTTGCTGATGGTTTTTCTATGCCTTCTTTGCATTATCCGTGCAGTGCAAATCTCTTATGAGTTTAGTCAGCTAGTTCATAAGTTCAATCTCCAAGTGAATGAATTTGCCCAGAGAGGAACTGCAGCCAGAGACAGATAAGAGGGGGTGTCAGTCTGACCAACCTAAGACAAGCATTCAGCTTCTCTCTGAAGAAGTTCCCAATGATAGGTAAGGCAGACAAGTCAAATCCACACAACCTAAGACAAGTGGGTTCACTTCTTTAAACAAAGATGGGGTGTTGGGAGCTGACAGTAAAGCTCAAAGGTCATTTTGACCCCTGTGCTCGCTTAAAGGCACATACAAGGAACTGGCTTACTTAAAAGACACCAGGTGCCTGGGATTGCTTTGCTATGTCTGCAGAGTTTGTTTTAAATTTCCTTGTTTTTCTGGACGATAGTAGAATGGCCTGAATGTGGGGACCCACTAGGATGCACCGTGCAGCATGTGTGGAACTCCCAATACCCAAGCTGCTCCCATGTTGTGAAGAGTACAACCTTACGAGATAAGGACTTTTATATAAGTCCCAGAAGTAATCGAGCTGCTTCAGATATTTCTACCTGTAGTGGGGCTGATGTTTATTACTGTGCTAGGTGGGGCTGTGAGGTAACTGGGACAGGCTCTGGAATCATGAACAAGGACCCTCCCTATCCTTGTCTGGCGAATCTCGCCCCCCCAGACTTGCCTCGAACCCCCTGCATGGCCAATGCTATTCTTAACAATGTAATCCTGTTAAAATAACCTTTCCAGAGGAGGGAAAAGGATAACTAACTGGGAGGTGGGCATGTCATTAAAACAAAAAAGGGGGAATCTGTGAAACACGTGGGCAGCAAAGATTGTGCTGAGAGAGAGTTGAGTGGGCAGAGCCTGATTTGTTTACATTTAGTGCATAAGCAGCTCATGGAAGCTTAGGTGCATGATACGGTGTGACCTTTATAATGATTGGTTGGTTCTTTTTCCTCCCCAGGCTACCCGGTCTTTTTGCTTTTGAAATGTGCTTGCTGTGTGTTAATAAACAAGTTACTTTCACTTGACTCCCCGCTGTGACTGATTGTTTCCTGTGTTAAGGGAGGCTGGGGAATGGGCTAGCGGCGCACATATGTTGCCTCGAACCACGTCCATTTTTGGTGGGATGGATGAAGACCCAACAAATAACATATAATAAAATAAATGTAAAATAAAAATAAAAGAATAATATTTGCAAACGTTCTAATCTCAAGAACACCATCGGTGGGGAAATGATGCAGTAATGTTAAGTGTACTGTTCTTTCCAAATTTGGGAGGGCATCACAGCAGAAGTGCAGTATTTTTTCACAATAGTGATAAGCTAGTCATGATGTAAATTTAGGGAATTTTATGGTGTACCTTACAAGTTGGAAACTGTTGGGCTAGGATGACTTTATGGCATAAAAACTTAGCATTGATTTTCATAGAAAAACTAGCTTAAGCCGGGCGCCAGTGGTTCATGCCTGTAATCCTAGTTAATGAGTAGGCTGAGATCTGAGGATAATGGTTCAAAGCCAGCCCGAGCAGAAAAGCCTGTGAGACTGTTTTTTTTTTTTATTTTTTATTTTTATATTGTGAAAATACTGTACAGAGGGGTCACAATTACATGGGCAAGAGAGTGAGTACATTTCTTATCAAGCATTGTAGCCTCCTCCTTTGTTTCCCCTTCACATCCCTTACCATCCCCCCCACAAAACCTCTCCCCCCCAAGTTATAAAGTTCGTTTTCGACATGACAACTTGTACTTCTCATTGTTGCAACAGGTCCACCTGTATCCTTATTTAAACGACTTGTTTTTCCCCTTCCCTTCCACAAATTATACCAACATCAAATACAGTGAAAGCAGGGATGGAACATTTTCTAAAATAGACCACATTAAAGGCCACAAAGCAAACTTGTCCAAATTCAGAAACATTGAACTTATACCTTGCAATCTCTCTGACCACAAGGGAATAAAATTAGAACTCAACACCAAAAGCCACTAAAGAAAGTCTGGTATCACATGGAGGCTGAACAACACACTGCTGAATCACGAGTGGGTCATGGAAGAGATTAGAAAGGAAATTAAAATGTTCATGCTATTCAAAAAAAAATGAACACGCAAATTACCAGCTCCTCTCGGTCACAGCAAAGGCAGTACTCAGAGGCAATTTATAGCTCTGAGCTCCTACATCAACAAATTGGAGATATCTGAAACCAACAATTTAATGAGACATCTGAACCTCCTTGAAAAAGAGCAACAAGATAAACCCCAATCCAGTAGACAGAAAGAAATAATTAAAATTAAATCAGAATTAAATGAATTAGAATCCAAAACAACTGCAGAAAGAATCAACAAAACAAAGAATTGGTTCATCTAAAAAATTAACAAAACAGACCCTTAGCAAATCTTATCAGAAAAAGAAGAGAACACACCCAAATAAATAAACTCAGAGATGAGAATGGAATCATCACCACGAAAACAATCAAGATTCAAAACATTATAAGGGAATACTTCTCAAACCTGTATGCTAATAAGTTGGAGAACTTGACAGAAATGGACCTTTCCCTAGCTAATATTGACCTGCCAAAACTAAACCAAGATGAGTTAAACCATTTAACAAGTCCATGTCAAGCATTGAAATAGAAACAGCAATAAGAGACCTCCCAGCTAAGAAAAGTCCAGGCGCACATGGTTTTACAGCAGAATTCTAAAAGGCCTTCAAAGCAGAGCTCACACCAATACTCCTCCAACTCTTCAGTGAAATTGAAGGAGAAAGTTCACTGCCGAACACATTCTATGAAGCAATCACAACCCTCATCCCAAAACCAAGCATGGGCTCATCAAAGAAAGAGAACTATAGACCCATTTCTTTGATGAACATTGATGCAAAATTTCTCAACAAAATTTTGGCCAATCGACTTCAACAATTCATCCAAAAAATCATACACCACGATCAAACAGGATTCATTTCAGGGATACAAAGCTGGTTCAATATACACAAATCAATTAATATTATTCATCACATCAACAGGAGCAAGTATTAGAACCACATATTTATTTCAATAAATGCAGAAAAAGCATTCGATAAGATCCAACACGCCTTTATGATAAAGGTTTTGGCAAAATTAGGAATCCATGAAACATTCCTCAATACAATAAAGGCCGTATATGATAAAACTACAGCCAACATTATATTTAATGGTGAAAAACTAAATCCATTTCCTCTTAACTCAGGAACAAGAAAAGGATGTCCACACTCTCCACTTCTCTTCATCCTAGTATTAGAATGCCTAGCTACAGCAATAAGACAAGATGGAGACATAAAGGGGATCCAAATATGGAAGAAGAAATAAAACTCTCCCTCTTTGCAGTTGACCTGATCTTGTATTTAAAGAATCCCATAGACTCTACTCCCAAATTACTCAAGGTGATTCAAAACTTTGGCAAAGTAGCAGGGTATAAAATTAACCCCCCAAAATCAATGGCTTTTCTGTATGCCAACAGTGAGAAATGTGTGGATGAAATTAGGAAAGCAACTCCATTTGTAATAGCCCCACAAAAAATAAAATACCTACGAATTAACTTAACCAAAGAAGTGAAGGACCTCTATGATGAAAACTTTAAAAACTTCAAAAAGGAAATCAAAACAGAACTTAGAAATTGGGAATAACTCCCATGCTCCTGGATTGGAAAGATTAACATCGTGAAAATGGCAATACTTCCCAAGGATATCTACAAATTTAATGCGATAACTATCAAAATTCCAACCTCATTCTTCAAGGAAATAGAAGAGGCAATCCAAAAATTCATATGGAACAATAAAAGACCCCGAATAACAAAAACACTCCTCAACAGAAAGAACACTCTTGGAGGAATATCAATACCAAATTTCAAACTCTACTATAAAGCCATAGTAATCAAAACAGCTTGGTACTGGCACAAGAACAGACCTCAGGACCAATGGAATAGAAATGAAAACCCAGAAATGAACCTATAGGCCTATAACCATCTAATCTTTGATAAGGGATCTAAAAAATAGAATGGAAAAAACACAGCCTCTTCAGTAAATGACGCTGGCAAAATTGGTTAACTTGTAGAAAACTAAAGGTATCTCCTTATATATCATCCTGCACCAGAATCAACTCGAAATGGATCAAAAACCTCGGAGTCAAAGCCTGTGAGACTCTTACCTCCAATTAACCACTAGAAAAACAGAATTGGTGCTGTGGCGCAAGCGGTTGAGCACTTGCCTTGAGCTGAAGAGTGAAAGGATTGTGCTCAAGCCCAGAGTTCAAGCCCCATGACCGACAAAATGAAAGAAAGAAAGGAAGAAAGAAAGAAAGAAAGAAAGAAAGAAAGAAAGAAAGAAAGAAAGAAAGAAAGAAAGAAAGAAAGAAAGAAAGAAAGAAAGACAGAATACCTTACTCTGATGAACAAATGTTTACTCTTCTGTAATTTATTATTATAGATATTTCATAGTTCACAGGTTTATCTTCTAACAGAATGTGGCTCTTTTTTCTGTTGACTTTTAAATACATAACATCCCATTGGAAACTGTATCTATTGCAGAATTAAAAAGCAAACAGATACTGTTTTAAATGTCTCTGGTATGGCATGTTCAGAATTTTAGAATGAGTATTTAATAGTCATAGGCATGTTGAAGAACACTTATATTCTTTCTGTTCTCTTATCAATTATTCAGTTTTAAAAGTTAGGAGTTTCCATAGAATTGAACTGTTTACTGTTTTACTATAAGACAATACTAAAATTATGTTTTTTTCAAAATAATGGCAAGTGTATTGTGAAAATATTGTATACTTTGATAACATTCAAGTTGATGACCCTCTGATAGAGAAAGGGATAACAGAATAATATTTACTATACAAATACAGTGAAATTATATTTTATGTAGCTTATTTTTTAATTTAATTTTACAGTCAAGGGGATATATAGAATAGGTTGCAATAATTGTAAGGTAGTGAATACATAACATGTAGAACTTTTTACCCCCTCCCTCACTTTTCTCACAGTTTTCCTTCACCCCAATACCCCTCACAAGTTGTAAATTTCCAACATGTTGTCTTGTGAGTATTGCTATTGAGTTGGTTTGCCCATTGTTCTTTGTCTCAAAATTTTGTTGTTCCTCTTCCCTTGCCAAATTAAGATAAATGCATATACAATGACACATGATAGTGAAATCAAATACTGCAGGGAACAAACCATTGGGGAAAACGCAAAAAAAAAAAAAATCACATAGTACATTAAAAACAACAACCACAAAGAAAAACAACTGTTTCCATTTCTAGGAGGTCATTTTGCTCAGCATCATCTTATACATATCCATTAAGCCATTCTGCTCATTTGCTAGGACTATCCTAGATATTTCCTACTATTACAACTGAGAGAAACTATGGAATCTCTTCCTTTGTGTCTTGTTTATTTTACTTACTAGGATTTTTCCAAGTCTTTCCATTTAGAATTGGAAGCATAGAATTCCGCTGCATATACACCACATTTTGTCATTATTCATTTACTGAGTGACATATTGGTTTAAAACATGATTGCATGTAACTATTACTTAGGGTCATTCAAAAATGACAGATGCCACCTCCCCAGACATTCTAAAATCATGATTTCTATGTACAATAGGATTTCATGGTGGTAAAATGGTTGAGATATCTGGATGAATCTAATGCATATCTTGCACTGAATTAGGCAGAAAGATATCCAGTATCATATAGGATAAAAATGGTAGTGACAAAATATTCCCTTGAGAAAGATATAGAAGGCTGCCAGCAGTAGTAAGTAGTTCAGATAATTTTGAAGCATTGAGAAATGCAATTTCAAGTATGTGTGTTTAAATAAAAAGTATGTAAGTGGAAGGGCAAAAGAATGGAAGAGAAGAAAATAACCGACAGCAGATCATTTCCCCAAGTTAGAGTATAAAAAGACATAATCATTAACTTCCAAGTTAAAAAGAGAACAATATCATACCTCCCATTCAATTTAGATTCTTGAAAATATTTGCTTGGCTTTTTCCTTCTTTAATGCTCCAAAATAAATGAAGACTTATAAGAAAAGTTATGTGATGTCTATTACTTCACCCTGAACACTAACTGTGTTTTGCCCTCTTTTCTCAATTTGAATTTGGAAAATAGTCCCTAAGTTGATGATGTTGTGGCTGATTATAGTCAGAGTCAGGAGCTTCTACATTTACAATTATCTCAGCATAGTTTAAAGCAGATTCCCCACCCCCTCCCCCCAGATATCCAACTACATTGTCTGAAGCTGTACTTTGAACACACCGTGACACCTGAGCTCATAATTTGAAATTACACTTCAGCATTTCCTTGGCACATTCTACGTTGTGCCGTTGTCTTTTTTGCACATTCCTTTTGAGTTCTGAGTTGCTCTATTTCCATTTCATCTGTACAAACTGCTAAGAACATTGTTCAACTACCACTTCTTGTTGCACATGCCCAGTTTTTGTATGAAGGTACTTTGTCCATGTTAAACAATAGGGTAGTACTCACTCTCTCAGGAGAAAAGTTCCACAGTATAACACTATGCCCATATTAGAGGATGTAGAATTTAAAGAATTTTGAGACAAACAGTGATATTAGAATTGAAAGGCTCCTTAGGGACATTTTCTTGGAGCTCACAGGGGAAATATAAAAATTCACAAAATCTGGAACTAATTAGAAAGTATCGAATTAACACTAGATCCTAGATGTTGTGTTAGTACTAGTCACAATTGTATTATTGTTACATCAGAATCCTTCCCTACTTGCAAATGCGTATGAGAAAATGAAAGAAAGGCATTAAAGCAAAATGATATATCTTTCTATGCATTTAATCTTACTGGTGAAGGTAATGTCTGAACTCTTCCATTCAATAAAGTTTGAAGTTTATAAGAGAACTTCGTACATATAAGAATTTCTGGCAGGTTGATTGACATGGTTATTTCAGCATGGAGATATCCCTAACAAGAAGTAGAGTTAAATAGAGTATATGACAGTTATGATGTGTCAATGCCTACTGAAGCATTTTCTATTCTAAAGAAAAATCAATTCCAGGAGTCTTCAGTCACATCAGTAAAGCTGTATGTTCAACCTAATACTTGGTGTTTCTTTTCCTACATTTATAATGAATAGGCTGATAAGATATCCAAACATATGTAAAGATATTTCAATAAAATTTCAAACTGATGTGGATACATGGGCCACTCGTTGGAACTGTAGGACAAATTAGGCTGGTTTGTGCTGTAGTTCAATCTATAAACTCCTGGCTAAATAAGTCTTCAAAAAATATTCACAGAATACCTCTAAGTAAAGTTCATGACAGTTATATCTGTATAATTCTTCTAAGGTCAGGATAAAAGCATTTGTTCACAACATTTAAAATCAACAGGTTTTGTTGAATTCATGGATCCAGAATTTTATGGATTCACATTCATATCTCAAAATTTTATCAAGATGACTTTCACCAAAACATTTTTTTTATTGAACTTGTCTATTTCTTTTTACTTTTCAAATCCAAATAGCATATTTCCTTCAAGATCTTCCTGCAAATTCTTTCCTTCCTTTAATTCTGTCAATGTCTGTTTACTACTTTTTTGTTTCCTTATGTATCTCTTTCTTCCAATCTTATCCACACTGGTACTCACATTGCTCCCACTTCTGTCAGAACTTTCCTTTTCCTCTTCCCTCCAATAATGCCCCCAATTTTATTATTCTTTTTTCCTATTCATGATCGTGGATATTTTGATGATGTCTAAACAGACCTATATTTGCATCTGTTTAATATAAACTTTAGAACTATCAGATATTTTTCCCCTAAATCCATTATTTCCACCTGTGGTTCTTATCACTAAGAACATCACTAACAGAGTTACCAGCCAAACATATGGAAGCCTTTTATATTTCTTCTTACCCTTCTTACTCCCTCCTATTAGATAAGATGAATGATCAAGATTTACTCAGTTTTTATCACTAATATGATTTCTTTTTTTTGGAGCTTTTATGACTTTCTTTAATTGTGAAAATACTGTACAGAGAGGTTACAATTACATGGGCAAGATAATGAGCATATTTCATATGAAGCATTTTAGCCTCCTCCTTTGTTTCCCCTTCCTATCCCTTCCCATCCTCCCCACACCCCACACCCAATCCTCCCCCCCCACCAAAGTTGTAAAGTTCGTTTTCGACATAACGACTTACACAATATGATTTCTCTGTACTTCTTTTTATGCCCCTAACACCAGCCTGTTTCATTTACTCATCACTGTCACCTAGTCCTAAAACAACCATTTCAAAAGTATGCTTTTCCCCCATAGTCTTTTCATATTGGTCCTCTCTATCACCAAATTACTCTCTTTGTAAGCACACAGAGTGAAGAGCTCAGACACATATTCTAGTATCATTATTTACTCACTACATTGATTGTTGGCCTTACATTTCTCATGCATAAATCAATGTAATCTAACAGAAATAATGAAGAATATATTTGTTGACTTCTAGAGCAAGAATAAAGAAAAGTGAAGAGACCTTACATTTTCCACTTTACCTTACAAATAAGGAAAGAGTCAAATTCAGTTTGTTGGTATAAAGTCACAAATTGTTTCATGTAGAAATAAAAATAAGTTTTACCTCCTGGCTCTAAGACCTATGTCCTTTCTAGGTAACTACAGATATGAAAGTGGTATTATGTAAATTGTGTCATGTCTTTACAGCTGTATTGCAGAACATACTCAATATATCATTTGAAAACATTGGTTACTGAATAGTATCTATATGAGAATGTTATTTGAACTAATCCCACTAAGTTGAAAACTACACTTTAGTCCATCAAAATGTGGAAATAAGCGATTTTATTTATAAGAAAATAGTACCATCAAGAAAAGTGAGTATACATTAGATAGACTGCAGGAATTTGGGTTTTTACGGACTCTGCCTGTTTATGTGAATGTATTTATTGATATTGAAACTCTCCTCTTGTTATTCTTATTGTATGTAATCCAACGCTGTTTATTACTATGTATTCAATGTGGGAAATCTAGCTGTAAAAATGTGTGAAGGTTTTTTTCCTTTTCAATCCCAACAATGACATTATCAGGGTACACTGTGGTCATCATCGTATCCATCAAAATTATTATTTTTTTTTTTTTTTGTCGGTCTTGAGGCTTGAACTCTGGGCCTGGGCGCTGTCCCTCAGATCTTCAGCTCAAGGTGAGCGCTCTACCACTTGAGCTACAGAGCCACTTCCGGTTTTCTGGTGGTTTATTGGAGATAGGAGTCTCACGGTCTTTCCTGCCCGGGCTGGCTTTGAACCGCGATCCTCAGATCTCAGCCTCCTGAGTAGCTAGGATTACAGGCGTGAGCCACCAGCGCCCGGCATCATCAAAATTATTATTAACATCAAAATGCTAACTATTGAAAGTCTGATATGTATCTATGATTTTGCGATTATTTGTTTTTTGATTAATAATTTTAATGTTACCACTGTGAACGCATCCATATTAAAATTTTGAACAAATAAACAAAAAAACTAAAGCATATCAGGTAGCTTGACTATGTGCTTATAACAAATTATGGAATAGATTTTTGAAGTATTGCAAATTCCTAACCAGTATGAATTAACTTCCTCTCTCCCCACCACCACACACAAGTGTTTATGAGTTTGAACAGAATTATTTCAAGTAATATACTGCAAATTTTACTATAATATCATGTGTATATCTGAACTTCCTCTGAACGTAATAAACTCTACATTCTATTGGAATATTAGTTATTTTATTCTAAGAAACTTTCGGAAAATAGAGTGTATATCTTTGAATGAAAAAGTTAAAAAATACTAGCATAAAATTTTAGAGGGAGTCTGTCTTCAGAAATATATATATACACACACACACACACACACACACACACACACACACACACACACACACATATACATATATATTGTATGGTGAAAGGCATAGATTTTTAGAGATTAGTTTTCACCAGAAATATATACATATACCTAAATTTATGTGTAGAAAGATGTACATTATAGTGAAACAAAAATCTTAAAACATAATTAAAATTTAAAAAATACATCAAACCAAGTGCCATTGACTCACGCCTATAATTCGAACTATTCTGGGTAATGAGATCTTAGAATTGTGTTCAAAACTATCCCAGTCATAAAAGTACTTGTTAGATTCTTATCTCCAATTGACCACTAAAAACAGGAGTTAGCTCTGTGCCTCAAGTTGTAGAGTGCTGCCTTTGAGCATAAAAAGGCTTAGGGACAATGCTCAAGCCTTGCAAACAACAACGAGAACAAAAAGAACAAGAACAATAACAACAGCATATATCACATTAATTTCATAAAAACATCTTTTAACTGCTGTGAACATTTCTTAGAATGCTTCTTTAGCCTACATCGGGGGAAGACTGGATGGGGGGCGGGGGGTTGTATGGAAAGGGATGGGAAGGGGAAACAAAGGAGGAGGCAACATTGCTTGTTAAGAAGTGTACTCATTATCTCGCCCATGTAATTTTAACCCCTCTGTACGGTATTTTCACAATAAAAAAAAAGAAACATGAATATATGCCCCTGCAAAATGTTAAGTAACAATTATAGAATAAAGTTCGTTTTCGACATAACGACTTGTATATCTCATTGTTACAATGGGTCCACCTGCATCCCTATTTAATTGTAACCACTCTGTACAGTATTTTCACAATAAAAAAATCTTCTATTTAAAAAAAAAGTATAGTATATTTACCTCTATGTTATAGACATGACTATTTAGATTGCTTAAGATATTTAGGTAATGTTTAGGAATTAATAATAATGATAATATATTGGGTCTTGTCATTTATTCTATTTTATGATAGTAATAAAATGATATTTGCAATGATTATATAAAATTTCTCTTGTTTGTTATTTGAATTATAATAAGAGATAAACATTTTAAAATATTTCCATAGGAAAGGATCATTTTATTGGTATCAATTCTTTTGTAATTTCAAAACAATTAAGAAAATTATTCCAAGGCTGTTTTGCTCTAAGACTATATTTGTTTTCTTGTTCGAGTTTTCATATGTTAGTAGAAATTAAAATTCCAAAAATTCAATGGATATTGGCATTCAGGAACATCTTCATAGATACTAATATTGGAGTTCCTTAATTGGAATTGTTTTATTTCGTTTGTTATTTTCACAAATAAATCAAGATGATTGTGTATTTTGTTTCTTTTCACTGCTATTGGCTCTTATCTTGAGAATACTTTTTTATAGCAAAGAAGAGGAAAGCAATTGGATTGAGCAAGTAACATGGCTTTCGTAAAACGTACATGCATAGACTTAAGTCTTCTGTCATTTGCTAAAAGTTTCTTCCAGAAAATGTTATCAATTACTTATAAGTGATGCATAATTCCTAGATATTCCAGTCATCACATACACTTTTTGATTGAGTTATCTCTGTATAAACTAAAAAAAAATACCAAAATAAACAAAATAAACAGAATCACATCTTAGTTTTAAAACTGTAATTTACAAAGAATTTTTAGCCAACAACGAAAACATCTTTTTAGGTATTCTACAATTTGTGTGAATTATTTTTAACTATATATATATATATATATATATATATATATATATATATATATATATATTTTTTTTTTTTTGCTGACATGAAATTCACATGTAATATATTTATCTCCTTTTATTGTATACATTTTAGTGCTTTGGAAGTGAATGGTACAATCAGAGGTTTTCCAAGCCTAATTTTCACAAACTTGCATTTCTTCAAATAGAAATGCTATAATTTTATTGAACCCTAAGATATGTATTAAATCTTTTTTTCATGCATTTGTTTGTAACGCATTTATAAGATTGTTGCTTTGTATGTCCCTCCCCCACAGTATAACCCCTGCTTTCACTGTATTTGATGTCGGTATAATTTGTGGAGGGGAAGGGGAAAAACGAGTCGTTTAAATAAGGATACAGGTGGACCCGTTGCAGCAATGAGAAGTACAAGCTGTCAAGTCGAAAACGAACTTTACAACTTTGGTGAGGGGGGAAGGATTGGGTGGGGGGTGGGGGAGGCTGGGAAGGGATGTGAAGGGTAAAAACAGGAGGATGCTACAATGCTTGATAGGAAATGTACTCATTATCTTGCCCATGTAATTGTAACCCCTCTGTACAGTATGTTCACAAAAATAAAAATAAAATAAAATAAAATAAAAAAAAATGCTGTAAATTTTAGAACAGACATTAAAATAGATACAAAATTAAGTTACAAGAATTTGTCCTCCATATATTCTTTATAGTGTGTCTTTTCAAAATTTGTTTTGGGCATTATTTCCAGATTCTCACACATACTATTCAAGTGCACTGTCAAAGAACTACATTCCCTGTCCAAATAAGTTTTTTACTTCTCTTTACTAATACATAGAAGTGTAATGGCTGGATCATATACAATTCTCTTTGACCTTTAGAAGACTTGAAAACTTGCTTGCAATATTGATTGCAGTATTATACAAATCATTCTGCTATCTAGATTATATCAATTTCTCCGCAAATGCATTACTATATTTTCTGTCATCTTTTTATATTATGGTCATAGAAATGAGTTTTATTTTTATTTTTTCTTAGATACTAAAGAGGAGTTTAATTCATTTGCTCTTCTTATTGACCATTAATTTACATATGTTCTTTAAAGAAATAACCTGTTTAGGAAAAAATTTATATGTAATTAGAAGATATAAAAGTAGTTAAGACTCAAGATCAATGTCGAATTAACATTGTAGCATTAACAAATATGTGCCCTCTATCCGTTGGATATGTTTTCACTTTTTTCATAGAATTATGAAAGGTCATCAGTTGATATTAACCCATTTATTCTTGCTTTTCTTTAGCCACTAATGTTTTCCATTTCAAATGTTTAGAAACCTTTACTGATCCAATGCCATGAATTTTTACATTTACATATTATCAGTTTTTATATCTCACATTTAGTTTGATAATCATTTTTTATTTTAAATTTTTGTATAATGTTTAAGGTAGTAGTCCAAGATCATTCTTTAAATGTAGAGAAGCAATAGTGCCAATACACCTATTTAAAATTCTATTTTTATTTGATAAAGTGCATGGCATCCTTTTAAAAATCTTTTGACCATAAAACTCAGAATTTATTTTTAATAAATCTTTTACATTCTTCTGGGTGTCTGTTCTTATAGTAGAGCTATTTTGTCCTCACTACTAAACATGGTAATAAGATTCAAATCTAGTATGAGGTCTCAAGCTACACCATTTTACAAGATTGTTCTGAATGATCTGTATTCCTTGAACTTACATGTGAGTTTATTGAGCAGGTGGACCAATATCCAATAACACAGTTATCTAGATGTTTGATAGTCACTCATATTTTGCACCTTGTGAAAACACAAGGCCCCAGAGATTATATATAGAAAAATGTCTTTAGAGAATGCTTGAAGCCACTAAAATTAATTTAGGAATGAGTTAAAATTTAGATAACACTACAGCATAATATACCTGAATGATAACGACTTGAGAGCTGTACTACAGAGGACAGTGAGAGGGGACAGAATGATGGACTATAGAGGAGCTGTATGCCATTAGTATTTTGTTTCAAAAGACAGAAAGACGACAGAGAAGAGAAGCAGGAAAATAATCAACTGTCCTGAAACAAGTTTCTTTTTAATCCACCTAATAGTGTGGGCTGAGAGTCAGAGAAGATTGGAAAAATAAAATAAAAAATAAAGCATTGTATAGACCTCTTACAATGTAAAGAAATTGTAATAGGAATATGATAATTATTTTCCAAAGAAATAAGAGAAAGAATAAGTAAGTCTAATGGCAAAATGAAGAGAGAAAAGAAGCAAAGTAAAACCTTTATCAATAACAAACACAAGGGTTTAAAAGTGGAAAGGCAGTAGAAATATTCTAAATAACAGTAAAATTTGCTAACGTGGATAGAATATGGATCACATTTTATCATATATAATTTTGAAAAATCACTAGTAATGAAAATTTAAAAGTCATAATTTAAAACACTACATTACAACTAGACAGTATAGTGCAGTGCAAAAACCTTGGCCTAGCATATGTGAAACCATGGATCTGACCCCCACCTCATCATTACAAAGTACACACAAAGCACACACACATACACACACACACAACCACACACACACACACACACACACACACACACACACACCACGTACACACATTTAGAATATTGATATTATTATATTAAACCGAGGAATTTATCACAAATACTAAAAGAAGGTTAATATATGAAATAATAATATTGCTCATACTATTTAAAAGTTTAGGAGAAATAAAAGACAATATACTTGGATTCTTATAGAATAAGTAAATTGAAAATTAAGAAATAGAACACATGAGAACCTTTGCAAACATGTTTTAAGTAATAAACATTTTGAAACATGTATCGTTTTATTTTGACAAAAGATTGAGGTTACTGGTGTTTTAACTCAAGATTTAGAATATGATATCCAGGTGCGTGCTCCATATCTTGCTATTGATGGCTATATCTCTAATCATTTCACTATGGATATTTTTAGAATAAGGTCTCATAGTTTCCCAGGCTCTCCTGAATTACAAACCTATTTGCAGTTCCTACTATAGCTAGAAAATGAAGCCACAAATCACCATGCCCAGCTCAAACTTTTTTAATTCAAGTACAAGAAAGTAAATTTTCAAAAAGTGACCAGATAATGAAGCCTTTCTTAATAAAGTATGTGTTTCTTGAAAATACAGCTAGTATTTGTTACCTGGAAAAATATGTTTAGAACTATAAGAAAATAAATTTATTTAAATTCACCAACCATATAAAATTAAGAAAATAATTTTATCTATTCACATGTTAAATATTTTAAAAGCAAAATATATGTGTCTGATTAATTTACATGTGTGAAAATCATGCAATTAAATTAACTAATCCTACAGCTCTGAAAAAAGAATTACCCTAATGAAACAAAAGAAAATAAGTAATTAAGTTCAAAATTTGAAATTTAGAAAATAAAATGAAGTGTACTCTTTAGGTGACAAGTAAATGTAAACCTTCTGTATATCAATTTTATAATAAAAATGCATGAACAAAGAAAGAAAAAGTACCCATTGATCAATAGCTATTGCAAAAGCATCAGTAGTTGTATGAGTGTACAAAAAAATTGATGAGGAGATAACAATGTTCCTTCCATAAGGAATGTACTCATTATCTTACTTATGAAAATGTAACCCCTAAGTAAATTACCTTTACAATAAAATTAAATTGAAATTAAAAATAAACCAAAGAATATACCAATTAAGAATTCGTAGATGGAATGCTCTTCCTCCATCAGAAAAAATGACATTGCCCCATTTTTTAGGAAATGGAAACACTTGAAAAAATTATATTGACTTAATTAAGCCAGGCCCAAAGAAACATAGGTTCCATGTTTTCCCTTATTTGCAATAACTAGTATTTGTCTGAGTCAATTAGGAAAAGTCAGATAAGTTCATGTTAGATGAAATGAACCTCAAGATAAGTATTCAATTTTTTTTTCTTTCATGCGATTATTTCCAACATATTTATGACATTATTTCTTTGTTGTTTTATATGTCCCTCCCCCACGGTATAACCCTTGCTTTCACTGTATTTGCTGTTGGTATAATTTTTGGAGGGGAAGGGAAAAAACAAATAATTTAAATAGGGATACAGGTGGGCCCATTGCAACAATGAGATGTACAAGAGGTTATGTCGAAAAACAAACTTTACAACTTTGGCTGTGGAGGGGCGGAGGATTGGGTTGGGGGGTAGAGGAGGGGATGAGGACGGATGGGAAGTGGAAACAAAGGAGGAGGCAACAATGCTTGATAAGAAATGTACTCATTGTCTTGCCCATGTAATTGTAACCCCTCTGTACAATATTTTAACAATAACAAAAATTCTTAGAACCCATTGGTTAAAAACTTAGTAAAGAACTGCCCCAAGTACACAAGGAATATATTTTGATGATACAATTTAAATACTTAAACTTCAACAGAGAAGCAAAAAGTTTAAAAACTGTTACACAGTAAAGTAATAAATCAGTATATATTACTATAATAATCATTAGAAGAATTTTTAGTGGTAGTCAAATATGTAACAAATGAGGCAATTTGCCATTCGTTTGCACTTAAGAAGAGAGGAAGAATTTTCTAGGTCCTTTTAAATATATCATAAGTTTAACGAAGAAACTATTCTGCCATATCATATGATAATCAGATAAAGATTATATTAGAGCAAAGAACAGATGCTATATGTTTTTGGATGTTAAGGTATATACTTATTTTGGTGGGGATTTCAACTTGGTGTGTTGTTCTTGCTAGGCAGGCATCATATCAGTTGTTAATTTTAGGGTAGGGGTTCCCTTTCCACAAGAACATGCACCTGATCTGTCCTTTTAGCCTTCCCATCATCAAAGGCATCAGAGTTGCACTATCTACCATGGCTGGCCTTGATCCTGCAGTCCTTCCAATTTTAGTCTCTAGATAGTGCAAGATGGTGGAAATGATCCAATGCACCCAGTTATAGATTAAGGAAGTCCACTAAAATGTGGCCTGGGTTCTGTTCTCAAGTCTCCTAAGTAGTTAAGAGTACAGTTGGGAGCGCTGGTGCCAAGAAGTAAATATTTTTAAACAATTGGACATATATGACTTAGACTTGTGATTACCTCAGGAAAAGTATAAAACAGCAGTGAAGCATAGAGTACAGGCAGCATTTTAACAAGCTACTCAGAGACTGAATCAGCTTAGCTAGCTACTCGGGAGGCTGAGATCTGAAGACCACCGTTCAAAGCCAGTCCAATCATGACAATACATGTGATTATCTCCAAAAAACCATAAGTGGAGTAGTGGCTTAAGTGATAGACCACTCTCCTTGACCAGAAGCTTTGGGATAGAGTCTAGGCACTCTCAAGCCTCAGCAATGAATAATGCATGCATGAGCAATGCACATGCATGTGTGTGTACACGCACATATGTGCATGCACACACACACACAGAAATGATTATTTCAATGCAGAGTTCTTTATTTTTTTACCGTGCTGTACTTTATTTCCCTGTATTAGTTCACCAATCAACAAAGTCAGCTAAGCACCTATTTACATACAACTCATCATGTTTCTCAAAAGTCTACTCTCTTTTTGGAAGCCTGCTTTTATTTGACATAAAAGTAAATTATTCAGGAGGTCAAATAATCTCCCTCAACTCTGTAGTGTTACCTGATTTTTTAGGCTCTCCCTAGCAATATGATTCTGTGAAATCCTGCATCAAGCAGCGTATTTCATTCAGGGGAAGGGAAGCCTCTGTCAAACAATTAGTAATAGGTTTTTCTCCTCCTGGCAAGCATCTGAGTTTTATTATATTTGTATAATTCATGATAAGTCTGTGAATGCCAAAGATGCTGTGAAAATAAAAAGACCCTTCTCAGTGATAAGCATTTGTGTACCATTCCTAGATATGAAGATGTTTAAATATTACTGAAATTGGTTTGGAATAAATAAAGTTCAGCTTGACTATCTTGAGAAAGAAGAATTGGTTTCTCAGCACTTTAGGTAAGAACTTGAGTGAAAGAAACCAAATGAAAAATGAGGAACCACTGAATACATATATTCAAATGAAACAAACGAACCCAAAGAAAACACAAATTAATTCAGTACTCAAGAACCTGCAGGAAATGCAAAGATTTATTTAAAAAATCAGCTATGGTAAGCTTATGAAAAACCTGACTATATGGGAGTCTACTGTTGTGAGGATAGTGGTTAAAGCCCAGACTGGACATAAAGATCTGTACACAATGCCAGACACCTGTTAATCTAAATTCCAGGAAGAATAACATCAAGTGGACTGAGCCCATGATCATACACAAGTAGGAAGCCAGATTCTATCTGAAAATTAATCTGGATAATTTAGGGCTGGGGGCATGACAAACTGGTAAGAACACCCATTTAGGAGACACAAGACACTAAATTCAAACTTTAATATTATGGATGTTAAAGAAAAAAGCTATGACTTCAAAGAATTGGAATAATTGTAAGATTTGAGTATTTGTGGGGAGAAAAATCCATTAGAGAGATACAGTGAACCCATGTTTCAATGCTTTCTACTTAAGTGATAATGTTATGTGGT
This sequence comes from Dipodomys spectabilis, assembly GCF_019054845.1. Classification (NCBI taxonomy): domain Eukaryota; kingdom Metazoa; phylum Chordata; class Mammalia; order Rodentia; family Heteromyidae; genus Dipodomys; species Dipodomys spectabilis. Next base: position 1,601,340 of record NW_024870854.1, on the reverse strand, counting down.
ACTCCAGACATAACAGAGTTACCTTGCAAAAATAACTGAGCATGGATGTGCATTTGGGTGATGAAAATACTCTATTTACACAGGTATTATTTAAATAGATTTTTTCGGTAGATTGTAGTTTTTGAAATAAGAGCCTGGGTGATATCCCTGAGCATTTTCTCCACATGTGACCACTTAATTTATTTTTAATTGATTAATTAATTAATTAGTTTGATGCTAATACTAGAGCTTGAAGTCAGGGCCTGGCTCTGTCTCAGAATTTGTCAATTTTTTGTTTTAGTTTTCTCAAGGCTAGCATTCACTGCTTGTACCATAGCTCCATTTCTAGCTCCATAGCTCCATTTCTAGCTTTTGCTGGTTACTTTCAAATCAAGATCTAATGGACTTTTTTTTCTTGGTCTGGTTTCAAACCACAATTCTCAGATTTCTTCTTTCTGATTAGCTAGGATTAAAGCCATGATCCACCAGTGTGGCTTCTACTTTTTCCTCTATACTTTTTTAATGCATATATTTAGATAATAATGTAAAACTGAGAGTATAGAAGAAAGATGTACAGTCATGATATTGTCCTGTCACAAATTCAAGTTAGTAAAGTAAATTTCTTCCTAAGACCATACAAAAAAATACGATAATATAGTGTAAGAGAACTCAGTATTGAACAGACGAGCTTTAAGAGCTTTCTAATAGATCCATTATTTATTGTTACTCAACATTAGGAAAAATGTATAATGCAGTAAGTAAAATGGAAGTCCTTTAGAAGACTACTTAAATTCCTTGTTTTATTAAAGACACTTGTTTTCATCTAAAAAAAATAGGCCTGTCTATTGTCTTCGTGTGATTTTGATGATTGAATATGCTTAATGAAAAGTCAAACTGTATTAGTAGTCCTTTGTTATCAATTCTGACTTTTTCTTTTTGGAGAATATAATGATCAAAGCAATAGTTCAGAATCAGCAAGCAAGAGGTCAGAATCATGCTTCCAGTGCAAGTGGGTCACCAGTAAGTAATCCTCAATACCAGTTTCCACAAAGTTTTCTCACAGATACAATCAGCCTGCCTTTTCTAGCTGCTTTCCTAGCCTGTGCCTATTCCTTCATTGTACAGGAAAAGTGTGATTCAACTGATTTCAGTCAGATCTGTTACTAGTGCTATCAAGGATTTAGATTCTTATGTAGGCTATTAAAAAGGTATTTACTAATTTCAAGTAAATACATAAATTCTATTTCCATCTTTTTTTAAAAAAAAATTTCTGCTTGTTCTATAAATTGATCAGAGGCATGGATTTTGTGGATAGCTCATCTCTGTCTTTCATGGCTCTCATAGATAATATGATTGATCCATAATTATCCTAATTTATATTGTTTTATATTTTGGGTTGCATCATTTCACTTTCTGCACTGCCATTTCCCAAATCATTTATATAGGAGGCATTATTTCACATTTTCTCATTCCTAGAATAAGTTGCACATGAGGACACCACTGGTCCTCATTTTCAGTCTGTACCTTTGAATATGGAGGAACATCTTTCCTCTGCTCTCCATTTATTCCCTAATCTCCAGTTAGAATAATTTCGAATAGTAAAAATGGAAAAAGAAAATAAATCATGGTGAAAAAACATACGCAGAGAATTCACCAGATATTTCTGACCAGTTCAACCAACATGAACTATTAGGGAAATACATGGACACCTCATTTCCATTGGCACACAATGTGTCTGGTTAGGCAATTCTAATGAAGATGAGGAACAAGATGAAAATGTGAGGAATGATAAAAATTGCAAGAAAAAAAATGGAGAAGGATCCAAGCAAATTTTTTCTTTGGGCTGCTGAAAATAACCATCTTACTACAGTGCAGAGAATACTTTCCAAAAAGGCTACTCATGTGAATACTAGGGATGACGATGAGTATACCCCTCTTCATCGGGAAGCCTACAGTGGACACTTAGACATTGTCCGTGAGTTCGTGGCTCAAGGGGCACATGCAAGAACTGTAGATGGCTGGACACCCCTGCACAGTGCATATACGTGTAATAATACCAGAGTGGCTTCTTTCTTCTTCATGATGCAGATACCAATGCCCAAACTAAACGCTTTTTGACCCCCTTGCATCTTGCTGCTGGTAATTGAGATAGCAAAAATACACTGGAATTGTTGAACCAATATGTCAAACCAGGTCTGAAGAACCACTTGGAAGAAACTGCATTTGATATTACCAAAAGGATAAGTATGTATCACTACCTCTTTGAAGTTGTGGAAGGCTATACAAATTGTTCTCCTAAATCCTAATGATTCGGTTAATTTTCTTAAATTTCAAAAATGTCATTAATTCCTTTTTGTTAATACAACATATTTTCACAATCCAAATAACAGCAATATCTTATAGTAACAATTCATGGATTCTGTGGAGTTCTTCAAAGTGAATTGTCTGCTTTTGATGTCAAAATGTATTCAAGAGTTTTTGTATACATCTATAATGATTTATGCAGAGTTTGTAATTTTGTTGATCGGAAATAATTTTAACTTATCTGTTGAAATGAGTAGCATAGAAACTAAAGATATTTCCGGTGTTTGTCTGAAAAAGTATATTTTAAAATATTCTATATTCTATGTTTGTATAGTGTCCATAATCTATTTTATTCTCTTCTAGATGTAATACATTGAATTCTACATTGTTTTATAACATATAGGTTCATTAATGTGTCCTTTCAGATTGCATTCCATACAGAAACAGTTTAAGATTCCTTTTTTTTCCCCTAGGTCCTTTTAGTATTATATTTCTTTGGGATAAAACAACAATGTTGTCTAATTTCAAAAGTTGTGTAAAGGTCATGCTATGTAAAGGCCTTTCTAAGGTGAAAATTTAATACACTGATGTCAAAGTAACTTTTAATTATATGAATTAGGTGTATTGTTACACTTGTAATTTTGTAATCAACTTTTTAATAGCTGTTTTTCATTTCTTGCATCTGAAGAATGAAAAATTTTGAATACTTCACAAATTTTCATATCATCCTTGTACAAGTGCCATGTTAATCTCTGTATTGTTGTAATTTTGGTATACAAGCTGCTGAAGAATGTAGCATCCTGTAAATTTTAGTAGTTAATGATGAAATATTTATACAGGCTTATATGCTTAGGTGCCTATTTGTAACAAGGAAACCTTATTGTTCCTAAAAATGCTATTAATCTTATTTCCCTAAAATTCTGTGAATAGTTGAAAAAAATATGTTGTACAGTTGATTGCTCACATTTGCAATTTTTTTGTCAATGACTATTTTAAGTCTTTTTCACTTAGAATTTGATCAAACTTTCAAGTATTAATAGCTAAGTCCAAAGGAGACGGCTTTTTCAAGTACTTATTTATCCAACTGTGTTAGCTCTGTGAAGCCAATGGATTCAAAGTAAGCCTTGTTTAAGAGCTACTTCTAAACATATGCAGCTGAGATTTTCCCAAATGAGGTCTTACTGACACAAATGTCTACCTGACCCTTTACCCTTCTTCCATGTAGGAATAGACCAACCAGAATATCTTACTCTGACAGCATAGATTGTATTAGTGGAACACATCTAATCTTAGTTACAAGGGATCATAGAGAGATGAACAGTTCAGCCAGAACTGCTCATACTAGAAGGCATTTTATCAAAATATGATTGTTTATGATACCTACCATTTCAAATGTAGCTAAAACCAAGAAAGTGAAAAATTGTTCATATTCATGATTACCTAATGTCTTGGCCTGTCTACCTTCCAAAAAGGCAGGAACTTACACTCCTGCCATTTTATCACCAAATATTTTCATAGTTACAAGAGAAGTCCATATATTTCTCTTCATTATTAGGCCTTAAATTGGTAATGTTTTTTATTATTTTTATTATTTTTATTTTTATTGTGAACAAAATGTACAGAGGGGTAACATTACATGGGCAAGATAATGAGTACATTTTTTATCAAGTATTGCAACCTCCTCCTTTGTTACCCTTCACATCCCTTCCCAGCCTCCCCCCGACCCCCACCCAATCCTCCTCCCAACCAATGTTGTAAAGCTCATTTTCGACATGACAACTTGTACTTCTCATTGTTGCAACAGGTCCACCTGTATCCTTAAACGACTTGTTTTTCCCTTTCTCCTTCACAAATTATACCGACATCAAATACAGTGAAAGCAGGGGTTATAATCTGGGGGAGGGACAACAAAGCAACAAAAAGATAATCTTATAAGTGCGTTAGAAACAAATGCATGAAAGAAAAAAAACATTTAAATACATGTCTAAGGATTCATTTTCCTAACATCACATTATCTGACCTTTTCTGCTTGACTCATACATATACTAGATATTGCAAATAAGAGAAACCATGGGACCTAGGTTTCTTTGGGCCTGGCTTACTTCACTTAATATAATTTTTTCCAAATCTTTCCATTTCCTAACAAATGGGGTAATGCCATTCTTTCTGATGGAGGCATAGAATTCCATTGTGTATATATACCACATTTTCTTGATCCATTCATGTACTGAGGGGCATCTGGATTGGTTCCATATCTTAGCTATGGTAAATAATTGTGCAATAAACATAGGTGTGCTGATAGCTATAGTGTGGTCTTGTTTGTAAACATTTGGGTAAATGCCCAAAAGTGGGATTGCTGGGTCATAGGGGAGCTGAATGTGAAGTTTTTTGAGAAGTGGTTGAACAGGTTTACACTCCCACCAACAATGCAGTAAGATTCTTTTCTGTCCACATCCCCTCCAGCATCTGTTGTTATTAGAGTTCTTCATTTTTGCCATTCTAACTGGGGTGAGGTGGTATCTCAATGTTGTCTTGATTTGCATTATCACCCTACACCAGAATCAACTCCAAATGGATCAAAGACTTCGGAGTCAAAGCAGACACTCTGAAAACATTACAGGATGGAATAGGAGAAACCCTAGGTCTCCTTGGCGCAGGCCGAAATTTTCTTAATAGAGACCCGGAAACACAACAAATCAAAGAAAGGTTGGACAAATGGGATTGCATGAAGTTGCAGAGCTTCCGCATGGAAAAGGACATAGCTAGCAAGATCAATAGAAAGCCCACGGATTGTGAGAAGATCTTCACTAGCCATACAACGGACACGGGTCTCATATCTAAAATATACTTGGAACTCAAAAAATTAAATCCCCAACAACAAATACTCAAAGAAACAACTGTCCAATAAATAAGTGGGCTAAAGACTTAAAGAGAAACTTCTTTGAAGAAGAAAGAAGAATGGCCAATAGACACATGAAGAAAAGCTCAACCTCCCTAAATTGCTAATGTTTTAACCACAGTGGTTCCTCTTGCATCCAGGCTGTAAATCTACAAATGGTAAAGCTTTAGGTTTAACTCTACCAAACACTGAGGTAGAGATAATGGAATAATACTTTAAAACAGAGTTGCCTTTGATACCCTAACCACAACAGAACAATGCAAAACATGAGCCTTTTCATTATATTATATATAGTTATATATTTTACATTTATATGTGATGATTTTATATTTCACACTACGAAAGTTACTAGAATTATTTGATAATTTGACAAATAAATTGATATTTATTCCAATCAATACAATTAGAATATAAATAATTAGGTTTAGAATATATATCAGAATATAAAATGTATCAATGCAATATTTTAGGTACAAACTTGTGATACCTTCTAAGTGTACATGGCCTTCTGAATTCACATAGCAAAAAATGAGTGTTGTTTTCCTCTAATCTATATGGGATTTTATTCTGCTGCTCTGTTTATTGTTTTAACTCGCTGGTCCCAAACTGTTTTTCTCCATATTTCTGAAGCACTCCAGTGATTATGCCCAAATTTTGCTGATATGATGTCTAAAAAATACTTCTCTTCTGTAGGACCCATGGGTCCTAGGATCTCAGGTCCCAGTTACCTGTATCATCAGATAACAGGGGCAAGACTTCTCACCTAGGCCCATGCAACATGCCAACAGAAAGTAATTGAAGAGCCATCTGGTCGTTAATTGGACATAATCAACTCCCAGGCTTTCCTGCATGGTCTGGCTTGTACGTCCTGCTCAGCTTTCTCTCTCAAAGCTGGAGCTCTACCCTCTGGGCCACTGCTCCACTTCTGGTTCACTGGTGGTTTATTGTAGATAAGAGTCTCACCGAGTTTCCTGCTCAGCTGGCTTTGAATGGCGATCTCCTGAAGAGGCTTCAAGTGGCTTTTCTCAGGGATTCGCAGAGGAGCTGCTTCACACAAATCCTTAGTCTAAATCTCGAGAGGTACTAGAGAAAAACAGAAACACAAAGATGCTTCTAGTGTGTTCTAGATACTTAAAGTTGGAGACACAAAACACTCATAATGATTAGATCATTTCATAGGCAAAAGGAGCAATGCAGACAGTATGAGGATCACTCCAGATTTCGGTCCTCTCATCCTGAGACAGTAAATTCTAGCTCAATGCTAAGTGACAGAATTGGCATATCCTGTGGATATTTGCTCCAAAATACTGTGACACTCATTTCTCACGTTTGGCCTCAAACCTATGACCAGAGAAGAAGATGAGGAGAGAAAGCAACTATAATAAACATTGGGTAGTTTACTTATTAATTCAAACCATTGGAATGACCCTGCTAAGAAGTCAGATTGTCCAGATTAAAAAATGAATAAGAAAGGAAAGAATATGTCAATGGCTGCTGATTGTAATCCCACCTCCTTAGGATGCTGAGATGGAGAGTATCTTAGCTTGAATCCAGCCAGTGTAGGAAAGTCTATGACACTGTTACTTCTAAGAGATCACAAAAAAACAGAATTGAGGCTATGACTCAAGCTTCATGTACTACCCTTGAGCAAAAGGAGCTCAGGGACAACGCCTAGGCTCATAGTTCAACCTCAGGACCTGCCCCCTCAAAAAGATCCTGTACTTACATGTCATTGTCTATGTATGGATGTATTCCTATAGGTGAAGCTATAGAATAGCTATGATGAATGGCACCAAGTTAGGAAATTTGTATTCAATACAATAATTTCATAACACAGAGACTTCTTTCAAGACAGTGCATGTTCCCGGGAACTCATCACTATTCCCAGTGTAACCTGAGGGTTTCTCTGCATCCCAGGCCTGCTGGAAGAAGTCTCTCACATTGTGTGGACAGGCAGACAAAAGGCCTCACTCCTGTACAGCTTGGTAACAAACAATTCCACCTGAGCCAGTTAGTGAGGATGAATGTGGGCGTGCTCTGAAGGTCAGGAGAAAAGGGTCTCTTTGTACCCCAAGCTATCTCTCTCCCCAGTGCTCTGTTTTAACAACAAGTTTTCATTTGTGCCACTTTCCATGGCAGATAAAGTTATGTGCACTTATCCTGCCTTTGTGAGACTATGTTTTTGTGTTCAGATAAAGTGCTCAATATAACTCAGGAGTACTTCTGGCAGACAACTAGGGCACTGAATCTAATGAAATGTTTCATTGGAGCAATGATGGGCCTATGATGCCTCTCCTAGGTTTGGGAAATCCAAGCACATGTTGGATATCACAAAGCTTCCTGTCATCTAGGGCTGGTGAAGCTCATCATGTTTTGAAACCTTTGACCTCTCCTTGTTGGGCCTTGGGTGGCTAGGTTTTGATCACAAGGCCTTTGAGCTGAGCAGGAGCACAGTGCAGAAGCCCAGTGCTTTTCCATTTTGTGTAACAACATCACTTCTGGTCTGTGAGTGTGTGTGTTTGTGTGGGGGTGGGAGGGTGGGGGTATGTGTGCACCCACACACATACATGAGTCCTGGAGCTTGAACTCAGGACCTGAGCACTGTACCTAGTTTCTCTTGTAGAAGGATAGCCTTCTCCCACTGGAGTCACAGAGCCACTTCAGGGTTTTTCCTAATGATATGATCCTGACAAATCAAACCTAGGGTTTCATAGATGCAAAACACTCTATCCCTAATGCACTTTCCCAGACCTCTACCTCAGATTTGTTAGTGTTTTCTGTCTTGTTGTTGTTGTTGTCAGTTGTAGGAGTTGAAGTCTGGGCCTGGGTGCTTTCCTTGAGCTCTTCAGCTCAAGTCTTGTGCTCTACCACTTGAGCCACAGCGCCACTTCAGGTTTTCTGGTGGTTCATTGGAGCTAAGTGTCTCAAAGACTTTCCTGCCAAGGCTTGATTTGAACCATGATCCTCAGATCTCATTCGCCTGAGTAGCTAGGATTACCAGCATAAGGAAAGCACCCTGCTTCCACTTCAGGTTCTTAGTGGTGAATTGGAGATAATAGTCTCATGGGACCTTTTGTGTCTGGGATATTTTGGAACCCAGATCTTCAGATTTCAGGTTCCTGAGAAGGCGGGATGACAGACCAGCTACTGACCCCTTGGGCTTGGCTTCTGCTGCAAGGTGGTCCATGGTTCCAAGTGGTGAAGTGCTAGCCATGAGCCCTAGAGGTAAGAGTCAGCACCTAGAACCCGAGTTCAAGGATCATGACAGAAAAAAAGAAAACATTTGTCCACAGAAGACAACTCACTAGTCTTCAGTAATACATAATTTTATACTTGCCATGGGAGCATATCTGAGACTCAATATTCTTGTCTGCATAATCATCTCAGTTGTGGATCCCTTACAAGGACACGATGTAAGAATGCATGCCCCATGCCAGCACCACCAATAAAGTTAAGGTCCTGGCTAGGAATTTGGGCCATTTTATCTGCCAGACCTGGGATTTGAACTCAGGGACTGGGTAACTCTATTTTGCTGTGGGTGAAGTGGAAGCTAACCTCCTGGAAGAAAAAAATTCAGGAGCATTTCCCAGGGTGTGAATTCCAGCCCCAGAACAGGCAAAAATAATATTTATATACATGTATAATGTATATCATATATATGTATTTGCATAGATATTACATATTGTACCTAGGACACAATATTTCCACACAAAAAAAACAGGACAATATTGGCTTCTTACTCACCTACTGTCTTCGGCACTGCTGGGATTTGAACTCAGGGCATGGAATCCCCAATTAATCAAGGTGTCATTGTAAGCACAGCAGTCTCAAACAAATTCACTGCCAGGCAGTTCCCAGGACCTGAGTTCTAGCCCCAGGAGTGGCCAATATATAAATAGGTAGATTTGTAAATTGCTGCAAATAAATATATATATGTATATATTTAGAGAGAGATGTATATATATATATATATATATTCCACTGTATATTTAAACATATAAATATATTGATAGAATGTGAGATGTCTGTATATTATTAAATTACATGTAATATATTACTAATAATTATTAGATATTAAATTATTGTTAAATTACTAGGTATTAGGTGTTAAATTATGCCTCAATTTAATGATATATCATGGATTAAGGCACAATAAAGTGCTACCTTGTGTAAAAGGATCTCAGGCACAATGGCTAGGCTCGTATTTCAAGTCTCAGGACCTGCACCAAAAATAAAAAAGAGCCAGTAACTCCATGTGTCTATGTATGTATGCATGTATTTCTATCGGTGAACATACAGTTGTTATGAAGAAAGGCAAACAACTAAGATATTTGCTTTGAATAGAATGATGTCATAGAACAGAGAGTGCTTTCAAGACAGTCCATGATCCTGGTCAAAAAAAATTAAGACCCAGGCTTGGAATTTGCACCATTTTTCTGGCAGGCCTGGGATTTCAATTCAGGGTATGATTAACTCTCTGGCACTGTGGGGAAGGGGAAACTCACCGAGGTGGAAGACAAGAATTTCAGACCAGTTTCCAGGGACGGAATTCAAGCCCCAGCATTGTTAAAAATAATATTCAAACATGAGATCTATTTACGTACATGGGTTTACTCCATATGACATTTGTTACCCTTATTTATTTTTATTTATTTTATTTAGTATTCTTACATATATAACATTTATTTCATTTATTACATCTTATCACATGGATTTATTTGCATATGGAATTAGATATCATATTGAGACCCAGGACTTTCACCAAGAAGGGAAATAAATGTGTCAAAATTGGGTTCTGACTCCACATATAAACTTTTGGCCATGCTGGGACTTGAACTCACAGCCCACAATGCCCAATTCATGAATGGGTCAGTTGTAAAACAAAAGCCTTTGGCAAACTGAGCTGCCAGTCAGTTCTGAGGACCTTTGATGAAGCAATAGCATTGGTGGATAGATAGATAGATAGATAGATAGATAGATAGATAGATAGATAGATAGATAGATAGATAGATAGATAGATAGATAGATAGATAGATAGATAGATAGATAGATAGATAGATAGATGGATAGATAGATAGATAGATAGATAGATAGATAGACAGACAGACAGATAAATAGATAGACAGGCAGATGTGTCTTTAGCTATATATATGAGAGAGAGACAATGTAAGGATATTAAATTATATATATTATGAATTATTAGTTATTGAATTATGCTTCCACTTAATGAAATATCATGGTTGACTACTTATTAAAGCATTAATGTAAAAGTAGTCACTATTCCTTAATTAGGAGAATTATACCATTGTTCAAGAATGGAAGACATAATCCAATAGTTTTTGTGTTGCATTCTATAAGAGAATCATGAAATAACTGCAAATTTAATAGTTACTTTTATAACATTACAGTAAGCATTCCTATAGATAGGAATGATTTTCTCAAGATCTCCTGCCATTTGTATGTGGCAGTCCTGGCATTTGAACTACAGACCTGGGTAGTTTACTTTGAAATGCAAACCATTGGAATGACACTGTGAAGATTTCAGATTGTCACGATGAAAGAAAAGTATGAGAAGAAAGAAACTCAGGTGTCAGCAGATCCTGCCTGTATTCTTAGCACTTCAGGAGGCTGAGAGGTAGGGAATGCCGGTTTGAATTCAGCCAGGACAGGAAAGTCCACCACATTCTCATTTCTGAGGGACCACAGGAATACAAAATCTCCATGAGTGGGGCTATGGCTCAAGGGCAGAACACTATCCTTGAGCAAAAGTAGCTCAGGGACAGTGCCTAGGCTCATAGTACAACCCCCGCCACAGCCAAAAAAATAGCCAGTAACTCTATGTGTCCCCATGTATGTATGCATATATTTCTATCAGTGAAGGTCCAGAGTCCCTATGATGAAAGGCATCCAGCTAGGAAATTTGCTTTGAATAGAATGATTTCATTTCACAGAAAGTGCTTTCAAGACAGTGCGTGTTCCGGGGCTTCCTTTGCTGTTCCCATTTTATCCTGAGGTTTTCTCCTCACCAGGGACTGCTGGAGGAAGTCTGCCTCATTGTTGGAACAGGCAGACAAAAGCCCTCACTCCTGTACTGCTGTGTAACAAAAAACTCCATCGAGGCCAATTAGTGAGGAGGAGTGTGGGCTGGCTCTGAAGGCCAGGAGAAAAAGGCCTCTTTGTACCCCCAAGCTATCTCTCTCTCCAGTGCTGTTTTGACAGGAAGTCTTTATTTGTGCCACCTCCCATGATAGGCCAAGTTCCCTGCACTTATCCTGTCTTTGTTAGACTATGTTCTAGTTTTAAAATAATCTGCTACAATTAATTCAAGGGTCCTTCTGGCAGACAACTAGGTAGCTGGACCTAATGAATTGACTCATTATTGGCAATGGTGCCTCCCTAGGTTTCTGGAAGCTTGCTAAATCTAAGCACATGTGTAATCTCACAATGCTTCCTGTCATCTAGGGCTGGTGAAGCTCATCAGATTTTGAAACCTTTGACCTCTCCTAGTTGGGCCCTGGGTGGCTGTGTATCAGGGTTGAACACAGGACCTGGGTGCTTATCATGAGCTCAGAACAGAAGCTCAGTGCTTTACCATTTGGTGTCACAGCTTCACTTCTGGCATCAGTGTGTGTGTTTGTGTGTGTGTGTGTGTGTGTGTGTGTGTGTGTGTGTGTGTGTGTACATGTATGTGTGTTCATTCACTTGTCCTGGAGCTTGAACTCAGAACCTGAGCACAGTACTTGAGTTTTTCCTGTACAAGGATAGCATTCTACCACTTGAGCCACACAGCCACTTCAGGCGTTTTGCTAGTGATGCGGTACTAAGGAACCAAACCCAGGGATTCATACATGCAAAACACTCTACCAATAAGACACATTCTCAGTACACCACTGCAGCTTTCTTTCTTTCTTTTCTTGGAAGTTGGAAGAATTGAAATCTAGGCCTGGGTGCTGTCCTTGAGCTCTTCAGCTAAAGCCAATTGCTTGAGCTACAGCACCCCTTCTGGTTTGTGGTGGGTCACTGGAGAGGAGCATCTCAAGGAATTTTCTGCCCAGGCTGGTTTTGGACCCGTGATCCTCAGCTCTCTGCCACCTGAGTAGCTTGTATGACAGGCACGAGGCTTCCACTTCAAGTTTCTAAATGGTGAATAGGAGATAAAAGTCTCATGGACCATTTGTGTCTGGGATAGTTTTGAACCCAGATCGTCAGATCTCAGCTTCCTGAGTAGGCAGGATGACAGTCCTTAGCTACTATACGCCTAGACCCTAACACTCTCTTGCAAGGTGTTCCTTGGCTTCACATGGTAGGGCACTAGCCATGATCCCAACAGGTAAGTGTCAGTGGCTAGGTCCTGAGTTCAAGGTTCATGACTGAGAAACTTAAGCCAAAAAAATTGTCTGCAGGAGACAACTCACTAGAGATAGGTACATACATAATTTTGGCCCTGACAGGGGCAAATCATCATCTTACTTGTGGAGCTCTTACAAGAACCAGATGAAAAAATGCACCACGTGAATGACTCAACACACAACATCTCATGAAGGACTGATCACATAGCTGTATCCCACATGCTGTCATTAAATTAAGGTGCTTTCATCAGTATCACAATTCTTTCAGAAACACCTCACAAACAGTCCAAATTTAGATTTTAGAGGGATGGGGTTTTGGAGGGAGGGCATCAGCCATGGAATTGCACTGACAGTTTGGGGGTACTGTCCTAAGATTTTTTGCTCAAGACTAGAGCTCTACCACTTTGAGCCACAGCTCAGAGTTTCACAGACATCCTGACAGGGCCTGGTTTTAAACCCACCAGTGTCAGATCTCAGTCCCTGAGTATCTTGGATGACAGGGGTAAGTAAGCCAGCAGCATCCGGTTCTGTGGAGATGGGTTGCAGTGGTTCACCTCTGGCTAAGTCAGGTTAGACGGCAGCTGTCAGCACTAGACTCCCTCCTTGCTCTGTGATGAGGTATTTGCAGCCCTATTCTTATATAGTTGCAGTCAGAACATTCTATATTTTCCTTTTTATTTTTTGTTTTGGTGCCAGTCATGGGTCTTGAGGAAGGGTCTAGACACAGTCCCTAATCTTTTATGCTCAAAGTTAGTGCTCAACTGTTTGAGCGACAGCACAACTTCTGGATTTTCCTATGCACACAGTAGTGAGGAATCGAAACAAGGGCTTTGTACGTACTAGGTGAGCCCTCTATCACTCAGCCCCATTAGTGACAAGTGTATAAAAAGATAAATGTTTAGACTTGCAGATAGATAGATAGATAGATAGATAGATAGATAGATAGATAGATAGATAGATGGATAGATGTATATAACGTGAGATGTCTCTATATTATGAAATTGCATATACAATATTACTACCAATTATTGGCAATTAAATTATTCCTTCCTTTTTTAAGCATCATGATTGAATACATAATAAAATATTAATTGAAAATTATTCAAAGTTGTATAATTGTGTATAATTTTATAATATAATCGTACACTAACTACTAAGGTAATTGTTACTTTTACAAAATTCCATTTACACAGATGTATATTGGAAATTGTTTTTTAGAATCTCCTGCCATCCTGGCAGTCCAGGATTCGATTTCCAGGCTTAAGTTGCCGGTTTCGGCTTGGCTTCCCTAATAGTCATCCAAATATCAGCAATGTAAGGTCATGTACACTTTCTGGGCATTGTCATTTAGACCCAGGATGGTCACAATGCAATGAAAAAAAAAAAAGTAAAACCACCTCCTTGAACTTCTCAGTTTTATCCTTCTCGTTTTTATTTTTATTTTTGCCAGCCCCGAAATTTGAACTCGGGACCTGGGATCCAAGGATCGGCTGTGGCAGAGATACCAAGACCTGAGTTCAAGCCCGGTGGTTGACCCAAAACATCATCATCATCATCATCATCATCATCATGGCTTGGAATTTGCCCCATTTTTCTTGCAGGCCTGGGATTTAAACTCAGGGTCTGGGGAATTCTGAGGCACTGTGGGTGAAGGGGAAGATCACCGTCCTCGAAGACAAGCAATTCAGACAAGTTCCCAGGGCCTGAATTGAAGCCTCAGCACTACAAAATATAATAGTCATATATTAGATCTATGTCATATGGGTTTACTCCATATGATATTTATTACCCTTATTTATTTAGTATTATTGTACATATAACATTTATTTTATTATATCATATCACATATACTGAGACCCAGGACTTTCACAGAGAAGGAAAAAAATTTGTCAAAATTGGCTTCTTACTCCATGAATAAATTTTTGGCCATGCGGGGATTTCAACTCACAGCCTACAATGCCCAATTCATAAATGGGTCACAGTCTTAGCACACCAGCCTCCAGCAAACTGAGCTGCCAGGAAATTCTGAGGACCTATAATCAAGCCACAGTAGTGCCCAATATATATATATATGTACATGTATATACATGTATATACATGTATATATATATATATATACATACATATATATGTGTATATATATACAGAGGGAATATTATATTATTAAGTTATATATATAATTACCAATTATTAGTTATTAAATTATGCCTCCATTTAATGAAGAATCATCGTTGAATACTTACAAAAGCATTAATAAAATATCAGTCAATATCCTTAATCATACCATGGTGCTAGAATGGAAGATATAAATTCAATAATTTTTGTGTCGCATTCTAAAATAGAATCATGAATTAATTTCAAATTTACTTATTACTTTTATAACATTCCATTAGCATTCAAATGAATAGATATGAGTTTGCAGGATCTCCCTCTATTTGTGGGTGCCAGTCCTAGCATTCGAATTCCAGGCCTGGGAAGTTTTCTTGGAATGCAAACCATTGGAATGACACCGTTAATATTTCAGATTGTCACGAAAAAAAAGAACAACAAGAAGAAAAGTAAGCCAGGTTGTCAGTGGTTCCTTCCTGTGATCCTAGCTCCTCAGAAGGCTGAGATGCCAATTTGAATGCAGCCTGGGCAGGAAAGTCCGCGACACTTGTATTTCTTAAGAGATCACAGGAAAACAAAAGAAATAAACAAACAAAATCACTGAGTGGTTCAAGTTGCAGAGCACTACCATTGAGCAAAAGGAGCTCAGCGACAGGTCCTGGATGATGGGCTTTCAGCAGGTTGCCCATGCCCAGCCCCCCAACCTGGGCAAACTGGAAGAAGCCCTCAGAGAGTACTAAGTCTGCAGCTTGAACAAAGCATCCTTTCCTGCCATTTAAGAACTGAAGCCACGAAGGCTTTGCCTGGGCTGGTGTGTGCAACTGGTGTTGAGGAACCTATGCAACTCTATTTTCCTGAAGACCCCAACTCAGTTCTGCCACCCTTGACCTATTCCAGCCACAGACAGTCCTGGGAACACTAGATGCCAGGATGTGGAGATATCTGAAATAGCCTTGCACAGATAATTTGGGGAAACACATGGTGTTTGCTTAAGGCAGGATGTCAAGGTATCAGAAACTCCAAAACAGCCCCTTCTGTGGTCTGGTGACCATTATCTAAACCAGACACCCTGCAGTTTAGCACATATCCTCTTGAGACTTCCCTGTGGTACAAGCCAACCAGTTTAAAGTATGTCAGCCCCCTTGATCTAACCAACAACTTGTTTCTGGTCCTTTCCCATATTGTAGTTCGCCAATCATAATATAGAATTGTTTTATGATTTTCCCACAGTGTGTAGTGATTTGTTAGAAGACGCTATGGTGTATGCAAAGTCCCTGCCTTCCCTAAAAAGTGTATAAAAGGTGCTGCAAACCTCGGTTGCTGCTATGTAAATCTGAGGGGACCAAGCTTGAGCTCGCAATAAAGACTACTTTGCTTTTACATTGGTGGTGGCCTCTGGTGGTCTTTTGGTTAAGGATTTCTGAATTCAGCTTTACAGTGTGTGCAATGGGTGCATTATGCTCTGGCTGAGATGTCCCATCAGAACACCTAGCAGCCAGCCACTGCCTCCAGGGAAACCACAGTTCCTAGGCTGTAGGAGTTGTCGAAGGTTGTGTCTCCATTTCCTCTATCTCCCTGTAAGATGTTAGCCTAGACCTCTGGGGCCTGGTGGCCATCACTCATTCATTATTCCTTATTGCAGAGTCTCATGATGGTCCCAAATCCTGACAAAGATAGGAAACAGTCAGCGATTTCTGTCCCAAAATGGGTAATCCAATAAATCCCAACGTCATAGCTTCTTTTAGAAATGAGCCTTGGGCTGCGAATGTGTCTTACTGGTAGAGTGCTTACTTAGCACACACAAAGCCCTGAGTTCGATTCCTCACTACCACAGAAAGAGAAAAAGCCAAAAGAGACACTGTGCTTAAGTGATAAAAGTGCTAGTGTTGAAAAAAAGCAGCTCAGGAACATGCCCAGACCCTGAGTTCAAGCCCCAAGATTGACAAAAAAAAAAAGTCAGCAGAGTGAGACATATTCTTCTGGGACTCAGAGGAGGGCCGTTATGGGTAAGAGGTAGAGGGCAGGTGCTGGGGGCTCACCCATGTAATCTTAACTACTGAGGAGGCTGAGATCTGAGGATACCAATTGCGTGCAGGAACGGATATATGAGGCTCTTTTCTCCAATTAAACCCCAAAAGCCAGAAGTAGAGCTGAGATTCAAGTAGTACAGTGCTAGTCTTGAGCACAAAAGCTCAGGGATAGCGTCCAGGCCATGAATTCAAACCCCACCACTGGCATGCGTGTTTGCACGCATGCACATGCGTGGGTGCACATGCACGCATGCACACACGCACACACACACACAAACACACACACACACACACACACACACACACACACAGACACGACCACCACCACCAACAACAACACAATAGAGCATTTTCCAGTCAGCCTGCACAAGTTCAATCTGTAGGAACTCAATATATTTTTAAAAGGGGGAGAAGGGAAGGAAAGGCTTGCTCCACGAGGTGATATAACCAGTGCCAAAATTCCACAGGAGCTCTAAGATGTGGAACAAGGCAGAGAGCCTCAGGCAATAAGTACAGCTTGGGCAAAGGTCCTGAGGTGTGTTGTAGAGCTGGTAATGTCAGTGGAATGAAAGTTCTGCGGCTTCAGACAAGTCTGGCAGAACACTCAAGTCTGGGGCAAGATTTACACTTGAGTCACAGTTAGGGCAGAATGGGGTCCAGGGGAAGATTATCGTGTCTTTTCACCAAGGACCCCAGCCATTTTCTTTGACCAGAAGCCTATTTTCCACAGCTCCTGACCTTCAGGCCTCCTTTGCATGGAAGAGTCAGGGCAAATGCAAGGAAGAATGCTTGCTTAAGTAAAGCTTCTAGCCCAGTGTCACCAGTGGCTTAACCCCTGTAAATCCTAGCTACTCAGGACACTGAGATCAGAGATCGTGAATCAAAGCCAGCTCAGGGGAGGAAAGTTAGTGAGACATTTTTGCCGATGAACTACCAAAAGCCAGAAATGGAGCTGTGGCTCAAATGGTAGATTGCCAGTCTTGAGGGCAAAACTAAAGAGACCACAGGCCAGACCCTGATTTCAGGCCCCAGTACTGGCACAGAGAAAATAAAGAAAAGCTTTCAGGAGCTCCTACTCCACTGTGGTGAAAGGCCAGATCAGCTGGGCGCTGGTGGCTCATGTATGTCCTCCTAGCTCCTCAGGAGGCTGAGATTGGAGGATTGCCATTCAAAGCCAGCCTGGGCAGGAAAGTCTGGGAGACTCTGTTCTCCAAGAACCACCAGAAAACTGGAAGTGGTGCTGTGGCTCAAGTGGTAAGATGAAGAGCTGGGGACAGCAACCAGGCCCAGTTTTTGAGCTACATGACCAATACCTGGCCTGCTTTGACCTCATGCTGTGGCTCTAAGCAGAGTATTTTCCAGGGGGTTCCTGAGGGTCTCCCAATATCTAGGTGTCTTACACTTCTTTAGAGAAGCCTCCTCGGAGGCCTTTGCATACAGAGTGGGCCACAGTACCAGAGATGGATCGACCCTTGTGACACGGACGTCATCAACCCGATCATCAGAATGACATCTATCATGAGAGCAGTGTGGATCTGAGCACTAAATCAATGTCTCAGACAACAGTTCTGGTCCAGGAGGGGTAAAACAGTAAATGCCCACTCATATGGATATCACAAGAATGCACATTTGTCAGGCACACCTTGGGCGGTGTTGAGTTGGGCTCATGAAAGACTTGTAGTCTCAGGAATCCAGTGCCGGCTGGCTGCTGTTTGTAGTAAAGGCTATATCCCAGTAGTCCCAGGGCTCAGAACCCAGCTTTCCTCCCCAGTGCTTAGATGGAGGCACAGATCCCTCAGCCCAAGAAAGACTTAGGGAGAAACAACTGATGTTGTTTAAGAGTTTACTATGATTATGCTTCAGGACTGCCCGCAGTTCTAGCTCTGCTTATCATTACCACCTCCCTCTGTGTGTGTTTGTGTGTGTGTGTGTGTGTGTGCACATGCCCATGAGTGCATCTTGGTAGTAGGACTTGAACTCAGGGCCCGGGTACTGTCCTTCAGTTTTTTTCATTCAAGGATAGCACTGTACCACTTGAGCCAGAGCTTTTCTTCCAGCTTTCAGGTGGTATTTTGGGAGAGGACTGTCTCACAGATATTTTTTGCTGGGTAGCCTCTGAATGTCAATCCTCAGATCTCAGACTCCTGAGGGAGCTAGGAATATAAGAGCATGAGTCATCAACATCTGGCCATGCTTTCCTTCTTGGATAAAACAAGATATCTATCTTCTAGCTGAGCACCCATCTACAGCTATCCCACCTGTCTCTACCCCTACCCCTACCCCTCCAGGTTTCAAAGGAATCATTCCTTCCCCTGAGGACAAAGAAATAGGATGCATTGACAGGTTTGAGCTTTATGTTCTCCACACAGTCAGGGGCTGTTGGGAGCTGATGTAGAGTCCAGAGATCTAGGCCAGAGCAAGTAGATAGCTGTTAGAACAGAAGAGACTATGAAAAGACATCCATTCAGCTGGATGCCAGTGGCTCATGCCTATAATCCTAGCTCCTCAAGGCAGACACTGGAGGATAAATCAAGATTCAAAGCTAACCTGGGAAGACTCTTATCTCCAATGAATCACCAAAAAGCTGGGAAGTGAAGCTACTATAGTTCAAGTGGTAGAGCACCAACTTTGTGCAAACAGGCTAAAGGTAACCACCTAGGCTCTGAGTTCAAGACCCGGTACACACACACACACACACACACGCACACACACACACACACACACACACACACACACACACACACACACACACACACACACTATGTGCATGCAAAATGAGAGATTTCTACACTGCAATTTTTAGGTATTCTTTATCTTTTCTGCATTAAGCCTGGTGGTTGTTGGCCTAGGAGTTTGATGCATACAACACCACTTGGCATCTTTAATTTTGGGGAACAGAATGACTAGAAAGTCGGCATTCCCCATCCCAGCTCCTTGATTGGGTCGTGATCTATCCCAGCCCTTTGGGGATCCTTTTACACACTCGCCAAGATTCTTTTAAAAGGCATCACATTCTGGGCACTGGTGGTTCACACCTGTCATCCTAGCTACTCAAGAAGCTGAGATCTGGAGGATCATGGTTACAAGCCAGCCTGGGCAGGAAAGTGTATGAGACTTTTATCCTTGATGAAACATCAGAAAACAAGAAGTGGCCCTGTAGCTCAAGTAGTAGAATGCCAGCCTTGAGAAAAAGAGCTCAGGGACAGCACTCATGGAAAACAACAACGAGAGGCATTGCATGTTGGCTCTGGGATTGACATGGGCTGAATATAATTGGAATTTTCAAGTGCACCAAGATAAAGCATTACCTCCTTTAGTCCTGTGCTCCTCCATCTGTCTCACCCCCTGACCTTGGCATGCTTCAGGTCACCATGGCCCTAGTTGGATGGGAGGGCTCCGAGGAGGAAGATCCCAGAGCAATCACCCACCTCCTTCTTCAATACTCACCCTGCTGCTTCTGCAATAGACCTACTTCCTGGAATCCGTCCATGAGATCATGGCCACCAACATTGTGGTGAGTGGTGGGTCTAGCCAAACTCAGGGAAGTTAGGGGTGGAAGTCTGTCTGGGACTAGGAGTTTCCACCCTGGGTGTGGGCTAAGTCCAGGGCTGACATTTATTTCATCCTGAGCCTTTCAGGAGTGGGGAGACAATGTAGACTCCACATTGAGTCAGGTAAGATTACAATCTGGAGGACTACATTTGTGGGGGAGGCTGTGGAGCTCAGGGGGCCACTGTTCTTGGTACTCCTCTCTCGGGACTCCCCTCTCCCTCTCTCATCCCTCAAAGGTAAAAGAGAAACTTTAAATAAGGGTGTCAAAGAGGGGGCAGTGGAGTATTTCTGTGTGAACCAGATTTGTGTTTCATATTCATCCTAGCCCCTACTTCCAATTTATCTGAGTAACGACTATATGTGTTTTGGGGCAGGGGATCATCTTAGCTGAGAATGTGGCTCAGTGGTAGAGTGTTTGCCTAGCATGTCTGAAGCCTTGGGTTCAATTCCACACAGAAAAAGCTGGAAGGAGAGGTGGGGCTCAAATGGTAGAGCACCGGTCTTGATCAAAAAGAGCTCAGGGACAGTGACCAGGCCCTGAGTTCAAGCCCTATGACTGGAAGAAGAAATCTTTGTGGAGGATTTGTTTCCCTTTGAAAACAATTTATTCTTTGTGATAAGCATAACATGGGCCTCTTCCCTCGTCACCAATGGGCCATTAGATATCCCTTGAATTTTGTCTCCTCCCAGCAGCCTCTGCTCTACACAGCCCACAGTTTACCCTTCCCATCACCAGGCAGATAGAGACCTAGAGAAGGACACCTGGCCACCTAGTTCTGGTGGCTGCCGAGGATTTTGAGACTCAATATGTCACATAGGGAGTCATCATCCCCATCAGCCTACAGAAAAAAGGCACAGAGTGCTGCAAGCCTGAGTTCGCCAGCTGTGGGTGGCTCTGGATGTGGGACATCTGTGGCAGGATATGCTCTGTGGTAGAGTCCTCTACAGGGTAAGGAACCCCGATCTCTCCTCTGGCAGTTTCCACATGGTCTTGAAGTTGTAATTCTTCAAAACCTTTCTGCTCCTCCCTCATTTTGCCCACCCAGGAGCCTGAGGCCTCTAAAGCAGCAACACAGATGGGGGGCTCAGACTGGACCGACATCTGGAGCCCCTTGAGAAGAGAGACAGCAGCTCCTGCAGCTCTTTCCTCTTCTCTATCTTCTCCTGTGACAGCTGGCACATGCCCTTTGCTTTCTCCAGACACAGTTGATCCAGGATGAACATCTGTCCGTTACATACCAGGAGCAACTCCTGGACGGTGTGGATATGTGCCAACACCTGGCTGCATGGATGGTGGAGCTTGTTCGCTGGACTATGGAAGTGCAACTCATCAGGCAGGTTGTGGATTAAGCAGATTTTGTTTTTAGACTCCCACTTTTCCCACTTCCCATCCTCACACATGCTGTGGTGGCAGCTCACGGGGCGGGTACCTGTGGATCCAGCTCTATTTGGCACTGAGCTGTCGGGTGGATGGAGTGCCTGCAAAAGGCCCACAGCTCCTGCGGCAGGAGTTTCCCCCTGTGGATGTCAGCCTCAAAGAGTGCTTGCAGAGACACATCCCTCTTACTTTGGAGGATGTCTCTATCCTCTGTGATGGGCACATCAGGGGGATTCGCATTCTTACCTTTTGGTTTTCCAGGGCTCACACCTTCCCCTTCCCAAGGGAAAGCCAGGAAGATCAGCTGGGCCTGCAGGCACTCATCCTGTGTTCTGATTACTTCCAGGCACTTGAGAGTGTCCTGCCACTTTGGGGGCACCACCTAGTCCCCACAGTTGGTCGGGCCCTGCACTTGCTAAAGCTGCTCCAGCAGCTGGGTCTGCCTCTGCAGGTGCTGCTTCAAGGCCTACTTCTTGGAGCTCAGCCGTTCATTGGAGGTGATGTGATGCTCACAGGTGGCTCTGAGCTCCTGCAGCTGGGCCAGGGACTGCTCCTGCTGCTCCTGCAGCTTCCAAGCCACTTGGGTCTCTCTCTCATCCATCTCTTTCCATTTCTCTATCTTCTCCTCTGAGTGGTCCATCTGTTCCTGCAGATGTTTCTTCACCTGCTGCTCAGAGTCCAAGATGCTAGCAAACTCCTCCTTCTCACCGCTCACCCTATGGAGAGCAACCCACAGCAAGGCCAGCTGTTCTTCTAGCTGTGGGTCGCACAGACATGTGCATCATGGGGTCTCCGGGATCCCTTGCCAACCCTCCGCCTTCTCCTCCAGTCTCCGCAGTTGTTCCCATTGCTCTGCATTCTGGAGATTGGGCCTCTGGTTTTCCTCGACCTGGATGTGAAGTTGTTCCTCCAGGTTTTTCAACTCCATCTGCATGCGGTAGGCCT
The DNA here is from genome assembly GCF_019054845.1 of Dipodomys spectabilis. Classification (NCBI taxonomy): domain Eukaryota; kingdom Metazoa; phylum Chordata; class Mammalia; order Rodentia; family Heteromyidae; genus Dipodomys; species Dipodomys spectabilis. The sequence continues at coordinate 1,578,795 of NW_024870854.1, read as the reverse complement.
GGATCTGCAGCTGCTGCTTGGCCTGAGATAGTCCTGTGGGGGGCCATGGCTCTGCCAGCTTCCTTCTCAGTTCCCCCAGCTCTTTCTCCAAATCCATCACCTGCCTAGCCCCTTCCTCCTTCTGCTCTGTCAGTTGGTTCACCTGCTCGGTCAGCGGCCGGGCCTCCTCCTTTGTGTGGACCTCTCAATTCTCAGGTCCTTCACTAAGGTGTCTGTGTCCAGATTCGCTGCTGTCACCATCCAGCTCAGGTTGTCCAGTAGTCTTTTTTTTTTTTTTTAATTTAATTTTATTTTATTTGAGAATATACTGTACAGAGGGATTACAATTACATGGGCAGAATAATGCATACATTTCTTACCAAGCATTGCAGCCTCCTCCTTTGTTTACCCTTCACCTCCCTTCCCAGCCTCCCCCCTCCCTCCCGCCCAATCATACCCCCCTCCCCCCCCACCACACCGACATTGTAAAGCTGGTTTTGACATGACATTTTGTACTTCTCATTGTTGCAACAGGTCCACCTGAATCCTTAAACGACTTGTTTGTCCCCGTCTCCTCCACATGTTATACTGACATCAAATATAGTGAAAGCGGGGGTTACACTGTGGGGGAGGGACATACAAAGCAACAAAGAAATAATCTTATAAATGCGTTAGAAACACATACATGAAAGAAACAAAAACATTAAAATACATATTTGAGGGTTTGTTTCCCTAACATCTCATTATCTGACTTTTTCTGCTTGACTCATACATATACTAGATATTGCAAATAAGGGAAACCATGGGACCTATGTTTCTTTGGGCCTGGCTTACTTCATTTAATATAATTTTTTCCAAGCCTTTCCATTTCCTAACAAATGGGGAAATGTCATTCTTTCTGATGGAGGCATAGAATTCCATTGTGTATATATACCACATTTTCTTGATCCATTCATCTACTGAGGGGCATCTGGGTTGGTTCCATATCTTAGCTATGGTAAATAATGCTGCAATAAACATAGTTGTGCTGGTAGCTTTAGTGTGGTCTTTTTTGTAAACATTAGGGTAAATGCCCAAAAGTGGGATTGCTGGGTCATAGGGGAGTTCTGTGTGAAGTCTTTTGAGGAACCTCCATACTGCTTTCCAAAGTGGTTGAACAAGTTTACATTCCCACCAACAATGAAGTAAGGTTCCTTTCTGTCCACATCCCCTCCAGCATCTGTTGTTGTTAGAGGTCTTGATTTTTGCTGTTCTAACTGGAGTGAGGTGATATCTCAATGTTGTTTTGATTTGCATTTCTTTTATGGCTAGGGAGGTTGAACATTTCTTCATGTGTCTATTGGCCATCCTTCTTTCTTCTTCAGAGAAGCTTCTCTTTAAGTCTCTGGCCCACTTACTTATTGGGCAGTTGTTTCTTTGAGGGTTTGTTGTTGGGTGGTTTAATTTTTTGAGTTCCAAGTATATTTTATATATGAGACCCTTGTCCGTTGTATGGCTAGTAAAGATCTTCTCCCAATCCGTGGGCTTTCTATTGATCTTGCTAGCTATGTCATTTGCCCTGCAGAAGCTCTGCAACCTTATGCAATCCCATTTGTCCAACCTTTCTTTGATTTGTTGTGTTTCCGGGTCTCTATTCAGAAAATTTCGGCCTGAGTCAAGGAGACCCAGGGTTTCTCCTGTTCCATCCTGTAATGTTTTCAGAGTGTCTGCTTTGAGTTCAAGGTCTTTGATCCATTTGGAGTTGATTCTGGTGCAGGGTGATATATAAGGATCTAGCTTTAGTTTTCTACATGTAGTTAACCAGTTTTGGCAGCACCATTTACTGAAGAGGCTGTCTGTCTTCCATTCTATTGTTTTAGCTCCCTTATCGAAGATTAGATGGCTATAGGTCTGTAGGTTCATTTCTGGGTTTTCAATTCTATTCCATTGGTCCTGAGGTCTGTTCTTATGCCAATACCAAGCTGTTTTGATTACTATGGCTTTATAGTAGAGTTTGAAATTTGGTATTGATATTCCTCCAGCCGTGTTCTTTCCGTTGAGGAGCGTTTTTGCTATTCGGGGTCTTTTACTGTTCCAGTGCTGTGAGTTTTTTTCACAAAATAGCCCCAGGAAAAGCTACTGTTTGTTGAAAGGCCTCAACTCTACCCAGAACCTAGCCTCATCACTGCATCCCCCTCTTTTGTGATTCTCAAAGCAGATCACCCTCCCAGTAAACTAACCTGGGAGGGGGATCTCAAAATCTTGGGTGAAGCAGAGCATTTTTCTGCCTGTTCCAACAAACTGACTTAAGAAACCAATCAAGCCACAGGACCTCAAGCTGACCAGAGACTCCAACCAGACTCTGGTTACAGACAAAAGGGAGATACAGGACTCTTCCCACCCCTCCCCCCAAAAAAGAAAATCAAAGAACTTTTTTTTTCTTCTTCTTCTTTTCTTTTTTCTTTTTTTTGTTTTTTTTTTTCGTTTTTTGTTACCTTATATATAAAAAAAATTTTTTCCTTTTCTAAAACTTTTATTAATCTTTAATTTTTGCCTCTTCTGAAAAAATAATTGTTTTCCAGTAACTTTTTTTTTTCTCCTCTTATAATTTTTATTTTAGGAATACGTGAATGTGTGTTTTCCTTTCTTTTCTTGTCTTCTTTCTCTTTTTCTTTCTTTCTTAATTATCTTTTTGTTTTTTGTCTAGCTCTACTGAACTTCTGATCTTTTCTTCTCACTTTCCTATCATTTCCACATTTTCCTCTTTTGTTCTTCTTTATGTGACTTAACTCTTGTCCTGCACATCCTCAGATAAACCCGTAGTTAACTAGTAGACCCTATCCCCCATTGTGAACACACTTAATCCACAAACTTATTACTCAATTCAAAACCTCTGAGACTTAAATTCCTTAATAGCAGTACTACCTCTTTATACCTATATAATATTTTAAGCATTTTTTTTAAAGTTTTTCACATCTCCTCTATGTCCCTCCCTTTTTCTCAACATATTCACATTCCTCTCTAAATAGATGGTCTTTTAATCTCTATAATAACATTAATTTTTACCTTTCTATTTTTTTTCTGATCTCTTTTCATTCCCCTTTCCCTTTCTTCTTTTTCTCTCTCTCTCTACTTGCATCCTACCCAACCTATTTCCTGCATTGTGATTAGGACATAGTTAACTCTCCCTGTGCCTGCCCACACCAATCTATTCCTATTTTTTACCCACATCTCTCCCTAACCCTAATAATTTTTGGTTTTCCAAATTCTTCTCTGCGGTTCGAAGTCCTTTAACATATAGTTCTTTGATGTCGAATAGATGTATCTGTTGAACTACATTGTATCTGTAGACTATTGACTGTACAAATGCAAACTTTGGTTGATGGTTGCCTTAAGATAGTGTTCTAGCACAAAACTGGTGCTATCTTCATCTCAAATGGGCAGAGTAAGCCGGAAAAACACAAGAAAAATGGCAAATTCGGGTATCTCAATTCCCAATCTTGATAATCAGGGGTTAGAACAGATAATGAATAATCCAGAGGAGAGTTCCCAAATAGCTCTACAAACACTACTGGCAAACATGATAAATGAGAAGTTTGACCACGTACAAAGGACTCTGTATGAGCCTGATAAGGAGAGAGAAGAGGCATCCCAGAAGTTTATACAGGAATATCATAAGCGTGAGGAAGCTACTCAAAAACTGATACAGGATTTGCGTGAACAACTTGAGAATACTCAAAGAGAAAGGGAGGAATGGCGTGAGCAGGCTGAGAACACTCAAAGAGATCTGCAGGAATCCCACGAACGGGAGGAAGCTAACCCAAGAGTAATACAGGAATTGAGAGACCAGGTAGAGAACACACAAAGATCACTAAAGGCATTCATGGAATCCATTAACAAAGAGCTGAAGGAAGTCAGGGAGACCACAAAGGGAATGCTGAATGGAACCCAACAGAAGGAATGGGAGCCCAAAGAAACCATAACCAATCAACTAAGTGATTTGAGGACAAACACTGAACACCAAATTAAGGAAGTAAAGAAATTCATGCAAGACCTAAAACAGAGCTTCAACAAAGAACTTGAAGCCATCAAAGCTGACCAACTAGAAGGAAAAGAGATAAAAAACAAAGTAGAGAGTCTTGACCGCAGGTTAGACCATGCAGAAGATCGAATCTCAGGGATTGAAGACAGCCTAGATATTATAGAGAAAGAACATACAACCATCCAAGACAAGTCCAAGAAATATGATAGATCTATCCAACACCTGGAAGACACCATCAGAAGGCCTAATCTAAGGATAATGGGTGTAGAGGAGCACCTAGAAACAGAAGTTAATGGTCTAGGAAATCTTTCCAGTAGTCTTGTCAGTACCTCATGCCCTGCCAGTGCTTGTTGGAGCTTGCAGATTCTGTTATTCCTGTTGCTCCTCTATGTCCAGAGGGATTCCAGCTTCTCCTGAAAATCTCTGTTCCCCTGCTCCAGGTCATAGAAGCTTCTGATCTTTTACTCGAGCTGAAGTGTTACATCATTCAGCTGTTCGAAGAGTATTTCAATCTCCTTCTGTGCAGCAGTGACTGCAGAAGCCTCCATCTCCAACTCTGCCATTCGCTGCTATGTGGCCTGCAGGCAGCTGGTGAGAGTTTTGTGCTCCATTACTCTGTGATCGGCCACGTGCTGCATGTGGGCCGGTGCTGATTGTAAATCGCTTTCTGCCAAAACCAACTATTGTTTGAGTGGCTTGTGGATTTCTAGCTCTATTTTCAGTTCTTTGTGCCCCTGGGCTATCTTCTTCCTCTCTTTCTCCCGTTGATACTGCAGGTCTGTCTTTTCCTGATTCAGTGGTTAGATATTGGCACAGAGCACCTGGTTTCTTCTTTTGCTGCGGTCCAGGGCAGGCACCATGTGTTGGTAGCACCTCTGAAGATCTTTGGTGGTATCCGGACCATTGACACTCTGGACCCTGATGGCTGTAACACTCTCCAAAGGCAGGGGTGGCCCCTGGACCTTCCTTTGAATCACGCTCTCCAGTGGTGTTTGTCTTGGGGATCCCTCCCTTTTTTGTGTTCTTTGTTTTTTTGAATGTTGCAGGTCTGATGGCAGGATTCTTCTGTCGGTGATCTGGCAGTTGTTTCTTGCCCACAACTCTCTCACGGAATCTGGTTGTTAAAGACATCTGAGCACTAGGATGGGAGAGATGGGCTGGCCACATTCCCAGGCTCTGGGTAATCCTCTATTCTCCCACTCACTGACTGGGCTGTAAGTTTCCTAATCCACTCCAAAGTCGTCTCAAGACTCTTGCTCACCACCCAGCCACCTCTAACTTCCTCAACTGCTGGTAGTGGTGTCAACCAACAGAGGGAATCTGGGTGCTACTGGACAGCATGGAATATGGGAGTGGCCACAATTCTTGTATCCCATTGCTTAGAAAGAACCATGAAAGAATGGGGGTGCAGTCAGAATCCTGTGATGCAGGCTGCATAGGTGGAGTCAAGATGACAGCGGCTCCCCAGCCCCTTTCCAAGTAAACTCTGTCCAATTCAGTTGGAGACAAGAGGGTGACTTGCTTTAGCCACATGGCTGCACAGATTGTTCTGTATGACTGTTTGTTGCCAATCTCGGAACTTGAACTCAAGGTCTGGGCACAGTCCGTGAGCTGCTTTTGATCAAGGCTAGCCCTCTACCATACGGGTCTACTTATGGCTTTGTTGACACTGAACTTGGACAGGCGTTTCAAGGACTTTCCTGCCTACGGTGACTTTGACCATAATCCTCCTATACAGGCTTGTATCAAGAAGGACTGCTGAGAGCCACTGGTGCCTGCCTAATCATTGGTCTTGCTGATGTTTTGGGACAGACCAGTGAGTTCCCTATCCGTAGGTTTAAGTGGTGGGAGCTGGAGCCCACAGTTCAAATCCTGGTCCTGCCACCTCCAAATGGCAGGAGATCTTAAGACACTCATTCATATCCATATGAATACGAATGGAATGGGATGTATGTATGATTGAATAGGCAGTTCTTGAATGATTCCAGGATAAAATTATACACTATTATAGGACACTGATCGATTTTAATCAATACTTTATGAAGCATTTACACAATCACATTCATTTAATGAAGGCATAATGAAATACCTAAGAATTGGGCATCACATAGTATAGAGATGCCATTTTTCTCTGCCAGGACTGGTATTGGAACTCATGGTCTGGGTAACTCTGTTGCACTGTAAGGGAAGGGGAAGCTCGCCTCCCTGAAGTGAAGAAATTCAGTTCTGTTCCTTAGGCCTGAAACCGATCCTCAACACTAGAAAACATCCCATTCGTGTACATTTTAGATATATGATTTATATTTACATACATATGTTGATTCTATATTACATTCAGTGTAGTTATTCATTTTATTTTTCATTTTGTTCATGTATTGACTATATTATTGGTTATTTTGGCACATAGAACATTGATTACTTTGATTACATAGGATATAGGACTGCATATGTTTTCCATTTCATACCTGACACCCAAGACTTTCTTAGAAAAGGAAAACATGTGTCACCATCAGGTTCTTACTCCACGATTATTGTTTGGGAGTGCTGTCATCTGAATTCATGGCCTACAGGGCCAAATTCATGAATGGGTGAGGGTCAGCATGCAATCCTGGGGCAAAATGAGCTGACACAAACTATGCCGGACTTGAGATTGAGCCCCTGGGGTTGAGAAAATAAGAACAGATTGACACGCAGATGGTAGTACATTAATGAATATATGTTTTCACAAGTCAATACCTGACAAACATTAGACATTTATCTGGGCATTATGAAACTGAATTATGTTTTTGACCAATGTGATCATTAACACCCTCCTTACTAGAAGGCAATCCTTCTCCCACTAGAAGGGAAACTTGCATTCCTGCTAGATAAAAATCCACCAAACTCCCTCATTCTCGGTAGGAAACCCTCTGTCCCTCTTGGTAGGAAACCCTTTATGTGTAGCTTGCCTTTTTTTTCATTTTTGGTCAGTCTTGGGACTGAACTCTGGCCCTCGACACTGTTCCTCAGCTCTTCATCTCAAGGATAGTGCTCTACCAGTTGAGCCACAGCACCACTTATGGCTTTCTCTGCTTATGTGGTGCTGAGGAATTGAACCCAGAGGCTCAAGCATGCAAGGCAAACACTCTACTGCTGAGCAACCTTCTCAGCCCTTTATCTGAGTTTTTAGTTCTCTCACTTGCCAATGTTGAATTCTTCTACGTCCTTTGTGCAGCTTTGGCCTTCAATCACAAAAAAAAAATCTACCCTTTATAGATAATGTTTCTAGAATTAATTTTCACATGCCATCCTACTACACACTTAATTTAGGGGGTTAAAAAATCTTTTAGTATAATTAACAAATCTCTGTTGATCTTATTCTACTCTACATTTTATTTTTGCCAGTCCTGGTGCTCCCTGAGCTTCTTTTGCTCAAAGCTAGCACTCTACCTGTTGAGCCACAGTGCTACTTCCAGCCTTTTCTGTTTATCTGGTGCTGAGGAATAAAACCCAGGGCTTCATGCATGCTAGGCAAACAATTTAAAACTAAGCCATATTCCTAGCCTCCAAACTACATTTTATTTATACTAATTATACTAACTTATTTATACTAATTATACTGATTCTTAAGCTGCTATTTGGGGCCTTGCTTGAATTTTTGGAAACTTTTGGGGGAGGATCCTGAATAGTACCTATGTAAATATGAAATATGAATGACCCTCTGGGGAAAGGGTCTCTCCTAACTAGTATAAAATGTTTGAGAACGGACAGGTGGATGAAATGCTAGGATGTAAGTGATGGCAAATTGAACAAAGCACAGGTTCTACTCTAGTTGGCCAGGAACGTCTCCAGCACTGGTCTTCCACAATACCATCAGACAATTCCCCTGGCTATATTTAGTGCTTACTGCTCAACTCTTCACAGGTTCGGCCTTCACTGCATCTTGATAAGTTTCCCAGAAATGCCAGTTGTCCCCCGTACCTACAGAGGCAAGGGGTATAGTTGGCCTTGGGAAGATAGGATTTTTGTCTTAGATCCTCCTCTTGCAAACAGCAATAGCAGGGTCTTTCGAGTTTCCCCAAGCTGTGTTTGGCCAACCGATCATGCACTCCATGCCCTTGGGGGTCTGAGGTTCATTACAGTGGGAAGTGTACCACTTGTTTTTCTGGTCTCTGTGCCACACAGTCTTAACAGTAATGGTGAGCAGACTATTTAATCCATTTCACCTAAGCATTAATTTTTATTGGTCATAGGACTTGAACTCTGGGCCTGGGCACTGTCCCTGAGCTCTTTAGCACAAGGCGAAAGAAAGCCCTACTAGTTGAGCCCAGCACCAATTCCAGTTTTCTGGTGGTTAATTGGCGATAAGAGTCTCAAGGACTTTTCTTCTCTGTCTGTCTTTGAACCCCAATCCTCAGATCCTGAGTAGCTTGGACTGCAGGTGCATGCCACTGGCACCCAGATTTGGACATGACTTTTTTGAGTTCCCCTTTCAGCATATAAGATTTAAAACACACACCTTCAAGCACTTATGTATAACAAATTGTTGTTTGGACAAGTGCACAGTATGGATCTCAATAATAAAAATTATCCATTATTTAATAGTGTTCTGAGATCTTTTTCACCATTCTCCCAGTGGATTATCAGAAGCAGGTCCTTGGATCATTTTTCTTTGGTTCCTTAGGCCTAGAATTCTTATTCCCCATTTTAGCAGGTCTCTTGAGATTTCAGTTTTTGGTGCACTAAATCCTATCTATTGTAAGTTTCTTGTGCTCCCCTCTCATATTCAACTCTCCCCTTACTGGAGATTTCTCAAATATGGCTTCCTCCAGATCCCACATTTTTATTCTTGGGCCAGAGAATGAAAACAAACATCAAGACTCAAGTTTTCGTTGTGCCTAAGACTCACTCAGCACATGAAAGTCCCCAAACAATGAGGTAATGGGCACTAGTCCAATTTTTCCTCTCATGGCCAATGCATGAGGTAACTTTTTATTGAGGTGCTTCCATCGGCCCTTTCCTGACATTGCTGATACACTTTCCATCATTAACCACAATGGGTGGGTTTAACCCAACCTTGAGCTACCCCAACAAGGCAGGATGTGTCTCCTTCTAAAGGGTTACCGCCTTGCATAACAAAGCTTGTGGACAATACCCCAGATTATTGGGAATACTCCCATAGTGTAAGCCAATATCCCAAGAAAGACAAGCAAGTTGAAAGAAACTTAGCACGGCAAAGTTTAGTTCTGTTGAAGGGCATGTTATTGGCAGGAAGCCAATGAAGCAACCGCTCTGAGTAGGAAGTCTGAGTAGGAAGTAGGTTTTACCCCTAATGAGTTACTACTTCTGGTATTGATCAGAAGTTGTGTTCAAAATCTTGCTCAATTGCCTCTTTTGAAGCTCAGCTGGCTAGTTTGAAAGGGGATCAGTTTCAGAGCAATCAATGAAACCAGGACAACCATTCCAGAAATTGCTAGAAAATTCTTACTACGCTTGTGCTATATGAATTAAACTGTGCCTATGAGTTGAACCATGTTCCTAGAACGATTTTACTTACAGGATATACTTTAGTTAAAATAGCTTTTTGTAAGATTATGGCTACGTGTAGTCAATGCTTTCCTTCAAGCAATCACTTTCACAGAAAAATATTCTATCTCCTACAAAGTCCATTCCCAGACAGAATTTATTATCAGCATCTTCCTCTTAGGAATGGAGGCTTATGAGCTTCCAGTTGAAAACACCTTATTCACATATTGCTTTGGCTCCCTTAGGCAAACTCACCTCAGCAAGTGGTTATGAAACCAACCGCTGTGTGTGGCTGCTTTATTATAAAGAACCTATCTGGTACTTCTGCTCCTAATCCTAATAGAAAGAGGAAAGCCTGCTCTCTCTGGAGGTACGTAGCTATGGATTTAAGCACACATATTGAACCCTGAGCACAGGACACAGATTAGACTGCAATATTTTCAGAGCCATAGATGAATCAGCCAGATCCCAGATGCTTGGCTGAGCATAGGGCACACTTCTGGTGCCACATTTCTGAGGTAAAGCAGTTCTAAGCTGCCAAGACACTATGGTAGGAAGAGGCCTGAGGGAGAATTCTTGGTGGGAAGGAGAAGGGGAAAGTTTGGATTTAGGTTTTAGAAAATGCAAGCCACTTTCTGAATTGCTTGAGGCATCGAGCAGATCAACATGTTTAGTAGCCCTCTAGATGCAGAGTATGAGAACACTTCCCACACCTTACACTCAATCCTTCCTGTCTGGCAGCCTTCAATTCCCTCTTGCAGGAGTTAAGCAGTTTTTAAGAAAGCAAAGGTCAGTGAACGTGATCTAGCTAGTGAAGGAAGCATATCCTTTGGCTTTACAATAGATCAATTTCTATCTCAGAACAAGAGGAAGAGAAGAAACTGGTAATGACATTTTGATGAACAAATGAAAGAAAAATGATAAAAGGAGTGATATTGATCAAGCTGCATTGTATTTACTTTCTGACTTGTTGAATGATGACCCTTGCTACAACTACTTAAAGGAATATATATGTATATGTATATATGTATATGTATATATATATATATATATATGCAATACTATGTATTTTCTGTGAGTGCATCTCTTTCCACAGTGTAAGTATCTTAAAGATAGGAGAACTCAAATGATCATAAAAATGCAACTAGTAATGGTTTAGTCTCTTATCTGTTGAAAGCCCAGAGGAAGACAGTACAGGCATGAAGATTCCAAGAAGATGGAGGCATACCCCAGCATTAGGATATAGCTCTCACTGTCTTGGCCCAAAGTGACCCCTAAATTGCCAGTAATCACTTCCAAGTTCCAGGAAGTGTGATGAAGGAACAGAAAGAAGGAAATCAAAAATACAGAACATGTGTGGACTGGCCTTAAAGCAATATCCTAGATGCTATCAGGTAATATTTTTATCTGTATTATCTAAATATTATCACTATTGGGAAATGTTATCACTATTTGACTTACCCTAGACTTCAGTTAAATCTATTGATTCAGAAAGAAGGTTGGATATTATGGTAAGCACCTGAGATGTTTTGTTATGTATATCAAGGGCTATAGAACTCGTGTGTAATGTTTTACTATTTTGTATGAGGAATAGTTGATGCATTTTATCTGCAACTAGAAACTGCTTTCAAGCATAAGAAAAAGAAGAAACATATTTCTTATGCTACATATGCTATTATATATTGAAAATGTGTATGAAAACATCCAAATGAAGGCACATTGACAATCTATTTTGAACTAATGGGGTGATTTCCCTGAGGATACTCTCATTACATTAAAAAAAAATCTGCACTCAATGGAGGGAAGCCAGAAGGAGGAAGACAATGAGTGGAAAACAGAGCAACACACAACAAGAGGCCCATCACCTCCACTGGTCATAGAAGGAAAAGAACTAAGCAATCCAAAGACAGTGATTGGAAGGGAGGAATAAGAGGGAAAGCGGGAAGATTATTACTATACAAAAGGCAAGAAATGTAAACATCACCTAATATGGAAGAAATACTTGGTATGGTCAAAGCTTATAGAATTCACAAACTTTATAGACCATGAAAATGATCATTTTCCTTGTATGGTTAAAATACGTTTGTGACTTTTACTAAGTATCATAATTCCACAATGCTGTGAATTATGTGAGTATTATGTAATCACCTATCTCAATTTTTTTTTAAAGTGGGAGAAGGGTTGGGTTGAGAGGGATGGGTGATTATGTTGTCAGACACATCGTATTCATATACTGTTGTGCAGAATGGGAACTTGTTTGTACAACTACTTAAAGATAATACTAATAAAAACATGTTTAAAAAACAACCTCACAGGGGCTGGGAAGGTGGCTCAGTGGTAGAGTGCTTGTCTTGCATGCATGAGGCCATCGGTTTGATTCCCCAGCACCACAGAAGCAAAAAGAATAAAGCCAGAAGCAGTGCTGTGGCTCAAGGGGTAAAGCACTAGCCTTGAGCTGAAATGCTGAGGGACAGTGCCCAGGCCCAGAGTTCAGGAACCACGACCAGAGACCCCCCCCCAAAAAAAACCCTCACACACTTAAATGAGATATAGTTTTGAACACAGGTTTATAGAATTCTGACAATTTAAATTGTTTCCAAGCCTGTTGTTGTTTTTCTCTTCTTTTCAATAATTGTGCTCAAATGCAACAACTTAACATGTATTATCTATTTTAAACTCTGTATTAGCTTTACCTAGTTAAATAAGTGTATTTCATTTTGATATATCCACATAGGCATACAATGTACCTTGATTATACTTACCTCTTCATCATTCTCCTTCTCCTCTCCCAGGTTTTTTTTTTTTTTATTATTTTAATCATTTTAAGAATACAGCATAGTTGTAGTAAGTACATTTACAATATTGTATAAGATCAGTGTTCACACTTTTCATCCTCCAAAATTCAAATTGTATATTCAGTAAAACAATTTTCCACTCTCCTCTGCTTCAAGATATGCATCAGGTACGATTTTGCTTCCTGTCTCTATCAATTTGACTGTTCTATATAACTGATGTAAGTAGAATCATGTAATATTAGATCTTTTTATGACTGGCTTATTTCACTTAGCAAAGTGTCCCAAATATTCATGCATAACATAGCAGTTGTCAAAACATAATTCTATTTAAAGTTGAAATATATATACTTCTGTGGGTATAAACCACATTTGCCTTAGCTATTCATTAGTTGATGGCCACTTGGATTGCCTCCAGGTTTTGAGTATCGTACAAAATGAATATGAGAGTACAAGGATCTCTTCCAGACCTTGCTTTTAGATCTTTAGAGTATATACCCAGAAATGGAGTAATTGGATCATATGAAAATTCTCTTTTCTTCTTTTTTTATTTTCTGTCATGGGGCTTGAACTCAGGTCAGGGCCACTGTCTCTGAACTTTTCCTCAAGGCTAGTGTTTTACCACTTTAAACCATAGATCCACTTCCCATTTTCTGCCCAGGCTGGCTTTGAACCACTATCCTTTTATTTCAGCCCCTGTCCTGAGTGGTTAGGTGACTAGTATGAATAATCCTGTTTTAAATTGTTTGAAGAGGTGCTCTACTGGTTCCCATAGAGGGGTTCCAATTTTACCACACTTTTGTCAACATTGTTCTTTCCTTTTCTTGTAGTTATCCTGCCTAATTCATATGAAGCGGTAATTTTCTTCATTATTTTGACTAAAACTTTCTGGTGATTAGTGATGTTAAACACCTTCTTCATGGGCTGGTTAACACTTTGACTTTATACCATTCTGTGTTGTTTCATGGACACGGTTGATTGCATCCTTTCTTGCCTCCTGATTTGTGTTTTCCCACAATGAATGACCCTACTCTGATGTCAGTTTCCAGTACGTCTTCTGGTCCTGTATCTACAAACCATCTGTTGATTTGTACCCCTGTTATTGTAACAGTGAACTAAAGATACAAAATTATGCTCTGGTCACCTATCTACTTCCACTTTTAGATCTCTCTCCCTCAGCTTTTCGTAATGGCCTTGGGGCATATCCAAAACTTACTAGGTCCTTAAAACCTGTAGAAACTTAAAGCCCCTATATTTAGTTAGTTCTAATGGAAATACGTGACATCCAATTTCCCTTTTGTACGTTTTTGATTGTAAAAATACTGTACAGGTGTTACAGTTACATGAGTAAGGTAATAAGTATATTACCTATCGAGCACTGGTGCCTCTTCAAGGAAAATAAGATGAAAATTGAGAGCTTTGTAATATAAAAGCACACCAAAACTCTAGATATATATTTTTCTTCATATGAGTATTTAGAATTGTGTGAAGCTAGAGATATAACCTACTTGCAAGTTAATAATGAACTTCTCACATTTTCCTGTATGTTAGAAGATTTATGATACTCTTGAGTTAGAGGCAAAAAGGAGTTAATTTGTACGACAATAGTGAAAGCCAGTCAGATATGTGTGGGTATATGTGTGTATTTATATATTTGAAGTGAATCTCCCAGCCCTCAGTGACACGGAGTGAAGTAAAGATAGCCATGTGAATCCTATACAAACAATAGGTTCTGACTTTGAGCAACCACAATCTATATAATGAGACCTAGGCATACCTGAACTTTACTCTGGAGGATGACAATAGCTTAGAAATAGCTTATGAAACTATTCTTGCAAATATACTATAGAATATAGAGCAGCTAGTGTTCACTTGAAGGTATGCAAATACATGAGACTGCCATGAAATTATTCTTTTTCTTTTTTTTCTTGAAGGTTCCTAGCTACCAAGACAGATACATATTTCTCCTAATAAGTACATAGCTCTCCTTAAAAATGAGGCTTGACAATTTGTCGAGAATGCTTATTCTTTTTCTAGATCTAAGCCTTAAGATGAAATAGGGATTTCAATCCTATCTAGAGTACAATTCAACAAAAGAAATAGATGGAGTTCAAATTTTACACACCTAGAAGTTTTTCTTTTAGAGACATTTCTTAATGCAGGTGTGGAAGAAATTAAGGAAAAAATAGGTCCACGAATATATTTTAAGAAGATAGTCTATGTATTTTAACAGTATTAAAGGATTACATTTCTGTTTTTTAGTGTGTAAATATCTATAGTATGTACAAAGAACCAAAGTTCATTCCAGGGCCTATCATGGAATAGAATGTAGCAAATTTTGTATATATTGTTTGTATATTTATAGAATTCGCCTGTCTCACTTCTCTCCCATTTTCATAAACAGAGCACCTCTTTGACATAATGAAAAACAAACATTATATTTCTACCTCCTAGAGGATTCTACACACTTTGCTGTCTGCTAAATATAGAAAAGATTCATGCACAATCCTCATCTTCAAAGAACAATTTTCAGTAACCCAAGTAGCTTATGAATATCTCCTACCACTTTTTTCCCAGCTGTCAAACTAGGTGAGTGATGACTGAATTCTATAAAACATAAAAGCTCAGATATTTCAGAGGCATGCAGTTAGTATCCAATAAAATCTTCTTCACTTGGTTATATATTATCACCATCTTTGTGAGAACTTCAGCTTCCTTATTTGAAAACTGCACTGTCCAGTTAAGAGAGTAGATGAATCTCATTATTTAAAATTCCATTTAACTGAAATTGGAAGGATTAATTTCTCACACACTATTAACGTTTGAGATTCTGTAGCCACATATAGCCAGTGGCTAGTCTGTTAGACAACGCATATATAGAATATTTCCATTATCAAAGATGTTTCTGTTAAAACTGTTTTAGAGTGTGTTTCTGCTTGTTAAGAAATAGTCCATCTTCCTAAACTACATATGCTCCATAGCTGGTACTCAGACTGAAGATCAGACCAGAAATTCTAGAAACCCATCAAGTTAAGATATAGATATAAATTGTTCTACATAGGCACATTTATTTATGAGGAGGAAGAGGATCAAACAGTCAACGTCAGCAGAATCAACTCTCTCAACTCTAGGAATGAATAGATGAAAAATTTAGCAATTCTTTGCATCATTGCTTCTGTGATTGGAATTGGCTGTGGTATTCTCAATGGTGATTTTGTTGGAAAGTATAAATGTGTAATTATCACATTAGCTCACAGAAGAATTAGGATCTGTGCTTGTAAATGTCATTTGGTATTTACACATGACATTTTAATTTTGCCTGGTATCAGTACACCACAAATATCTTTATATGGTTTCTGAGGGTTTTTTTTTTTTTTTTACATTTTTTATTGCGAACAAACAGTACAGAGGTTTTACAATTACATGAGCAAGGTAATGAGTTCATTTCTTATCAAGCACTGTTGCCTCCTCCTTTGTTTCCCCTTATGATCCCTTCTCATCTCCGCCTTCCCCACCCCCATGCCTCCCCTTGCGCCAAAGTTGTAAAGGTCGTTTTTCGACATAACGTCTTGCACATCTCATTGTTGCAATGAGTCCACTTGTAACCCTAATAAACAATTTTTTCCCTTCCCCTCCACATACTATACCAACATCAAGTACAGTGAAACAGGTATTGTACCAGGGGAGGGGACATACAAAGCAACAAAGGAATCATCTTAATTATGTTAGAAACAATAACAAGAAAGAAAAAGCATTTGAGTACTTATCTTGGAATCATTTCACCTAACATCAACTTATCTGACCTTTTCTGCTTGTCTGAGACATGTACTAGTTATTGCAAATAAGGGAAACCATTGGACCTATGTTTCTTTGGGCCTGGCTTACTTTACTTAATATAATTTTTTCCAAGTCTTTCCATTTCCTAACAAATGGGACAATGTCATTCAATCAACTCCAAATTTATCAAAGACCCCGGAGTCAAAGCAGACACCCTGAAAACATTGCAGGACGGAATAGGAGATACCCTTGGTCTGAGTTGTTTTTTTCATTAATTTTGATTCTTCTTACAGCAGGCATTTTAAAAATTAGTGGAAAACTTAAGACTTTCTTGTGTTTTATAGTCCCATTATTACTCAGTAAGCTTAATAAAAAAAGAGAATCCATGAACTATGTATCTCCCACCACCCTTTTTTTAATTACTGGAGCTAAGAGAACTGGCTCCCCAGAATCTGACCTTCAGAATTCAAGAATGAGGTGGGAATAAGACAAGGAAAGAGAGACATAGTAATTCACACTGGAGTTGCTTTGCTGTCACAATGAACACCTGTTCTCAGACAATCTTTTTGATTCCCACAGTTAGCTTTTATTTGTGCTTTTTTATTAGCATGACAAAGATAACTGACTTTCCCAGATTTAGAGTTGGAAATTTGTGGGACACATTCCTTTATTATGTAATCTTTCTTAAAATTGTGTATCATTACTTTGGCTCTTGGTGCCTTTTCCATCCTTGTTGCAAGTATGTATTTCTACAAATGGAGACTTTGGTTCATCATCATGATTAAATTATGAGGATTTTGGAGATTGTGTGATTTGCTATAGAAGTAAGGTATTATGATTAGGACCCTTTGGTCCAGGTTTCATTTCTTTGTCGAATTTTTATTGGGGTCCTTACTCATGGACTCATGTGTAAGTAATTCTTCCAATATTCCAGTATAATCCAGTAGAGTTGGACAATGCATTAGAAATTTAAAACATGCCTATAATTCTTTTAAAATATACTTTTAAATATAATATCATAAATAAAAGCTTTGTTTTGTTTTTTGTAATTTTAATATTATTGTCAAGGTTATGTACAGATGGGTTATACTTACATAAGTAAAGCAGTTATAACATTTCTTGTGTAACTTGTTACACCCTCCCTCATTTTCTTCTTCTTTCCCTGGCTCTCTCAATCCCACCGCCCAAGTTGTACAGATCATTTCCAACATATTGTCACTTTTAATTTCCATTAAGTAAATTTTTGTGCTGTTCCCATCCTGTTCCCATATATATATATATATATATATAAATAAATATATATATAAATATATATATGCCTACAATTTGGGTTCATATATCTGTTTGATTATTCATTTTTTTTATTGCCAAAACTGGAGTTTGAATTCAGGGCCTGAACACTGTTCTCTGTGTTTTTTCCACCTCAGTGCTAGCCACAGTTCCACTTCTGGCATTTTGGTAGTTGAATGGACTTTTTCTGGGAGCTGGCTTTGAACCATGATCCTCAATCTCACCCTTGTGAGTAGGTAGGATTACAGGTGTGAGCCTACTTTATACTTTGACTTTTCATCTCATTGTATCATGCATATATTTCCTACCCAATAACATCCTTAGAAATTTCATACTGTTATAAGAGCATCACTTATAATGATTACATGGGAGTCCAGTGTTTATAAATTCCATAATTAATTGAACTGTTTTTATTACTGAAAATCTTTGTTGTCTCCAAAATATTATATGTATCATCAAAGTTCTTTTGGATTTTTCACTCTAGTATTCATTTTTTATAGAAAAGTATCTGCGAGTTAGAAAGAACCAAATACAAACTTTCTTCTTACATAATGATCCATCTTAACTTGGCTCATCTAAAACAGTAAGTTACTCCTCCCTGTGAATTTAATCTTTTTCCCAGCATGTAGTTCCAATTTTGTAACTTTTACCCACCTTACCCACTATAAACTTTGTCTGAAATGACTCTTGCTATCATCCAGTTTTTGTAAAAACCTTTTCCATGGTATTTCATTAATAGGAAGCCATATTTAAATAATAGCAACTTAATGTCATCATTTCCACGGGTATCTGCATTTCAGCCTGGAACAGGATTTTATTTTAGTGGAAGAATCAGAGCATCATTGGAAGGCAGAGATTACCCTTATGAACAAATTTGATCTTTCATTGTTTATTTTTGTTTTGGAATTTGAAGGCTAAAGATTACCAACTCATATATCCTCTGTTGTCACTGTATTTGATTCCAGTTCCCTGCATCTTGTATATACATTTTTCTAATTTGGGGAGGGGAAGGATAACAAAATGCTGAAACAAGGATAGTGGTTGACCAATTGTAACAATGAGATGTACAATACACTATGTTGAAAATGAACTTCACAACTTCGGGATACAGAGAAAGAAGAGTTAGGGAAGTAAGGAGAGAGAGGAATGTAGGAGGAAAACAAAGGATGGAGAAACAATGCTCAACGGGAAATGTACTCATTACCTTACTCATGTAACTGTAACCCCTCTATACAATATTTTACAATAAAAATATTTTTAAAAGATTACCAGCTCATACTCCCACAGTTTACTTGCTATACACCTTAAATGCTTCATATGGCTGAAAAGGGGAAACCAAAAAGACAACAACTTTCAATATAGATTGTCTATTTTTGTACTACCAAGATGCCAAATGCAGTGCCAGGTGCACAGGAACCCAGAGTACAGTCATTAAGCTCTGAATTAAGAATTCTGAATTGTTTGATTTGGCTAGAAATCTCTTAATTTTATTATACACAATATGCAGAAATGTCCTGAAAATTATTCTTGCAGAAAAACCTTTCCTACAAAATCAGGAAAATTTGACCAAGTCAAAAAGAGTAAAATAACACAAGAATTCTATTCCTGTTTATATAAAAGCTAGGATTCAACATGGGTCTACTAATAGTCTGAAGAAGACAAACAATTATTTAAGTGAGTTGTTATTATAAATGCAATGATATATGAACTCTGCCTGGGGAGTTGAAAAGAATCCTTCCTGCACAGTGTCTTGATACATAGGAAGGGAGAAAACAAATATTCTGTAAAATGATGAAAAACTTAGGAAGTTCAGTATTCTCCAAATATTATGACCAAGGAATGTAAGGTATCTGGAACAAGGTGAGTTGGAGAGTGAAATTGGAGAGATGGAAATGGCCATATAGCTTGGTGTTATGGCACTTTCTTAATATGCACAGGGCCCTGGGTTCAATCCCCAGCAATAAAAATGAAGGAAGGAAGAGACCAAGAAAGATTTGTGAGGTAGGCCTAGCATCATCATAGAAATTTTATTCTCTTCCTCTTTTTTTTTTTTTTTGGTTGGTCATGGGGTTGAACTCTGGGCTTGGGGGCTTTCCAAGTGCTCTTCAGCTCAAGGCGAGGGCTCTACGACTTCAGCCACAGTGCCACTTCCGTTTTCTAGTGGTTTATTGGAGATAAGAATCTCATGAACTTTCCTGCTTGGGCTGGCTTTGAACGATGATCCTCAGATCTCAGCCTCCTGACGAGCTAGGATTACATGCTTGAGCCACTGGTGCCTGTCTACAAGTTTTATTCTCTAGCCCAGGATTTCATACTCTTAATTACACATTATTACTGCATGGGAGATTTTAAAAGTACCGTTGCCCAATTCTCAGCTGTTTTATCTGAGTGGGAACAGATATATCAACTTCAGCTGATATGACATGGGGGCACCAGTAAAGCACCCAGGATAAAGATATCATGGTAGCATATAAGAGTGTAGAACTTGAAAAATTTTCTGTGAGCAGAAAAATAAGTGCACATAGTATGTTAGCCTAAGTATGATTATAGATCAGTCTGAGTTTAAATGAACCAATATACCAGTTTTGCAACCTCTTTTTAAACCTCAGTTTCCTATTTTGGACATGGAAGCCCATGAGACTACAGTGCAAGAGTGTTCATAAAGTGTTTTCTGGGTATGCATTTTAAAATTTATTATAACTACCATTAGTTGATTTGTTTATATAGTGTAAATTTGAACTAGGTGCTGATGAGCAAAGCGGAAGACGATGAAGTGTCCTGTCTTAGGTCTCTCGGGTACTTGATGTCATTCCTTACACTCCAAAATCTGTGAAGTCAGAATTGGACAAAAGGGCACTTTTAAACGTTTCTCTATGGAGCTTTAGCATTTTTCAATATCAGAAGGACTCTGGAAAGATGGAAAAATAAAATAGAGAAAGTGGCGCTGGGAAGGTGTCTCAGTGGTAGTGTGCTTGCCTTACAAGCATGAGGCCCTGGGTTCAATTCCTCAGCACCACATAATCAGAAAAAGCCGGATTTGGGGCCTAGGCTTAAGTGATAGAGCGTTGGTCTACAGCTGAAGAACTGTGGGACAGTGCCCTGGCCCAGATTTGAGGCCGCACAACCAAAGGAAAGAAAGAAAGAAAGAAAGAAAGAAAGAAAGAAAGAAAGAAAGAAAGAAAGAAAGAAAGAAAGAAAGAAAGAAAGAAAGAAAGAAAGAAAGAAAGAAAGAAAGAAAGAATGGAAGAAAGAAAGAAAGAAAGAAAGAAAGAAAGAATGGAAGAAAGAAAGAAAGAAAAAAAGAAAGAAAGAAAAAAAGAAAGAAAGAAAAAAACCACAACAGTCCTTTTCAGCTGGCTTACTGTCAGTCCTTTTGACGTATGATGACAAATTACCAGACACTGAATTGCTTATAAACAACAAATTTATTTCTCCATTCTGGAGCCTGTAGGTCCAAGATTACAATGCCAGCATAGGCAGGATTTTTTATTTCTGAGTGAGGCCCTGTTTTAAAGTTCAGGAGTGAAATTTATTTGGTGTTGTTTATTTAAATCCAATTCATGAAGTTTTGCTTGCATGACTTAATTACCATCCATGTACTCACAAAGGCCCAATTCTATAACATTACATTTGAGATAGAATTTCGATATGTGAAACTGGATGAAGGGAGTAAATAAATGTATTGTACATATACATTCTTTTCTTTTCCTATAAGATTGTGGATCTAAGAAGAGTAAGATCCAGACATTGAATGATCTCAAAGCTGAATCTTAGCCATTCTATGATTCTGGAGTTTTATAATGATCTGGATTATTTAATTCTCTGCCTTCACTACAAGTTTATTTGGAGAATACATATGATAATTACACTAAGTGAGAAGTTTAGAGAATTATTTCATATTGTTTACTTTTAATTTTTTGGTAAATACTTGGATTCAAATTCAGAGCCTGGCATTTGCCAAGCAGGCACCATACCACTTGATTCATGCCACATCCAGCAATTTTTGCCTTGATTATTTTTGAGATAGAACCTTGCATTTGTTTATTCCTAGGATACCTGGATAGTGAACTTCCTAGTTGTATGTCCAACATAGGTAGGATGACAGCCACACATTGGCACATCCAGCTTTTATGGTTTGAGAAGAAGATCTCTTGTATGTCTTCCAGCATAACCTTGAACAGTGACTATCCATATTTCCATTTTCAGAGTAGCTAGGATTATAGGTATAAACCCCCTCATTTGGTTTGTCTTATTTATGTTTATGAAAGTTCTGAAAGTATGAGAAAATTCTAAAAAAGTTTACTAACCATACCCAGATTCTAGGTGATCCACTTATATTTATTCTGTCACAAACACAGTTTGTGATATTGCACATCAAGAATACAAATATGCATTGCTAATGCCAATTTAAAGAGTTGTGATGATCTAATTTCTATGTGTGGATTTGTTTCCTGGCAAAACATCCTGAGTACATAGGCCAAAAATTTAATAGTCCTACAAGCAAAAATTACTTCTAGTATGATCAACAGTTTGCAAATAAGGGTTCCATGCCTGCAGAGGAGACAGGTCACAGGGCAATTCCCTGCTGTGACCCTATAATAAATCTGCACTTTTCAAAATAGCAGAGTGGTGAATTTTGTCAAAATTATTATACGGGAACTTTCTTCACCTGATAAAGAGTACTGCATTAGAATGAAAATATTCCCAGTTCTTCTGAAGTCAGGCAAAGATGTCAAACATTTGTATTCAAACACATAGCAAGCATTTTTGCTAATATAATGAAGAAAAATATAAAGTTCTTCACAAATAGCTTTTATTTATATATATAAAGGACTCTTAAACACACGGATAAGACAATAAATAACACAATTAAGAAGATACAGAGAGAAGGCAAATAAGCACATCCAAAACCCATACATTACAAGAATGTTATTGAAATTCTTCTCAAATGTGTTCAGATAATGTTTTCTGGAATGTAAGGAATGTAAATAATTTCACCATCTTGATTCTTCCAATAATAATTTTCAGAAACGCATAAAGAACTTCAGAATTCATGGAATTTTTATTTCATGTTCTGTGCATAACACTTTACAAAAGTTATATTCTTTATTTCTGGAAAACACCAATATTTTTACCTGTTTACAAGAATAAAACAACACATGACAACTCTAAGAAACATGTCCAATATCACCCAGCTAGCACAAAATTTTTAAGTGTTAGTATAGTCACGGGGTTTGCAAATCATGAAATGAATTTGAGCCATGATTCTAGTTTCTGCTCAGTCTCAGTTGTCATTTACACATCAGCCTTCAGAAATACACGAAGTCTCCTCTTGCCTCCATTTCTGTATTTTGAAAACGAAGACAACATCCTCCTAACCCTAGATGATGAGATATGTAACACCATCAGATGAAACAGAACACACATTTGCATTCTAAAAATCTTGCTTAAAAGTGTATCCCAAATTCTAAAAGAAATTACCCTAATTTTTAAAATTGATATAAAATCAACTCAATCATTCCTCACATTCTGACGCATAGCTATGAAGTGCATTTTCATGAAACCATTACCTCTCCTTTCGAGCTCATTGAACTCGGATTTACAGAGTTTTTCTGTAACCAAACGAGTTGTAAAGAATTTCCTGTGAATTCCCCAAATAATGGTATTCATCTGTGTAAATGACTTCACAAAACTTTTAAGGCAATTGAAGAAGGAAATTGCAGCCAAACAATGCATAGACAATATCTTGAAAATTGTATCATAAACTTTTTCCTTTTTCTTGTCTCTTTTTTTTTCAGGAGAAGGGATTGAACTCAAGGTCTCAAACTTCCTGGATAATTGCTCTTGATCCATACACCTAGCACTTTGTTGAGCTTTAGATTTCTTTTCAGATAGTTTCTTATTAACTGCCTTGACTGGCCTCAAACCGTTATCCTCCTACGTTTGCCTCTTATAAACATGTGGCACCAGTTTGTTTTAAATATTGAAGTACCTGTATCACATTTTTACCATACAAACAGCAAACCTCCTATACTTTCCACTGTCTAGCTCTTAAGTAGTTAGAATTGTAGGCATGTACCACTATATCAAGCTGAATTTTTCTAAAAAGAAATCTTTAGTAGCTCTGATAACAAAGAAATATCACTAACTTCTCTTTAGTCTCCAATTGTCTACCTCTGTAACTTCTTTCTCATTTTTCTCCTCACTGAAGACAGTAAGTTTGTGATAAGTTCAGTTTTGTTAATGCTTTCAAAATATTCCTTTTTAGTCTACATTCTTCATGCCTCATGTTCCATATCATAGTGATTTTCCTTACCAAAAATATTTGTCTCAGCCTGGAGAGGTGACTGATGCCTACATCCCTAGGTACTCTGGAGGCTGAGATGCAAAGATTGTAGTTGGAATCCAGCCAAATATTTTCTATCTAAAAGGAAACTGGGTGCATCCTAGTAACATAAAAATCATTATCTCATATTTGTTATAATAACATCTTACAAATTTAAGGTTATTCATTTGATAACTTTAATAGAAACAAGAAATACACATGAATTTCTCTCAGGAAATCCAAGTCATTCATTAAAACCCTAACTTGTATCGGGAAAGAGATAAAATCTCGTTCAGAGAACATAACTAGGTGCCATTGTTACATTCTCCTTTCTGCCACTATCAAAGATGCTTCAGAGGAAACAGACTTAAACAGATATGAGTCCTGGAACATATTGTAAATGCAAGCATTGAATGATCTCTCTATGGTAAGAAAGACAATCCACAAATTTTCACGCACCTAAACAACCGATCATGTTGCTTTGCTCTGAGCCTGGATGAGTTTTCTTATTTGTCCTTCTGTGGCACTGAAGGTGTGTATCTTTTTCTATATTCAGTCTATATGGAGTTCTATTTCCTCTTGCAAACATTCTGAGAAGCTCTTCCCAGGCCACAAGAAGCACAGATAAATTATTCATCCCATATTCTCCCCTCACAGCTCTCCTGTCCTGAAAAACTGTTTACTGAAGAAAATGGAACAATGATTGCACAATGATATAAACCTGAGTGAGCATTATCACACTAGTCATAACACCAGAGAAGAACAAGGCTGTTTTCTCATAAGATCGAAATATGCTAGTTTTATATGCATGTTTTATGGGTTCAAAATACAATTAAGTAATTCACTATCCTGGAAATGATTGGCCAGACCTAAGTGTTAAGTGTCTTAAAAGCTAAAGACAACGTTTTTGTGAGTTTTATCCAAAGGGAGAGAAGAAATTTAAAATCCATAGTTTATTTTGTAGAATCAAAGTGGTAATACAAAATGAGAATCAAAAAAAAATCTCTACCCAGTCTAGATCTCCGGTGCTGCCCTCAGCATGGTACTTTCTGTCTTTTCTGGGCGTGGTTAGGTCCTCCTGCCCAGTGGATCAGTTGTCTTCAAGGCATCTTGGTCCTGAATTGGGACTTGGATTACCCAGTGGTGGTTGGGACCTGGCCAAGGACACGACACAGACCACTTCCATGGAATGACTTCTTTGCACGGCATGTAAGTAGGATTACAAGTGGAATTTCTCTGAACTTGACTCCAGAAGGCAATCACTGAACCAAACTTCAAGGCCAAACAAACTCCTTCTCCCCTCCTACATTCCTCCCTTCCTCCCTCCTTGGGAAAGAGCAAAATAATTTTGCAGGTTTTGGTACACACACAAATCACCCACCATCTCCCCTGGTAAACTAGGTTGCAAGTGAGTAAGTCATGTAATTCCACTATGCCACACTCATTATTCTGGACAACATCTTCAGGTTGTTTGGTGCTTTCATTTTTTTTTTCTTTTTGTTGGTCGTTGGGTTGAATTTCAGCTCAAGCCAAGCTCTCTACCACTTGAGCCACAGTGCCACTCCCTGTTTTCTCGTGGTTAGTTGGACATCAGTATCTGACAGACTTTCCTGCTAGGGCTTGCTTTGAATCATGAATTAATTTTTTAAGTTTTTTACTGTAAAAATGCTGTACATAGGGGTTACAGTTACATGAACAAGGCAATGAGTGCATTTCCTATTGAGCATTGTTGCCTCCTCCTTTGTTTCCCCCTACCACTCCTTCCCTCCCACCTCTATAACTAAACCTCTCCCCCGCTAAAGTTGTAAAGTTCATTTTCTTTAAAAAAAATATATGTATATCTATACATATATATACGAATATATATATATATAAATATATATATATATATAATAAAAATGTTGTAGAGAGGGGTTACAGGTACATAAGTACGGTAATGAGTACATTCCATAGCAAGCATTTAACTCTTCCTTTGTTTTCCCTCTACCATCACTTCTCTCCCCCCTCCCCAACACCTCCTGACCCCCTCCCCTGCATTGTAAAGTTCGTTTTTTAACATAGTGTCCTGTGCATCTTGTCATCACAAGATGGGTCAGCCTACATCTTCATTTAAACATTCCCCAATATCCTTTCCACTCCCCAAATTACAAAATTGTATGTACAAGTGCAGAACACCAGTATCAGATCCAGTGAAAACAGGAGTTACACGGTGGGGGGCGGGGGGGGAAACATACAGAAGAAACAAAAGATTCACATAGTGCATTTTAAGTATATTATAAAACACTAGCAATAAAGAAAAAACCACTGTGTCACTGTCTTAGGGTACATTTTGCTTCACATTATCTCATGTGTTCGTGTGTACATAGCCTTTGAACTTCTCTGCTTGTTCTAGACCTATGCTAGGAATTGCAAACAAGGGAAACCATGGAAACTATATTTCTTTGGGCCTGGCTTACTTCAGTTAATATAACTTTTTCCAGTTCCTAACAAATGAGGCAATGTCCTTCTTTCTGATGGAGGCATAGAATTTCATTGTATATATTTATAACACATTTTCTTGATCCATTCATATACTGAGGGGCATTTGGGTTGGTTACCTATCTTAGCTATGGTAAATAATGCTATGATAAACATGATTGTGCTGGTAGCTTTGGTATTACCCTGTTTGTGATTATTTGGGTAAAATCCCAAAAGTGGGATTGCTGGGCCATAATGGAGCTCTATGTGGAGTCTTTTTTTTTTTTTTGTCGGTTGTGAGGCTTGAACTCTGGGCCTGGGCTCTGTCCCTCAACTCTTCAGCTCAAGGCGAGCGCTCTACCACTTGAACTACAGCGCCACTTCCAGTTTTCTAGTGGTTTATTGGAGATAGGATTCTCATGGTCTTTCCTGCACAGGCTGGCTTTGAACCATGATCCTCAGATCTCAGCCTCAGTAGGTAGGATTACAGGCGTGAGCCACCAGCGCCCTGCAGTGTGGAGTCTTTTGAGGAACCTCTATACTGCTTTCCAGAGTGATTCAACAAGTTTATACTCCCACCAACAATGCAGTAGGGTTCCCTTCTAGCCACATGGCCTCCAGCATCTGTTACTACATTTCCTGATTATATCCATTCTAACTGGGATGAAGTGGAATCTCAGTGTTATCTTGATTTGTATTTCTTTTATGGCTAGAGGAGCTAAGCATTTCATCATGTGTCTATTGGCTATTCTTATTTCCTTTTCAGAGTAGTCTCTCTTTAAGTATTTAACCCATTTGTTAATTGGGCAGTTGTTTGAGGAATTGTTTTTAGGAGATTTAGTTTTTTGAGTTCTAAGTATATTTTAGTCATGAGACTCTTGTCCATTGTTTGGCTAGTGAAGATTTTCCCCCAGTCCGAGGGCTTTCTGTTGATCTTGCGAGCCATGTCTTTTGCCTTGCAGAAGCTCTGCAGTTTCATGCAATACCATTTGCCTAAACTTTCTTTGATTTGTTGTGCTTCTGGGTGTGTATTAAGAAACTTTTGGCTTGTGCCAAAGAACCCTAGAGTTTCTCCTATTCCTTCCTGTCATGTTTTCATGGACTCTGCTTTTCTTTAGAGGTCTTTGATCCATTTGGAGTTGATTCTGGTGCAGGGTGTTAGATACGGTCCTATCTTTAGTTTTCTACAAGTTTTTAACCAATTTTACCAACACCATTTACTGAAAAAGCTGTTTTTTCTTTCCATTCAACTTCTTTTTTGGGGGGGGGAGTCCGATTGTGGGCCTGAACTAAGGGCCTGGGTGCTGTCCCTCAGCTCTTCAGCTCAAGGCTAGAGCTCTACCACTTGAACCACAACACCACTTCTGGCTTTTTTTCTGCTTATGTGGTGCTGAGGAATAGAACCCAGAGCCTCATGCATGCAGGGCAAGCACTCTACCACTGAGACACCTTCTCAGCCCCCATTCAATTTCTTTAGCACCCTTACCAAAGGTTGGGTAGCTATAGATCTGTGGGCTCATTTCTGGGTCTTCAGTCCTAAACAATTCATCCTAGGGTCTGTTCTTGTGCCAGTACCAAGCTGTTTTGATTACTATGGCTTTTTATTAGAGTTTTGAAATTTTGAATTGATATTCCTCCAGTGCTTCTCTTTCAACTAAGGATTGTTTTTGCTAGTCAGGATTTTTTATTGTTCCATATGAATTTTTGGATTGCTTCCTCTATTTCATTGAAGAATGAAGTTGGGATATTGATAGGTATCGCAATGAATTTGTAGGTAGCCTTGGGCATTATTGCCTTTTTCACGATGTTAATCTTCCCAATCCAGGAGCATGGGAGATTTTTCCACTTGCTTAGTTCTCCTTTAAATCTTTTTTTTAAAGTTTTTAAAGTTTTTGTCATAGAGGTCATTCATCCATTTGGTTAACTTAACTCCTAAGTATTTTATTCTTTTGTGGGGCTATTGTAAAAGGGATTGCTTTCCTAATTTCACCTGCCCTCTTCTCTTTATTGGAATACAGGAAAGCTATTGATTTCTGAGGGTTAATTTTATACCTTTCTTTTTTGCCAACGTTTACGATCAGCTCAAGTAATTAGGAGTTGAATCTATAGGTTTCTGTAAATGCAAGATCATATCTTCTGCAAAGAGGAAGAGTTGTACTTCATTTCCCCCTATTTGGATACCCTTTATGTCAGCGTCTTCTCTTATTACCCTAGCTAGGCATTCTAATACTAGTTTGAAGAGGACTGAAGGGAGTGGACATTCTTGTCATGTTCCCGGAATTTAGAGGAAATGGTCTTATCTTTTGCCATTAAGTATAATGCTGGCTGTAGGTTTGTCATATACAGCCTTTATTGTATTGAGGAATTTTCCATGGATTCCTAGTTTATCCAGAGCCTTCATCATAAGTGTTGGATCTTGTGAAAGTTTTATTCCACATCTATTAAAATAATCATGTGCTTCTTATTTTTGCTCTTGTTGATGAGATGAATTATATGGTTTTGTTTATGTTCAACCAGTTTTGCATCACTGAAATGAATCCTGTTTGATCTCAGTGTATGATTTTTTTTGATGAGTTGTTGAAGTTGATTGGCCAAGATTTTATTGAGAAATTTTGCATCGAAATTCATCAAAGAAATGTGCTCTTTCTCTGATGAGTCCCTGGTTTTAGGAGGAGGATTATGCTGAATTCATAAAAAGAGTGTGGTAGGTATGTTTTACTTTTAATTTCATTGAGGAGATGGAGGAGTATTGGTGTGAGTTCTGCCTTGAAGGCTTTGTAGAATCCAGATGTAAATCCATCTAGTCCTAGGCTTTTCTTTGGTGGGGGGTCTTTTTTCTTTTTTTGCCGGTCATGGGACTTAAACTCTGGGCCTGGGCGCTATCCCTGCACACTTCATATCAAGGTGAGCACTCTACCGCTTGAGCCACAGCACCACTTCCGTTTTTTCTAGTGATTTATTGGAGACTCACGGACTTTTCTGCCCAGGCTAGCTTTGAACTGTGATCCTCAGATCTCAGCCTCCTGGTAGCTAGGATTACAGGCGTGAGCCACCGGCACCTGGGAAAAGTTGGAGGTCTTTTATTGCTGCTTCTATTCTGATGCTTGATATGGCTCTGTTAAGTTGGTTTAAATCATCTTGGTTTAGTTTGGGCATGTCAATATTTGCTAGAAATTTGCCCATACCTTTAAGATTCTCAAACTTACTAGCATAAAGTTTTGAGAAGTATCCTATTAGTATATCCTAAGTCTTGGTTATTTCTTTTTTTGTTTTTTTTTTTTTGGTGGGGGGGGTCTGGTCGTGGGGCCTGAACTCTGGGCCTGGGCGCTGTCCCTCAGCTCATCAGCTCAAGGCTAGTTCTCTACCACTTGAGCCACAGTGCCACTTCCGGCTTTTTTCTTTTTGCTTATGTGGTGCTGAGGAATCTAACCCAGGGCCTCAAGTATGCAAGGCAAGCGCTCTACCACTGAGCCACCTTCTCAGCCCCTGAATCTTGGCTATTTCTACAGTGATGTTTCCATTCTAATCTCTGAGTTTGTCTATTTGGGTGTGTACTACATTTTTCTGATTAGATTTGGTAGGGGTCTGTCAATTCTATTAATTTTTTCGAAGAATCAACTCTGTTTTGTCAGTTCTTTCTATAGTTTTTCTTTAAATGTAATTTATTTAATTTGGATTTAATTTTAATTATTTGTTCCCATCTACTGAATTTGGATTTAGCTTGTTCTTTTTCAAGGAACTTTAGGTGACTCATTAAATTTTTAGTTTCAGATCTCTCCAATTTGTTAATGGAGGAACTCAGAGCTATAAACTTGCCTCTGAGTACTGCCTTTCTGTGTCCCAGAGAAGCTGGTAATTTGTGTGTTCATTTTTGTTGAATGTCATGAACAGTTGTGTTTACTTTCTAATCTCTTCCTTCCACTGATGATCCAAGAGTGTGTTGTTCAGCCTTCATGTTTTACAGTATTTCCTTTGGGAGCTTTTGATGTTGAATTCTAATTTTATTCCCTTGTGGTCTGAGAGAATACAGGGCATAATTTCAATGTTTTAAAATTTGGACAGATTTGCTAAATGGCCTAGAATGATATCTATTTGGAGAATGTCCCATGTGCTGCTGAGCAGAAGGTGTAATCTGATGCTGCTAGGTGACATATTCGTTAAATGTCTGTTAAGTCTAGTTGATCTATGAATATTTTAAGATCCGAGGTTTCTCTCTTGAGTTTATGCCAGATTGATCTCTCTATTGAAAGGAATGGTGTGTTAAAGTCCCTAACAACTAATGTCTTTGAATCTATGTGAGACTGGATTGAAAGTAGTGTTTCTTAGATAAATTTTGGTACTCTATTATTTGGTGAGTTGATATTTAGGATCATAATATCCTCCTGAAGAAGAGATCCTTTAATTAGTATGTAGTGACCTTCTTTATCAGTTCTCATTGATTTTAATTTGAAGTCTATTTATATGATATTAGGATTGCAAATCCTGCCTGTTTATGGGGTCCATTTGCTTGATATATTTTATTTCAGCCTTTCACTTTCAGAATGTTCATTTTTTTGGGCAAGGTGTGTCTCTTGAAGACAGCAGATAGAAGAATCTTGCTTTCTGATCCAACTGGACAATATATGTCGCTTAATTGGAGAGTTAAGACCATTAATATTGAGGGTTAAGACACAGAGGTGTTTGTCTGTCCCTACCATTTTATACAATTTTTTGGGGGGAAGCTGTGCCTGGGCTGTTCTTGTGATTACATATTTCTGTGTTTGTGGACCACTTCATTGACTATATTCTGTTCTAGTTGGTTTTCTATATGTAGAACCTCTTTGAGGAATTTTTGAAGAGCTGGTTTGGTAGCGGTATATTGCATCAGATTTAACGTGCTGTGGAAGGTTTTTATTTGTCTTTCTGCTGTGAATGAGAGGTTAGCTGGGTAGATTATTCTTGGTTGGTAGTTATTTGACTTTAGGACATGGCATACCTCTTTCCAGGACATTCATGCTTTTATAGTGTCTTCTGTGAAATCTGAGGTAATTCTGTTTGGGTTACCTTTATATGTGATTGATCTCTTCTCCCTGGCAGCTTTAAGAATTCTTTCTTTAGTGGCTATTGAGCGGTATGGATTGTAATGTAGAGGTGGGATGTCCTATTTTGGTCTATTTGGGTTTCTAAAAGCTTTTTGTATGTGTATGGGCCTGTCCTTTTGTATATTTGGGAAGTTCTCTGCTAGGATTTTGCTGAATGCATTTCCTAATGCATTGGCTTCCCTCTCCAGCCCCTCTTGTATTCCTATTATTCTCAAATTAAGCTTTCTGAACGTTTCCTGTATTTCCTGCATTGATTTGTCATGCTTAATTTTGTTATGAAAAATGGTGTGCTCTTTCTCTATGGAGTCTAAACTGTCTTCAGCTACATATATTCTTTCTTCGGCTTCTTCCATTCTAGGTTGAAGACTTTGTACTTTGGTGTTTAACCCCTTTCCTTCTTGCTGGTCTTCTTAGTGGTGCCCAGCTCTTTATTAAGGTCCTCTTTCAAGTCTTGAATAGATTGCCTTACCTCCTGGAGTTGGTTATCAGATTTTTCTTTCCACTCCATTTTCTAGGTTCCTATCTTTTCATTTGATTCTTTCTCCCTCTGCTGGAGTTCCTCTACCTTTTTATTTGTCGAGGCCATGAAGTCACCTATTAACTTCTGGTTAGCCTCTTTGCACTCTCTGATAACCCCATGAAGGGTTTCCAATTTTTCATTCAGCAGGTTTACCAGCCATGCTTTTAATCTATCTTGATCATTATCTTCTATGTCATACTGGGACTGCTATGTAGCTTGTTTATGTGGAGATGGTGGTGGGATTTGTTTATTGGCTATTTTTCTTGTGTTTCTGCAGTTAGTTCTGCCCATTTGGAGAGAAGAACCACACTGCTACAAGAGTAGGACAGTCTTTTAGGACTGGAGCCAACCCGATGTCATGTAGATGGGTAGATCTTAGGGTTTCAGTGGTAAGGTGAGGTGTTTTCCTGTTTAGCTCTCTTTTTCTTTGCTTGCAGGGGATATTTTGGCTTTGGGGTCGAGATTGCATATAGTTGTAACTTTTGAGGCAATCTAGGTTTGATTAATAAGTAGTCTGCTCCTTAGAGTTAACAAGATGGGCCACTTGTACTCAAAGTGGTCAAATGGAACCAATTTTGTAGTCAAATGTAGAACCAACTGCAAGTTGAGTCACATATAAATCATTAAGGATCAATGGGCTGGATTAGAATGAGAAATGAAGGGTTAAGATTAGAAAGATATAAATTAAATTTCAGATGAGAACTTGGGTATAATGATAGTAGAGGGGTAAGAACAGCTTAGGGGAGAGGTATATGTAGTAGGAAGAGAATAAATACCTTGTTACTGAATGTAACAGGTTGAAAAGAATTTGAAGAAAGGTTATGTAGGGAGTAGCTTGGAGATCAAGATGAAAATAAGAAAGTGTATTGGGAAGGCTTGCTGAGATTAGAAAAATATCAGTCAGATATTATTGAAAAGTTGCTTACTCTGTTAACTCCTGTAATTATTGTTTACTCACATAGAAGGAGGCCTTATTTGTGCATAGAACTAGACAGGGTAGCCCTGATGGAGTAATAGTGTAAGGTAGAGAGAGAGAGAGAGGTTAAGGGGGAGTGAGAAGAAAAGAAAGAAGAAAAAACTTACAAATTAGCAAATAGTAAAGTAGAAGCAGATACCAAATAATAATGAAAAACAGAAGTTTTAAGTGGAATAGCAAATTCTAAATCACAATACACATAAGTAACACATAGAAATACAAATGAACAACAAATGATCAGACATTACAACTAACAACGCAGAACAAAAACCAGAAGAAAATACTAAAGAATGGATTTTTCAGGTTCTTTGGGGAGTTTATTCTCCCTGTAGTACTCAGATCAGATTCCTGATGGAACCTTGTGTGCCTTGCTGTAGTCCACTTTCCTTGTGGCTTGGTTGGGAGCAGATGGCTTTTTGATTGGGGAGGGTGCCTGCTACCTAGAGTTCCATTCTCAGGCCTGGTGGCAGGCAGTTTTGGGGGTTTCAGGTTTGTAGACTGCTATCATAGACCTGGAGTTGGGTTCCCAGGCTTTCCCAGGTAGCCACAGGAGCCTTAGGAACAGAGCTTATGTCTGTGTTCAGTTTTGATGTAATCCATCCCTTTTGGAAGTGGGCTTGTGTCAGGGGGCTTTGGGATCCCTCAGAGAATTACCACCCCCAGGGCATGGACCCAGGTGTGTTATTCACAAGTCTGTAGTTGTTGGTGTGCTGGACCACAGAGCCTGTGCATTGGTGGCTAAGATGGAGTTGGCAGGTTCTAATGGAGAGGGTCTGTGTGTTAGCAGATCAAGGTGGGGGGATGGCTTTGCTGATGCTGAAGAGTCTCTCTCCTATGTGGTGGTGTGAGGAGTCCTGGCACTGGGAGGACTGGGTAGAGGTTGGAGTGGCAGGCTGGTGTGGATTGTGGGGGGAGCCGTGCTGGTCTGTAGCAGACGTGGTGGGAGGTGGCAGGCGCTGGAAGCCTTGGGGGTTTCTGCCTGTGGCTGCTAGGTGTGTCACCAGAGATGCCTGCAGAAGCTTGGTCATGCAACAGCTGTGTGAGCCAGGGGTCTGTGCAGGGCAGCAAGGAGGGAGAAGTCCCATCAGAAAGCTCAATCGGCTGGGCAATTGGCCCATAGAGCATAGAGCGATTGGCTGCAGCTGTGGTTTCCTGGAGATCTTGTGCAGGGTTGACAGGGGCCTTCTGGGATCCTGCCAGTGCTGCAGGTATAGGCTGGTTTTGGGGGCTTATCCGGTGGTGCCAATTTCTGGCAATTGTAATGGTGGCGTAACTTCTATATCTGTTTATTAATATTGACTCTGGAATCCAAGGTGGTACTAGGCAACTAAGAACATGGGTAGCATCTTAAATACTCCCCTCCCAATCACTGCTCATTGACAAAAGTGCAAATGTGCTGTGATCTGTCTCTACATTTCCATTACGACAGTACAAATAGTTTCCATCAAACAAGTCAGTTTATTTACAAAATTCCAGACCAGTCTTGGGCTCTGCCCTAGATCTTCCTGTTCTGAAGGCACTGAGGACACCTAGATACAACTCAGACCTAATGACATGGGTGAATAGAAGTGTTAGTGAGTATTGCTTAGTTTTCTGAAGTTGCGCGAAGTTGTTGTCATGTTATGACTGCAATCTAATCAATGTCCTTTCCTGATCTTCACCACATCTCTTTATTTGGTATGAGTAGCAGGTGGGAAGATCTAAGAAGCTCACCTAAGTTTGGGTCTGGGTTTAAAAGCTCCATTTTGTGATCATAAAAATTCCACCACTTCCTGAAACTAGATTTAAGGCGCAACAAGGAAGTTGGGTTAGCAATTCAAAAACTTATAAATACTTCATAGTTTAATATCTGAAATCTTCCCTTCCCACCACTCAGAATATTATTTCCCATCTGTGGAGACATCAATACACTCTTTTCTCCTGGAGCGTTTGAGTGTGGCACATCATCTGCTTCTTATGTGTTCTGATTTACACAGGGAGATTTTTCTCCTAGGCTTAAAATGACTTCAGTGCTTGGGGTACGGTGCAATAGACTAAACATGCCTAGTCATTTGTTCACACCCCTAAGTAGAACTGTCAAGGACTAAGGACTAGTCAGGGCTCACTTGCTGTCAGTGATATTGCTCTGAGGAATTGCTGTCAATGTTGCCCACAGTGCCTAGACTAAGGCCTCTCAGATAGGCTCCAAATTCAACCTGCATGAGTCTCTGAGTTGATAATCATTGAGCAACTATGTTCCACAGTCTGTGAGTCACTCACATCTGTGGATATATGCATATGAGGTCTCAAGGAGAGAGTTCCCTGGAAGGAAGGTCCTGGAATGCAAAACATCTACTAGGATAATGGAAACCTGTGGTTGTGTGTTCTTAATATGCAATGAAGTAACAAAAAAGAAAGACAAGGGTCAGAAGGACTGAGGGGAACGGAGTCCCATGATCAGGAATATAAATGGAGCTTACAAGCCCCTTCTGGCTCTGACTTTCTAGGTTTAAAGTAAGATAACAGGCAGACTGAGTTTCTAAGAACTCAGTGTCTAGGCTATATGGCTCATTCAGAAATTCTTTTCCTTCCTCCTGACTTCTGAGAGCAACAGTTAGTGCAGTGCTTCTGTCTCCTAGAAGCAATCATTCTCTTCACACAATGCTTAAAGTAAACAATGGATGGAAATCTGTTAGTAAATCAAAAATATGAAGTAGCACACAGTGCTTCCCCTGAATTCCTGGCCCTAAAATGTTCCTAATTCTGAGGACAGAATGATCATGGGTGAGTGCTAACAACCTCCACTGAATAGTGAATTTTGAACACTTTTCCCAAGTCACATACCGTCCAGTACAGTAGTTGCCACCCATAATCCTGCTTATTAAGACAGGAAAGTCTAAGATATTGAGTCCCAAAGTGGAAACTGGGCCAAGGAAAGACGATTTATCATTGCTGGAAAGGAGGAACACTTAAATAGGAGAATGTTTCTCGGAGCCCGGATATGGGTAGCCATTTCAACAGTTTTCAAATTGTGGCTCATCAGCAGAGACTACCAAGTCAAATCTCACTAAAGCTAATTCTAAAACATATGAAAATAAAAAAATAAACTATTTGGATTTCATTACTAAGATCTTTTCTAAAGTGTGTGTGTGTGTGTGTGTGTGTGTGTGTGTGTGTGTGTGTTGTCAGATTTTGTATGGGATAGCATTGGTTGTTAAAAAACAACATATTGGCAGTGTCCTTTATGTTTCCCATTCAAGACTAATGGCATTCTAACTCTACCACTTGAAACACACAAGTCTGCTGGTTATCTGGAGAATAACACGTAATGGATATGCCAATCTAGGTTGGTTTCAAACTGTGGTTTTCAGATCTCACTTTCTGAATTAGGTAAGCTATAAGAATGAGCTTCAATGCTGAATCCGGTATTTCCAGTCAGTTACTTAACCTTTCTGAATCTCAGCTTCTTCCTGCGTGGAAAGTGAAAAGAATTACGTTCTGGACCTTAGAATCTGGTGAGAGTTATGACTTGTTGCTTGAAGTATAAGTTTTCGGGATGTGTGGACAGACCCTGACACTCTCATAAAACTACTGATGTTTATATTGAAATGAATTGCAGGAATTGGAAACAAGAGGGATTTTTTGATCTTTTTTATCCATTTATGGGCAGTGAGGAAGCCACAGAAGTTCATGGATAACAGGGAAACAAATGCAGCGATGGTTCTCTGTATATATTATTTTGACAATGAACTATACCACTTGTGAACAGGGACAGGAGGGAAAAGCAGAGAGAGAGAGCAAAGGAAGTGATGAGACTGTCCAATAAGAAATGAACTCAAAATGGTTTTTCATCATGAATGCAGAGCTCAAAGGTCTTATAATACATATTTCTAAATGCAAATTAAAGGGGAAAATCAACCAGGAAATAAAATTTATATTAATTGTTAATTTTTAAAGAAGAAAATATGATCACTGATGGCAGACTAAAGACAAAGTAATACCAGAGCCCTATATGCTCAATAAGAAGCTTTTATTGAAAAATTGAGCTGGAAAGTGCACATCAGGCAAAGGCAAGCAGTCGCAGCCTACCACCAACAAAGAAACACCACAATATATATCTCAGAAAAAGGACACAAGTTCAGAACAGCGCTCATCATCTGTATCTGTGATTTCAATAATACATGTACACTCCCGCCACACACACACATACATACACACACAGGAATGTATACAACAGCTCAACTTACTCACAAATATCCACTCAACATGAATCAAAGATCTTCCTCTAATATTTGAAATTTAAAAGTTTTAAGTATTTTAAATAATTATTAACAGATGCACAAGCAATTATTTCTGAATAGCACTCTGCTATAGAAATGAGAGATCATTATTATTATGACTACCTAAAACATCTCTGAATCTGGAAAGAATTAAACAGACAATCTGCATTTTGGGACCGTATTTCTACCAGCTATTCTGCAAAAGATTAATGAAATGATACTTATAAGATCCAAAAATTAAATACTAAATTAATAATGAATACATGAGTAAGTAAAGTGAAAGACATTGATCAGAGAGACCTATGCTGCCTCCAGCT
This sequence comes from Dipodomys spectabilis, assembly GCF_019054845.1. Classification (NCBI taxonomy): domain Eukaryota; kingdom Metazoa; phylum Chordata; class Mammalia; order Rodentia; family Heteromyidae; genus Dipodomys; species Dipodomys spectabilis. The sequence continues at coordinate 1,541,496 of NW_024870854.1, read as the reverse complement.
CTCAGCCAACCACACACTGTGGCACCCTTGATGCTACCTGGAGCACGCAGTTGGCTTTCCCAGAGCAGTGGCCATGCTGGGGTCGGATTTGGGGGTGGGGGTGAGGAGAGGAGGGTAGGACACAGGGGAGGCTGCACTGGGGTTGGTGCTGGGGGTGTTGGGGAGGGGAAGGTAGGCAGAGGCTGGTGAGGGGAGGAAGGATGGGCAGGTCAGTGGCTCAGGCAGCAGCCACCCCTATGATAGCTAGGTCTGGGGACTGTCTTTGAGGTGGGATGTTTGGGGCAGATCCCTTGCGGTCTGGCAGTCTAGTGAGGAGAGGAAGGAGTCTCAAGTGCTGGCAAAGCAGACAATGAGAAATGAGACAACTAGGGGGATGAAGAATTTCAACAACAAAGGCTGGGACTTGGAGGCAAACTCTGGGGGTGTGGAGGGTGGACGCCACAGGATTCAAACTGCAGTGTACCTCTTTTGATGCCTCCTGGAAGTTTGTGAGGGGCAGCTCCAATGCTGTGGGCTCAGTCTATGACTGGTCTCGCACCTGGCACCAGGAATGGCCAGCACAGCCTCGGCCTGCCCACAGAGCAGTGTCTGGGAGGCCACACACAGCGGGGTCGAGGAAACATGCCTGGCTGGTGCTGTTCCAGCCCAGCCAGGTCAAGGGCCACTGGGGAAGTTCCAGCTGTAGATCTGGACTTCTGCCATTGACAAGACTAGGTGTGTCCTCTGGGGACCAGCATGGTGGCTGTCATGTGTGAGCTGGGAACTTCCTTAGCTTGCCTTAGGTTTCTCCACAGAAAGGCCCATTCACTCCTGTGCCTCTTCCACCTTCTGGATTCCAGCTGTCCTCCTGCCTCCTGCCACATCCAAGTACAGTGTCAACTCCATGCCCCTGAGAGGTCATTATGGAGATGCTCACAGGGCTTCCCACACCTGGTTCGCCATGCATAAAAGGCTCATGGTGTGCCATCCTCCAGGCAAAGTGGACCCCTATTTCACCTTCGCCACCCATGCCTATGGGACCACGAACTTCATTCTTACATAGAAAGCCAGGGATACACAAACCTGTGCTGCATTCTAAGGCATCCTTTCCCTCCTCCTGCTCAAGTGTAGGGTGGCTGTGGAGCCAACTGCACTATCATGTTTGATTATCTGATAGCAAGAGGAAAAAAGCTTCATTGTCCCAGATACAGCTGCCCCTGGATTTCTATGTGTACACGAGGTGTGTGTGTGTGTGTGTGTGTGTGTGTGTGTGTGTGTGTGTGTGTGTGTGTGCGTGTGTGTGGTGTGAGAGAATCAGACACACCTGAGTTTTAGGGTAAAACACTTCTTCCCTTCAGCATTGAGATTTTGTATCTAGTGGTTTTCCCCCCTCCACAAATTCTTAGTCAATGTTCTAAAGTTGTCTTTCTGTATACTTTTATCCCTTCCTCTTCTTGATAATCAGATTCCTATGGTCTGCTTTTAAATTTCACCATTTGCTTCATGAAGTAGGTGCCTTTTGAAAACATCTTTTATGAAGCCTTTGGATCTCTTCAAATGCAATTTGTGCTGTATTAATATGTTTTACTTTGCCCAATTGTCGAGGCCTACGCAGTGACTGTTAATTTGAGATTATCTTAGCACTAATATGAGATACTATCCTTTCAATCTACTTTTCTAGTGAAAGAAGTTCAACATCTTTATTGAAATAATTGCCTGGGTGTAACCAAACAAACAAACAAAAATCCAGTGTTATAATTGTACAATCACTTGATTTTAGTAAATTTTGCACGACTGTAATAATTTTTTAACTAATGTTAATAGTTGGAATGGGAAAAAACCACAAATTGTAAAATTTAAAAATTGATCAAATATCAAAAAGGACACTGATCAGGAATGAAGTACAAATGTAAATGTTTAATAAATAAATGAAATATTTGAAATTCTTATCCACATATCAAAAAGTTACTGAGCTCCAATCTTACACATCAGAATATTTATAACCACTCAAACAAATAAACACAAATGCTGGAGAGGTTGAAATAAATCAGGAACTGTGTTTAGTTGTGTGGCAATTGTAAACTAGTGCAAGCCATATGGAACTCAGAGTGGAGATTTACAAAATACCAAAAAACCCCACATATTTTAATGACCTTTACAATAACTTGGATACATATTGAAGGAATATAATTAAACATGAACATCCGTGTTCATGGTAGCAGTATTCATAACAACCAAGATCTGAAATCAACCTAGGTGTACCAGTAAAGGGAATAAAGAAAATGTGCTGTTCATAGCTATAAACATATTCTCGGATATAAGAGAAGTGAATGCTTCTACTGTTTCATTGCAACGTATTTTTGGATATACACCTAATACTAATTTCATGGGCTTTTATGGCACTATGTTTTTGCTTTTGTGAGGAACATCCATATTGATTTTCAGAGCAGTTACAACAGGTTAAGGATATCCTATAATAGATGAATATTAGACCAAAATTTAAATATATTAGTGAACACATACAGGACGATCATATATAGTTTATAATTTGAAGCAATGTTAAGAAGGCAACAATTGGGAAAAAGATAATGCTAGAAGCTTAATAAGAAATTATCTTGAAAAGCTAAATAAAGAAAGTATAAAATAAGACACATCAGAAGCTGTTGAATGGTAGAAGATGGATGAATGTTAGAAAAACATTCATCTGCATGGTCAAGTTGAATGAAGTATATGAATATTTGGTGCACACTGATGAAACTCATTCCAAAACATAAAATACACTTAAAATGTTTATGAAAAGACAAAACAGTAGCTGTATTTTGTATACATAATAGTAGGAATTCACAGAAGGATCAAACTGTGAAGGAGAGAGAATATGGCGAAAAATGTTGATGTGATTGTTTGAAGATATCTGTGTTTGTGTGGGAAGGGAGGAAAGAAGATGAAGAAAACATATGGGGTGCTGATCAAGGTATATTTTCACATATACAGACACAGAAAAATAAGAAAAATGTGCAACTAATTTGTGTTAATTTAACAAAACATTTTGCTCAAATTTAAAAAATGAAACTATAAAAATAATACTTAATAATATCAAATAAGTAGGCCATGGAAGAAAATTTACCATAGAAAGATTTTCCCCATAATTTGTTTAATTTCATAACAAATGGATTAAAATAAAATATAGGATGCTATATATATATGCTATGGATGAAGGTACTCAGTAGAACTTTGTGAGGAAAGAATGTGCTTTCTTTTCCTCATCAACCTATATCTAGGACACCTAGCTTTTAAAAGAACACTTGTAGTCAGAACAGTAGGGTGACTAATTTAGGCAGTAATTTATTATGTTTATTCTCTAATTTTATGATGTGATTCCCGAATTACGTGAGTGATCCTACGAGATTTTGTGACCTCATTTTTACCCAGAGTTTCTAATTCCTCCCACTGGGCATGATTTTTCTACTACTCTCATTTTTCCTTGTTTCTGAACTCAACTCCTGTAATCTTTGTGTTCATGAGAAAGAGATGGAGAAATGTGAGGGTGGCCTAGAGTCTGTGCTAACTTCCACTCCAGCTTAGAGGATCTAGTGAAGGACTTCCACCTGGGCCTCAGAATCAGATATTAATTGATCTCTTTTGAAATGGAGAAACTCACTCCCTCAGGCAGAATCTGTTATTCCTTGACTTTCTCTGAAGAGATTTGGAACTAGGGCACAATTCAGAGAATGAGCTTTCCCACCACCCACCACAGCATTGACAGAAGGAACAGATCCAAAACTGATAGTGGTTTCAGTTCCCACAGGGCCTCATCAGGGACCTTCTGGTGGGAATAGAAACTGGACAAAGTCTAAGATGGAGCTTAACTGAGACTGGGCCTAAGGGGGACACTAAAGAATTTCCCTTTCTTTGACTACAAGTGAGTTGTTTAGTGAGATATGACACCTTCCTTCATATCAGAAAATGCAGTAGGTCAATTGTGTAACTGCCACTTTGTAGGAGGTCATTTTCCTCGAAGGAGAAGGGGTTACATGTTGGGTCCACCAGTTTTCTCTCTAGTCTGTTGTCTCTCCCACGCCTTCCTATGCCAGGAACATATTGCTTCATTCCTGCATTCAACTACTTGTCCTGACTCCTAAGCAGAAATATCATAGGCTATCCTTTTGCTATTCTTTTACATTTGTGATAGAATAGACCCAGGCTCTGCTGCTGCCAAGAGGTGACAACAAGATCAGATTTGTACTGAAGATCAATCATATTGATAGAACCATTCTATGAGGACTTTCCTGACCACACTTTTTGAGGTTTCCACTGAAAATTGATTGAACTCACTAGAAGCTCAAAAGTTTCAGTTTGTGGGGTGGTGGATACTGGTGATTCACGTCTATAATCCTAGTTAGTCATGAGGCTGAGATCTGAGAATTATGGTTCTAAACTTGCCTGCGAAGAAAGCCTATGAGATTTGCCTGTAGCTAATCAACGAAAAACCCAAAGTGGTACTCTGTCCCAAAGAGGTAAAGGGCTAGCCTTGAACCAAAGAGCTGAGAGACAGTACTCAGGCCCTGAGTTCGTGCCCTGTGACCAACAAAAAGTAAGTTTGATTTTCCTACCATGGTTTCCTCTTCTAACACACTATGTCCTTTATCTATAAGACTTTCTTAAGATTCCTGTGTCTCACTCAAGCAATTTTTGTCTGTCAACAATAAGAAAGTCTACCTAGAATACACTCAGTAAGTTTACAATAAATATTTGTTAAGTGTGAGTGTGCAGACATTAGACTAATTCTTACTTTAAAGAAACCGTGTTGGTCTTTATTCCGTTGGAACAATTGTATGGAAAATAGATGTATCTCTGGATTCCTTTGGTTCTCTGTAGAATCTATATTCTCTATATTGTTTTTCCATTGATACAGAAAAGTTCTAATTTGTGGCCACTATTATTTATTGTGTTGCTAGTTTTAAGCATGGGAAAATGGATCAAAGGGATTTCAAACTTCATTTATGTGAAAAATCTTCATTCATTATATAAATTCAAAAAACATAAATTACTAAAAGAACTTTTTCTTTGGTAAAAAGAAGAGCATGGGGGTCAGAGATAGTCTCTTCCATATAGTAGACTTTGAGGTTCTGACCATACTGTGGTCTGACTTTGAGAATTAAGTTCCTATAATGGGTCTTTTCAACACTCTTGTTTGGCACTAGAGGCCTAGCGAAACAAACACATTTGTCTCTGATTGACTTTCTTTCAGGAAGTCCATGGCTGACATTGATTGTGAAAGATAAGAATTGTCCTCCTAACAATTCCTTCTAAGTAATTTCATTTATATTTGTGGTTTTGGATCTTGTAGCAGCTTATATGTAACAGTCTCCCATGGAGCAATTTAAAGAGAGAAACTTCTGTATCTATGTTATAATGTAGTGGTATTATAAGAGTTCCTTATATTTTACAATATAAGATAAATAACAATGATTTTCTTAGCAACTCTAGCTAAATTATGTATCATAAGACATTATGATAATAGTGTCCCAAAGTTCACAGATCACTTTATTTATGTTTAATGCAGCATTATTTACCATAGTTAAGATATGTACCAACCCAGATACCCCTCAGTAGATGAATGGATCAAGAAAATATGGTTTATATACAAAACAGAATCCTATGCCTCCATCAGAAAGAATGACATTGCCCCATTTGTTAAGAAATGGAAAGACTTGGAAAAAAATATATTAAGTGAAGTAAGTCAGGCCAAAAAAAACATAGGTCCCATGGTTTCCCTTATTTGAAATAACTAGTATATGTCTGAGACAAGCAGAAAAGGTCAGATAAGTTGATGTTAGGTGAAATGAACCCCAAGATAAGTATTCAAATGTTTTTTTCTTTCATGCAATTGTTTCTAACATATTTATAAGATGATTTCTTTGTTGCTTAGTATGTCCCTCCCATACTCCGTAACTCCTGTTTTCACTCTATTTGATGTTGGTATAATTTTTGGAGGGGAAGGGAAAAAAAAACAAATCATTTAAATAGGGATACAGGTGGACCCATTGCAACAATGACATGTACAAATCATTATGTTGAAAACCGAACTTTACAATTTTGGCAGAGGGAGGGGGGAGATGGGAAGGGATGGCAAGTGGAAACAAAGGAGGAGGCAAAAATGCTTCATAAGAAATGTACTCATTATCTTGTACATGTAATTGTAACCCCTCCATATGCTATTTTCACAATTAAAAAAACATAAAAAAGTAATCAGAATATTGATATTTTTGAAATGCATATCATGAGGCATGTATATTTCCAAAGGCAATGTTACCCCCAATACATTTCCCGTTTCTTGTTTTGTCATGTAGCTAATTTAATTTTACTTTTTGCCCAAACTAAAGCTTACTATATATTACTTTGCTACAAGAAATGGAGCACAAATTTAAATCATGTCTTTATTTTTACTCATTTGTATTTATCATAAAGTTGTTGTGCGAAGAGTTTTCAATTCAATGAGTTTGTTTATTAGTACAATGCATCTTGATTAATGTTCCATTGATCTACCCCATCTTTCCCAACACTACCCATCCTATGTTTCCTGGTTCCAATTTTACATATATATCATCAATATGATTGTATTTCCCATCCCTTCCTCTTTTCATTAATCTGCCCCCTCTTTTCTGAAACCTCTTCTGCAGACAAACATGACTTCCCTTTCTGTTACTTATTTTCTTGAACTTTTGATTGTTTGTTAGTTATTCAGAGAACCGCCATCACTGAAATACTCGAATGAGCATACCGAGTATTGCTTTTCTAAATTTTATTTTGATTTCTACTTGTACACATGAGTTGACATTCAATACATGAGTACATGTCTATAATGGATATTAATCAATGTCACTTCTTTCATAATTTTCCCAACACAGGCACTCCCATCTTTTCCTCAAGTTTCTTCATTTTGTAGGATATTCATTAAGCTAGATCATTGCTTTTTTCCCCACTTTATTGCTTCATTTATCTATTTCTCCCTACCCTAATCCCAGCCCTACCTGTGAATACTTGATTTCTAGTGTTTCTTTTGTTGGAATTTGAGTTAGCTATTCTAAGGAATTACATTCTTTGAATTCTTTTATGAACCAATCATATTTCAGTTCGTACCTAGGTGTATACATGGATTCCACCCCAATGTGTGCATATTGCAGTGATCTAGATTATATCAAACTTCCTATATAACAGAAAACATATCTCATTTGTCACTTTGGGTTTAACTTTCTTTCCTTACTTCACTTAACATGATTTCTCCCAATTTCTTTCCTTTCTTTGCAAATGATGCATTATCATTTCATCAAATGGATAAATAAAATTCCAGTGTGCATGTACATATGTATGTATATAAGCGTATATATGAATATGAACATATATATGCATACTTATATGCATATAGCTATCATATTTCATGATCTACCTGTCCACTGAATATCATAGTCCAGGTCTAAATGTGATTTCTTGTACTATTATGCTTTTGCTTTCAATGTTTTAGTGAATAACTTAGTATCATTTACCTAATATTGTGCATACAGTCTATTCTACAACAAAAACCATTCTATTAATTTTCCAGTCTGGTGGTTTATGTTCCTATGTATGTTAGATCCTATAAATCACAAGGGTTCATAATTGCATATGAATCTGTTTTTAAGAGCAAGACTAAATGTTCACTTGCATATAGTTGACACTTGCTAATAACATATAATTATATATATATATATGCGTATACATATGCATATACAATTTATATACATATTGACACACAAATATGCATATTTATGCATACATATAGTATATATATACATATGTATGTATACATATATATATACACATATACAATTCCTGTGTCCTAGTACTAGGAATTAAATTCAGGGCCTAGTTTTTTTTGCTTTTCCTTTTTGCTCAAAGTTAGCATTCTTCCATTTGAGCCACAGCTCCACCTTGAGCTTTTTGGTTCTTAGTTGAAGATAGCAGTCTCATGATAGATTTTACCTTGTCTGTCTTGAAACAATGATCCTCAGCTTTCAGCTTTCTAAATATTTAGGTTTAAAGGCATGCAACACTAAAACTAGCCCTATTATATGCAAATTAATAATAAATTTAAAGAATTATAACTTGTAATATTTTCAAATAAATATCTTTAAGTTAAACTAAAACACACTGCTTAATTTTTTTTCTTATTCCAACTCACCTACCAAGAAAGGAAAGGAAAATGCAAAGCTGAAGAACCCTTGAATGTAACAGTTCTCAAGCCTGCTAGCCACAGTTTCTTTGCTGTGAAATAGAAGAGGAGGCTATCGACTACAGGCAAAATGGGAGAACATGCTCTTCACTGAAACTGCTGAAGGCTAATGACAATGAGAACAAGCAACTTTATCCAGGAAATGTCACAAACAGTATGCTGTGGTCAGCTGACTCTAGTCGATATGTGTAGCCAATCTTAGAGGATGTTCATAGATATGAGGAGAATAATCTAAGATGAATATGTCATTAGAGAGGTGTACTTTCTTGAAGATGAATGCCCTTGATTTTGCTAAGCGTGTTATCCATACTGAAGGTTCTTGTCTTTCTGCTGCCACTTTTCAACTGTTCATCCATTTGCTTCAACTGGACCTTCTTTTAACTTAACAGGATTATTACCTCCATATGGTCCTGGTAATTTATGAAAACAAGAAATTCCAGTATTTCTCCATCTCTCTTTTTTTACTTTTTATTTGTTCCACTATGAGAACTTGAACTCAAGGCCTGGGCACTGTCCTTTAGCTTTTCTGTTAAGACAAGTGCTCTATAACTTGAGTTAAAGCTACATTTACATGGTTTTTGAGGACTAAAGGGAGATTTTTGTCTGGATTGGATTTGAACTTCAACCATCAGTTCCCAGGCTTCTGAGTAGCTAAGATTACTGGATTGAGCAATTAGTGCCCAGCCTCCAAAACTATTTATTTCTTTAGCCACAAATATGGAGTGACTCTTAAAGAGTTTTGTAATTGAGAAATTCTCATCATACGTGATAGTTAATGAAATTTCAAAGGGAAAGGTTGGAAAGTCAAGAAAGGTTCAATAAACAAATTCAAAATATGGTTTGTTCTTACTTTATTGACGCAGCAGCCCCACTGACTTCTCTCATGGATATCTTCTATTCTAATTTACTTGGGAATTCACAAGTGGATATAATTCAGTTTCATTTAACTACATGAACACCTCTCTTGTTACAGATATTATGGAGCTACATTACATCTGAGGCCTAGTGACTACCTGAAATCATCAATTTCACCATAGATGACCTCTGTTCTTGTGTAATAACTAGACTGTTTCACTAGTCTGACACACCAAGATACTTCAGGACACACAGCCCCTCTTGCTGTAAGACCTGCCAATGTAAAGAAAGCAACTGTTTTCTTCAACCCTTATAGGAATCATGCCTGTACTATAAGATTCTCAGCAGTAAGAAGGGTGTTCAAACTACACCTGCCTGGACACTGCTGGCTCACTTTCTGAAACTTCTCAGGCCTTTCTTCAATGATGATGTCAGCTGTCTGTAGAACTGTTGTCCATCTACACCAGCCATCACCACAGCTCCTTATTCTCTTGATTGAATAAGATCCACGAAACGAGTCTGTCTACAATCATCCACCACTTTGCTGATAGTCACCTGCAGAGAAAAATGCATTTGGCTTTTGAAGATAGCAAACAAAATGGTGTCCTTCCCTCCTATTAATGGAGTGTGAATTTCATTCATTTTGGTCAGCATCTTTGAGGACTTACATCTGTGTTTCTTGCTTTTAGAAACCTAGGGTTCAGCATCCTCAGACATTATCATACCTTTGCTGAAGTAACAACTCTAGGTGACCAAGAGGACTGTTACCCATTGCAAATCATTTTTTACCTTATAAACAAGAAAGGCTGAATATATTTACCACCACCTAAATTCTTCTGCTTTATGTACTTTCAATATTTATTTTCCATTGATGATAAACTTATAATTTAATTCTGACAATATTTTTGTCTATTAAAATTAATAAAATTCTTCCATCATTAAGGCCAAATGTCCTGTTTGTTTCATTTAAAAACTAATTCACATCATGTTAAAACCAAACGTTTATAATACAACATATCAGAAAGATTAAAGGCATATATATGATGGAGGATTCATACATAGTAAAATAAAAGAAACCTTAAACCAAGGCCCATCACACATTTGATCCCACACTTCTAATAGAACAGGGTGATTTTGCCTATAAATCATGGAAATGTCACCTCAATCCATTCTACTCTTCACAGGCTAACTCTGAAAGACCCAATGCTTCATTGCTTACAAATAACTCCAACAAGTAGATTTACTAAGCATAGGAATATCCTCCCAACAATGATAAATGATTATGCTAATAAATTTCAAATTAAATAGTTCAAAGCAGCCTGGCTAGAGTACAGAAGGATTCTGAGGTCTTAAAAAACTTGAAATACTTCTAGTTAAAAAGGGGCCACACAAGGTCCTTTGCTAAAGTTTTCACATGCAGTTCATAAATAAGAAAGCAAATAGGATTTTCTTCTTACACAATACTTTCAGAGTGGAGCAAAATTACCAAATGTAGCACCATCTACCCAGCCAAATGTGTTGAAAAGGCTTGGAAGTCTATTGCTAGAAAGCCAAGTTTTGTTTCCATCTCTCTGACATGTATTGACTTCAGCTTATAAAACTATAGTCGTTCACAGCTCTGAATTCCTAATTAATCTCACAATGGCTCTATATTCTGCTCTACATTAACTTTTGGAGAAATTTCCTAGAACACCAAATACTTTCTTTTTGTATAAACTTTAAATAAAAAACTTAAATTGACATTTAAAATGAGACAAGCAAATACTTTGTTCAATTTTTTTGTGTGTGTGACGGTCGTGGGGCTTGAACTCAGAGCCTGGGTACTGTCCGTGAGAGTATTTTGCTCAAGGCCAGTAATCTACCACTTTGAGCCATATTGCCACTTTCCACTGGATTTTATGTTCTTAAAGATCTTTAAGATTACTAGAAGCCTTCAATTTGCTCTGATCTCATCACTTATACAAACTGTCCAATACATTACCCAGGACTCTAACCTGAGTAGCAGTGAACAGTTAAGTACCCGTACCCTCTTGAGTTCAATCAGTTAATCTGATAGCTTCTAAAAGTTTAAAAATCCCACCAGCTTCTAAAAGAAGCTGATTACATGTGTATGTAGGGGAGCCCAGTAAGACCCCTGCTGTTAGGCCCAAATGAGGTGTTGCTCAGGAAAGGCCAGAGGCCTCTCAACAGACAGGCAACACTTGTCACAATCTAATCAATATTAGCTTAGCCCCATTATCACCCCATCCCTCTCATTGTTCTCCTACCTGATGGAGATTATTTTCAAACTTTCCTTAAATGTGTACATACTTGCAGCATCCAGTGCTATGGAAAGAAGGGATTGTTTCTGTTAAGCATGCTGCTGCCTTCTAAAACTACAGAATCTAAAGGAACAGTGGAGGAGCAGGGATCCCACTGAAAAGGAATTCTAACAAAATTAAAGCCCCTTTCTAACATTTTGGGACATTGCAATTTCCTATGGGAAGATTGCTGACTTACACACAGGAGTAACAATGTGCAAGTTCTGCACAAAAGCTCTATCTATTCTTTGTCACCACCACATCCTCCTCCATACAGACCACACAGGTTGGTCTTCATATTTCGAATTACTTTCCAGGTCAGAGACCAGTCAGCCAGTGACTTCTCTTGTTCCTGCATTTAAACAAAAGAAAGAGACTTTAAAGAAAGCCTTCAACTCAAGCTGCTGCTGTTCCCATACCTATAAGCTAATCCTTTGATTAGAGTCAAGGGGAGGAGGACCAGTCAGGGAAATGGACCTTAAGAATGAGAAACAGCCCTGGCCTCTTGAAGACCTACCTTGGTAGCCAGTCTCAAACCAATTTGCTCCCCTTTTCATTGCCTCAGTTATTTCCCTAATGTTTATACAATTCACTCTGATATAAAATTTAGTTCAACACTTAAATTTAGAGGATAGTGAAGTTAATATTTAGCTGAAATTAATTTAATAATGTTATATATATATATATATATATATATGAAAGGTGATAAATAGGTGACACTTTTAAAAAGTAAAAAAAATGCATTGTTGCTGAAGTCGTAATCACATACAATTTCTCTTCAACTGGCATTAATTCTTGGCTAACTTTCTAAATGAAAGAGTGTAATAATTGTTTAAATATAATTAGTGCAGATTTATAAGCAGAAGTTTCATCTGGCTGTTGGTACATAATTTGTTGGAAAAATATGCAAACTGTCACTAGCCATACCTGGGATTATTTTGTGTTCTATTTATTTTAATTTTTTGTGCTGGTCCTGGGACTTGCACTCATTACCTGAGCACTGTCTCTGAGATTTTTCTGATCAAGGCTATGACTCTAAAATTTGGGCCACAGTTCTACATACAACCTTTTGGTTGTTAGTTGGAGATAAGACTCAAACATTCTGTAATTGGTCCCAACTTCAAACCGAGGATCTTATATCTCACCTTCCATAATATCAAGGATTATAAACATGAGACACTGTTAGCCATGTGTTTTTTAAAGCATCTGTCAATAATAATATTAGAAAACTATTACTATTACTAAAGGCTCATACCTGTAATCCCAGCTACTTCAGAGGCTAAGATCTATAGGATGATAGTTTAAAGCTAGACTGGTCAGACAATTCAGAGTTTGTTATTTTTTTAACCCGCTGGCCCCAGGGTTGAAATTCAGGCCTAGGCACTGCATATGAGTTGCTTTTCATTAAATCTAATGCTCTACCTCTTGAGCCACAATGACACTTGCAGCTTTTCCTGAGTAGTTTATTAGAGGGAAGAGGGAAGGAGACTGCACAGTCTGTCTCTGAACTCTCATCGCACAACTAATCCTTCAAAGTAGCCAATCAGTGATTCTTACCTTCAATTAAGCAGCAAAAAAATCCCTGAAGGTGTGGTTTAAGTGCTGTAGTGCCAACCTTGCTTGGAAAAATTTAAGGAAATTCAAGCCTCAGTATTGGCACATATGTACACAGAAGCATGCACATACATACATATAAATTATCCTCTACTCAATTCCATGTGATGAAAAAAGATATAAAAATATTAAATTAAATTAGGACAAAAAATAAATAATTTGAATTATTAAAAAAAAACTACCATATCTGGGTGTCAGTGGCTCACACATGCAATCTTAGCTACTCAGAAGCTGAGATCTGAGGACTGTGGTTCAACTCCAGCCTGGGAAGGAAAAGCCCATGAGACTCTTATCTCCAAATAACCACACAGAAAACTGGAAGTGGCACTGTAGCTAAATTGGCAGGGGTCTAACCTTGAGATGAAGAGCTGAGGAATAGCACCCAGGCCCAGAGTTCAAGCCCCATGACCAAGAAAAACAAAAAAACAACAAACAACAAACTTCCATAGCTGATTGTGACTTAGGTGGTAGAGTGCTTTCTTCCCATAAACGAGGTATGAGTTCAATCCCCAGTGTTGTTCATACCAAAACAACCCAATAAAAGCACACAAAGAACTATCTAACAAAACACATCATACGTTGTAAAGAAAATTAAAACTTGCAAAAATAATTGAAATAGAGCTAAAAGGAGAACCATGGCTCAATTGTGAACAGTAATACACAGCATCAAGTAGGTATTAATTTCCATCAAAACCATCTATACATTCAATGCAATACTATGATAAGTCTTCACAGCAATTTGTATAGATTGGAGGCATCATCAGTTAGGAAAAATAAGCCTTGAGGAATGGTAGACAGGAACTCAAAAAGAAACAAGACATTTAGAAACATGCAAGCACATCTTCTTTGCTTCTAAATACAGCCTGAGAATCAAGAGGATGCATTCCTCATCTTAAGGACAAATATCTGTTGTATGGCAAAATGTCTTTTTTTCCTAGAAGAAATATACTAAAGAGTGAGTCACCAAATAAATAATCAAGAACTCAAAAGGTGTAACACCAGGAATGACAAAAAGCAAAGATAAACAAGCATCTGCATGACTTTATGACAGACCTTGCTTTTTCAGAAAAACTCCCCTGATGTCAAACAGCTCTATGCTTCTCTCTGTGACAGCACCCACATACTGAGTGTGCCTCTGTCTGTCCGCTGCTGATTGTTTGCTTGCTTACTCAATAAAACTATGCCAACTTTTCTTGCCATGGTGATTTCTCTGGAAATTCTTATTCTGTGACCAAAGTCAGGGATCGTAAGTAAAGAGACCCTAATTCTAGAGGGAAACTTAAAAAATCCCCACATGGACCCAGTGACTGCTGTTTCAAATAATTAAGAGCTGGGTGGGCATGTAGCTCACTTGTAGAGAACTTGGCATCCATGCAGAAGACCTGGGTTTGGTCTCCAACACTAGAGGAGGGGAGGGATTGTGAAAGATCAAAGAGGCAAAGAATGAGGAAGAACAAGTGGGGACACATCCCACCTGAAATGAAGATTTGTCACACTGAAGCATAGTAATCAAGATAGTCTGATATTAAAGCTGAGGAAAAGCAATAAGAAAATAGTAGAGAAATAAGGACCAAACCTAAGTGGGAACTTGATATCAGACACTAGATTATGCAATAAACAGCCACTAGGATAGCTAGCTAGCTATATGAATAAATACCAAGTATACCACGACTTAAAGCCTTTGCAAACAATTCCTAAAAACAAATAAGGACACAAAGGTAGAAAGCATCCCATGGACGTTTAAGGAATACTAAGTGAGTGTTTTAAGAATGAAAATTTATTTCACAAAGGAAATATATATATATACATATATATATATATATATAGGAAAATATCAACAAATTTGTGTATATTACAACATAAAATCTTTTGTTCAGTAAGTGACAGCAAGAGAAAGAAAACGATGTTCTCTTAACGCCAAAGACACACCCCACAATCCCTGTGCTAAAGTTGTGTTCCTACATTTGAGGAAGGAAGAGGAACCACTTACCTTGAAAAAAAAAAACAAAGACAGATGATATATGCACCTGGGCCAACTAGGACGAGGAATCAGTGAGTTCCCAAGGTGAAGAAAGATTAGTACAACACCCTACATCTTATATATACATTTTTTTTTTTAATTTGGGAAGGGGAAGAAAAGTACCAAAATATTGAAATAAGGTTACAAGTTTAACCATTATACCAATGAGATGTACAAGAAAATGAACTTTATATCTTTGAGTGTGGGGGAAGGGAGGAGTTGGTGAGGTAAGGGGGAAAGGGATAATAGGGTAAAAACAAAGGAGGGGGTAACAATCTTCGATAGGGTATGTACTCATTACCTCACTCATGTAATTGTAACCCCTCTGTAGAGTACCTTTATAATAAAAAAAAGCCATTATGACCCTCATCCTAAAACCAGGCAGGGACTCATCAAAGAAAGAGAACTATAGACCTACTATTTGATGAACATCGATGCAAAACTACTCAACATAATCTTGGCCAATCAACTTCAAAAATTCATCAAAAATATCATACACAACGATCAAACAGGATTATTCATTTCAAGGATGTAAAGGTGGTTCAACATACACAAATCAATAAATGTAATTCATCACATCAATAAGGGCAAGGATAAGAATCACATGGTTATCTCAATAGATGCAGAAAAAGCATTTGACAAGATTCAACACCTCTTTATGATGAAGGCTTTGGAAAAATTAGGAATCCATGGAACATTCCTCAATACAATAAAGGCTGTATATGACAAACTGAGAGAAAGCATTATACATAATGGTGAAAAACTAAAGCTATTTCCTCTTAACTCAGGAACAAGACAAGGATGTCCACTCTCCACTTCTCTTCAATTCATTATTAGAATGCCTAGCTACAGCAATAAGACAAGAAGCAAACATAAAAGGTATCCAAATAGTGAAAGACAAAGTAAAACTCTCTCTCTTTGCAGATGATATAATCTTGTATTTAAATAATCCCATGGACTCTACTCCCAAATTACTCGAGCTGCTTCGAAAATTTGGCAAAAAAGCAGGATATAAAATTAACCCTCAAAAATCAATGGTTTTTCTGTATGCCAACAATGAGTAGAGCACAGCAGAAATTAAGAAAGCAACTCCTTTGTAATAAGCCCACAAAAAATAAAATACCTAGGAGTTAACTTAAAAAGTGAAGGACCACTAAGATGAAAATTATATAAACCTGAAAAAGGAAATCAAAACAGAACTTAGAAAGCGGCAATCCTCCCTTGCTCCTGGATCAGAAGGATTAATATCGTGAAAATAGCCATACTTCCCAAGGGTATCTACAAATTCAATGTGATACCTGTCAATATTCCAACCTTATTCTTCAAGGGAATAGAAAAGGTAATCCAAAAATTCATATGGAACAATAAAATACTGTGCATAGGAAAAACAATCCTTAACAGAATAAAACAGTGCTGGAAGAATATCAATAGCAAATTACCAATTCTACTACAAAGCCATAGTAATCATAACAGTGTGGTAGTGGCACAAGAAGAGACCTCAGGAACAATGGAATAGAATTGAAAATTCAGAAATGAATACACAGAATTTTAGCCACCTAATCTTCGATGAGAGAGCTAAAAAATAGAATGCAAGAAAGACAGCATCCTAACTAAATGGCAAAATTGGTTAATCACCTGTACAAAACTAAAGTTATATCTGAATATATCACTCTGCAAGCGAATCACCTCCAAATGTATCAAAGACCTAGGAGTCAGAGCAGACAAACTAAAAAAATTAAAATACAGAATAGGAGAAACCCTAGGTCTTCTTGGCATAGGTCAAATTTTTCTTAATAGAGATCCTGAAACACAACAAATCAAAGAAAGGTTGCACAAATGGGAATGCATGAAGCTGTACAGATTCTAAATGGCAGAGCAAATAGCTAACAAGATCAATAGGAAGCCCATGTACTGGGAGAAGATCTTAACTATCCACACAACTGATAAGGATCTCATATCTAAAATGTACTTGGCGCTCAAATAATTAAATCGCCCAACAACAAATACTAAAAGAAACAATTGCCCGATAAATAAGTGGCCTAAAGACTTAAAGAGAAGCTTCTCTAAAGAGGAAATAACAATGCCCAATTGACACAGGAAGAAATACTCAACCTCTCTAGACATAAAAGAAATGCAAATGAGAACAACATTGAGATTCCACCTCACCCCAGTTAGAATTGCTATAATGAAGATCTCTGATGGAGGCATAGAATTCCATTCACATTTTCTTGATCCATTCATCTACTGAGGGGCATCTTGGCTGGTTCCATATCTTAGCTATGGTAAATAATGTTTCAATAAACATACTTGGTCTGGTAGCTTTAGTATGGTCTTGTTTGTGATCATTCAGGTAAATGCCCAATGTGGGATTGCTGGGTCATAGGGAAGCTCTATGTGGAGTCTTCTGAGGAACCTCAATACTAGTTTCCAAACTGGTTGAACAAGTTTACACTCCCTCCAACAATTGCCTCATTTTTTAGGAAATTGAAAGACTTGGAAAAAATTATATTAAGTGAAGGAAGCCAGGTCCAAAGAAACATAGGTCTCATGATTTCCCTTATTTGCAACAAGTAATATATGTCTGAGACAAGCAGAAGCCGTCTGACAAGTTGACGTTAGGCTAAATGAACCCCAAGATAAGGACTCAAATGGTTTTTCTTGCTATTGTTTCTAACATATTCATAAGATCATTTCTTTTTTTTTTTGTATTTCCCTCCCCTATGGTATAAACCCTGTTTTCCCTGTAGTTGATGTTGGTAAAATTTGTGAATGGGAAGGTTAAAAAAACTGTTTAAATAGGGATATAGGTGGATCAATTCCTACAATGTGGTGTACAAGATGGTATCTCTAAAAACGAAGTTTACAACTTTGGAGGACCCGGAGGAGAGATGGTAGGAAAGGAATGGTAAGGGGAAACAAAGGAGGAGACAACAATGCTTGATAAGAAATGTACTCATTACCTTGCTCATGTCATTGTTACCCCTCTGTACTGTATTTTCACAATCTAAGAAACTTATTAATATAAAAAAGAACACTAATAACAGATTCTGGAGTGGATGTTCCCAGGTGGGAACCCTACTGCATTGTTGGTGGGATTGTAAACTTGTTCAACCACTTTAGAAAGTAACACGGAGGCTCCTTAAAAGAATCCACATAGTGCTCCCCTAAGACCCAGCAATCCCACTTTTGGGCATTTACCCAAATGATCACATATAAGGCCATACTAAGGTTAGCAGCACAACGATATTTATCAGAACATTTTTTGGGGGATTGCCAGTCGTGGGGCCTGAACTCTGGGCCTGAGCACTGCCCCTCGGCTATTCAACTCAAGGCTAGCACTCTACCACTTGAGCCACAGCGCCACTTCCGGCTTTTTTCTTTTTGCTTATGTGGTACTGAGGAATCAAACCCAGGGCCTCATGCATGTAAGGCAAGTGCTCTACCACAGAGCCCCTTCCCAGCCCTATCACAGCGTTTTTTACCATAGGTAAGATATGGAAGCAGCCCAGGTGCCCTTCAGTAGAAGAATGGATCAAGAAAATGAGGTATATGTATACAATGGAATCCTATGCCTCCATCAGGAAGAATGACATAGCCCAAATTGTTTGTTGTTGTTGTTGTTGTTGTTGTTGCTTTTGTTTTTGTTTTTGGGTCCAGTCATGGGCCTGAACTCTGGGCCTGGGGGCTGTACCTCAGCTTTTTAGCTCAAGGCTAGCGCTCTACCACTTGAGCCATAATGCCACTTCCTGCTTTTTTTCTGCTTATGTGTTGCTGAGGAATCGAACCCAGGGCCTCATAAATGCAAGGCAAGCACTCTACCACTGAGCCACCTTCCCAGCCCCTCATACCCCAATTTGTTAGGAAAGGGAATCATTTGGGAAAAAAATTATATTAAGTGAAATAAGCCAGGCCCAAAGAAACATAGCTCCCATGGTTTCCCTTATTTACAATAACTAGTATATGTGTAGGACAAGTAGAAAACACCAAAAGCTATGTTCATATGACCTGATAAGAAGTTAAGTGAAATGAACCCCAAGATAGGGAGACAAGTTGTTTTTCTTCTCTTAATGCTATTGTTTCTAATGTATCTGTAAGGTACCATGTGATTTTTTGGTTGCTTTGTATGTCCCTCCTCCATGGTATATCCCCTTTCACTCTATTTGATGTGGGTATAATTTGGAGAGGGGAAGGGTAAAAACACAATGTTTAAATAGGGATACAGGTTGACCCATTGTAACAATGAGTTGTACAAAACACTATGTTGAAAAATAATCTTTACAATTTAGGCAGGGGCTGGGGATTTGTAGTTGTGGAAATGAGAGGAAAGGGATGGTAGGGGGAAAAAAGGAGGGGGCAACAATGCTTTTTAAGAAATGTATTCATTACCTTTCTCATGTAATTGTAACCCCTCTATACAGTATTTAAAAAAGTAAGGAAAAGCTGTTCATCATGCTCTGTAGCAGGTTAAGCACTGGTTTGGAAGGACAGAATCATTGCAGGCTTTAAGCACATAACCCAGGGCAATGAAGTCTATAGCCTGGAAGGGACTCCTGAAATACTCTGTGTATGGTCTTCCTTCCCTTGGAACCACAATTTAACAGGAAGAGGCAAATGTGTGTACCTCAAACTTGGGAATGCACAGTTACAATCACATACCCACAAAACCTCACCCGGGAATTGTTTCTCAGAAATGAGGAAGAAGGCGCACTTGCTGCAAAATTGGGGTAATTGGGATAACAGTACATGGGACTACTGGGAGGAACCAACAAGATGGCAGTCCAGAAAGTGGAGAACAGGTAACTTGGCTCCACCTTGGGACAGTCTGCAAGACCTGGCCTTCCTTCTCCTGGGTCCAATGTAGCACCTGTCTGGCCACTCTGGCACAACCTGCATGCATTCCAGTAAACATATGTATACATGCCCTCAATCCCTCACCAGCAATTTGTTCCCTCAATGGTAGAGTGGAAGGGCACCCACTTATGTCATACAGCTGCAATGCCTCTGGAAGTTGCTTCATAACAACCGGTGACTACTGAAGGCATGACCAAGAGGGGATGGGGGTGAACTCTAAGCCCCTATCTTCCTTCTATAGAGGAAGTTCTTCCCCTCACCAATGAATCTTCCTACACTGAGAGAGGAGGGGCCGAGTTGAGAGTTAGGTTCAGACCATCAGGGGTGGAGAGGAGGATATTGGGGTGAGTGGGGCCCCGTATCCTTGAAACTGGGTCTTCTAGGATTGTCTTTGGCAGCTGAGTCCCAACATCCCTAACCCAACAAAGGTTTGTGGGGCACTGGAGGATCAGGGAACAGGACAGGGTTGGCCCATGTGTTGAGGGGCAGGGGGTGGGGGAGCCAGGTGGTGGTGGAAGGAGGAGCCTGGGAAGGGATTTTGGGCCCCAGGAAGAGGGGATGGCACATTTCAGTTGAAACCGCGCTGAGATGGGAGGCTCCCATAGGAGAACAGAGAAGAAAATGGAAAATAGAGGGGTTTAGGGAGGGGGCCTCTTAAAATCGGTTTCATCATGGTATAGTGCTGGCAGCTGGGCCCACACTGCATGGAAAGTTGGAGGTCCACACAGTGAAGCCAATGATCCCTCAGGAAGGCACAGCACTGGTTGAGGAGATGGAGGCGAGGACTGCATCTCCAGCCCCACAACCACCAGTGAACTCAGGGAAACCAGAGAGCCCTGTGGCTGAGCAGGCTTAGCCACGCAGGGAGGAGAGGAAGACTCTGACCTGAGCTTTCATTCTCTGCAGCAGCCATAGCTCATGTTTGGAACATTCTGGCACTAGGCATTATGTAGTAAGTGCTGGGCATATGCACATTCCCCTTCCCACTCCTGTGTTCCCACCGGAAGTTTGGGCAGGCAGTACCAGGACAGCACTGGGGCCATAAGGGTTAGGGCTAGAAGGGGTGGGGCCGTAAAGGTGGGGGTGGAGCTAAACGTTGTGGCTGTGAGAGGGGAGGGTCAGGAGAATGAGTAGGTTCTTGAGGGGTGTCTGACCTCAAGAAGGGGACTGATTCAGAACGGGGTAGTAAGGCACATAGCTTATAGTAGGCACAGCTTACCACGGTGGTAGGCTGGGGAAACACGGGGTGGCGATGGGCCAGTTGATGGGGGCAGTGGTGGTATGATGGGAAAGTGAGGTAATGGACAAGGAACCTAGCAGAGTGGAGGAGTGGATAGGGGAGCAAGAAGAGGGGTTGGGTCCACTTAACTGGAAACAGTGCTCTCCAGTATGGCTCTCTCCATGTGCTGTGTGCTATGCTCATCTGTGCTCTGTCGGGGGTAAGCCCAGCTTGTTAGAGTCCCCATGCCCCACAATCTAGACTAAAGGAAAGAAACTCCATCTAACTATTCGCCTGGCAGGGGCAAAACTCTCTGGTGCCCTGGGAAGAGGTTTATAGCGAAGACCAATTGATAGAATGGGACACATCTGGGGTAACAGATTCATATCACCCATACCCATGAGGCATAGTTATAGTTAATGTATAAAATGCACTCAAGCAATAGGTCCTTCTTTTTCCTTTTCCTTTCTGTTTTATTCCTTTCTTTTCTTTAACTATTTTTTGTTCCAAAACTGGGACTTGAACACAGCTTCTAGGGCCTACAAAAATTCCCTGCCCAAGGGCCTATTATTCTTCACCTCCTAGTTCTCCATTTTCCTGGTCCCTGTCAGTCCAGGTGCAGGTACCATGGCCAGATGCCACCTTGCAAGGTAAATAGATCCCCACCAGCCTTCTCCCTGTAGGAAACAAAAGGAGGATTAAGGTTATTTTGTATGTGCATTCACATTAATATTTCCTTCCATCTTTGGACAATTCTAAGTACTTAATGTTTTACTTAACTTCAGTTATAAATCATTTGAAAATGGAGGCATGGAGCAGGAAGGGTGAACAAAAACTCAAACAACAAAACAAAAGACAAATCAAACAACCATTGGATATATATAAAGATGACTGAATGAAGGCAACTAAGACTCAACCTAACAATGTATTACCAAATATCTTATGCTTGAATGGTGAGAGCTACATGGAGGAAGATGTCAGTCAAAGCAGCCAGGCTTTATGTTTAAGGATGCTATCATTAATATTTAATCATTTGATCATTCATCCAGGAAGGGGAGATCAATTATGGCAAGCTGCCATAATAAAAAATAAGGCTCCTCTGCCAAGCAGTAGTTATCTTTAGTTAACTTCCAAGCCATATACATCATAACCATATCCAAAGAATGCAAGGAAGGGAGGTAAAGAATCCACGTTCTGACGTATTAGCTGGGACCAACACACTGTTCAGTTTGAACTGTTTATCCTCTGTGGTATTACTTTCTTCCTATTTTTGGATGTGCTCTGTGTGCACATATGGACTATGTGCATATATCTGTATACACATTCTGACTGAATATATATGTCCATAAACTGAGGTATTAGCTTGCAAAGGTTCATTTTAACTTGTAGTGCAGTAGGGTGTCAATGTAATTTCTCCTGTGTCCCATGTGCATCTCTCCAAGTTCTACTCAAGATAATGTCATTCACTGTTTTACTTATATGGCTGCTGCCATTACCAGGGTTCCTTCTCCCCATTTTCCCTCCCTCATCCTTCAATACCCTGCAGTAAACCATAGTCTTTATGGTTTTGTTTCTTCAGTTTTGATTACCTGAGATTTGATGGGTCCAGGTATAACACACTTGGTAGCTATGGCAGGTGCCAGGGGTGGCTTTTCTTCTTCTTCTTTTCTTAACACATACCAGGAGAGTTGGTCCGTGTTTCAGGAGTTTTACTTCAGTTACTTTCCACTTTCTGGACTTTAAGCTGATTTTGTATCTCCTTTTGTATTAATGAGTATTCAACCCAGGATGTTTCATTAGCTAGTCAAAAACTCTCAATGAACTATAAACCAGCCCCTGAACATCTTTTTAAATTCTCCCTACATCTGAGTGTAGGATAGAAAAAATGGTTTATTCCAGTGTATTGGACTGTTTCAAATTTTTAGGTTTTGAGGAATCTAGTTAGATACAGTCATAGTCTAGAAACAGATATGTTGGTAGAAACTGATAAGACAGGCTTTCCCTCACTATATAGTTGTTGAGGGGAAGGGCTTGCCCTACAGTATAACCTTGGAAACTTAGTGGTGATGCCTTCAACATCAACTCATTGGGGAAATAAGTTCAACCCAAGTGAGTTGCTGTGGTCTGAAGCTACCCCCAGTTTTCTCCTTTTCCACCTTGCATACTACATTACATACTAGCATTATCTACCATGCTCAGTCTGACTGCTTAGATTTGTTGAAAGGTTGTGAGTGAATGTATGTATCATCCTAGACAACTTAACATTGAATGATGTGAAGAACTTCACCACAAAAGAGATCAATTCAGTTGTATTGATGATTTAAGATAAATTTTCATATGTTGACCACAAAGCCTCCTCTTTTATGCCAAACACTAGAACTTGAGCTAAAGTGATGCTATGGCAATAATCATCTTATAATAAATCCAATGACAAAGTTCTTTTGCTTAAGGCAGAATGAAGTATGCCAACCAATATATTCCCAGAATTTTTACCTGTGTTTTGACCATATAAAAAAAAATTGAATTTTGGTCATGAGGATTGAACTCTGGGCCTAGGCGCTGTCTTTCAGTGATTCAGCCCAAGGCTGGTGCTCTACCGCTTGAGCCAGAGCTCCACTTCCAACTTTCAGGTGATAAGAGTCTCAAGGACTTTTCAGCATGGGCTGTATTTGCACCACAATTTCATATCTCAGCCTCATGAGTAGCTAGGATTACAGGTGTGAGCCACCGAAACTTGGCAACCATGTAAAATTTTAACCATAATTGAAAATGCTAATGTATATCTTTTTTAAAAATGTATTTCTTAAAAATGGAAATATTTTTAAATTCTCATGCACACTTCCCATTAGGCAGTTCAGATGATGTTAATTTGAATTGTTGTCAGAGTTATGTGTGTACATGTGTGACGGTCTTTGAGGTTGAAGTGTGGCCCTAGGTGCTCTCCTCTCTCCCCACCCCCTTTTGTTTTTGCTTGCTCAAGGTTAGCACCTTCCCACTTGAGCCACATCTTTCAGCTTTTTGTTTTTCAGTTGGAGACAAGAGTCTCTCTTTTTCCTGTCTGAGCTGGTTTTCAACCATGTTCCTCAGATCTCAGCCTCCAGAGTTTCCTTGTCCTCTTTTGTCAAAATACACCCCCCCAGCCTCAAAGATAAAAGAACAAGTTAAAAGTTATGATACTCCCAACACAAAGAAGATACTTGATATACTTAATTTCAGTACTAAGATACAAAATTTGGAGTTTTGTAAGACTGAATGTCTTTAGTCTCATTTTGGGAAAAGTGAATCAAACATTCAGACCATTCCTAGATAAAGAGAATAAAGTAGACCTGTTTTATGAAGAGCATTAATGAGAAGAACAATGTTTTTGTGTCATTAACTTAGCCTAATTGAAACTTTTTCAAAGCACAGATTCTCAGGTATATTTTCTGTGTAGTAATCACTGAATTCTAAAATTCTTTGTTTTCCTCAGCATTCTCAGTTTGTTTTCATCAGCTATCTAATTTGAAACACACACCTTGGTACCAGGGGTCTTCTGTACTTATTTTACATTTTAAGAAAGTAATTTTAAGTTTTTAAAAATCAGAAAAGCTAATAATGATAATCATTTTCTGATGTCCTTCACATTTCTCCACCTTTCATTATATTGGTTTAATATATTATTAGTATATTTATTGGCTATCAAGTTTGATTGTGGTTTTGGATTTTGTGCTGGTGTTGGAGCTTGAAATCAGTGTGTTGGTCTGTCACTAATGCCAGCATTGAAGGATCATTCCTGTAATTTTGGCTATTCAGGAGGTTGAGATCTGTGGATCAAGGTTCAAAGCAACGAAAGATCATGATGCTCTTGTGTTCAATTCATGATTAAAAAGCCCAAAGTGGAGTGAGGTTCAAGTGGTAGAGCACCAGGCATGAGCAAAGAAGCTAAAGTCCAGTTATGTGTAGTTCCTGCCAAGGGTTTTTCTCTCTTATTATGATGAGTTCCTTTTCTTTCCAGGTAAACCTGAACATTGCATGTCTTTCTGTGTACCCACATGTAAATAAGGTTTTTGTAAAATGTCAGCCATTGCACACCTTCTTTTTCTCTTCTCACCATTAGTGAGTTTGTTGGCAGCCAGCATTTTTCTAAGAAAAATGGAATTTTCTAGAAATTATTATGGGATGTTTATATATGTAGGTTAGAATTTATAGTTCTTTTGCTCTAGTGAATTGAGCAACATCTATGTGAGTTATAGATAACCTTTTGTGAACTTTTTTCTATGGTATAGATGAATTTTGGATATAATATCTCTATGGAAGTCCAAAGATATCTTTAAGTAATTTGTCCAAATGAAACAGGAATAAAAAACACTTTAATTTTTTGAGTTTTAATCAGAGTCTTGTATTGATTTGGGATATAAGAATTTTAAGTGATGCAATCTATTAATTTCATTTGTAGGAAACGTGACATATACGAATGTACCTGAAGATACAGCATAACTTTTCCCTTTTGATGAGTTAAAAGGCTTAAGTTTAATTTCAACTAAGATACAAATCCAGTTTCTGCAATTAAGTAGATTAAATTAGTAGAAAAGGTACTTTGTTTGCAGTAACAATTACAATATGATATATAGAAAAATGTGTGGCCAACACATTTGTGTAGTTGTATAGTTAGATATCTTGATGTTGGAGTTATAAAATATAATAAATTACTTCACACAAGGAAAAAAATTGAGAGATGTTAGAGTTTTACACAGAGCGCAGAAAATACCAGGTGGTCTTCAACAAATGTTTTCATTTTTCTATTCTTTTTTGTGTTTTTTTTTTTTGTGTGTGTATGTGTAAGTGCTTGTATTGGAGTTTCTATTTAGGGTCTTGTGCTTTACTTATCTTTTCCCTTAAGGCTGTTTCCCTACTTCTTAAGCCATACCACCATTTCCAGGTTTTTGTTATTTATTGGCAATATGAATGTCACAGATATTGCTGCTTGAGATCCCTTTGAATCTGGATCCTCAGTTCTCAGTCTCCTATGTAGCTGGGGTTACAGGTATGAGGCTCCAGCACTCTGAGAGATGCATTTATTTTGTCATGTTCTGTGGCAAATTACCACATATTTATTTGTGCGTCCATCAAATACCAACTGTTTTAGGTTAGCAGTTTGGGCTGGTAGTATGGGTGTGGTTTGTCTATAGCAGCTTCTCAGTTTCTAGCAGGGGGCCAAAAAGCTATAGTCTATCATGGAATGTGGGGATCTCTTCAAGATTAAAGGATGCCTGGTTGGGTTTAGGTCCTGTGGTTGTGAGACTGTGGTTTCTGCTTTCTGGTCACCTATCATACAAACACTGTTGTCAGCTCCTAGGCACCCCTATACTTTCTTGACAAACATATTCTCCTTACTGCTTGATTCATTCTGTTGACATCTCTGACCTCTAGAAAACCCTTAATTTGCACTCACACCTTGGAAATAACTCATATCCAACTCTTGTGGGAACTAATTACATTTGTAGAATCTCTTTAATTTTGTTATCTACCAGAGTATATTGTAGGTTTAGATCCTGCCCAGACTGGAAGATAAAAGACTTCCCAAGGGTCTGAGTTGTTGTGTATCACCTGATACACATGAAAAGCTATTTATTAGATGGGAACTGGTGGCTCATTCCTGTAATCCTAGCTACTCAGTAGGATGAGATCTAAGGCTGTCAGTTCAAAGCCAACCCTGCAGGAAAGGCTGAGAGACTATTATCCCCAATAAACTTAGAAAACTGGAAGTGGCACTGTGGCTCAAGTGTTAGAGGACTCGCCTTGAGCTGAAGAGCTGTAGGACAGTGCACAAGGTCCAAAATTCAAGCGTATAACTGAAAAAAAATTGAAAAAAATTGTTTATTATTCTAAGTGTCTTCAATTTCAGACACTGATAATGTTGAGTTATTGATTTTAGCCAATGAGGTCTGAAATTTAAGAAAATGAAAGCTAATTCTGTGGGTTGAGTGGAAAATAATTCGGCAGTTATAGGATATGAAAAGTAGGAGTAAAACTGAGGATATATTCAAGAGCAGTGGCAGTGGCTTCAGAGATGGGACAGAGGTGAAAACATGTTAGAAACAATGAGGGGGCAACAGTGCTTGATGAGAAATGTACTCGTTACCTTGTCCATTTAATTGTAACTCCTCTGTACGGTATTCTCAAAATAAAAAATAAATACACAAATAAAAAGACATATTTTAGAAAGAGAACATGTGGCTGGGAATGTGGCTCAGTGGTACAGTGCTTGCCCAGCATGCATGAAGCCATGGGTTCAATTACTCAGTACCACATAAACAGAAAGAGCCAGAAGTGACGCTGTGCATAGGGTGCTAGTCTTGTGCAAAGAAGGAGCTCAGTGACAGTGGCCAGGACCTGAGTTCATTCACCAAGACTGCCAAAAAATAAAAAAAGCGATCATGTTAACAATTGATAAGGGAGGGATACAGAGACCATATTCTTCACTGAATTTTTCCTCTATTTCAAAATCAAGACATCATTCCAGAGAGAAAAATGGGGCATAAACCTGGTCCAGAATGAACATAT
Organism: Dipodomys spectabilis; assembly: GCF_019054845.1. Taxonomy (NCBI): domain Eukaryota; kingdom Metazoa; phylum Chordata; class Mammalia; order Rodentia; family Heteromyidae; genus Dipodomys; species Dipodomys spectabilis. The sequence goes on along the minus strand of NW_024870854.1, from coordinate 1,513,846 downwards.
CTTATGAAGAAATACAAGATTTTTTTTACTGCAACTGTCCTGTAGAGATAATCCATTAGACATAATGGTGACTTGTAATATCACAAGTGCTATCTGGAGATTTTGTACGAGTGCTGGTCCTGAGCCTTAAAAAGAGTCTAGGTGCTATTTCTATATTTTTCACCAATAATATTACTCTATTACTTAAGCCACAGCTAGACTTTTGACTTTTTTGGTAATTAAATGGAGATCAGAGTGTCATGGACTTTTCCTGGCTCATGTGGATTAACAATGTTACCCGAGGAGTTCCGGGAAGATGGCGGAGGAGAAGCTGGAATCTGAACAAGCTCTCGCATAGAAAGCAGTTTTAGAGTTCCAGTGAACAGTCCTAAGCCAGAGAATCACACCAAGTGTGCCATCACAGGACAGAGAGTTAGTCAAGAGAGGTGAAGCCAAGGAGACACATCTGAGCGCTTGCCAGCAGCTGCCGCTGCGGCGGCAGGGTCGCGGCAGCGACCACCGCTGCGGGGTCATCCGGGACGAAGGAGCCAGATGCAGCGGAGGAGCGGATTCTACTCAACACCAGCAAGAACAGACAAGGAGCGGACATCTTCATCCTGCAGTTTGCAGACCAGAGACGACCCAGGATCCAAGACTCGGCGTGAGTAGGAGCCCGATGTCCTCACTCCTTCTCAGGGAGCAGAGGAGGGAAGGCCACTCCTCCCCCCCCCAGCACCAGTGATCTCCATCTTGGACACCAACAAAGCTCGGAGGAGCTGCTAGCTCCAGCTCAGGCCTTGGAATAAAACGAGTCATTTATCAGGTCACAAGAACTTAACAGCGAAGTGACCTGCCAAACTCAGCTCCATCCAGGGAAAAGTCACCCAGCTCAGGCGCCAGCCATTGGAGTGGCTCTCCTCACTGGGTAACTAGAGCCAGAGGCTGCCCATCCCTCTAGCAGCCTCCACAATCAATTGAAAAACAGAAACCCTGAGAATGACTCCAGGCTGGGCGCTGTGAGTTTTTTCACAAAATAGCCCCAGGGAAAAGCTACTGTTTGTTGAAAGGCCTCAACTCTACCCAGAACCTAGCCTCATCACTGCATCCCCCTCTTTTGTGATTCTCAAAGCAGATCATCCTCCCAGTAAACTAACCTGGGAGGGGGATCTCAAAATCTTGGGTAAAGCAGAGCATTTTTCTGCCTGTTCCAACAAACTGACTTAAGAAACCAATCAAGCTACAGGACCTCAAGCTGACCAGAGACTCCAACAAGAGGCTGGTTACAGACAAAAGGGAGATACAGGATTCTTCCCACCTCTCCCCCCCAAAAAAAATCAAAGAATTTTTTTTTCTTCTTCTTCTTATCTTTTTTTTTGTTTTTTGTTACCTTATATATATAAAATAAAATTTAATTACTCTTCTAAAACTTTATTAAACTTTAATTTTTGCCTCTTCTGAAAAAATAATTGTTTTCCAGTAACTTTTTTTTTCTCCTCTTATAATTTATATTTTAGGAATACGTGAATGTGCGTTTTCCTTTCTTTTCTTGTCTTCTTTCTCTTTTTCTTTCTTTCTTAATTATCATTTTGTTTTTTGTCTAGCTCTACTGAACTTCTGATTTTTTCTTCTCCCTTTCCTATCCTTTCCACCTTTTCCTCTCTTTTGTTCTTCTTTATGTGACTTAACTCTTGTCCTGCACATCCTCAGATAAACCCGTAGTTAACTAGTAGACCCTATCCCTCATTGTGTACACACTTAATCCACAAACTTACTACTCAATTCAAAACCTCTGAGACTTAAATTCATTAATAGCAGTACTACCTCTTTATACCTATATAATATTTTAAGCATTTTTTTAAAAGTTTTTCACATCTTCTCTATGTCCCTCCCTTTCCCTCTATATATTCACATTCCTCTCTAAATAGATGGTCTTTTAATCTCTTAATAACATTAATTTTTCCGTTTCTATTTTTTTCTGGTCTCTTTTCATTCCCCTTTCCCTTGCTTCTTTTTCTCTCTCTCTCTACTTGCATCCTACTCAACCTATTTCCTGCACTGTGATTAGGACATAGTTAACTCTCCCTGTGCCTCCCCACAACAATCTATTCCTATTTTTTACCCACATCTCTTCCTAACCCTAATAATTTCTGGTTTTCCAAATTCTTCTCTGCGGTTCGAAGTCCTTTAACATATAGTTGTTTGATGTTGAATAGATGGTTGCCTTAAGATAGTGTTCTAGCACAAAACTGGTGCTATCTTCATCTCAAATGGGCAGAGTAAGCCGGAAAACACAAGAAAAATGGCAAATTCGGGTATCTCAATTCCCAATCTTGATAATCAGTGGTTAGAATAGATAAAGAATAATCCAGAGAAGAGTTCCCAAATAGCTCTACAAACACTGCTGGCAAACATGATAAATGAGAAGTTTGACAACGTACAAAGGATTCTGTATGAGCGTGATAGGGAGAGAGAGGAGGCATCCCAGAAGTTTATACAGGAATATCATAAGCGTGAGGAAGCTACTCAAAAACTGATACAGGATTTGCGTGAACAACTTGAGAATACTCAAAGAGAAAGGGAGGAATGGCGTGAGCAGGCTGAGAACACTCAAAGAGATCTGCAGGAATCCCATGAACGGGAGGAAGCTAATCCAAGAGTAATACAGGAATTGAGAGACCAGGTAGAGAACACACAAAGATCACTAAAGGCATTCATGGAATCCATTAACAAAGATCTGAAGGAAGTCAGGGAGACCACAAAGGGAATGCTGAATGGAACCCAACAGAACGAATGGGAGTCCAAAGAAACCATAACCAATCAACTAAGTGATTTGAGGACAAACACTGAACACCAAATTAAGGAAGTAAAGAAATTCATACAAGACCTAAAACAGAGCTTCAACAAAGAACTTGAAGCCATCAAAGCTGACCAATTAGAAGCAAAAGAGATAAAAAACAAAGTAGAGAGTCTTGACAGCAGATTAGACCATGCAGAAGATCGAATCTAAGGGATTGAAGACAGCCTAGATATTATAGAGAAAGAACATACAACCATCCAAGACAAGTCCAAGAAATATGATAGATCTATCCAACACCTGGAAGACACCATCAGAAGGCCTAATCTAAGGATAACGGGTGTAGAGGAGCACCTAGAAACAGAAGTTAATGGTCTAGGAAATTTGTTTAACAGGATCCTAGCAGAGAACTTCGCAAACATACAAAAAGATAGGCCTATTCAGATACAAGAAGCCTTTAGAACCCCAAATAGACCAGATCAGGATAGGACATCCCACCGTCACATTATAATCCACATAGGATCAACTCAGAACATTAAAAGATCCTTAAAGCTGTCAAGGAGAAAAGGGTAATCACCTATAAAGGGAAACCAATTAGAATCACCTCAGATTTCTCAGCAGAGACAATCAAAGCAAGAAGAGCCAGGAATGATGTATGCCATGCCCTAAAAACAAACAACTATCAACCAAGAATACTGTACCCAGCTAAACTCTCCTTCATAACTGAAGGCCAAATAAAAACCTTCCATAGCAAAGAAAAATTGAAACAATACATCTCCACCAAACCAGCCCTACAAAAGATTCTTAAAGATGTCCTACAAATCCAAGAACCATAAGAAGAACCCAGTTTTCGCAGCCCCCAAGAAGGTAGATAACATGGCAGGAACTCCCAAATACCTCTCAGTCCTATCTCTTAACGTTAACGGACTGAACTCTCCAATTAAGCTACATAGACTGTCTAGCTGGATTAAAAAACAAGACCCTTCTATCTGCTGCCTGCAGGAGTCACATCTTCCCCATAAAAACAAACACATTTTCAATGTGAAAGGCTGGAACAAAATCTACCAAGCAAACGGCACCCATAAACAGGTGGGAGTTGCAATCCTAATATCATATAAAATAGACTTCAAATTCAAATTCGTGAGAAGAGATAAAGAAGGTCGCTACATACTAATTAAAGGATTTCTCCTTCAGGAGGATATTACAATTCTAAATATCTAATCGGGAAACAATGGAGCACCCAAATTTATCAAAGGAACACTACTTTCCCTCAAATCCCATATAGATCCAAAGACATTAATTGTTGGGGATTTTAACACACCACTCTCCCCACTAGATAGATCAACTCGACAAAATCTCAACAGAGAAACCGCAGATCTAAACAGCTGCATAGATCAACTAGACTTAACAGACATCTACCGAACATTTCACCTAGCAACATCAGCATACACGTTTTTCTCAGCAGCACAAGGAACGTATTCTAAAATAGACCACATTTTAGGCCACAAAGCAAACTTGTCTAAATTCAGAAACATTGAAGTTATCCATTCTCTCTGACCACAAGGGAATAAAATTAGAACTCAACACCAAAAGCCACCAAAGAAAGTCCGGTATCACATGGAGGCTGAACACCACACTGCTGAATCATGAGTGGGTCATGGAAGAGATTAGAAAGGAAAATCAAATGTTCATGCTATTCAACAAAAATGAACACACAAATTACTACCTCCTTTGCGACACAGCAAAGGCAGTACTCAGAGGCAAGTTTATAGCTCTGAGCTCCTACATCAACAAATTGGAGAGAACTGAAACTACCAATTTAATGACACATCTAAACCTCCTTGAAAAAGAGCAGCAAGGTAAACCCCAATCCAGTAGACGGAAAGAAATAATCAAAATTAAATCAGAATTAAATGAACTAGAATCCAAAAAAACTATAGAAAGAATCAACAAAACAAAGAGTTGGTTCTTCGAAAAACTTAACAAAATTGACAGACCCTTAGCAAATCTTATCAGAAAAAGAAGAGAACACACCCAAATTAATAAACTTAGAGATGAGAATGGAAACATCACCACGGAAACAACCAAGATTCAGAACATTATAAGGGAATACTTCTCAAAACTTTATGCTAATAAGTTTGACAACTGGACAGAAATGGACCTCTTCCTAGCAAATATTGACATGCCAAAACTAAACCAAGATGAGTTAAACTAGCTTAAGAGGTCCATATCAAGCATTGAAATAGAAGCAGCAATAACAGACCTCCTAGCTCAGAAAAGTCCAGGACCAGATGGTTTTAAAGCCGAAATTTTCAAGGCCTTCAAAGCAGAGCTCACACCAATTCTCCTCCAACTCTTCAATGAAATTGAAAGAGAAAGCTTACTACCGAACACATTCTATGAAGCCATCATAACCCTCATCCCAAAACAAGGCAGGGACTCATCAAAGAAAGAGAACTATAGACCGATTTCTTTGATGAACATTGATGTAAAACTTCTCAACAAAATTTTGGCCAACTGACTTCAACAATTCATCCAAAAAATCTTACAGCACGATCAAACATGATTCATTTCAGGGATGCAAAGCTGGTTCAAAATATGCAAATCAATTACTATTATTCATCACATCAACAGGAGCAAGAATAAGAACCACATGGTTATCTCAATAGACGCAGAAAAAGCATTTGACAAGATCCAACATCCCTTTATGATGAAGGTTTTGGAAAAATTAGGAATCCATGGAACATTCCTCAATACAATAAAGGCTGTATATGACAAACCTACAGTCAGCATTATACTTAATGGTGAAAAACTAAAGCCAGTTCCTCTTAACTCAGGAACAAGACAAGATTGCCCACTCTCGCCACTTCTCTTCAATCTAGTATTAGAATGCCTAGCTACAGCAATAAGACAAGATGCAGACATAAAGGGGATCCAAATAGGGAAAGAAGAAATAAAAATCTCCCTCTTTGCAGATGACACGATCTTGTATTTAAAGAATCCCATAGATCCACTCCCAAATTACTCAAGCTGATTCAAAACTTTGGCAAAGTAGCAGGTTATATAATTAACCCCCAAAAATAAATGGCTTTTCTGTATGCCAACAATGAGAAAGTGTGGCTGAAATTAGGAAAGCAATTCCATTTGTAATAGCCCCACAAAAAAATAAAATACTTAGGGATTAACTTAACCAAAGAAGTGAAGGACCTCTATGATGAAAAATTTGAAATTTTGAAAAAGGAAATCAACACAGAACTTAAAAAATGGCAAAACCTCCCATGCTCCTGGATTGGAAAGATTAACATCGTGAAAATGGCAATACTTCCCAAGGCTATCTACAAATTCAACGCCATACCTATCAAAATTCCACCCTCATTCTGCAAGGAAATAGAAGTGACAATCCAAAAATTCATATGGAACAATAAAAGACCCCGAATAGCAAAAACGCTCCTCAATGGAAAGAACTCTGCTGGAGGAATATCAATACCAAATTTCAAACTCTACTATAAAGCCATAGTAATCAAAACAGCTTGGTATTGGCATAAGAACAGACCTCAGGACAAATGGAATAGAATTGAAAACCCAGAAATGAACCTACAGACCTATAGCCATCTAATCTTCGATAAGGGAGCTAAAACAATACAATGGAAGAAAGATAGCCTCTTCAGTAAATGGTGCTGGCAAAATTGGTTAACTACATGTAGAAAACTAAAGCTAGATCCTTATATATCACCCTGCACCAGAATCAACTTTGGATCAAAGAACTTGAACTCAAAGCAGACACTCTGAAAACATTACAGGATGGAATAGGAGAAACCCTAGTTCTCCTTGGCTCAGGCCGAAATTTTCTGAATAGAAACCCGGAAACACAACAAATCAAAGAAAGGTTGGACAAATGGGATTGCATAAGGTTGCAGAGCTTCTGCAGGGCAAGTGACATAGCTGGAAAGATCAATAGAAAGCCCACGGATTGGGAGAAGATCTTTACTAGCCATACAACGGACAAGGGTCTCATATATAAAATATACTTGGAACTCAAAAAATTAAACCACCCAACAACAAATCCTCAAAGAAACAACTGCCCAATAAATAAGTGGGCGAAAGACTTAAAGAGAAACTTCTCTGAAGAAGAAAGAAGGATGGCCAATAGACACATGAAGAAATGTTCAACATCCCTAGCCATAAAAGAAATGCAAATCAAAACAACATTGAGATATCACCTCACTCCAGTTAGAACAGCAAAAATCAAGAACTCTAACAACAACAGATGCTGGAGGGGATGTGGACAGAAAGGAACTTTACTTCACTGTTGGTGGGAATGTAAACTTGTTCAACCACTTTGGAAAGCAGTATGGAGGTTCCTCAAAAGACTTCACATAGAACTCCCCTATGACCCAGCAATCCCACTTTTGGGCATTTACCCTAATGTTTACAAAAAAGACCACAGTAAAGCTACCAGCACAACTATGTTTATTGCAGCATTATTTACCATAGCTAAGATATGGAACCATCCCAGATGCCCCTCAGTAGATGAATGGTTCAAGAAAATGTAGTATATATACACAATGGAATTCTATGCCTCCATCAGAAAGAATGACATTTCCCCATTTGTTAGGAAATGGAAAGGCTTGGAAAAAATTATATTAAGTGAAGTAAGCCAGGCCCAAAGAAACATAGGTCCCATGTTTTCCCTTATTTGCAATATCTAGTATAGGTATGAGTCAAGCGGAAAAGGTCAGATAATGTGATGTTAGGAAAACGAACCCTTAAATATGTATTTTAATGTTTTCTTTTCTTTCATGCATGTGTTTCTAACGCATTTATAAGATTATTTCTTTGTTGCTTTGTATGTCCCTCCCCCACAGTATAACCCCCGCTTTCACTATTTGATGTCAGTATAACATGTGGAGGAGATGGGGACAAACAAGTCGTTTAAGGATTCAGGTGGACCTGTTGCAACAATGAGAAGTACAAAATGTCACGTCAAAACCAGCTTTACAATGTCGGTGTGGGTGGGGAGGGGGGGTATGATTGGGTGGGGGGAGGGGGGAGGCTGGGAAAAGAGGTGAAGTGTAAACAAAGGAGGAGGCTTCAGTGCTTGGTAAGAAATGTGTGCATTATCCTGCCCATGTAATTGTAACCCCTCTGTAAAGTATGTTCTCAAATAAAATAAAATTAAATTAAAAAAAAAAAAACAATGTTGTCCCAAAATCTCAGCATTCTGAAGAGCTAGGTTTACAGTTGAGAGCTACGAGCACGCAGAGAAGCATTTCTTTTTTAGTGAAAGAATTAATAATACAGATTCTTCATGAAGATTCACCCTCAGTACTAAGTAAATCACCAAGAACAGTTCTCATGAATACACACACACACACACACACACACACACACACACACACACACACACACACACACAAATACATAAGCATCTCATGGGTCTGTATCTCTTTCCCCAAAAGAACAGCATATTCTAACTGGCAAACTGTGGTGTCACTGGCCTGTAATCCCAGATATTGGGAGGTAGCGATATAGGAGGATGGGATACTGAAGGTGGCTTGAGTGATGTTAGCACAAGACCCTATATGAAAAGTAAACTGAAAAAGAAAAAAAAGGGTTGGGGGTATGCAGGCTCAACTGGTACCATATCTGCCTAGTAATTGTAAGGCCCTCAGTTTAATCCTCAATATGAAAAAGATAAAAAGAATAGCATCTCATCCATTTGGTCATGGTTTAACAAAATCCTTGAAGCTGTACACTTCATAAGGAATAAAAGGTCTATTTCAATCACAATAGTAGTGGCTGGAAAGTCTAAATAGCATGGTAGCACATGGGACAAGGCTCCTTAGGTGCATCATATCACAGAGGATATCAGCATCATGGCCATGTGCTAGAATGACAGAGAGTAAGGGGCATAATTTGCCTGTTAATAGTGATAATGTTAGTCATTTGAGAGTTGATTAGATGGCATTAATCCATTTATGACTGAAACCTCTCTTAAAGTTTCCATCTTCTGACACTGCTACATTGAGAAGTTAAGCTTCAGTGTGAGCTTTGATGGTGACAGACCATCACCACGCTTCTGACAGAGGCAAGTGAGACCATTGAAAGCTGAGGACATTCATACAATCAGGCACCTGGGACAACTGCTTCGATCTCATTGATTCTGATATTTGCTGTATTTGGGGCCATCTCAAAACCAGGATCCATCGAGTCCATGTCTATTCCATGTGCCAGATGACTGTGATATAAACTGCTAGACAATAGGGAGAACAAGGATGGACATGGTCACAAAAACGGAAGTTTGGCATTCTTCATGACAATTAACATTAATAGATTTATGTATGTAAGTCATTAGAAAGCTCTATGTCATTACACAATACTTACATAGATCCATGTAATAACTACTATATGACCCGGAATGATACCTTATTGAGCAGCTGGTTTACACAAAATAGACACATTCCTATGAACACAAAGAATGGAAAAAAAACAAGTTCTGACATACAAAATTAATTGTCATTCTTAGAGTCAAAGCAGACACCCTAAAAACTTTACTGGAAGGAATAGGAGAAATGCTAGGTCTCCTTGGCACAAGCCAAAATTTTCTTAATAGAGACCCAGAAACACAACAAATCAAAGAAAAGTTGCACAAATAGGATTGCATGAAACTGCAGAGCTTCTGCATGGCATAGGACATAGCTAACAAAATCAATTAGAAAGCCCACCGATTAGGAGAAGATCTTCACTAGCCATACAACAGACAACGGCCTCATATCTAAAATATGATTGGATCACAAAAAATTAAATCCCGAACAACAAATCCTCAAAGAAACAACTGCCTGATGAAATAAGTGGGCTAAAGATTTAAAGAGACACTTCTCTGAAGAGGAAATAACAATGGCCAATAGACACATGAAGAAAAGCTCAACTTCTCTATCAAAAATAATGAAATGCGAATCAAAACAACATTGAGATTCACATTACCACTGTTAGAATGGCTATCAATAAGAAATCTAATAACAACAGATCCTGGAGGGGATGTGGCCAAAGGGAACCCTATTGCATTGTTTGTGGGAGTGTAAACTTGTTCAACCATTTTCAAAAGCAGTATGGAGATTCCTCAAAAGATTCCACATAGAGCTCCCCTATGATCCAGCAATCCCACTTTCGGACATTGACACAAATGATCACAAACAAGGCCATACTAGAACTATCAGCACAAGTATGTTTATTGCAGCATTATTTACCACAGCTAAGATATGAAACCAACCCAGATGCCCCTCAGTAGATGAATGGATCCCAGGTTCCAGTTACCTACATGATCACCTAGGCCCATGCAACAGGCAAACAGAAAGTAATTGAAAACACATCTCAATTCCTCATTTCTCATATTTTAGGGCCCCAATTCCTTGAGATGCAAAAATTAGCAGTAAGCAATTGTAAAACGCAAGGCAACTTAAAACGAAAGATGAAATCACAAAATCTGAGAGAAAGTACTCTAATTCAAACTTTCAATTTACAGATGACCAGCCCATAGGAGTGAACAAGATCACAAAGTGTCATAAGATTATTTTTAACACTCCCATTAGTGACTAATGAAATATTTAGGTCCAGAATAAGTGGGCCAAAAAATAGTTCCTGGAAGGAATCCTTAATTGGTCTACCAAGAACCAGAAAACTTGACTTAGAGGTCAAATGTAATTCAGAAAAACAATTATTGAGAAGATCCTTAGGGCTTCAAAACACTGGTATTTCAGTACAACTTGGGTCTGTGGTATAAAAATGTTTTTACTCTCAAACCAATGATAATCTCCGTTTAATCTCCTGAAAGTGTATTCCTTTCAAATAAAATTTTTAAAATCACATTCAGCAAAATAACATTTGACAAGTAGATGATACTTACATTACAAGCTTTTCAAGTGTAGGGAGCAAATTACAATAGAGTTGATTTATTTAACCAAAAAGGTTCAATGATTCATTAAAGTGTAGAAATAGTACCACCTACCATTTGTGTTGTTCAGTAGGTGCCTTCCAGAAATGTGTTAAACAGATAAGCCTCCCATATTTCAAACCCAAAAGTTAGCTAATAAAGTAAATTTCATCACTTAATAAGGTACATTTTAAAAAGTCACAAATAATTGCCTTATCATATGTTGTTTTATGTTTTCCCTATCTGTCTAACATAGTAAGAAATATGAATTTAAGTCTTGAATTTGGGTACTCTTCAGAGATGTGACAAACATAAAATCTGTCTTCTATTTCTATCATATTCCTCTATAGTCGTAAATTTAGTTTTCTTCTTTTTCCAAAACTTATAGGTAGTAGAAAGTATTATCTCATGTAAAAAAAAATAATCACAAACCATTGTACAAAACCATTTATAAAAGCTGGTAGTTAGGAATACTTTCTAAGTCATTTTTAAACTTTCTTGTTGACTGAAGATTAATCTTCCAAATGGATGATAATAAAATCATGCTGTTTACATGTCCAAACGAGTCCAGTAAACTTCCCTCTTGCATTTGGTTGCCATGAAACAACATCTATGTTAATGAGGAGAAATCTAATGTAAACCTTTTCTCCAGAAAACCAGTCCAAGAAGCTGTGATCACAAATATTTGGCTTCATTTTTTTCCTTTTTCTTTTACCTTGAAAGTCTTCTTGTGTCTAAAGCCCAGAAAAATAAGAACTCCATCACTCTTTGGTTCAATCAATTCAAAGATATATTTTGCTAACAAGATGCTTAGAGGAAACCGAAAAATTCTGCACTTTTATGTTCTCTCTTATGACTCTTGTTAGATACCATATCAGGAACAGTGAAGTGATTCTTTGCAAAATTATTTCAATAGATTATTTTTCTCTTGATCTTGCATTTGCTCTATAATATGTATGGAGGAGAATAGTATTAAATCACTCATACCTGGGAAGACAGTGTCTGGTAAAAAGGACAATGCTTACATGTTTTACTTCTATGTCCTCCTCTTAGCTCTTGCCTGATTTCCAATTATTCACAGCTTCTTGGCTTCAAGTCTAGTGAAGCTGAAGGACTATAAGTCCTCCCCCACTGCTACATGTTCATGATTTCTCTTTTAAAAGTCTTTTAAGTTGCCTCTTTTGGATGTGGAATTTATTTTCATGTCTTCATTCAATCTGTTCTGCATTGTAGTGAGCCAAATCTGCTTTGTAAAATCACTTTAGGTCGCAAAAATATTGACAAAATGTATATCAAAAAGTTTTGGCCTCCCTCCACTGCTGAAGGGAATACACTTAGCTAGGGCTTCTAAGAACACTGTTTTCTCACATTTTCAATTTGTTCAATTCTTTTCCGAACCCAAAACTTTTTTGTCTTATGTAAGAAGAGAAGTCTTCACTACCTCACTATTATATTTTGTGTGTCACTTACAAATGTGAAATTATTGGTTTGAAATATCCAATAGATTTTTTCTGTGTTTCACAGCTTCACGTGTAAAGATATTGTAGAAAGTGCTACAAAAAGAAAAGTGTAAACCCAATACCTTCCTTCATTGTTAGGGCACTTTCTCCCTAAATATTTTGACCCAAATTATCTTTTTCAGAGTATTACAGTTTGGTAATTAAAGGTTAATTCACAAATTTTGACATCTTATTTTTTATAAACTTTGAATTTATATTCCCTACAACCTTGTTTCACACAGTGAGAGGATATTTCCCAGGTAAGGACAATTCTCAAGGGAACCTACAGAATTTACAGCAAGGTTTCTGAGGTTTGTTTAATGTGAAAAAAGCCATCTTCATCCACATTGCTCCCTCTCTACTAAGTCTCTTTGGATTTCTTTGCATGAAAACCTATTCTCCCAGGGAATTTCTTAATAGGCTAAGTTGTTAAAAATGTTTGAACAATTAAAATTTAACTGTCATAACTTTAAAATTCTATTGAAATTCCTTTATCAGAATCACGAATTCACCAATCCTAATTACACCTTTACCATAAAAAAGTTAACACGTTTTTTTTCATGTTATAGTGTACATGCAACTATTATTTTCCAATGGCTTTGTTATGCGTACATATGACCATTTAAGCTGATGCTGAGCAAAATGAACTTCACGATTTGGAAACCGATTTTTTTCATTTGTGGTTGTTGTTTTTGATGTAATATGTGATTTCTGTTTTCTTTGGGTTTTTCCCCTATGGTTTATCCCTGCTGTATTTGATTTTGTATTGTATATAAATTTACCTTAATTAGGAACGGAAGAGGAAAAACAAAATGGTGAGCAAAGGACAAAGGGAAAACCAATGCAATAGCAATATGCACAAGACAATATGTTTGAAATGTACATTACAACTTGTGAGGGGTGAAGGGGTAAAAGAAAATTGTGAGAAAATTGAGGTAGGAGTAACAAGTTTGAAAAGTTAGGAGTTCACTACCTTACAACTACTGTAACCCCACTGTACATCACTTTGGTAATAAAATTTTAAAAATAAGCTGCATAATATATAAATTCACTGTACTGATATGGTAAATATTATTCTTCATGTATTAACTTTTAAAAGTCAATACTATTTGGCATCTAATTTGAATTAATTACCCCTTCTTTATCAGTGGACCATCAACTTGACTGTTATCCAACTAGACAATATTTTCACAATGAACTTGCCAATATTTTGAAAAAAGAATAAATTTAGTATATTCTCATACTAAAACCGAAAACAGTTTATTTCTAAGGAAACCCATAACTTTTAAAAGTAAATAAATTGTTAAGAGGACAGAATATATGCGTTCTTCAAAATTTGTATCAGTAGTAACTACTCATTTTTAAATTCTCAACATTCCAAACCTGAGAGGTTCAAACAGTACCTGTTTGCATGTTATGAAATTCTGGAATAGATGCGGTTTCCAATGGGGTCTTACAGATTGAGAAGTCAACAGAAAAATAGAAACATTCTGGTAGAGGATAAAACTATGAAGCATTCGTAATAATTAATTTTTCATGAGTAAGCAATTGATTATCAGTGTAAACCATTATTTCTATGACCGTCAATTCCAAGATTTATGCCATAAAGTACAACAGTTTCGAACTTGTAGGGTGTATCTTAAAATTCCTTAATTCACATCATGAATAGCTTATCTCTATAGTGAAAATACTACACCTCTGCTAATGTGATGCCCTCCTTATTCTGGAAAGAACACCACAATAAACTGAGCTGCATCATTTTTCCCACAGTGGTACTCTTGAGATCAGAACACTTGCAAATATTATTTATATTTATACTTTATAACTATATTATATATATTCAGGATGCTAAGAATGTAAAATTATGGTTCAAAGCCCACCCAGGCAGGAAGATTTTTAGACTCTTATCTCCAATAACCTTCTCAGAAAAAGCCAGACACAAGTGGCAGTGAGATTGAAGTGGTAGGGCATGAGCCTTGAGCTCAGCGACAATATCCAGGCTGAGAGTTCAAACCCTAGGACAAACCAATAAAACAGAAACAAAAATAAAATTGAACCCCAAACCTAGCATTTTTATCATTGTGTACAGACGCACATAATTAAGGAAATTGTTTCCTATTACATATATGTAGAAGAAAGAAGATGTCACGCAATTATTCTATTCATACCATGTTATACCAAAGACTCAAAAAACGCTTCATGTTCCACTTAGGAGTACTGCTTTCTCTATATCACTCCCATAAATCTACATACTGGACTTGGCTTCAATGTTTTAATGTTGTCTTATTTGTAGAGATTTTTATATTGTATTGAACACTTATACTTAAACACGAAACTTCTATTTTTCCTATTATTGCTATTGGTTCTCTTATTTTTACCTCATGTGCACTTGGGAAATTAATGCACAGCACATACACTCACAAGAAAATCATCTGAGATCTTTCTTCCCGTTTAAAATTCACCTTAATTTATAGAGCACTTAAGAAGTTTGAACTCAATCTACTCATGGATAAAGTATTTATAAGCAATTTAAATTTCATATTTTCTCTTTACTAAGTTGTCTCTGAAACATGTGTGACCTCATGTCCAAAGCTGTCCTTGTGCTATTTCAATGAAGCCAAAAAGCATTCATTTTATCTGGAGCAGCGCCATATATTCTTACTGGAAGTAAATGGAAGTAACTTTTACTGGATGTGAAAATTGATCCCAGGAGAGGAATTGAACATAGAGGAATGAGAAAATTCAAGTTAACTTTTGCTTTCCTCTTTATTGTAAGAGAAAAGAATCCAAGGCTTGAAGGAACCGCTGTCATTGACTTTTTTGAGTGTCTTCTTTACTCATATAAAACTTTAGTTGAGAGTATTACAAAAGGAAACAATGGCTATTTCAAGGCCAGCATATAACAAAAGGAAATAACTTTTTTTAAAAGTGTTCTACTACGAAGAAAAAAACCACGGAGGTTAAAAACGTCTTACGGATGAATGTTTCACTCCTGAGGTGATTCTTTTTTGGCAGGATTCACTTATCAATTCCTTTAGTCTGATCCTGAATTTTCTATAGCAATAAGGATTCCAAAAAAGCAGGATCCAATGAGTATGATCGGCAAAAACAACCTCTTTTCAGACCAGTATTCCTTTAAAGAGGGACCCAAAGAAATACCTAGTATTTCCTTTGTTTGGTTGGTTGTATAGTTTGTGCTGGTTCTGGGGCTTGAACTCAGAAGCTGGAACTTGTCCCTGTACAGTTGTCTTTCCTGCCCACCTGCCCTCAAAACTAGTACTCTACTGCTTGAGCCAAAAATCAACTTCTGATTTTTTGGTGTTTAATTACAGATAAGATTTGGACAGACTCTCCTAAATGGGTTGGCATTGAGATGAGATAGTAAGAAAGCTAAGTGACATCAATTGTATAGACTTCTCTTTTGAACCAAGAAATATTAGGTGAAGTTTATTATAAAACCAATATTTGACAATTTTTAAAAGAGAATATGTCCAGCAAAGAAGCCATAACTTAAATAACTTAGCAAAAGTAGGTGCACTGAATTATTTAGGAATTATTTTCTCTGCTTGGGAAGATTAATCTTGAATTCAGCATTCCTTTTGGGGAAACAAAGTTGTATTTGCACTTTTTTGTTGGTTGTGAGGCCAGAACTCTGATCCTGGTCATTGTCCCTCAGCTCTTCAGGTCAAGCTAAGTGCTCTACGACTTTAGATACAGCACCACTTCTGATTTCCAGTGGTTAATTGAAGATAAGAGTCTCATGGACTTTCCTGACCAGGCTGGCTTTGAACCACAATCTTCTGGTCTCAACCTATTGAGTAGCTAGGATTACAGGCATGGGCCACCAGCACCCCGCTCATATTTGCATTTATTCCAGTTAATGACACTAAGTGGACAAAGAATGGAAATCTGAATCAAATGATGTGACATTGTAGCTTTTCAGAAAAATTGAGATAGCAATAAATATGTCCTCCTTTTCCATTTTGTTACATTAATGGCTCATGAGCTATGGAACCCTTACATTAGCATTCTCTTCCATATGTGTAGGTGTATTTAGTATCAGGAAATGTTCATAGAGATATAGAGAAAGACAGATTTTTAGAAAACAAAGGAGATCAGGTATGAAAGAACAGCATAGAAAGAGATACATTTATAAACCAGAGATTAAGAACTAGCTTAAGAGATTTAGAATGCTAAAGGCAATGAGCAATAACCTTGGTTGATAACTAATTCTTCAATAACCAAAAGTGGTTCCCTAGAACGCTTTCTGCTATATCTTAGTTACTATCATTTATTCCTTCCACCTGGAGTTATTCCTTCTCTTCTGTCAAAACTGTTAATTAGCCGCTGCTTTTTGGTGCTATGACTGGCCTACAAAGTTTCCAAATCTCAGTTTACCCTTCTCATTGTGATTAGCAGTGACAACTGAAAAGCCTGGAATTTTTGAATTTACAGAATTAATCTTCACCTGATATCTAAGCCCGTTCCTGGCATTAACTGTCATGACCTAATGAAAAAAAACATTTTTTTTCAAAACAGTATCGTAATATAAGTAAAGTACATGAATTAGGGACTATTGTCAGGTATCAGTATGGAAGGAGGAATTATATATTTCAAGTATGGGTTCTTTATTTTGCATTTAATAACTAAATGTTTATTGTGTTTCTGTTGTTGTTGTTGTTGTTTTGCCAGTCCTGGGGCTTAAACTCAGGGCTAGGGAATTATTCCTCAGCTTTTTTGTTGTTGTTGTTCAAGGCTAACACTCTACCACTTGAGGCACAGCACCACTTCCAGTGTTTCTTTTTCTGTTTTTGTGGTACTGAGGAATTAAATCCAGGGTTTTGTGCATGCTAGGCAATCACCTTACCATAAAACCACATTCACAGAGCCCAAAATGACTTCCTTAAAATGGTATTACATTTTCATTCCATAACTATATATCATAGTTTTGGCCAGAAATTTTTGCTAGAAAAGGACTTTGAACATAATACTAAGTCCAATAAGGCTATATGTACAATGAATAACTGTCATGGTCTAGCCATGGACAAAGGGCCTTACCACATGGAGCTGGTACAACAGACTGAACGAGACAGCTCCTGACCCACAGCCCACCTCCAGAATTAGAGGGTCTCCTTGATTCCAGCCACAAGGGGATGCTGGCCTCCTCCTCCAGCACCCATTCTATCAGTTCCTTAGAGAGAGAGAGAAAGAAAGAAAGAAAGAAGGTCAGAATTACACTTAAGGCAGGTGCCGGTGGCTCAGGCCTCTAATCCTAACTACACAGGAAGCTGAGATGTGAGGATCATGATTCATAGCCTGCCCAGGCAGGAACATCTGTGAGACTCTTATCTCCAAAAGAACCACCAAAAAACCGGAAGTGGTGCTGTGAATCAAGTGGTAGAGTGCTAGCCTTGAGCTGTAAAGCTTGGGAACAACAACCAGGCCCAGAGTTTAAGCCCCATGACTGACAAGAAGTGGACCTTCCCATCACATGAAGTGGACTGAATAGCACTCATTGTCCTAGGGAGCATGGCAGAGAAGTCAGACCAAGCTTCTTGTCAGCTGGGAGTCATGAGTTGGTCACCTGGTTTCTCTGTGCCTAAGTTTCTCCAGTTGCAAAACTGAACAAAGTGAAGGATTCTCTTCCTCATAGGGGTAGGGTAATAATGAAAGAGAGCCATGTTTTGTTTCATAATCCCATACCAGTCGCCCCATTAATAACACACACCATCTAAGCCCTTTCCAGGTATCTTCCTGTCATATGCTCACAGAATTGCTGAGAACAGGATCTGACAGCCCCGCCCTCTGTACCTGGCCCAGCTCTAGAGATCCCTGTGTATTAATCCCTTGTTTCCTCAAAACTGTCCCATGATGATATTGAGGTCCAGTAGTTGAGGCCCGACCCCGAGCTTCACCTGTGGTCAAGAATCAGCTGCCATGGACTGAGTTTGGGATATTCCATCTAAACCATTGACTGAGCATGGTGCTACATGTCTATCATCCCAACTACAGAGGACCGGGCCTGGTGGCACATGCCAATCACAGATAGGAGTACCACGATCCAGCCCAGCCTGAGCATATATGAAGTCTTAGTCTCGGAAATGCCCGACAGAAAAGCTTGGCTCGCAAGGTCAAATACATGAGTGGCAAGCCTAAGGCCTGAGGTCAAACCCTAATATACCAAAAAGAACCAGAGGCCCAGTGCCAGAGGCTCATGCCTATAATCCTAGATCTGAAAATCACAGCTCCAGATTTAAAATTGGGTTTGCCTGCCTATCAGACGTCATGATGAGAAGACCCAAAGTCTGACCTATGCTGTTGCACTCCATATTAGCAGGGCTCACATCCTTACTAAGTTCTCTGTCTCCTGGGAAACCAATCCCTAAGCACCGCACTCCCAGGTCCTCCCAAGCTTCCACTGTTACCAACCAGGTCCAAGGGAGTACACAGCTCCAGGGCACACAGATCCCTTGTTCTTCTAATTTAACATTGCTGAGTCCCCTTCAAGCGTCTTACCCTTTCAGGCCCCCAGACCTCAGCTGTGAAGCCCATGCACCCCTCAAAGATAGCAGGTAGAAGTTACCAAAGCATCCAGCTTCCATGTTACAACCCACTTCTACACACAAACACACTCATTCAGACTGGTGAGAGAAGGCTCGTCCATGCAGTACCTGCAATTTGCCAACTGATCAGTCACTTGAGCACAGTCAGTCTGTACAAGGAGAAAGATCATCTCTCTCTCTGTGTCTCTCTGTCTCTCTCTATGTCTCTCTGTCTCTCTGTCTCTGTCTCTGTCTGTCTCTGTCTGTATGTCTGTATGTCTCTCTCTCTCTCTCTCTCTCTCTCTCTCTCTCTCTCTCTCACACACACACACACACACACACACACACACACACCGACTGAGAACAGTGCCTCTCTTGAGTTTGTTGGAGACCAGATGGACCGGGAGGACCAGCATAAGCTGGCAGAGCTGGGAAATGTGATCACCTGGGAGAACTGTTGACAGCTGGGAGGGGTTGAAAGTCCACGTGTATGTGTTTGTGTGTTTGTGTGGAGGGGTGTTCCCCCCAGATATTATCCTTCTGTTTTGACCCCTGCACCCTCACCTCCCTACTGGGCTTTTCTGGAACCCTCTTCACATGAAAGTGTGACTAAGCACAGAAGACAAGGGCTCACACAACAAGGGGTTGTTTATCTTCTGTATCCAACACCGCCCACCCCCAGAGAAAAGGAAAAGACCCCAAAAGGCAGATGTGGACATGGTGGTCCCCATCTCTGACTAAAGCCACCAAGTTCCTACCAGGGAAAGAAAGGGTGCAGACACACCGCTATGAGTCTCCCACTGTTCCAGGCCAGAGGCTCTGTGGCTCCCACTCCTCACCCAACCCTGTATTTCCCCATTTCCTAGGACACTGGCTGCTAGGGATAGTTTGGGGTCCTCAGGTCTACACCCACACCCACCCCTGGGGCACATTTTTGGCAGGACCTGGGCCAGACTGTGGGACATGGGAGAGGCACAGTTTTGGGGAAAGGGGAGAGGATATGGGGTCACGGGGTGTGGGCATGTGTGGCAGCCACTCACATATGGCACTGGGAGAAGCTGCTGGCAGCTGCTCTGGGTGGGGCGAGCAGTGATGGCAGAGGCATGACGGACACTCAGGCCCAGAGCAGAGGACACGGGGGCAAGGACCATGTCAGGGATGCCAGCCATCAGCACACCAATGCACCATTGCCTGAGGACTCCAAGAAAACTGCGGATCTGAGCCAGCAGCACCACCTTTGAAATGCTGTGCTGTGGGGAAATGAGGGAGGGGGCCAGGGCTGGCATGTGTCGAGTTGAGCAAAGCTTCTCCTTTAGGCCTCAAGTCTCTTACTCACTATTTAGCCAACTCTACCTTCCTCAACTGCTGGTAGTGATGTCATTCAACAGAGGGAAAACCAGTGCTACAGGGAATCATGGAATGTGGGCGTAGCTGCCATTCTTGTATCCCATTGGGCAGAAAGAACCATGAAATAAAGGGGGTGTGGCCAGAATCCTGTGATGCAGGCAGAATGGGCAGAGTCAAGGTGACAGCAACCCCTTTCCCAGGGAACTCTGTCCAACCAGTTGGGGACAAGAGGGTGACTTTCTTTACCTAGATGGCTGCACAGATTGTTGTGTATGTCTGTTTGTTGCCAGTCCTGGACCTTGAACTTGGGATCTGGGCACAATCCATGAGCTGCTTTTGCTCAAGGCTAGCCCACTACCACTGGAGACACAAAGCTCTACTTCTGGCATTGCTGGCACTCAAGTTGGAAAGGGGTCTCAAGGACTTTCCTGACTAGGGCGACTTTGACCATGATCCTCGTATCACAGTCTTGTAAGTATCAACGAGAGCTGGTGAGAGCCACTGGTGCCTGTCTACTCATTGGTCTTGCTGATTTTCTTGGATAGACCGGAGAGTTCCCTATCCTTGGGTTTCAGTGGTAGGAGTTGGAGCCCACAGTTTGAATCCTGGTCCTGCCACCTCCAAATGGCAGGAGATGCTAAGAAATTCATTCTTATCCATATGATTATCAATGAAATGTGATGTATGTCATGATTGAATGGGCAGTTCTTGAATGATTCTAGGATAAAATTATTCACAATTATATTATAGGACACTGGTTGATACTTTATGAAGCATTTAAACAATCCCATTCATTAAACGGAGGCATAATGAAATACTAAGAATTGGGCCTCAGATAGTATAAAGGTGTTATTTTTTCTGCCAGGACTGAAATTTTATCTCATGGTCTGGGTAACACTGTTGCACTGTGAGGGAAGGGGAAGCTTGCCTCCTTGAAGTCAAAAAATTCAAGTCTGTTCCTTATGCCTGAAATCGATCCCCACCACTAGAAAACTTCCTATTTGTGTACATTTTAAATATATGATTTATATTTATATACATATGTTGACTCTATATTTTGTTCAGTGTCTTAATTTATTTTATTTTTTGTTTTATTCATGTATTGACTTCAATTGATTGACTATTATGACACATAGAACAGTGATTACATTGATTACATAGGATATAGTCTGCATATTTAATCCACTTCATACCTGACACTCAGGACTTTTACAAAAAAGGAAACATGTGTTACCATCAGCTTCTTACTCCACAATTCATTTTTTGGGAATGCTGGCATCTGAACTCACAGCCTACAATGCCCAATTAATGAATGGGTGAGTGTCAGCATGCCATTCTGGGGCAAATTTAGCTGACAGGCAGTTCCCAGGACCTAAGATTGAGCCCTAGGGGTTGACAAAATAAGAACAGATTGACAAGCAGATGGTAGTACACTAATAAATATATTTCTTTATAGAGTGCCAGAGATGTCTATACATTATTCAATTATATAGACTACATTCCTACCAATTTTTGGGTATTTATTATGCCTCCATGTAATTAATGTTATTGTTTTCATCCTTAACAAACTAAGTAAATCCATCAGTGTCCTGAAATTATTGCATTCCTGTAAGTAATAATATTCTTTTAATACTTTATAAATATTAAATAAAATCAGTCTCCTGAAATCATGCTGTCTTATTTTATAGGAGCATCATCCACTATCAACTCATTCAACAGTGACATTGATAACATTCGAATGTTATTCCTATGGATGGGAAGGAGTCTCTTATTATCTCCTGCCATTGATTGGTGTCAGGATGGGGATTCGAAATCAGAGCCTACATTGCCACGTGGACCTTTGACTTCCCGAATAGCCCAACAACCTTCAGCAATTAAAGGTGAAGTACCCTTTGCAACAGTGTCATTCAGAACCAGGACGGTAACCGTGCAAAGGAAGAAATCATAAAAAGTCCATCTTCGCATTTTTTTCTGTGCATTTTTTTCCATACAAGGCCTGGGGGTCTAGGATCCCAGGATCAGTTGTGGGTCCAGTGGCTGCACCCCAGCATAGGGTGATCATAGGCTGAGGCAGAGTTTCCATGACTTTAATTCAAGCCATTTGTTGAGCAAAAAACAAAAAAATAAATAAAAGAAATTAGCTCCCAGGCTTGCAATTCACCCCATTTATTCGGCCAGGCTTTGGATTTGAACTCAGGGTCTGGGTAAATCTGCAGTACTATGGAAGAAGGGGAAGCTCACCATACTTGAAGATAAGAAAGTCAGGCCTGTACTCTAGGCCTGAATTCAGACCCAGGCATGGAAAACAGACTTTTTATATACATTGTAAAGCCAAGATTTGTACTTACCTATGAGTGTTCAGTCCATACGCGTTTGGTGTGGTTGTTCCATGTACTTTTTCATTTATTCATTTATTTACTGTTGATTTTACTATGATGATACCCATCCCGTTTATTACATTGAGAGCATCCTATAACATGGCATCCAGATTTGTAGACATGTTCTCCATCATGCCTGACACCCAGGACTCTCAGAGAAAAAGAAAAAATGTTTCACACTCTGCTTACTGCATGATCCAATTGTTGGTAGTGCTGGGATCTGAACTCAGGGCTTAGCAGGAACAATTGGTGAATACTTCAAGGTGAACACACCAGTCTGTGAGCAACTACGGAGTTAGGCCATTCCCAGGATTTGCTATTGATCCCTAGGGTGGGCCACGATACTCATAAATTCATTATTTAAACATAGGATCTATATTTACATACGTGTGGACAGCATCTTGCATTTGGTGTACTTCTTATTTTCTGCCTTATTCATGGAAGTATTGTGTATTTTACTGAGTATGTTGACAAGCGCTTACATGTATGACAGCCTATTGCCATGGCTACAGGATTTTCTGTTCATTCTCCATCCTAGCTGAGACCCAGGACTTTCACAGGAAAAGAAAACAGGTGAATCTATGGGCTTCTCACATCAGGATTAATCTTTTGGCAGTGTTGGGATTTGAACTCAGGGGCTAGCAGGCCCAAATGGGGAAAGGGTCAAGGTGAGGCCACCAGCCTGTGAGCAATGGAGGAGATACACCATTCTCAGTACCTGACATTGAGTCCCAGGGAGGGCCAGATAGTCAAAAATTCATATTTTAAACATAGGATCTATATTTACATACATATGTGGACAGCATCTTGCATTCAACGCACTTTTCCTTATTTTTTGTCCAATTCATGGAGCTTTTGTGTATTTTACTGAGTATGGTGACAGGTATAAGTGTGCTGACATGGATGACAAACTGTTCTCATGGTTATAGGGTTGCCTATGCATTCTCCATCCTAGTTGAGACCTGGGATTTTCACAGGAGAGGAAATCATGTGCAACACCTGGCTTCTGACAGGACAATGAATCTTTGCTCAGTGCTAGGATTTAAACTGAGGTCTGGGTAGCTCTGTTTCACTTTGGGGGTAGGAGAAGCTCACCATCCTTGAAGACTAGAATGTTAGGCCTGGTTCAGGGCCTGATTTGAAGCCCCACAACTGGACAAAATAACAGGCCCACCTTGTTTAAACATAGGATCCCTCTTTACCTACAGGTGTGGTATGGATCTTGCATTCAGTGTATTCTTTTTATTTTGTGTTTTATTCATGGATGTATTCTGTATTTTATTAAGAATTGTGATAGATTTAACTGTGCTAACATGGATGATAAACTATTCCCGTGGCTATAGAGTTGCCTATATAGAATTCTCCATCCTCGTTGAGACCCAGGACTTTCACAGGACAGGAAAACAGGTGGATTGATTGGCTTCTCCCATCAAGGTGAATCTTTTGGCAGTGATGAGATTTGAAGTCAAGGCCTATCAGGCCAAATTGCTGAATGGATCATGGTGAACCCACCAGCCTGTGAGCCACTAAGGTGCTAGGCCATCCCAAGGACCTGAGATGGAGCCCTGGTGGGGGCCAATATAGTCATAAATTCATCATTTAAACAGAGGATCTATATTTCAATACATGGGTGGGCAGCATCTTGCGTTCGGTGTAGTCATTCTCTTTATTTTGTGTCTCATTCATTGATGTATTGTGTATTTTCCTGAGTACAGGATGACAGATATAACTGTGATGACCTAGGTGACAACCTATTCCCATGAGTATAGAGTTGCTTATGCATTCTCCATCCTAGCTGATACCCAGGACTTGCACAGCACAGGAAATCAGGTCTAACGACTGGCTTCTCACATCTGGGTGAATTTTTGGCAGTGCTGTGATTCGAACTTTGGGCCTAGGAAGACCAACTGCCCAATGGGTCCATATGAGCACACCAGTTTGTGAGCCACTAAGGAGCTGGGTCTTTGCCAAGAACAGAGATTGAGCCCCAGGGAGGCCACAATAATCCTGAATGCATCATTTAAACATGGGATGTATATTCACATCCATGTGTGGACTGCATTGTGCATTTAGAGTAGTTATTCTGTTTTGTATGCTATTCATGGATGTGTTGTGTATTTTCTTGAGTATATGATGACAAGTATAACGGAACTGACATGGATAACAACCTATTTCCCTGGCCACAACGTAGCCCATGCATTCTCCATCCTAGCTGAGACCCAGGACTTGCACAGGAAAGGAAAACAGGTACAACAATTGGCTTCTGACATCAGGATGAATTTTTGGCACTGCTGGGATCTGAACTTTGTGCCTAGCAGGCCCAATTGACGAATGGGTCCATGTGAGCACACCAGCCTATGAGCCACTAAGGAGCAAAGCCATTCCCAGGACCTGAGATTGAGCCCCCAGGTGTGTGTGTGTGGGGGGCATCAGGAGGGCACACAACAGTCATCCATTCATAAGTGGATGGTAGTATGAAAATAAGTACATATTTGTATGGAGTAGGAGAGACAGTGACCTGTGTTGGAATCCAATCTACAATGTGTCTACTGATTCTTGGATATTTCCGGATGCCTCTATTTCATGACTGTCATTATTGTCATGCTTAATCAACACTTCTTCACAAATAAGCGATACCTCATGAGTCTTGCCTAACATTTCCTACTGACATCATGCACAAACTACTCATTCAAGGATGAGATCCATTGTATTCCATGATTTTCATGGTCCAGAAACTAGTATATCAGGATTTCCTGCCATTGCCTTCTCATAGGACGTCTGAATTCAAGCCTCAAGTGTGGAAAACATACTCCTTACATACATTTTAAAGATAGAATTTATACTTCTATTCAGATGCTCAATACATATCATGTGTGGTGTGGTCAGATTTATACTTCCATACAGATGTTCAGTCCATATTGTGTTTGGTGTGGTTATTCATTCTATTTCTTGTTTTATTCATTTATTTACCATTCATTTTATTGACTCTGATGACACGTATGCCATTTATTACATTGTTTACATTCTATCACATAGCATCTAGATTTGTAGATGTGTTCTCCATCATGCCTGACACCCAGGACTCTCCCAAAAAAGGAAAATATGTGACACACTCAGATTTTCAATCAAAAATTAAATTTTTGGCAATACTGGGATCTGAACTCAGGGCCTAGCAGGCCCAATTCATGAATGTGTGAGTATGAGCACGGAAGCCTCTAGCCAATGACGCTGTCAGGTGGTTCCCAGGCACTGAGATCGAGCCTCAAGTTTGGCCAAAAGAGCAATACATAGATAGGCAGACAGTGGGATACAAATAAATATATAGGGTTGAGAACGTGGCTCAGAGGTAGAGCGCTTGCCTTGTATGCATGAGGCCCTGGGTTCGATTCCCCAGCACCACATAAGAAAAAGAAAAAAGAGCCGGAAGTGGCGCTGTGGCTCAAGTGGTAGATTGCTAGCCTTCAGCTGAAGAGAAGAGGGACAGAGCCCAAGCCCAGAGTTCAGGCCCCACGACTGGACCCCCACCCCCTAAAAATAAATAAATATTTATTAGTAAAGAGTGTCAGAACCATCTATCTATGATTGAATGACATTTACTACATCTCTACCAACTCTTAGGTATTTATTATATTGCCATTGAAATAATATTATTCTTTTCATGTTTAATAAACTATTAAGATCAATTAGCATCGTAGGATTATTGCCTCTATTTTAGACTAGACAAATGCAGGAACTACTCTTTCAATCGGTATTCTTTTGCATACGAACAAGTCTTGTGATCTCCTGCCATTGGTAGGTGTAAGAATCAGGATTAGAACCCAGGGCCGATGTTGTCATTTTGGATTATGGCTTTCCTGATTGCCTGCCAGCCATCAGCAATGTTAGGTCAGATCCACTTTGCAACTGTGTCATTCAGAACCAGGATGGTGACTGTGCAAAGAAAAAATTGTAAAAAACCCCAGCTCACCACTTTTTATGCTGTTCTGCTTTTCTTTTTTTTTTTTTTACTTCCTGCAAGCCCACTGGGCCTAGAGTCCCAGGATCAGCTATGGATCCGGAGGCTGCACCGCAGCCTAGGAAGATCAAAGTTGAGGCAGAGTTGCCAAGACCTGAGTTCAAGCCACGTGTTTGGCAAAATTAACTAGCTAACTAACTAACTAACTTACTAACTAAATTAAAAAAAATAAAGCTCCCTGGTTTGAAATTTCTGCCAGTTTTCTTTCTGAGCCTGACATTTCAATTTAGCGTCTGGTAAATCCGTAGCAATGTGAGGGAAGGTGCAGAGTTGCCAGTCCTTGAGTTCAAACCCCATGCCAAGCCAAAAATAAATAAGTCACTGAGCTCGGCATTGAAAGGTAGTTGTGGAGATGGGAGGGAAGGGATAGTGGGAAAACAAAGAGGCAACAATGCTCACTACGAAATGTTCTCATTACTTAGCTCATGTAACTGTAACCCCTCTGTACAACATTTTTACAATTAAAAAATGTATAAAAACTAACGAAGTGCTCAAGAAGCACTTTGGGGATAATGGAAGGGTATCTGAACACTGTACAAAATTCTACACTGCTTTTTTTAATGTTCAGTATGGAACTGAATAAACATAACTGCTTCCATTACAAACATTAAGTCACTGTCTTGGAACTGGGGCCAATATTTCTGCTACTGATGGGTTTTGAGATCACCGTCCAGGTAACTCTTTTACACCATTTGTGAAGGGGAAGGTCACTGTCCTTGAGGAAAAAAAAATTCAAGCTAGAGTTGCCAGGGCCTGAATTAAGGCCCTGCAATGGAAATGGTATTTAAATACATGTGTAATATTTGATATATATGTACATATGTATGTTTGTTTCATATTATGATTATTATTATTGATTTTGTATTTATTTTTATTTTATACATTTTATTTTTTATGGTATTTAGTATTATTATAAACATAATCTTTATTCTGTTTTGTACATCTATTATAAAATTATACACAATAATTTACGACATTGACTCATTTTTCATTAATACTTTATTAAGTGTTGAATCATGATACATAATTAAATTGAACCATTTGTCACATTCAACATGTGTTTAGAGTCTGCCACCAGTATGAGATTTGTCTTATCTTTGGACAACTTCCTATAGGGATTTTTTCAGATGATTTATACTCAGAAGCCTTTTCTTGAGGATAGGCAAATTGAGGGATAAAACTGTAAGCTTGGGGCTGGGAATGTGGCTTAGTGGTAGAGAGCTTGCTCAGCATGCATGAATGCCAGGGTTTGGATGCTCAGTGCCACATAGTCAGAAAAAGCCAGAAGCTGTGGAATGGCTCAAGTGGTAGAGTGCTAAGCTTGAGATAAAGGAGCTCAAAGACAGTACCCAGGTCCAAGTTCAAGCCCCAGGTCTGGCAAAAACATTAGGCCAGACGCCGATGGCTCATACATGGAATCGTTCCATCTCAGGAGGCTGAGATATGAAGACCACAGTTTGAAGACAGCCTCGGGATGGAAAGCCTGTTAGACTCTTACCTACAATGAACCCCAAAAGACCCCATGTGGCCCTGTGTGTCTAGTGGCAGAGTGTTCACCTTGAGCTGAAGGGCTCAGGGACAGTGCCCAGGCTTCGATTTGAGAGACACAACTGGAAAAATAGTGAGGGATAATCAAAGTCCTTTTCCTATTTGCTAATTATGAGAATATTTTCTGGAAAATGAACGCTGATGTACAACAGAATTGGAGTCTGAGCTCAAGGTTCAAGTATAGTATATCCATATTCCCTGCATCTCAGACTCTAGCTTTATAACCTTGGTTCCTACAGGGTCTATTGTTGAAGGGCTTAATATACTCCCCATCTCTATTTGATAAGCAGTTGACTTGTATTGTCAATGTAACTACAGTTCTGAACCTAGCAGAGAACTAATAGCTCATGTCCATCACCCTAGCTCAGTAGACTGAGGTCTCAGGATCACAGGGTGAAGCCAGCCAGGGCAGGAAAGTCTATGACACTCTGACTTCTGCTTCTGAAAGGTGTGTTTCCTCTGTTTCCCTTGGTGATAAGAAGTTACTTGGACTCTCAATGTTCTTAGATTTCTTGAGCTATAGAAGTAGGAAAGAAATATCATTGACCCATCCTGGGTTCAAATGAAGTTCTCAGGATGCAATACGTAGCTCTGTTAGCAGAAGAAGTCCAGTGTAACACTGTACTTGAAGGACAGAAACCAGTTGCAAAGGCCAGGCTAGGTGCAGAGCCCTCGACCTGCAGGATTAGGAGGCAGAATGTACACACTCAACAACAGGGAACTGAGCTGCAAAAACACTTATTCACTCCAGGCACAGGCAGCAACGGGGGACAACCTGTAACATTTGTTACAGTTACACCAGGGTCAGGCTTTTCTCAGCTTCTTCAAACAAGGACTAATTAACCTTCATCCCTCAGGTGAAGGGAGACTCAGTCTATCATTAGTTAGCAAGAGAGAGCCAGATTAGTGGAGGAGAGGGAAGGAACAGAGTAGAAAAACCCTGTTCTCTGGTCTTAGGGAGTGGGTTTTTGACTCTCCATCTATCAGATTTGAAGGGCCTTCTTCATCTCTGCAAATCCATTCTCCTTCCTTCATTCTCCACATCATTAATGCAAATCCCCAGTCCAAGGAGAAGCAGGGTCGTTCTTCTTCTGTCTCCAAGCACCTGATTCTGCCCTCGTGACTCTGGGGCTCTTGGCTACCTGAGTAGTGGACCAGAGACCATCTCACTGCTCTGTGGTTGTGTGAAGGTGATGCTGGTTTCCTGGCACACTACAGAAGACCTCATGATTGGAAAGTGTTCCCTTCTTTTCCTGCCGCCCAAAACCAGAATCATCTATTAACTTTTCTTTTTCTATCATCTTTCTCTCTTTCTTTGTCTCTTTCTTTCTTTCTCTTTCTTTCTTTCTTTCTCTTTCTTTCTTTCTTTCTCTTTCTTTCTTTCTTTCTTTCTTTCTTTCTTTCTTTCTTTCTTTCTTTCTTTCTTTCTTTCTTTCTTTCCTTCTTTCTTTCTTTCTTTCTTTCTTTCTTTCTTTCTTTCTTTCTTTCTTTCTTTCTCTCTTTCTTTCTTTCTCTCTCTCTTTCTTTCTCTCTTTCTTTCTTTCTTTCTTTCTTCCTTTCTTTCTTTCTTTTCTCTCTCTCTCTCTTTCTTTCTTTTTCTTTCTACCTACCTACCTACCTACCAACCTACCTACATACCTATCTAGCTATCCCTTTTCCAGTCCTTGGGTTGAACTCAAGGCCTAGGCACTGTGTACAGCACACTGGTACTTGAGCCACAGCACCAATTCTGGTTTTTTCTGTGTATGTGCTGCTGAGGAATCGAACCCAGGGCTTCTTGCATGCTAGGTAAACACTCTCTCACTAATCCACATTCCCAGCCCCCTCATCTTTTTCTTAATGGTAGTTTTACGTAAGTATGCTACCATTTTAAGTTCGCAAGTTTAATTTTCTGAATACCAGTTACTTCTATGAAACCTGATCTTCTCTTCCTCTGCCTGATTTTTGACTGTTCCTGTATTGGTCTCATAATAAAATGTAAATAAAGGCTGCTGAGAGCTTAAGTGTGCATCATATAAGGACACAGGCCTGGAAACCTGGAAGAGAAAAGCGATGGGCCTGAAATGAAGAGAATGATGCAGTGTGCACAATTACAATATCTGAAAAGTAAACCAGTGAATAAAAGCAGAATCATTGCATAGGTATGTTTCCACTCAGGGAGGTAATATATATACACACATAAGTAGGTAGGGTACTGATACATAAACTTGGCCTTCTCTTTTTGAATGTTTTGTGACAATCCTAGGACTTAAACTCAGGGCCTTATGTGTTCCTGAGCTGTTTTGCTCAAGGCTGAGGCTCTATCACCACCACAGCTCCACTTCCAGCCATCTGGCCATTAATTGGACATAAGCAATTCCCAGGCTTTCCTCCCTGGTCTGCCTTGTATCTCTGGCTCGGTTTTCATTCTCAAAGCTGGAGCTCTACCCTCTGGGCCTCTGCTACACTTCTGTTTCTGTGGTGGTTTATTGGAGACAAGAGTCTCACAGACTTTCCTGCTCAGCTGGCTTTGAATGGCAATCTCTCACGAGGCTTCAAGTGGCTTTACTCAGGGATTCGCCAGAGAGCCACTCCACACAAACCTTTAGTCTAAATCTTGAGAGGTACTACAGAAAAATGGAAACATGAAAATGCTACTAGTGTGTTTTAGATACTTAATGTTGGAGACACAAAACACTCATAATTATTAGTTCATTTTATAGGCAAAAGGAGCAATGCAGACAGTATGAGGATCGCTCCAGCTTTCAGTCCTCACATCCTGAGACAGTAAATTCACTGCAGCTCAATGCTAACTGACAGAACTGGCATGTCCTGTGGATATTTGCTCCCAAATCCTCTGACACTCATTTCTCACTTTTGGCCTCAAATTTGTGACTAGATGGTAAGATGAGGAGAGAAAATCCTTCTCAGTGAAATCAGCTATAAAGAACATTGGAGTAGTTTACTTATAAATTCAAACCATTGGAATGACCATGTTAAGAAGTCAAATTGTCACGGTGAAAAAATGAAGAAGTAAATTTGTATTTTTTTAATTTTTGTCTGCCATGGGGCTTGAACACTGGGACTGGTCATTGTCCTTTTGCTCTTCAGCTCAAGGTGAGTGTTCTACCAATTAAGCCACGGTGTCACATCCCCATTTGTTAGGAAATGAAAAGACTTGGAAAAATTTATATTAAGTGAAATAAGCTAGGCCCAAAGAAATATAGGTCCCATGGTTCCCCTTATTTGTCATAACTAATATATGTCTGAGACAAACAGAAACTGTCAGATAACTTGATGTTAGTTGAAATGAATCCCACAATAAGGATTCAAATGTTTTTTCTTACTTGCGATTGTTACCAACATATTTATAAGAAGATTTCTTTGTTGCTTTGTATGTATCTCCACCATGGTATAAGCCCTGCTTTCACTGTATTTGATGTTGATATAATTTGTGGAGGCGAAGGGAAAAAAAAAAAAAACACTGCTTAAATAGGGTTAGAGGTGAACCCATTACACAATTAGATGTAGAAGACATTATGTCGAAAAACGAATTTTACAACTTTGGTGGTGTGGAGGGTTTGGGGAGTGGGGATACGGGTAATAGAGGGGTGTGGGATGGGGAGGTGGAGAGGTGAAGGGATGGTATGGGGAAACAAAGGAGCAGGCAACAATACTTGATAAGAAATGTCCTCATTATCTTGCCCATGTAATTGTAACTCCTCTGTATGGTATTTTCACAATAATAAAAAATTAAAAATTAATAAAATGTAGAAGAAAAGAAAGAATGTGCCAGTGGCTGCTGACTGTAATCCCCGCTCCTCAGGAGGCTGAGATGTAGAGAATCTGAATTTGAATCCAAACAGCTTAGGAAAGTCCATGACACTATTATTTCTAAGAGATCACAGAAAAACCCAGAAATGAGGCTGTGACTTAAGCTTAATGCAGTACCCTTGAGCAAAAGGAGCTCAGGGACAACACCTAGGCTCATAGTTCAACCCTGGGACCTGCCCCCTCAAAAAGAGCCTGTACTTCTATGTCTTTGTGTATGTATGGATGTATTCCTATTGGTGAAGCTCCTGAGTAGCTATGATGAATGGCACCAAGCTAGGAAATTTGTTTTCAATACAATGAGTTCATAACACAGAGACTTCTTTCCAGACAGTGCGTGTTCCGGGGCTTCCTTCACTGTTTCCTGTGGGTTTGTCCGTATCCCAGGATTGCTGGAAGAAGCCGCTCTCATTGTCTGGACAGGCAGACAATAAGCCTCAGTCCTGTACCGCTGGGTAACAAACATATCCATCTGGGTCAGATAGTGAGGAAGAGTGTGGGCGGGCTCTGAAGGTCAGGAGAAAAAGGCCTTTTTGTACTCCAAGCTATGTCTATCCCCAGTGCTCTCTCTAAAAACGAAGCCTTCATTTGTGCTACCTCCCATGCCAGGCCAAGTTCTGTGCACTTATCCTGCCTTTGTGAGACTATATTCCGGTGTTCAGATACATGCTCAATAAAATTCAGGAGTTCTTCTGGCAGACAATTAGGGCACTGAACCTAATGAAATGTTTCATTGCTGGCGATGATGGGCCTATGATGCCTCTCCTAGGTTTAAAGAAGCTTGGGAAATCCAAGCACATGTCTGATATCACAAAGCTTCCTGTCAGCTAAGGCTGGTGAAGCTCATCAGGTTTTGAAACCTTTGGCCTCTCCTAGTTGTGCCCTGGGTGGCTGGGTTTTGGGGATAAACACAGGGCCTGGGTGCTGACCATGAGCTCTGAGCAGAAGTGTAGTCCTTTACCATTTTGTGTCACAGCTTCACTTCTGCTTTCTCTCTCTCTCTCTCTCTCTCTCTCTCTCTCTCTCTCTCTCTCTCTCTCTCTCTCTCTGTGTATGTATGTGCATACACTAGTCCTGGAGCTTGAACTGAGGGCCTGAGTACTGTACTTAGTTTCTCTCATGCAAGGATTGCCCTCTCTTAAATGAATCAGGGCTACTTCAGGTCTTTTCCTAGTGATGTGGCCCTGAGAAATCAAGCCCAAGGTTTCATATATGCAAGGCACTCTACCCACAAGGCACATTCCTAGCCCTCTACTTACGTTTTTGTTAGTTTATTTCTGTCTTTTTTTGTTTTTCTCAGTTGTAGGAGTTGAAGTCTGGGCCTGGGTGCTGTCCCTGAGCAATTCAGCTCAAATCTTGTGCTCTACCACTTGAACCACAGAGTCACTTCAGGTTTTCTAGTGGTTCATTGGAGCTAAGTGTCTCAAGGACTTTCCTGCCCAAACTAGCTTTGAACCATGATCCTCAGATCTCATCCTCGTGTGTAGCTAGGATGACCGGCATGACCCACAAACACCCACCTTCCACTTCAGGTGTCTTAGTGGTGAGTGGGAGATAATAGTCTCATGGTATATTTTATGTCTGTGATAATTTGGAGCCCAGATCCTCAGATCTCAACTTCCTGAGACGGCAGGATGACAGACCTCGACTATAGGACCCTAAGCTGTGGCACTGTGCTCCAACGGGGTCGTTGGTTCCACGTGGTGGATTGCTAGCCATGAGCCCAAGAAGTAACAGTCAGTGTTTAGGCCCTGATTTCAAGGTTCATGACTGAGAAAAAAAACAAAACAAACAATTGTCTACAGTAGACAACTCATTAGTTTTCAGTAATACATAATTTTGTCCCTGCCATGGGGACATATCTGAGCCTCAATATTCTTGTCTGCATAATCATCTTAGTTGTGGAGCTCTTACAAGGACAGGAAGAAAGAATTCACCCTTTGAAGGAGGACAAAACACATAACATTCTTTACAGGACTCAGCACACAGGATCCTGTGAAAGACTCAGCACCCAGCACCCAATGAAGGACTCAGCACACTACACACTGTGAAGGACTCAGCATGTAACATCTTGTGCAAGAGTCAACACACAGCACCCCATGAAGGACCCAGCACCCCAGGAAGGACTCATCACATAGCTGTATCCCACAAGCTGTCATTAGTATTAGGGTGCTTTCATCAGTATTGCCATTCTTTCATAAACACATCACAAACTGCACAAAGTTCACATCTAATGATTCAGAGGAGTGGGTTTTTTGTGTGGGGGGGGTCAGCCACAGAGATTGTACTGCCCTAAGAGATTTTGTTTAAGGCTAGAGCTCTACCACTTTGAGCCACAGGTCAGAGTTTCACAGACATCCAGCCAGGGCTGGGTTTTAAACCCACCAATGTCAGATCTCAGCCCCCGAGTATCTTGGATGACAGGGGTGAGCGAACCAGCAGACATCTGATTACGTGGCTGGGTTCCAGTGGTATACCTGTGGCTAAATCAGGTTAGATGGCAGCTGTCAGCACCAGACTCCTGGTTTGCTCTGTGATGAGGTACTTGAAGTCCTATCCTTATAGAGTTGCAGTCACCACATTCAATCTTTTTGTGGTGCCAGTCCTGGGTTTGAGTAAGTGTTTAGACACAGCCCTTAACCTTTTATGCTCTAGCTAGTGCTAGACTGCTTGAGCGACAGCACAGCTTCTGGAATTTTATGTGCATGTGGTAGTGAGGAATCGAATCCAGGACTTTGTATGTACTAGCCTTCACTATACCACTGAGACCCAGGAGTGACAAGTGTATAAACAGATAAATGTGTAGATTGGCATATATATACATAAACATGTATATATGTATATGTATAAAACAAGAGAAAGATGTCTGTATATTATGAAATTACATATCCTATATTACTACCAATTATTTACAATTAAATTATTCCTTCCATTTTTAAGTATCATGATTGAATACATAATAAGTATTAATTGAAAATTAGTCAATGTAGTATAATTGTTGTGTATAATTTTATAGTAAACTCATTAACTACTAATTTAATTGTTACTTTTTTAACATTCCATTTGTATGGATGTATATTGGAATGCGTTTCTTAGTATCTCCCACCAATCATTAGTGGCAGTCCCGGAATTTGACCTCCAGGCCTAAGTTGAGGTTTGGGGTATGGCTTCCCTAATAGAAAGACAAATGTCAGCATGCAAGGTCATATACACTTTCTGGGCCTTGTCATTTAGACCCAAGATGGTCGCAATGCAAAGGAAAAAAAATGTAAAACCACCTTCTTGAACTTCTCCATTTTATCCTTCTCACTTTTTTTTTTTTTTGCCAAGCCCAAGATTTGAAATTGGGTCCTAGGATCCCAGGGTGAGCTGTGTCAGAGATGCGAAGATCTGAGTTCAAGCCCCATGGTTGGCCAACAAAAAGGCCCTGGCTTGGAATTTGCTCCATTTTTCTGGCAGGACTGGGATTTGAACTCAGGGTCTGAATAATACTGTGGCAATGTGGGTAAAGGGGAAAGGCTCACCATCCTTGAAGACAAGAAATTCAGACCAGTTCCCAGGGCCTGAATTGAAGCTCTAGCACTGGAAAAATTAATCTTCATATATGATATCTATTTACATACATGGTTTGAGTGAGTATGACGTTTAGTACCCTTATTTGTTTAGTATTATTACAATATAACATTTCATTTATTACATCCTAACACATAGGATATATTGGCAAACAGATACCTAGTTAGGTACGTAGGTAGGTAGGTAGGTAGATAGAAAGTTAGATAGATAAATAGATAGACAGACAGACAGAGATAGATAGATAGATAGATAGATAGATAGATAGATAGATAGATAGATAGATAGATAGATAGATAGATAGATAGATAGATAAATAGATAGATAGATAGATAGATAGATAGATAGATAGATAGATAGATAGATAGATGATAGATAGATGATAGATAGATAGATGATAGATAGATAATAGATAGATAGATAGATAGATAGATAGATAGATAGATAGATAGATAGATAGATAGATAGATAGATAGATAGATAGATAGATAGATAGATAGATAGGTAGGTAGGTAGATAGGTAGGTGGATAGGTGGATAGGTAGATGGATAGATAGATAGATAGATGGATAGATAGATAGATAGATAGATAGATAGATAGATAGATAGATAGATAGATAGATAGATAGATAGATAGATAGATAGATAGATAGATAGATAGATAGATAGATAGATAGATAGATAGATAGATAGATAGATAGATAGATGGATAGGTAGATAGGTAGGTGGATAGGTAGATAGGTAGGTGGATAGGTAGATGGATAGATAGATAGATAGATAGATAGATAGATAGATAGATAGATAGATAGATAGATAGATAGATAGATAGATAGATAGATAGATAGATAGATAGATAGATAGATAGATAGATAGATAGATAGATAGATAGATGGATAGGTAGATAGGTAGGTGGATAGGTGGATAGGTAGATGGATAGATAGATAGATAGATAGATAGATAGATAGATAGATAGATAGATAGATAGATAGATAGATAGATAGATAGATAGATAGATAGATAGATAGATAGATAGATAGATAGATAGATAGATAGATAGATGGATAGATAGATAGGTGGATAGATAGATAGGTGGATAGATAGATAGGTGGATAGATAGAAAAATAGATAGATAGATAGATAGATAGATAGATAGATAGATAGATAGATAGATAGATAGATAGATAGATAGATAGATAGATAGATAGATAGATAGATGATAGATAGATGATTGAGGAATCTGGTCTTGAATGTCAGAAGTAAAGATGGAAACAATTCCCAGTAATAAGAACTTCTGCAGTGTGCTAGGCCACCAGCATCACCTTCACACAACCACAGAGCAGGAAGACTGTCCCTTTTCCACTTCTCAGGTAGCCACAGAGACAAGAGGGCAGAACTAGATTGTAACTCAGGTGCTTGGAGAGAGAAGAGATACAGCCCTACCTCTAGTTGGTCTGAGGATTTCCAATAATTATATGGAGAATGCAGGAAGAAGAATAGACTGGCAGAACTAAAAGAAGGGCCTGTATATCTGACAGATGAGTCAAAAAACCACGCCCTAAGACCAGAGAGTAGGGTTATTCTACTCTGTTCCTCCCCACTCCCCCACATAACTGGCTCTCTATTGGCAAGCTAACGATAGACTGAGGCTCCCTTCACCTGAGGAAGGAAGGTTAGTCATTGTTTGAAGAGGCTGAGCAAAGCCTGACACTGGTGTAATTCTAAAAAATGTTTCAGGTTTCCCCCCATTGCTGCCTGTGCCTGGAATGAATGAACTGGTTTTGCAGCTCACTTCCCTGTTGAGTGTGTACATTCTGCTCTTAATCTGATAGGCCTGATCTCTGTACCTAGCCTGGCTTTTGAAACTGTTTTCTGTCCTTCAAATACAGTGTTACACTGGAGTTCTTCCTGCTAACAGGGATAGGGCTTGTATCCGGAGAGCTTCATCTGAACCCAGGATGGGTCAATAATGTTTCTTTCTTGCTTCTATAGCTCAAGAACTCTAAGAACATTTAGAGTGCAAGTACTTCTCAACACCAAGGGAAACATAGGAAGCTTTTGAACATCTTGAACAATTTTCAGAAGTGGAAGTCAGAGTGTCACAGACTTTCCTGACCTGGCTGGCTTCACCCTGTGAATCCTGAGACCTCAGTTTCCTGAGCTAGGGGGATGGGCCTGAGCTACTGGTTCTCTGCTAGGTTTAGAACTGTAATGAAATTGACAATACAAGTCAACTGATAATCACAAAGAGCTTGGGGAGCATA
This sequence comes from Dipodomys spectabilis, assembly GCF_019054845.1. NCBI lineage: Eukaryota > Metazoa > Chordata > Mammalia > Rodentia > Heteromyidae > Dipodomys > Dipodomys spectabilis. The sequence goes on along the minus strand of NW_024870854.1, from coordinate 1,476,174 downwards.
TTAAGCTTTTCAAAATTGGACCTTTCAGTACCCTGTAGGACACAAGGTTACAATGCTAGAGTCTGAGAGGCTGAGCATATGGATGTGCTGCACTCAAACCGGGAGCTCTTACTCCAATTCTGGTGTACATCAGTGTTCATTTTCCAAAGAATGTTCTCATAATTAACAAGTAGGAAAAGTACTTTGATTAACCCTCAATTTTTTCCAATTGTGTTTCAAACTCAAGATTGGGCACTGTCCATGAGCCCTTCAGCTCAAAGCGAATACTCCACCACTTGAGCCACAGCACCACATGGGGTCTTTTGGTGGTACACTGAAGAGAAGAGTCTAACAGGCTTTGCCTGCCTAGGCTGCTTTGAACTGTGTTCTTCAGCTCTCAGCCTCCTGAGATACTAGGGTTCCAGGTGTGAGCCACTGGCATCTGGCCTATTGTTTTTGACAGTCCTGGGGCTTGATCTTAGGGCCTGTGTACTGTCTCTGAGCTTCTTTTTCTCAAGGTTAGCGCTCTACCACTTGAGCCACTCCACAGCTTCTGGCTTTTTCTGAGTATGTGGCACTGAGGATTCAAACCCTGGCATTCACGCATGCTGAGTGAACTCTTTTCTACTAAGCAATATTTTTAGCCCCACCCTGACAATTTTCCTCTTCACTTCCCTATCCTCAAGAAAAGGCTTCTGACTACAAACCAGCTAAAGAAATCCCAATAGGAAGAAGTCCAAAGATAAGATAAAGCTCATACTTGGGAGAGATTCTAAACATGTGAGGACTGTGACAAATGCTCCATTTAATTATGTATTATGTTTCAACACTTAATAAAATACTAATGAAAAATTAATTAATGTCCTAAATTATTGTGTATAATTTTATAATAGAAGTGCAAAATTTAATAAATATTATGTGTATAATAATAATAAATACAATAATAAATTAATGAATCAAAGTAAAATAAAATACCAAATTAATAATAAAAATCATAATATGAAATTATGTATGTAAGTATATATCTTATATTCCACATGTATAGAAATATTTTTTTTCTTTGCAGGGCCTTCATTCAGGCCCTGGGAACTCTAGCCTGAATTTCTTTTCCTCAAAGACCGTGAGTTTCACCTTCACCCATGGTGCAAAAAAGTTACCTGGACGGTGGGCTCCAATCCTAGCAATGGCAGAAATACTAGCCCCAGTTCCAAGACAGTGACTTAATTTTTTTAAATGGAAGCAGTTATGTTTATTCAGTTCCATACTGAACATTAAAAAAAAAAAACTGTAGAATTTTGTAGAGCTATTCAGACATCCTTCCCTTACCTCAAAGTGCTTCTCTGAGAACTACAATCTTTTTTTGTACGTTTTATTATTGTAAAAATGTTGTAGGGAGTGGTTACAGTTACAGGAGCAAGGTAATGAGTACATTTCCTATTGAGCATTTTTGACTCCTCCTTTTTTTTCCCCTTACCATCCCTTCCCTCCCATCTCCACAACTACCTCCCCTACCAATGTCAGTGACTTAGTTTTTCATTTTTGGTTGACACTCAAGTAGTGGCAACACTTCCCTCACAGTTCTACAGATTTACCAAGACCCTGAGTTCAAATCCCAGGCTGGGAATGAAAACTGGCAGTAATTGAAAAACTGGGGGCATTATTTTTTTAATTTAGTTAAATAATTAATTTTTTATTTATTCTTGTTTTTTTTGGTCAACCATGGGGCTTGAACTCAGCTCGTGGAAATTCTATCTCAGCTTGGATCTCCCTAGGCTGGGGTGCAGTCTGTGGACCCATATCCGATCCTGAGATCCTAGGCCCAGAGGGCTTTCAGGAAGAAAAAAAAAGATGGAAAGCACAAAAGAAAATGGAGAGCTGCAGAGGACTGGGTTTTTACAATTTTTTTCTTTGCACAGTGACCATCCTGGGTCTGAATGATACGGCTGCAAAGTGGACCTGACCTGCTGATGGCAGGTGGGCTATCAGTGAAGCCATAAGCCAACTTGTCAACATAAGCCCTGGGTTCAAATCCCAGTCCTGACACCAATGACAGGAGATCACAAGAGACTCTTTCCTATGCTTAGGAATACAGATTGAAAGAGTAGTTCATGCATCAGTCTAGTCTAAGATTGGATGCAATAATCCTAGAATGCTGATTGATCTTAAGTAATAGTTTATTAAGCATGAAAAGAATAATATTCCTTCAATGGCGGTATAATAAATACCTAAGAGTTGGTAGAAACATAGTAGGTGTTATTCAATCATAAATAGACGGCTCTAGCACTCTTTACCTATATCTATTTATTTGTATACCACTGTCTGCCTATTCATGTATCACTGTTTTGGCTAAACCTGGGGGTTGATCTGAGCACCTGTGGACCACCTGACAGCTTCATTGGCTAGAGGCTGCCATGCTCAAACTCATCCATTCATGAATTGGGCCTGCTAGACCCTGAGTTCAGATCCTAGCACTGCCAAAATTTAATCTTGATGTAAGAAGCCGAGTGTGACACATGTTTTCCTTTTCTGGGAGAGTCCTGGGTGTCAGGCATGATGGAGAACATATCTACAAATCTAGATGTTATGTGATAGGATGTAAACAATGTACTAAGTGGTATAGGTGTCATCAGAGTCAATAAAATGGTAAATAAATGGCTAAAACAAGAAATAAAATGAATAACCACACAAAACACAATATGGACTGAACATCTGTACCAAAGTATAAATCCTATCTTTTTTTGGTTATTTTTTTTTTGGGGTGGGGGTCCAGTCATGGAGCCTGAAATCTGGGCCTGGGCACTGTCCCTCAGCTCTTCAGCTCAAGGCTAGCGCTCTACCACGTGAGCCTCGGTGCCACTTCCGGCTTTTTTCCTTTTTGGTAATGTGGTGCTGAGGAATCGAACCCAGGGCCTCAGGCATACAAGGCAAGCACTCTACCACTGAGCCACCTTCCAATCCCCTATGAATCGTATCTTTAAAATGTATATAAGAAGTATCTTTTCCAGGAATGAGGCTTGAGTTCAGCCCCTCTATGAAGAGGGAATGGCGGGAGACTCTGAGATACTCGTTTCTGGACTTATGACGAGTCATGGAATGTCATCGATCTCATCCTTGAATGAGTAGTTCGTGCATGATGCAAGTAGGAAATGATGGGCAAGACTCATGGAGTATTGATTATTTCCAAAGAAGAGTTGATGAAGCATGACAATAATCATCAGCATTATGAAATGGAGACATCAGGAAAGATCCAAGAATCAGTAGTCACACAGATTGAATTCCATCACAGGTCACTATCTCTACTACTTTATACAATATGTACTTATTTGCATACTACCTTCAGCTTATGAATAGATGAATATTATGCTCCCCACTTTCCCCCAGTGGGAGCTCAATCTCAGGTCCTGGGAACATCCTGGCTCCCAGGCTGGTGTGCTCATGTGGACCCATTCGCCAATTGGGCCTGCTAGGCCCCGAGTTTAGATCCCAGCCCTGCCAAAAGATTCATCTTCATGTCAGAAGCCAATTGTTACACCTATTTTCCTTGCACCTGTGCAAGTCCTGGGTCTCAGCGATGATGGAGAATGTATAGACAACTCTCTACTCATGGGAATAGGTTGTCATCCAGTTCACCAGATTTATTTCTGTCATCCTATACTCAAGAAAATACCCAGTACATCAATGAATATGCCACAAAATAAAGAGAATGACTACACTGAACGCAAGATGCCGCCCACCTCTTTGGAAATATAGATCCTTTGTTTAATTATGAATTTATGACTATATTGGCCCCCACCAGGGCTCCATCAAAGGTCACAGGAATGGCCTAGCTCCTTAGGGGCTCACCAGCTCGTGTGCTCACCATGACCATTCAACAATTGGACCTGTTAGGCCCTGAGTTCAAATTCCAGCACAACAAAAGGATTCATTCTGATGTGAGAAGCCTATAGTTGCATATGTTTTCCTGTCCTGTGAAAGATCTGGGTCTCATCGAGGATGGACAATTCTATATAGGCAACTCTATAGCTATGGGAATAGGTTGTCATCCATGTTAGCACAGTGATATCTGTCACCATACTCAATAAAATACAAAATACATCCATGAATAAGACACAAAATAAAAAGAATAACTACACGGAATGCAAGATGCATACCACACCTGTAGGCAAAGAGAGAGCTTATATTTAAGAAAGGTGGGCTTGCTATTTTCTCCAGTGCTGGGGCTTCAAATCATGCTCTGGACAAGGCCTGACAGTCTAGTCTTCAAGGATGTTGAGATTCTCCTACCCCGAAAGTGCAACAGAGCTACTCATATCTGAGTTCAAAACCCAGCACTGACAAAAAATTCATCCTGATGTCAGATGACAGTTATTACACACGTTTTCCTCTCCTGTGAAAGTCCTGGCTCTCAACTAGGATGGAGAATGCATAGGCAACCCTATAACCATGGGAACAGATTGTCATCCATGTCAACACAGTTATACTTGTCACCATACTTAGTAAAACACACAATACCTCCACGAATAAGACACAAAATAAGGAGAAGTGCACTGAACTCAAATTCCTGTCCACACATGTATGTCAATATAGATCCTACTTTTAAATTATGAATTTATGACTATGGTGTACCTGGGGATCAATGGCAGATCCTGGGAATGGCCTAGCTCCTTAGTTGCTCACAAATTGGTGTGTTCACCTTGCCCGGAGTTCAGATCCCAGTACTACCAACAAGTGGTTCATGGAGAAAGACGCCAAGTGTGAAACTTGTTTTCTTTTTCTCTGAGAATCCTGGATGTCAGGCATGATGGAGAACATTTCTACAAATCTAGATGCTCTGTGATAGGATGTCATCAATGTAATGAACGGAATGGGTTTCATCATAGTAAAATCAACAGTAAATGAAACAAAAATTATATGGAGCAACCACACCATATATGTATGGATTGAAAATCTATAGGTAAGTATAAACCCTATCTTTACAATGTATATACATAGTACGTTTTCCAGGTCTGGAGCTTGAATTCATGACTAGTCAACAGGCCTAACTTTCTAATCCTCAAGTAAGGTGATCTTCCCCTTCATCCACATTGCTGCAGATTTACCCACATCTTGAGTTCTAATACAAAACCTAGAAGAATAAACAGCATGAATTGCAAGCCAGGGAGCTAATTTTTATTTTTTAATTTTTCTCAGCACCGGGCTTGAACTCAGGTCATGGCAACTCTGCCTGAGCACTGATCAACCTATGTGGGGGTGCAGGCATTGGACCTAAAGCTGCTTCTGGGATGCTAGACCCCCAGGCCTTGTAGGGAAAACAATGCACAGAAAAAAATGTGGCCTTTTTATGTTTTCTTCCTTTGCACGGTGACCCTCCTCGGTCTGAATGACACTGTTGCAAAGGGTACTTCACCTTGCATTGCTGTATGCTGGCAGACTATCAGGGAAGCCATAGGCCCACCTGGCAACATAGGCCAGGATTTTGAATCTCCATGCTGAAACCAATGGCAGGAAATATTAAGAAACTGGTTTCCATCCATAGGAATAACAGTGGCATGTTATCAGTGCCACGGGTGAATGAGTTGATCATGAATGATGCTCCTATAAAATTAGACAGCATCATTTCAGGAGGATGATTTATTTTATTTATTATTTATGAAGCATTAAAGAATATTATTACTTACAGGAAAGCAATAATTTCAGGACACTGATTGATTTTATTAATAGTTGAATGATGAAAACAATAACATTAATTTCATGGAGGTATAATAATTATCCAAGAATTGGTATGAATGTAGTCTATATAACTGAATAATGTATAGACATCTCTGGCACTCTATAAGGATGTATATTTATTAGCATACTGCCATCTGCATGTAAATCTATTCTTAATTTGTTAACCCCTGGGGCATGATCTTAGATCCTGGGAACTGCCTGTCCGCGCAATTTGCCCCAGGATTTTGTGTTGACACTCACCCACTCATTAATTTGGCCTTGTAGGCCACGAGTTCAGTTGCCAGCACTCCCAAACAATGAATCGTTGAGTAAGAACCTGATGGCAATTCAGGTTTTCCTTTTCTGTGAATGTCCTGTGTGTCAGGTATGAAGTGAAATACATATGCAGACTATCGTATAACCTATATAATCAAGGTAATAAATGTTCTGTGCACCATAATAGTCAATAAAATAAATGGTCAATAAATAAATAAAACAAAAAACTACACTGAAGGCAATATGGTGTCAACATATACATATATATATATATACATATATATATATATGTAAATCATATATTTAAAATGTACACAAATAGGATGTTTTCTAGTGATTGATTTCAGGCCTAAGGAGCAGACTTGAATTTCTTGACTTCAAAGAGGCAAGCTTCCCCTTCCTACACAGTGCAACAGAGTTACCCAGACCATGAGTTCAAATCCCAGGCCTGGTAGAAAAAATGGCACCTCTATACTATGTGAGGTCCATAATGAATATTATGCCTCCATTTTATTAATGTGATTCTTTAAATGCCTCATAAAGTATTAGCTAAAATCGATCAGTGTCCTATAATATATTTGTGCATAAATTTATCCTATAATCATTCACGAACTGCTCATTCAATCATAACATACATCACATTCCGTTGGTAATCATATGGATAGGAAGAAGTTTCTTAGGATCTCCTGCCATTTGGAGGTGGCAGGACCAGGATTCCAACTGTGGGCTCCAGCTCCCACCACTTCAACCCAAGGATAGGGAACTCATCTGTCTGTCCAAGGACATCAGCAAGACCAATAGTTAGGCAGGCATCAGTGGCTCTCAGCAGTCCTCCTTTATACTTACAAGCTCTGATAGGAGGATCATGGTCTAAGTCACCCTAGGCAGGAAAGTCCTTGAGACCCCTGTCCAACTATAGTGCCAACAAAGCCAGAAGCCCTGTGGCTCCAGTGTGAAGGGCCAGTCTTGAGCAAAAACAGCTCACAGACTGTGGCCAGATCCTGAGTTCAAAGTCCAGGAGTGGCAACAAATGGACATACACCGCTATCTTTGCAGCCATCCAACTAAAGCAGGTCGCCCTCTTGTCCCCAACTGAATTGGACAGAGTTCCATGGAAAAAGAGCTGGGGGACCTGCTGTCATCATTACTCTGCCCATGCTGCTTGCATAACAGGATTCTGGCCACATCCCCATTCTTTCATGTTTCTTTCTGACCAATGGGATAAAAGAATGGTGGCCATGCCCCATATTCCATGATGCCCAGTAGCACCAGGATTCCCTCTATTAGTTTACACCACTACCAGTACTTGAGGAAAGTAGAGGTGGCTGAGTGGTGAGCAAGAGATTCGATGTGACTTTGGAGTATAGTAGTATATTGATGCACTAGCCCACCCTTATCTCCCACCCCCTCCCCACCTTCCGGAGGTGCAGGGTTTTAAACCTCAGGCAATGGCCTGCTGCCAGCCGGCCTAAGGCCCAACCTGGTCCCTGCCATTGGTTCTCTGTTCTAGGCCCATGAGTCCATAATGCTGCCACCTTGGCTGCTTGCCCCACCTGGACTAGCAGCCAACAGCTTCTCCCAGAAATTCAGGTGAGTGGCTGCCCTAACACCACCCCAGCCCGGGTCAGACACCCCTCTGGGGCCACCATGATCCCCTGCTTGTTTTCCCTCCCTGGCTCTGAAGAGCAACCTTTCTGTCTTGGGCATTTCTGAGATAGAGACTCTATGCTCAGGCTGGGGTGGATCGTGGTCTTCCTATCTGTGACAGGTATGACCCACCAGGCCTGGTCCTCTGTTGGGAGGGTAGACATGTAGTGCCATGCTCAGTCATCAGTTTAGATGGATTATCCTAAACTCTTAGTCCACCACAGGTGAAGCTCTGGATAGGGTCTCAACCATCGGACATCAGTCTCCTCACAGGACAGTTGTGAGGAACCAAGGGATTTATACAGAGGGATCTCTGGAGCATGGCTAGGCAAAGAGGGAGCAGCCTTCAGATAAGGTTCTCAGCAATTCTGTGAGCATATGATAGGAAGATACCCAGAAATGGCTCAGGTGGGGCCTGTTATTAATCGTGCAATTTGTGGGATTATGAAACAAAACATGTCTCTCTTCCATCATTACCCTATCCCCATAAGGAAGGGGATCCTTCATTCTGTGGAGTTTTCCAGCTGGGGAAACCGAGGCTCTGAGAAGATAGATGACCTATTTATGATGTCAAATTCACAGGAAGCTCAGCCTGACTTCTCTACCATGCTCCCTAGGACAATGGGTGCTATTCAGTTTACTTCTTTTGGTGGGAAGTATACTTTTTGTCAGTTGTGGGGCTTGAACTCTAGGCCTGGACATGGTTCCCCAGCTCCTCAACTCAAGGCTAGTGCTCTACCACTTGAGCACACAGTGCCACTTCCAGTTTTCTGTAGTTCTTTGGAGATAAAAGTCTCACAGATGTTTCTGCCCGGCTGGCTATGAACCATGATCCTCATATCTCAGCCTCCTGTGTATTTAGGATTAGAGTTCTGAGCCACTGGCACCCGACTTAACTGTAATTCTGACTTTCTTTCTCTCTCTCACTCTCACAGGTGAGAGAGTGAATGGGTGAATGGGTGCTGGAGGAGGTGACCCAGAGTCCCCATGTTGTTGGTACCCAAAGTGTCCCTCTCATTCTGGAGGTTGGCTGTGGGTCAGGAGCTGTCTCACTCAGCCTGTTGAAATAGCTCCACGAGGTAAGCCCCTCTGTGCCCTGGCTAGACCGTGATGGTTATTCATTGTCCATCCAACCTTACTCGACTTATTGTATTTTATTGTTTTCTACATCATTTTCTAGCACCTGGCCAAAATTATGATACATAATTACGGGATGACAATGTAATGCCATCTTAAGAAAGTCATTTAGGGCTCTGTGAATGTGGCTTCATGATACAGTGATTGCCTAGCATGCATGAAACCCTGGGTTCAGCTCCTCAGAAAAAAACCTGGAAGTGGTTCTGTGCCTCAAGTGGTAGAGTGCTAACCTTGAGAAAAAAAAAAAAAAGCTCAGGATTAATTCCCTATCCCTGAGTTTAAGCCCTTGGACTGGCAAATAAAAAAGCATTTGGCTAGTAAATGCAAAATATCAAAACCTTACTTGGAATATATAATTGCCCCTTCCATACTGACACCTGACAATAATCCCTAATTCATTTACTTTACTTATATTAGGATACTGTGTTGAAAAAAGAGTATTGTTTATTAGGTTACAGCAATTATTGCCATGAATATGCTTAGATGTCAGGTGAGGATTAATTCAGGAAATTCAAAGATTCCAGGATTTTGTGTGGTCACTGCTAATCACAAAGAGAAGGGTAGTCTAAGTGAGATTTAGAAATCTTTTTGGTCAGTCATGACACCAAAAAGGCAGAAGAGAAGGAATTACTCCAGACCGAAGGAAAAAATGATAGTAACTAAGGTATACTAGAAACTGCTCTAGAGAACCATTTTTAGTTATTGAAGAACTAGTTATCAATCCTCATTGCCCTTAGCATTCTACATCTCTTAGGCTAGTTCTTAATCTCTGTGTGATAAATGTATCTCCTTCTATGCTGTTCTTTCATACTTGATCTCCTTTGCTTTCTAAAAATCTCAATCTTTTCATATTTCTCTATGAACATTTCCTGATAATAAAAACACCTATACAGATGGCAGAAGATATTAATATAAGGGTCCCATAGCTCATGAGTCATTAATGTAACAACATGGAAAAGGAGGACATATTTATTGCTACCTCAAATTTTCTGAAAAGCTGCAATGTCATCATTTGGTTCAAATTTCCATTCTTTGGCTACATAGTGTCATTCAGTGCACATAAATGCAAATATGAACCAGGTGCTGGTGGCTCACGCCTGTAGTCCTAGCTACTCAGGAGGTTGAGACCAGAGGATTGTGGTTCAAAGTCAGCCTCACCAGGAAAGCCCATGAGACTCATATTTTCAATTAACCATCAGAAACCCAGAAGTGGTAATAGCTAAAGTGGTAGAGTGCTCAACTTGAGCTCAAGACCTGAGGGACAGTGCCCAGGATCAGAGTTCAAGCCCCATGACCAAGTGCAAATATGAATTTAATTTTCCCTGAAAGGAACAACAAGATCAATAATCTTCCCTAGCAGAAAAAATAATTCCAAAATATTTCAGTACACCTGCTTTTGCTGAGTTATTTAAGTTACAGCTTTCCTTTCTGGACATAGTCTCTTCTTTTAAAAATTGCCAAATATTAGCTTTACAGTCAACTTCATCTAGTATTTCTGGTTTCAAAAGAGAAGACTATACAGTTGATGTCACTTAGCTTTCTTACTATCTTAGTTCAAAACCGACCCAGGCAGGAGAGTCTGTCAAACACTTATCTCTAATTAAACACCAACAAAAAAAAAAATCAGAAGTGGAGTTTTGGCTCAAGCAGTAGAGTACTAGCTTTGGGGCAGGTGGGCAGGAATGTCAACTGTTCAGGGACAGGGTCTAGCCTCATGGTCAAGCCCCAGAACCAGCACAAACTAAAAAAACAATCAAACTAAAAATCCCAAATATTTCTTTGGGACCCTCCTTAAAGGAGTGCTAGTCTGAGAAGAGCCTCCTTTTGCTGATCATACTCACTGGATTCTGCTTTTTTGGAATCATTATTGCTCTGGAGAACTTAGAACCAGACTAAAGGAATTGATAACTGTCTCCTGCAACAAGAGAATCATCTCAGCGGTGAAATATCCATCCATAATAAAACCTTCATGTCTTTGTTTCTTTGCTGTAGAACACCTTTAAAACATTATATTTGTGTTCTATGCTGGCCTTCAAATGGCACATTATTTCTTTTTGTAATACTCTCAAATAGAAGTTTACAGAAAAGTTTAATATGAATATAGAACACACTTGAAAAATCGGGGACAGAATTTCTTTCAAGCCTTGAATTCTTTTCTTATAGGGTAAAAAGGAAAGCACAAATTAACTTGAACTTTGTCATTCCTCTATATTCAATTCTTCTCTTGGGATCAGTTTTCACATCCAGTAACTGTTACTTCCAGTAACAATCGATGGTGTTGCCTGAGGTATAATGAGTGTTTTCTGGTGTTGCCTGAGGCATAATGAATGTTTTCTGGGTTTACTGAAATAACACAAGGACACCTTTGTACCTGAGGTAACACGTGTTTCCGAGACAACTTAGTAAAGGGAAAATATGAAATTTTTTTGCTTATAAATACATTATCCATGAGTACATTGACTTCAAACTTTGTAAGTTCTCTGTAAATTAAGGTGGATTTTAAATGGGAAGAAGGTTCTCAGATCATTCTTTTTGTGAGTTTATGTGCTGCGCATTTTTTCCCGTGTACATGAGTTAACAGTAAGGGAAACAATAGCAATAATAGGAGAAAGAGAAGTCCTGTGTTTAAGTATAATGATTCAATCCACTATAGAATGAATGCCAGAGCCTTCCAGCAATAAAAGGGAATACTGATTTATGGGGCAAGGATAAGAAAAAAAAAGACATAAGGCAAAGGTTGGGGTCAGGAGGTCTGCAGCTCAAGACTGCAGCACCTTTTACTTTTAACTTTCCCTAATATATACTGTTAGAGTTCAAGAAGTAGTATAAGGTTACTATAGTCCAGAAAAACAAGGAAAATTTCAGTAAAAGCAGAGTGCAGTAAAAACAAGACAAGTTCAACTGGTTGAAAGTAAAACAAACTCTGCAGACATAGCAAAGCAATCCCGGGCACCTGGTGTCTTTCAAGTAAGCCAGTTCCTTGTACGTGCCTTCAAGCGAGCACAAGGGTCAAGATGACCTTTGAAATTTACTGTTGGCTCCCAACAATAAAAGACGCTACAAATAAGACAACATTGATACAATAAAGCCAAGTCCAGTATGTAGATTTGTGGGAGTGATATAGAGAAAGCATTACTCCTGCATGGACCACGAAGTATGAGGCCACTCCCTTTCTAAATCATGCTTGCAAATCAAGCAAATTTATAGAAAGTAGACTGGAAGAATAATTCTGGCTCTAATGCAAGTCAGATATAAGAGCATGGACTTAACTGGAAAAAATGTCCATCTTGAGAGAGCAGGGATTATACTAGCATTGAACTGGTGGCTAAAATTACATTTCTTTTTCTTTCCTTTACTTATATATATTTTTTTGTTGGTGGTAGTCTTGGCACTTGAAATCTGGGCCTGGGCACTGTCCCTCTGCTATGTAGCTCAAGGCTTATGCTTTACCTCTTGAGCCACAGTGTCACTTCCAGTTTTGTTATAGTTAATTGGAGAAAAGAGTCTCTGGGACTTTCCTACCTGGGCTGGCTTTGAACCCCAATCCTGAAATCTTACCGCCACGCATCTTAAGATTACATTTCTAACACTGTACACTCAGCATATGTAATATGTATATTCATCTATCTTTATATGAATTCGTGCATTAAAAACTGGGCTACAGCTTAGACTTTACACTCACAAACATGTTTGTAGTTCAAAAGTTGATACTACTGGAGAAATAAAACCTAAGAATGTAAAGGAGTCTGGGAAGTTCAGTTTGCATCCAGCCTGAGCAGAGCAGTCTTTGAGACACTATCTATAATTAACCAGCCAAAAGCTGGACTGGAAAAATGCCTCAGGTGATTAAATACCAGTCATGAGCAAGATTGATGAATAAGAGCTAAGGCTTTTGCATACGTACATACAAACATACACATACATACAGAGGCACTATTATGTGCACACAAAAATACACAAATGAAACAACTCTCAGAATATGTAGAAAAGTTAGAAAACAATAGAAAATATGTCCTGAGAAAGACTAGAATCAAGGGATAAGTTTTAATATTAGAAAGTCCTCAAGTGAACTTTCTTCAAAAAAGTTTGAGACTATTACCTAGGTAAGGATCAGAGATAGTAAGAGAGTCATGTAATCAAAATTAAAGGGATTGGATCCATGGAGGAATGAATCAGAGACCCCTGCAGGTGCATCTGAAAATGTTCATATCCTATGTCAAATGTTAGAACATCTTTGAAAATAGTTCATGAACACTCTGAGCAATCTAGTGGATAATATCACGGGAGAAGTTCAGAATTGCTAGTCTGTATCTAGATTAAATAAACCAAGAAACTATGGCTAGGCAATGTGATACAAGCCTAAAATTCTAGCATTCAGACTGAGACAAGAGATTAGAGAGTGGAATTACATAGTGATACTTTCCCTGGACCAGGTAGTATAATTTAGTCTTATTAAAACAAACCAAACAAGAAAGAAATACACAGTTGGAAGTCTGGGCTTTTTTTGTCACTATGTTTTGAGAAGTCAACTTTCTTATTGAAATGCAAATCATATATAATCCTCAGTTGTGTTTTAAATGCTCTCTTCATTACAGAACATTCCTAGATGCAAAATGGCTCATGATTCCCATCCAAAATTTGAAAAAGTAAGTAATCATCATTCTCTTGGATTCCAAAGAAATGATGGATTGCAAAAGCTAAATTATAATCTAGATTTAAAATATTTGGTTATGTAAGTAATTTCAGATTCTATAGGATACTACAAAATTCTTTTTAAGTAGAGGGTTTAATTGACAAATTCACAAATGATTCTTGCATTTTATAAGCCTAGAATATTCTTTCAAGTGAGTTATAATTAGAACTTAGTTAATAGATAATACCAACAATTCATGTATAAAATGATAATGTGAATAATGTAGACAGAGTTGCCAACAAAGAGAATAATTGTGTGACATCTAATTTCTTCTACCTGTATGTAACAAAGGAATCAGTTTCCTTAATTACGTGCCTCCTTATACAATGAGAAAAAAGCTAGGTTTGGGGTTCGTTTTTTTTTTTTTATTGGTTTGTACTAGGGCTTGAACTCTGGGCCTGGACACTGTCTCTAAGCTTGTTTATGCTCAAGGCTCGTGCCCTAACACTTCAACCTCAGTGCCACTTTTGTCTGGCTTTTGCTGTGAAGTTTATTGGAGATAAGAATTTGGGGAACCTTCCTGCCTTGGTAGGCTTTGAACTGTAATCTTCCGATCTTAGCATCCAGAATATTTATGATAGTTAAAAAAGAATAAATATAAATAATATTTGCAAGTATTCAGATCTCAAGAATACGTGGGTGAAAAATGATGCAACCCAGATTATTGTGGTGTTCTTTCCAGAACAGGAAGGGCATCACATTAGCATAGGTGTAGCATTTTTTCACAATAGAGATAAGCTATTCTTGATGTGAATTAAAGGAATTTTAAGGGAATGAATTTCCCTTAAAACTGTTGGGCTAGGATGACTTAATGGCATAAATCTTAATTGATGATCTTAGATAAAATAGCTTACTCTGATAAACAGTTGCTTACTCTTCAAGAATTAATTATTACAGATGCTTCATAGTTTTATTTTCTAGCAGAAACTGCATCTATAGTAGAATTATATAACATGCAAACAGGTACTGTTTTGAATCTCTCAGGTATGGAATGTTCAAAATTTGAAAATGAGTAGTTATAAGTCATAGGAATTTTGAAGAACAAATATATATTCTGTCCTCTTAACAACTTATTTACTTTTAAAAGTTATGGGTTTCCATAGAATTAAACTGTTTTCAGTTTTAGTATGAGTATGTATTAAATATTTTTTTTCAAAATATTGGTAATTATATTGTGAAAATATTGTCTAGTTAGATAACATTCAAGTTGATGGTCCTCTGTTAAAAAGGGGTAATTAATTCTAATTAGATGTCAAATAGAATTTATTTTTAAAAAGTTACTACATTAAGAATAATATTTATTATACCAATACAGTGAAATTTTATTTCATGCAGCTTACTTTTTAAATTTAATTTAATTGTCAATGTGATGTACAGTGGGGTTACAGTAATTGTAAGGTAGTGAACACATAACTTTTCAAACTTGTGACCTCTGCTTTCATTTTTCTCACAGTTTTGCTTCACCGCTTCACCTGTGACATGTTGTAATGTACATTTCCAACATATTGTCTTCTGAGTATTACTGTTGCATTGGTTTGCCCTTTGTCCTTTGTCTCGCCATTTTGTTGTTCTCTTACCTTCCCTAATTAAGGTAAATATATACACAATACACAGGGTACCAAAATCAAATACAGCAGGAGATAAACCATAAGGGAAAAACACACAGAAAATAGAAATCACACAGTACATTAAAAACAACAACCGCAAATAAAAATTTCTGTTTCCATATCTTGGAGTTCATTTTGCTCAACATCAGCTTATATAGTCATATATATGCATAACAGAGCCACTGGAAAATAATAGTTTCATGGACACTATATCATGAAAATAACATGTGAACTGTTTTTGATGATAAAAGTGGAATTAGGGTTGGTGAATTCATGATTCTGATAAAGGAATTTCAAAAAGTTTTATAATTATGAAAGGTAAATTTTAACTGTTCAAACATTTTTAACAACTTAGCTTATGAAGAAAATTTAAAATTGTCCGGGAAAATAGGCTTTCATGCAAAGAAATCCATGGAGACTTAGTGGATAGAGAGCAATGTGGGTGAAGATGGCTCATTTTCACACTAAACAAACAAACCTCAGAAACCTTGCTATAAATCCTGTAGCTTCCCTTGAGAATTGTCCTTACCAAGGAAATATACTCCTATATGTGAGACAAGGTTGTAGTGGAATTTAAATTCAAAGTTCTTTAAAAAAGACATCAAAATTTGTGAATTGACCTTTAATTACCAAACAGTAATTTCCTGAAAAAGATAATTTGGGTCAAAATATTTAGGTAGAAAGTGCCCTCCACAATGAAAGAAGATATTGCGTTTACACTTTTCTAATTGTAAAATTTTGCTCAATGTCTTTGCACGTGAAGCACTGAAACACAGAAAAAAATCTGATTGAATACTTCAAACCAATAATTTCACATTTCTAAGTAGCTCAAATATACAATATCCTTATTAACATCAGATAGTGAAGACTTCCCTTATTACATAAGCCAAAAAGTTTTGGGATCAGAAAAAAAATTAGCAAATTGAAAAGGTAAAAAAACGGTGTTATTAGAAGACCTAGCTAAGTGTATTGGCTTCAGAAGTGGAGGAAAGCCAAAACTTTTTGACATGGATTGCCTTAATATTTTTGCTACCTAAAGTGGATTTTACAGAGCCTATTTGGCTCACTACAATGAAGGACAGATTGAATGAAGACATGAAAATAAATTCGACATCCAAATAAAAGGGTTTTAAAAGAGAAACCATGAAGATGTAGCAGTGGGGGAGGCCTTACAGTCTTTCAGCTTCACAAGACTTGAAGCCAAGAAGGTGTGATTAATTGGAAATCAGGCAAAAGCTAAGAGGAGGACATAGAGGTAGGACATAGAAGTATTGTCCGTTTTAACAGACCCTGTCATCCAAGGTATGGGTGATTTAACTCTATTCTTCTCCATACATCTTGTTGAGCAAATGCAAGACCAAGAAAAAAATAATCCATTGAAATAATTTTGCAAAGAATACCTTCACTGTTCCTGATATGCCATCTAAGCATCGTGTTAGCAAAATATATCTTTGAGTTTAGAAGTGATTGAAGCAAATAGTGGTAGAGTACTTATTTTTCTGGGCACTTTAGACACAAGAAGACTTTCAAGGTAAAAGAAAAAAAGTATAGCTAAATATTTGTGATCCCAGCATCTTGGATTGGTTTTTTGGAGACAAAATTTTACATTAGATTTTGTCCTCATTAACATAGATGTTGGGTTTTTGTGGCATCCAAATACAAGGGGGAAGTTTAATGGACTCACTTGGACAAGTAAACAGCATGATAGACTTAAAATGGCCAATAATATTTAGGGAATTAGTTTGACCATTTACTTTGCCAGAACAAAGAAGGAAAGATATAATTCCAAATCACTTGACTTAAAAGTATGAAAAAAGAGTAGTGAAGAGAGATGAGAGAAAACATAGAGGACTGTTTTCTCTCCAGTGGAGTAATGGGTTCTTGATCTTGTTTCTTCCATTCTATCCTCACAAGCTATAAAGTATGTTTCAGGAATGGAGTATCCAGTTCAGACGAAGACAACTCGCAGAAGAAAATATTTGTATCAGATGTAGGTGATTTATAACCTTAGGCAATTTATTTAAATCTGTTCAAAATTCTCCCCTAACCCAAACTGCCCACTTTGAACAGCTTTGTTTGCTTTTCCCAAGACTGCCCTTCACTATTTAAAATTTAGAGGTCATATTTATACACTCTAGAGATTTCTGTTTCCTTGTGATTTTTATGTGTTTTTGTTTTTCGTTGTGTTTTTTCACTGAATTTCAAAAGGTTGTGCAAATGTGTTACAATTAAATATGTCCATCTAATTGTCCAATGCTCCTAGATCAGAGTCACTCCTTCTATTATTCTCAACCAACCCCTTCTCCAAGATTTATTTCAGATTTACCACTTACCTTATCATATGTGTACATTGAGTATTCTAGTTGTACTTGCCTCTTGTTCCATTATTCATTATTCCATTATTGTACTATTATTCATTTTCTGGTTTCAGTTTCCTGATAGTCATTCTGTTAAACTGTCTGGTAATAATTTGAAAGGTTTATATGCATTCCATGGAGTTTCAATTCTGCATATACTTTAACCGATGTCTGCTTATATTTCCATAATTTATTCATCTGCCATAACAATTTGCAAGAGTGGAGACGTTAAGCACCTAGACATGATTTTATTCTTATCCATTTCGAAGATTAATCTTTAGTCAACAAGAAAGTTAAAAAATGGCTTAGAATGTATTCCTAACTACCAGCTTTCATAAATGGCTTTGTACAATGGGTTGTGATTATTTTATTTTATATGGGATAATATTAAAATTTACTACTATATAGGAATACGATAGAAATAGAAGACAGATTTCATGTTTGTCATATCTCTGATGAGAACCCATATTCTAAACTTAAAGTCATATTTCTTACTATGTTAGACAGATAGGGAAAAGATGAAACAACATATGATATGGCAACTATTAGTGACTTTTTAATAATATACCTTATTATGTGATGAAATTTACTTCATTAGTCAATGTTTGTGTTTGAAATTTGGGAGGCTTATGTATTTAACACATTTCTGGAAGGCACATACTGAAAATCACAAATGGTGGGGGTACTATTTCTACACTTTAATGAATAGTTGAACTTGTTTCCCATTAGTGCTGGGTAAATAAATCAACTCTATTGTAACTTGCACCCTACTCTTGAAAAGCTTGTAAAGTCACTAAGCATCATTTACTTGTCAAATGTTATTTTGGTGAATGTGATTTTAAAAAGTTTATTTGAAAAGGAATATATTTTCACGAGATTAGAAGTAGGTTATCATTGGTTTGAGAATGACAACATTTTAATACTACAGGACCAAGTTTTACTGAAGAACCAGTATTTTAAAGCAATAAGGATCTTCTCAATTAATGTTTTTCTGAATTATATTTGACCTCTAAGTCAAGTTTTCCTAGCCTTGGTAGACCAATTATGGATCTATCATTCCAGGAACTTTTTTGGCCTACTTATGCTGGACTGAAATCTTTCATTAATCATTAGGAGAGGGGTATTAAAAATTATTTTATGACAATTGTGATCTTGTTCACTCATATGGGCTGGTCATCTGTAAATTGAAAGTTTGAATTACTGTACTTTCTCTTAGATTTTGTGATTTCATCTTTCATTTTAAGTTGCCTTGCATTTCACAATTGCTTACTGCTAATTCCTCTGTCATAAAGAATCGGGGCCCAGAAATATTATAGGAAATGAAAAATTAAGATGGGTCTTCAATTACTTTCTGTTGGCATGTTGCATGGGCCTAGGTGAGAAGTCTTGCCCTTGTTATCTGATGCTGTAGATACCTGGGACCTGGATCATAGCACCCGTGGGTTCTGCAGAAGTATAATAGCTTTTAGACATCATATCAGCAAAATTTGGGTATGATATGTAGGAATGCTTCAGAAATATGGAGAAAAACATTTTGGGACTAGCGAGTTAAAATAATAAACAGAGAAGCAGAGTAAAATTCCTTACAGATTAAAGGAAAACAACAATTTCTTTTACCATGTGAATTCAGAAAAACAAGTACATTTAGATAGTATCACAAGTTTATACCGAAGACATTGCATCGATACTTTTTATATTCTAATATATATTCTAAGCCTAATTATTTATTATGATGTCATTTTAGTTTTAATGTGCATATATTTGATGACTGATGATGTTTTTCTTGTGCTTATTTTGCACAAGATGTATTTTCCTGGTCTCTGATTGAATTTTTATTTATTTTACTTTTTGTAGTTTTTTTAAAATGTGAAAATACTGTATAGAGGGGTTAAAATTACATGGGCAAGATAATGAGTACATGAATAATCCATCCAAAAAATCATACAACATGATCAAACAGGATTCATTCAGGGATGCAAAGCTGGTTCAATATACGCAAATCAATTAAAATAATTCATCAAATCAACAGGAGCAAGGATAAGAACCACATGCTTATCTCAACAGATGGAGGAAAAGCATTTGACAAGATCCAACACCCCTTTAAAATGAAGGTCTTGGAAAAATCAGGAATCCATGGAACATTCCTCAATACAATAAAGGCTGTATATGACAAACATACAGCCAGCATTACACTTAATGGTGAAAAACTAAAGCCATTTCCTCTTAACTCAGGAGCAAGACAAGGATGTCCACTCTATCCACTTCTCTTCAATCTAGCATTAGAATGCCTAGCTACAACAATAAGACCAGATGTAAACATAAAGGGGATCCAAATAGGGAAAGAAGTAAAACTCTCCCTCTTTGCAGATGACATGATCTTGTATTTAAAGATCCCATAGACTCCACTCCCAAATTACTGAAGCTGATTCAAAACTTTGGCAAAGTAGTAGGGTATAAAATTAACCCTCAAAAATCAATGGCTGTTCTGTACGCCAACAATGAAAAAAGTGTAGCAGAAATTAGGAAAGCAACTCCATTCATAATAGCCCCACAAAAAAAGAAAATAACTAGGAATTAACCAAAGAAGTGAAGGATCTCTATGATGAAAACTTTTAAAACTTGAAAAAGGAAATCAAAACAAAATTTAGAAAGTAGAAAAAAACTCCCATGCTCCTGGATTGGAAAGATCAACATCGTGAAAATGGCAATACTTCCCAAGGCTATCTACAAATTTAATGCGATACCTATCAAAATTCCAACCTCATTCTTCAAGGAAATAGAAGAGGCATCTTCAAGGAAATAGAAGAGGCAATCCAAAAATTCATATGGAACAATAAAAGACCCCGAATAGCAAAAACAATCCTCAATAGAAAGAACAGTGCTGGAGGAATATCATTAACCAAATTTCAAACTCTACTATAAAGCCATAGTAATCAAAAGAGCTTGGTACTGGCACAAGAACAGACCTCAGGACCAATGGAATAGAATTGAAAACCCAGAAATGAACCTACAGACCTATAGCCATCTGATATTTGATGAGGGAGCTAAAAAAATAGAATGGAAGAAAGACAGCCTCTTCAGTAAATGGTGCTGGCAAAATTGGTTAACTACTTGCAGAAAGCTAAAGCTAGATCCCTATATATCATCCTGCATTAGAATCAACTCCAAATTGATCAAAGACCTCAAAGTCAAAGCAGACACCCTGAAAACAATACAGGATGGAATAAGAGAAACCCTAGGACTCCTTGGCCCAGGCAGATATTTTCTTAATTGAGACTCAGGAATACAACAAATCAAAGAAGGTTGGACAAATGGGATTGCATGAACTTGCAGAGCTTCTGCATGGCAAAGGACATAGCTAGCAAGATCAATAGAAAGCCTACGGATTGGGACAAGATCTTCACTAGCCATACAACGGACAAGGTATCATATCTAAAATATACCTGGAATTCAAAAAAATTAAATCCCCCAACAACAAATCCTCAAAGAAACAACTGGCCAATAAATAAGTGGACTAAAGACTTAAAGAAAAACTTCTCTGAAGAGGAAAGGACGGTCAATAGACACATGAAGAAATGCTCAAACTCCCTAGCTATAGAAGAAATGCAAATCATAACAACATTGAGATACCACCTCACTCCAGGTAGAATGGGTAAAATCAAGAACTCTAAAAACAACAGATGCTGCAGGGGATGCGGACAGAAGGGAATCTTACTGCATTGTTGGTGGGAGTGTAAACTTGCTGTATGCCTCCATCTAATTGATTTTTTTAACATTAGGTTTTCAGAATTCTACATAGAGTCTCTATTTGCGGCATTCTTCAGGTACAGGATTTGCAAATATTTTATCCTTGACTATGGTTACCCTTCATTATCATTGTTGTCGTCATCGTCATCATCATCATCATCATCACTATTATTATTACTATTATTACTTTTGTACATGTATGTATGCTCCTGAAAATTGAACTCAGGGTCCCTGAGATTTGTTGCATTTTGTTAAAAATTTACCCTTTGAATGATGCCTCACTTCTGCATTTTTGCTGATTAGTCACAGATAAGATTTTCAGGGACTGTATTTTGTGTGATGGATTCAAACAACAATACTCATATCACAGCCTCCCAAGTAGCTGGGATGAGATTCATGAGCCCTGTGCTCCCAAATTCTATTCACTACGTTTATATGAGCTTCCACACACCAAATTATTTTACAATGTTTTGAGTTCAACTATATCAAGTTTTTCTTTTTTTCTTTTTCTTTTTATTGTGAAAATACTATAGAAATGGGTTACAATTACAGGGACAAGGTAATGAGTACATTTCTTATCAAGCATTGTAGCCCCCTTCCCATCCCTTCCCATACTCTCCCCCATACTCCGCCCCCCCCACCCAATGCTCCCCCCCCCCACAAAGTTGTAAAGTTCGTTTTTCCACATAACGTCTTGTACATCTCATTGTTGCATTGGATCCACCTGTATCCCTATTTTTAAACAATTTGTTTTTTCCCTTCCCCTCCACAAATTTACCAACCTCAAATACAGTGAAAGCAGGGGTTATACCATGGGGGTGGGACATGCAAAGCAACAAAGTGATAATCTTATAAATGTGTTTGAAACAATCACTTGAAAGGGAAAAAAACAATTAAATACATACCATAGGGTTCATTTCTCTAACATCAACTTATCTGACCTTTTCTGCTTGACCCAAACATGTACTAGTTATTGCAAATAAGGGAAAACATAGGACTTAAGTTTCTTTGGGCCTGGCTTACTTCACTTTCTATATTATTTTCCATGTCTTTCCATTTCCTAACAAATGGGGCAATGTCATTCTTTCTGCTGTAGGCATAGAATTCCATTGTGTATATATACAATGTTTTCTTGATCCATTCATCTACTGTGGGGCATCTGGGTTGGTTCCCTATCTAAGCTATGGTAAATAATGTTGTAATAAACATAGTCGCACTGGTAGCTTTCTTATGGTCCTGTTTGTGATCATTTGGGTAAATGCCCAAAAGTGGGATTGCTGGGTCATGGGGGAGCTCTCTGTGGAGTCTTTTGAAGAACTTCTATACCGCTTTCCAAAGTGGTTGAACAAGTTTACACTCCCACCGACAATGCAGTAAGGTTACCTTCTGTCCATATCCCCTCCAGCATCTGTTGTTATTAGAGTTCTTGAGTATGGCCATTCTAACTGGGGTAAAGTGGTATCTCAATGTTGTTTTGATTTGCATTTCTTTTATGGGTAGGGAGGTTGAGCATTTCTTCATGTGTCTATTGGTCATCCTTCTTTCCTCTTCAGAGAAGTTTCTCTTTAAGTCTTTAGCCCACTTATTTATTGGGCAGTTGTTTCGTTGAAGATTTATTGTTGCAGGGTTTAATTTTTTGAGTTCCAGGTATATTTTAGATATGAGACCCTTGTTTGTTATAAGGCAAGTGAAGATCTTCTCCCAATCCGTGGGCTTTCTATTGATCTTGCTAACTATGTCCTTTGCCATGCAGAAGCTCTGCAATTTCATGCAATCCCATTTGTCCAACCTTCTTTGATTTGTTGTGTTTCTGGGTCTCTATTAAGAAAATATCTGCCTGGGCCAAGGAGTCCTAGGATTTCTCTTATTCCATCCTGTATTTTTTTCAGGGTGTGTGCTTTGACTTTGAGGTCCTTGATCCATTTGAAGTTGATTCTAGTGCAGGGTGATATATAGGGATCTAGCTTTAGCTTTCTGCAAGTAGTTAACCAATTTTGCCAGCACCATTTACTGAAGAGGCTGTCTTTCTTCCATTCTAGTTTTTTAGCTCCCTTATTGCATCAAGTTTTTCTTTCCTATAAGTTTATTGCCTGAGTTAAAAATGCTTCATCTCCAAAATTGTCAAGAAATCTTTCTTTGCTTTACATTTATATCACTCTATTTCGTTTATATGCCATGTTTTAATCTTGCTTGTAGTTAATATTTGAATAAATTGTTATGTTTAAGTCAATGTTCATTTTTTAACTCTCCCCAATACTGTCTAATTTATCACTACTTATTAAAGAGAATGTAATTCCACAAAATTTTGGTTTTACTCCTTATTAATACTCCTTGATAATAATTTTGTGGATTTAATCTGGTGCCTTACAGACCCATTGAACTGTGTAATCTTTCCTCTACAAATGTAACAATTTTACACTAACAGCTTAATATTGGTCAGAGAAATATATTCCAGTTTATGTTCATTTGTCAGTGAGTCAAAGAATGCTGGTCAGGTGAATTAGAAATTATCAGAAACATAAATATTAATGCCAATCAAAAACTTTAACCTTCCTGAATAAGTTATCAAAAAATACAAATGTATATCTCTGTAATAATATACCAACGACCAAAGAACATATGGAAAGATTATATCATACTTAGACATTGCATACATATAGAAATTAGTGGAAATAGAAACAACAATAAGATATCCCTGCACAACAACTATGTAGAAATTGGAATCCTTGTACACTGTGGCTTAGCCCTTAAAGCAATATAGTCACTTTGTTAAACATACTGGCAATCATTAAAATATTAAACATAGAGTTGCATCTATGATCCAGCATTTACAATCATAATTTTATATACAAGATATATTTCAACATATGTCCAATGAGACACATGTACAAGAATATACATAGCAAAAGTTTTTACAATACCATATAATAAAATATTGAAATTGCCCTTGAGTACGTTACACAAGTATATACATGAATACAAAACAATATGCTCTATCCATGAAAAATATTTACATGGACTTACTTACTTGGGAAACACTAATATTGCATAGGAGAAATGGATAAAACAGACTACATTTTCTAATTATATGAGCTTTTTAAAATTGGCACATCTGTAGTGGTAGACTATGAAGTAATGGTTGGTCAAGTGGAGGGTAGGTTGAAATGATGACAGGAAGTGTGAGCTAATAAAAATTGGAGTATTTTGAGAGGGCAGTGATGATAAAATATTCTAGAACTGAAGGTGATGTTCATAGTACATCTCTTTGACATTCTAAAAATCATTGTACTTTATCAAAGAATTACAGATTGCATTTGCATTAACCTTAGTAAAAAATTTTGAATAGTAGTGAGTGAATCTGAGTGATAATTTAGAATTTAAAATCACAGAATTCTGTAATGTGTAAGTTTAGCATGTTGATGAATAAGACTATAAATAAAATATAATCTGTGACATATTCTCTGAGTGATTATATATGACATTGTGAGTCAGTGAATATTCTACAAAATTAAGTAAATTGAGGGATAAGATAGAATTGAGATGGATGAGCGATAATGAACCTCAAGGTGCACTGTATTAGCCATGAAATGTGGATTAATTGTAGACTGTTTGCCTTGCATGTGTGAAGCCCTGTGTTTGATTCCTCCGTACTACATAAACAAAAAAGCTTGAATTGGCACTATGACACAAGTCATAGAGTGTTAGCATGAGGTAAAGAAGCTCAAAGACATTGCCAAGGCCCAGGACTAGTCAACAATAAAAAGGATGCATTGTATTAAGCCGGGCACTAGCGGCTCATGCCTGTTTTACTAGATACTCAGGAGGCTGAGGATTGAGGTTTGAAACCATCCCTGTCAGGAAAGTCTGTGAGATTCTTATCTCCAATTAAAACTCAGAAAAATCTAAAAGTGCTGCTGTGCCTCAAGTGGTAGAGCTCTATCGTTCATTGAAAGGAGTTCAGGGACAGCGCTCAGAACTAGAGTTCAAACCTCAGGAGAGAAAAATAACTCACTAAACACTATTCATAAACTGCTTTTTCAAACAGCAATTCCCATACAAAAACTTAAAGTTAAGTTAAAAATATGATTAGAATAAAATATGAATCATTTTAGGAATAAGACATAGATAGGATTGAAAGGTTGTTTACAGGGGACAAAGTAAATTTTATATCATGCATTATGAGTTGTAATTTGTCAGTATACTTACATCATTTATGAAATTGGCAATATATTGTCCATTACGAGTCAATTTCTTTGAGGAACAGATTGTATTCTGCTGTCTTTTCATAGGAAACCGTAGAGGTGATATTTTGGCCTCATTTTTTTTTCTTAATTGTGAAAATAACTTACAGGGGGTTTACAATTACATGACCAATGTAATGAGTACATTTTTTTTCTTTCATTTTTTTGGGGGGTCCAGTCGTGGGGCCTGAACTCTGGGCCTGAGCCCTGTCCCTCAGCTCTTCAGCTCAAGGCTAGTGCTCTACCACTTGAGCCACAGCGCCTCTTCTGGCTTTTTTCTTTTTGCTTATGTGCTGCTGAGGAATCGAACCCAGGGCCTCATGCATGCAAGGCAATAGCTCTACCACTGAGCCACCTTCCCAGCCCCCGTTCTGAAGTTTTTAGTACAATTGTCCTAAGATATAACATAGGTTATTAAAATTAATATTAATCTAGATAACATTTATAATTACTCATAACACTTTTGAGTACAACTGTTGGTATTTTTTTCTATAGCCAAAAGAAATATTCTGAGTAAAAGAAAGAGAGGAAGTTGGAAGAAACAAGAAAGATAGAAAGTTCAAAAGAAAGAAAGGAAGAAAGAAAGAAAGGAAGGAAGAAAGGAAGGAAGGAAGGAGAGAAAGAGAGAGAAGTAGGGATGGAGGGAAGGAAAGAAGGAAGGAAGAAAGGAAGGAACAAAACAATTTAATTTATAAAATCTATTTAGCCCAACACAAACTTCATCTAATTGATCCTTTAGTAAATTCAACTTTGCAATTTTCACTTCTTTGCATTTTCTCCATGCATGAATGAAACCAAGAAATGAAGGATCATAAATAACCACTTGAATCTGTTTGCATCTGTAGTAATATGTATGCAAATCTTTTCCTCATTTTCTATACATAATCAAATAACTATTTGCATACAATCTACACTTAGGTATAAATATTCTTAAAACTGATGAAATCCAAGTATGTCAATATATTATATAATGTGAATACAAGTATTTATAGTGCTATTAATATTACAGTCTACATGTTATATTAATTATAAAAATGTTATTACGTATTTTATCAGAGAAATTAGCATCCTCTGATTTTGGTGTCTGAGTCCTACTAGCAGGCCTTAATTAAAATCAAAGGAGATCTGTAATTGTTGGCTCAAACGAATATTTCTGAAAGCAATTGACTCATCGGGTATTGTTCAAATATATCAGAAGGGCCTTAGAAAGTTGTACCACGTTTACATGATTACTTCTGATGTGATTCAAGAGCCACTAAACAATCATATTTTCCTTTACCATCACTGTAATTATTCCCATTGTAAGAAGAATCATTCACATAAGCCATATGATATAAGCTTGTCCTTAAGTTATTATTTTCTACGAAATTATGTCCAAATGATACACTACACTGAGTTAAAGCAAAAGTTGCAAAGTGTATTGGACGATGTAACTCCTTCCATATATACATGTTGAAATTCTATTCCCCTGTCTGGTGACATTAGAATCAACATTTCAGAGATAACACTACAATAATGATCCTGATAAAAGAAGCCTTATATAACTACTTTGACATGTGAATGTCCAGCAAATGATGAACCAGAAATTGGACCCCCATAAGACAAGGAATTGCTTTGAACAACCATTTTTATAATCAATGTCTAAATTTCGAGCATATGGGTAATATACTCCTGATGGTTTTAAAACACTTACTTTGAAGTATTCTCTTATAACAGCTCAAAGGCTGACAAAAGACAAAGTAGTTTTGAGTTAATATCACAAATTCTGATAAAAAGAAATTCATAATGTTTTATTATTTGAATTTTAATCTCCAAGTCTCCAACATAAAATATTTTAAAATGGGAATTGATTTGAGGTTCAACTCTATTCAACTATCATAATTAATATTTTCAATATTTTTTTATCTTTAAGTAGTTGTACAATGGAATTGCCATTCACTGAAACAGTTTATGGATACAGTGCATCTTGATCAATCTCACCTCTTTCAACATTCTCATCCACCCCTTCCAATCAACACAGTCCTTATGTACCTCAAGATTATGTTATGGAATTACTTGCCATTTAACCAAGCAGTTTATGTGTACAATGCACCTGCAATTGTGTTACCACTTCAACATCTTCACCCCCATTTCACACTACCCTTTGCTTTGTATATTTCAATTCTGGGAATTATACAATGGATTCTTGCTTGTATTCTATCCTTTTCACCTTCAATTTCCTACCCCTCCCATATTGCCTCCCCCCCCAGTTGTCCTGTCTTGTAGTACATATTTACTGGTATTTATTTTGTTGGGCTTTGACTTAGTCTTTTTTGTCTTTTCTTTTTTTGTTTGTTTGTTTGTTTCTCCAAAATTTTAATTTAAATTACAGGGCCAGCCAGATATTCTGATGAGAAAGTCACTTTTCCTCAGGAGATGGGAAATGCTTCCATGGCATAGTTAACAGCTGTATACATCTCTACTTTTTTGTGTTTATCAAGGAAGCGCTAAAAAAATCACATTAGGTAATTGACTTAAGTAAAATTAAACCTTTATTACACAAAATTTCCATAGTGTTTTCTAAAGTAGTTGAACAAGATTACATTCCCACCAACAGTGTAATAGAGTTTTCTTTGGGCCATAACCCTATCAGTATCTTTGATTGTTCATTTTTTTTCATAATTACATTGTAACAGGGGTGAGATGAATCTGTGTTGTTTGCATTTGCATTTCTTTTATGGAGAGAGATGTGTCTATTTGTCATTCTTTTTTTAGTTGGTTGTGGGGCCTAAACTCGGGGCCTGGGCACTGTCCCTCAGCTCTTTAGCTCAGGGCTAGCACTTTACCACTTGAGCCACAGCACCACTTCCAACTTTTTCTGCTTACACGGTGCTAAAGAATTGAACCCAAGGCCTCATGCATGCAAGGCAAGCACTCTACACTGAGCCACCTTCCTAGCCCCT
This sequence comes from Dipodomys spectabilis, assembly GCF_019054845.1. Classification (NCBI taxonomy): domain Eukaryota; kingdom Metazoa; phylum Chordata; class Mammalia; order Rodentia; family Heteromyidae; genus Dipodomys; species Dipodomys spectabilis. The sequence continues at coordinate 1,447,839 of NW_024870854.1, read as the reverse complement.
TATTTGTCATTCTTACTTCTTCTAAGAAGTTCTCTTTAAGTCTTTACCCCATATATTAATTGGATTCTTGTTTATTTGAGGGTTTATTTTTGTTGGGCTTAACTTTTTGATCTCTAAATATGGGTTAGTTATGTGAACCCTTGTCTGATGCTTACCTAGTAAAAATCTTCTTCCATTCTGTTCTCTTTTTATATATCCTGCTAACTATTTCCTTTGCCATGAAGAAAATCTTCGGTATGATGCAATTCTATTGATCCAGAAAGAATGAAAATACACCATTAATAAGAAATGGAAAGACTTGGAACAAACTTATACTAAGAGAAGAAAGACAGACTCAGAGAAATATAGATTTCCTAATTTACCTCATTTCTTGTAGTAGAATGTGCCTCTAATTCTACAAGTAAACACAGTTGGATGGTAAAAGAGAAAACATTACACTTAGACATGATAAATTTTATGGGATTCTAAACATTTATACAGTGAGATCAAGAGAGGATGCCTTTTGAATAGGATCACGAAGGCTCAATAGCTATATGAATTTTATCATATAAAATAATGTTCATTAAAATGATCTCCAAGAAATGATGAGAGGTTTTTTTTTTTTAATATTTTGCTTTTTCCTTCTGTGTTGTGATAGTGTTATTTTTTTTTAATTTCTGCACCTTTGGTCTTACATGTAAGTTTGGAAAGTGCAAGGGGGAACACAGAAATGGGGGGACAAAGGGTGAACAAATGCATCAGTGCTACTCAATGGACACTACATTATAGAACTATACAACTTTTTGGGAAGGGAGTTTGAAAGGGAAAAACTGGGAGACCAAGAAGAAAGAGGGGACACTTTTCAAAAAGAACTGTGCTCACTATGTGACTTAAGTAATTGCAACCCTTCAGTACATCATCTTTATTGTAGCCAGAGTACCTCAATAATATTAGATAAAATATGCTTTAAATTAAAAGTGGTATGAATGTAAAAAGAAACAAAGAAGGACATTAAATATTGATAAAGAAAACTTTCCATCACAGGGATATAACAATTCTAAATATCAATACCTTGTATTCTAGAGCTCCCAAATTAATCAGACAAATACTACTTACCCTGAAAACATGCATACGTCCAAATACATTGCTGGTTGCTTGAATACATTATTCTTACCTCTGGACAGGCCATCTAGATAAAAATTTAGCAAAAAACCTTCAGAGCTAAATAAATACATTGACAAGCTATACCTAACAGATATCTACAGAATATTTCACCTAGCAGTGTCACAATATATATTCCTCTCAGCAGCCCATGGAACATTCTCCAAAATAGATCATACCTAGATCACAAGAAAAATATGTCATAATTCAAAAATAAAAAATAAAATTACTCTTTGTATCTTGTCAGTCCACGATGGGACCAAGTTTAATCTCGACATCAAAAGAAATCACAGAAAATTCTGAAATTCACAGACTGAATAACACATTGCTAAATCATCAGTGACTCACTGAAATGATATGGAGGGAATTTCCAACATTTATGGAATTCAGTGGAATTGAACACACAAAATACTACTACCCCTGGGACACAATAGCACAGGCAATACTCAGAGAAAAATTTCTTTGAGTATATCATCAACAAATAAGAACAATCTTGAACCAGCACTAATGATGCACCACTAGGTCCTTGAAAAGCAGGAACAAGCCAAACCAAAACCTGTATACAGAAATAATACAAATTAGATTAAAGAAATAAATGAATCAGAGTCTAAAAAAAAACACAGTCATGATTGAATTTTATCTACTAGTAGCTCAAAAATTTGACAGATTAATGTCAACATAGCTTTTTTCAGAGATAGACTCACCCAGCCCAAATGAGTGAACAAAACAAACTTCTAGGATTCTAAGAAAAAACATTTTGTTTACCTTTTTAAAATAAATTTACTCTGTTGTTCTTATTAAGGTGATTTATAGATGGATTACAATTACATGAGTCAGGTAATGAGTACATTTCCTTTTGTGAAATGTCTTCATTCCCCTCCCTTGTTCCCAGTCCCACCCTGCTGTCCCCACCCATGTGTTAAATAGATAACTTTCATCAATGTTCAATGAATTCCATTGCTGCAATTTTTCACTCTTTTCCCTAATGCTCTGTGCCCACCTCCCCAATTTTCTGAAGACGTACAATGAATAGACCAGGCATAAGTTAAAGAAGACCAAATCATCACAAACTATAAACAACAACAAACACAAATCCAAAAAGGAATTTTCTGTTTTAACGTCTCACGGCCTGTTTAATTATGTCTATCTTATTATTTAAATATAATTGCTTTTTATCATAAAGTCAATTCAAGGATTAAGGTGTGATAACATAATTTTCCTTTCTATTTAATAATGCTTTTTATTTTAATATTAAAGTTGAAAATAACCCAATTCAAGTTCTAGTGAAATTTGAAGGTTCAGATTTAAAGTTAAAGTTTCAAAATGGCTAATATTTCCATTTTGGCAGCGAAAATGAAAAACACATGTTTTATCCTCAAGAATGTCATTAGTTCATGTGCAAAGAAGAAACTAAATGCAATATTAATTCAGTGGAAATAAAGAATAAAAAACTTATTCAATGCATCAATTCCAAAGATCATGAGATCTATTGATCAAATTAATAAAACTTGTTTTAAGTAGATTACTTAAGACTTGAAGTAAGTGATAATTTTCTTTTCTAGGTGTAGTTGATATAGAAATCAAAGCCCAAAGATTCCAGAGTTCTGTGTGCTTGATACATTTGAATTTACACATATGCTTGTCTCATCTCAATATTATTTGAACTGAGAACTGGATTAGAATAAAAACATCATGCAAATGTTTAGCTGTATTTTGTGAGTAATATGTCCGTTTTATATCTATTTTATTTGAAAAATCTGGAAAATTTATTTAAGTCACATCAACATTAATGAGAAATAAACATCTCCTAGCTCCTTAAAAGAGAATCAATAAAAAAAAGGAAACAACAAAGAAAAAATTGAACCCCATTTTGTACGTGGTTTTTGTATATTGTGGTGCTTTGCAAGTGTGGATTATGTGACTATCCCATGAATCTTGGCTCAAATCACAAGGGCTAGTAGACGAAAATTTCAAAATCTAGAGCAGTTAACACAGCTGTGCAGTTGTTTGTAGGTTTCACTACAGTCACAGCTGGACATCAACTGTACAAAGGCACTAATTCTACTGATTTGGAGACAAGAATGTGATGAAAAACAAACTTTTATCTTCTTAGATGAAGTTAGAAGACCACACTTTAACAGCTTACTAAACGATCAGCCCTTTGAATAAGAGTGCCATTTTTAAGGCACTCTAGATAATTGAAGTCCTTCATCCCTGCACAACCATTAATGCCTTTCACAAATCATTGCCGAGGGCAATTTCTAGTTCTATTTGATATTTCAAATGGTTTAGGAGTGACATAAACAGTAATTCAATTGTTGAGAATATTTAATTTAGATTAAGCAAACAAATCAGATTCAACTCCATAGCATACCCTTTAGGGAAAATGAATTAAGGAATAGGGCATGTCCTCTGTTATTTAATATTAGACATTAGGGCAAAATGCCAGAAACAGACTCTGCAAGACAGAAACAGAAGTCTTTGTTAAGATATATTAAACATTACCTAGGGACAAGTAATTTTACCTACATTTTCTATTATATGATGACATATTTTTGTCTGCTAATCAGAAAGACTCAAAGAGATTTTTAATTATGATATGAAAAATGCATCATCATGAATGAATGAAATCAGGAAGTAGATGGCTCAGGAGCTGGTTGGTTCTGTTAAATATTCTCATTAGTTTGAATGATCTGGTGTTTTTCTATGTGCAAAATTATGAATGTATGTCTGGACAGGAAAGTTTGATTATTAGATCATTGTCTGATACCCAATGTTAAGAAACTAACCTAAGTCAGAGTGTTAAATATATATGGGTGTGTGCGTGTGTCTGCAAGTTTATATTTAGACGGTAGTACCTTATTTCCCTCAGGATATATACTTAATTCTATTAGTTATAATACATTAATGACAGTACATTAACATTTTGAGACATATTTATATGTTCCTATGATTGCATGAACAAACTAAAATTTATGTTTTGGCTATGAGTTCTTGAAAGGTCTGCTGAAAGTATAAGCATTTGGAATCTTGAGAAAGGTATCAATGGCAAACATTTCAGTATAGATCATTTTTAGACAACCCTTGCAAGGTTCTGTAATCTTATATGAAATTCAACTTTCATTGAATTTCCAAAGCTACAGTATTCTAGAAATTTGTAGGAAAACCAGTTAAATTATGGAAACATAAAAGTAATGTAATTATTGTATACAGTTTTACATTTTAGTTTCGTCAAGTAAAAGTACTATTTATTGCTTCTGTATAGGAAGGAAAACCGTAATTATTAGAATTTGTGCCGTATTTCACATTGGGAAACTTTGTCTATATCAAAAAGTTTATTTCTTTTGTTTCTGCTTTCCTATTCATAATTCTGTTTCTCATAGTATTATTCTAAGGACTTTTTCTTTTTCCCAGTTTGGAGTTGAACATACCTCATGCTCTCAGTTTGTTTGCTAACAGTATACCATTTGAACCATGTATCCAGCCCAGAAATTTTTGTAGTTAATTGTAGAGATAACCTCATGAACTTTCCTCCCAGCCTGAAAACCATTATCCCTCGAGTCTCATCCTTCTTAATCACTAGTATTATAAATTTGAGTCATGGACCCCAAGAGTCAATGATTTTTCATATCTTATAGATTGCACATGTTTGCTAGTAATTGTAATAATAAACTACCACAGATTGGGTAGGATTAACACTGTAAATACATCGCCTCTGAGTTGGTGGAACTAGAACTGCAAGATCAGAGTTGGCTTCTGATTCCTCTTTCCTTGGCATATTCAAAGCATTCTGCTACTCTTGGAGGAGACTTCAACTTAAATACTACCTTTGAGATTCTGTTTCCATCTGCAGTCACTTGCTAAGACAATGGGTTTTTGATCTTTAGTATGATTTCAGTGGGACAGTACCCAACACATTACATATTACTTAATTGATAGAAGAAAATCTCTAATAGAAAATAATTTGTTTGGGGCATGGAAGTTATGGTTATACTGTACAAAATAGTAAAAGAGGTAAAGGTTTTATTAAAGCTTGTAAAAAGAGTATGAAGTCTTGACGTTAGACATGCCAAATTCTTACATTGGCACACCCTTAAATTCCTAGTGGTACCAGAGGATTTAACCTGAAACCCTATACTTGTGAAATAGCATCTCTACTACTATCATACCTGCAGATTATAATTGGATTGCTTACTTTGAGTTAGTATCACTATGCCTGGGCCTGCTTGGACTGTGGTCTTCTTAACACAAGCATAAAACATTGCACCCAGCAAATGGTTAGAATTTCTGAAACATCTTTTTGTGTCTGGGATTGCCTGGAACTGGAATTCTCTAATCTCTGTTTTCCAAGTAGATAATATTTTAGGTTTGAGCCACTTTAACCAATAAAAGCATACAATTTCAAAATATCTTGATATTGCATATATTTGTGCTTAAAATATATGGCTAACCTTAATTTTCACCCGCTTTTTTTAGTACTCTGAGTTGAAAACATTAGCATTCTTGATATAAGTGGCTTTGTTTTGGATGGAATCCCATCTCAATCAAAAAATTCTTCCAAAAGTTTATGTCAATAATCATGGAAAAGAAGGCTTCAGGTTGGAAAAAACACACTGTTAATAAAGTTATAAATGCAGTATACTCATAGTGTTAGTCAATGGTTTCTTTAGTGTGAGGAGGAAGGCAGAAATGTGAAAGATGTAAGGTCTCTGTAGAAATACTGTAGCTGTCACGTCAGGTTATCTTCCTTCTCTAAAGCTTGCTTTATTAAAACCCTCTGGGTGCACATTGGTTGGACTGATTGGTAATCTTCTCCAGGAAATGAAGCTGATTTTACAAGGTTGATGGTGTGGTAAATAAAGGAATGATCAGAATAAGCACTGATATTGTCACAGATTGAGCAGATCAGATTAACTGCTGAACAGCAAAACTAAGCAAAGTTTCAAGTCTCATTATTCACATTGGAACATATATAGATAGTACATAAACACATACATATAAATATACATATACATACATACATGAAAATTTAAATCTCCAGTAGAATATATAGAAACTTGGTATGACAAGTGTTAATCTATATGAAATTGGTTGCAGGAAAGGTACAGTAAAATATAAATAGTTTAGCATAGATCTTGCATAGATTTTGTAAAGGATGAAAATTCTTCCTTCATTATACACTTTACAAATATCTTTAGAGTTCCGGGAAGATGGCAGAGGAGAAGCTGGAGGCTAAACAAGCTCTCGCATAGAAAGCAGTTTTAGTGTTCCAGTGAACAGTTCTAAGCCAAAGAATCACAACAAGTGTGCCATCACAGGACAGGGAATTAGGCCAGAGAGGGTAAATCCAGGCAAGGAGACAGATCTGAGCAATTGCCAGCAGCCACCGCTGCGAGGCGTTGGCCCTAGCCATCATACCTGCAACACAGAGAGTCTGGGATGAAGAAGCCCGATGCGGTGGTAGAGCAGATTCTACTCAACACCAGCAAGAACCGACAAGGAAAAGACATCTTCATCCTGCAGTTCGCTGCAGACTAGAGAAGACCCAGGAACCAAGACTCGGCATGAGTAGAAGCCTAACGTCCTCACTCCTTCTCAGGGAGCAGAAGAGGGGAGGCCACCCCTTCCCCCCCACTACCAGAGATCTCCATCTTTGATACTGACAAAGCTCGGATGAGCTAGCTCCAACTCAGGCCTTGGAAAAAAACTAGAGTCATTTAGCAGGTCACAAGAACCTAACTGACCTGCCAGACTCAGCTGCACCAGGGAAAAGTCACCCAGCTCAGGGGCAAGCCCCACGAGTGTCTTTCTTCACTCGGTAATCAGAGCCAGAGGCTGCTCCTCCCTTTATCAGTGTCAACAATCAATTGAAATTCAGTAAACAGAAACCCTGAGTGTGGCTCCAGGCTAGGCTCTGTGAGTTTCTCACAAACTAACTGCTGTTTGTTGAAAGGCCTCAACTCTACCCAGAACCTAGTATCATCACAGCATCTCCAAAACTTGAGGAAATAGCCATCTCCCTCTTTTGTGATACTCAAAGCAGATCTCCCTCCCATTGAACTAACCTGGGAGGAGGATCACAAAATCTTGGGTAAAGCAGAGCGTTTTTCTGCCTGCTCAAACAAACTGACTTAAACCAACCAAGCCACAGGAAAATCAAACACCACAAGCAGACCAGAGACTCCAACAAGAGGCTGGTAACAGACACAAGGGAGATGCAGCATCTTCCCACCTCTCCCCCCAAAAAAAAACAAAGAATTTTTTTCTTTTGTTATTTTTTGTACATTTTATAAAAAAATTTTTTCTAAAACTTTTTTAAATTTTTAATTTTTACCTTTTTTGGAAAAAATTGTTTTCTAGTAACTTTTTTTCTTCCTCTTATAACTTTTATTTTTATTTTAGGGGTATATGTGTGTGCATTTTCTTTCTTTCTTTTTCTTTTAAAAGTTTATTTTATTTTCTTTTATTTTTGTTTTTTTGTTTAGCTCTACTGAACTTCTGATCTTTTCTCTTTCTTTCTCATTCTTTTCACCTTTTCTCCTCTTTCGTTCTTCTTTATGTTACTTAATTGCTGTTCTTCACATCCTCTGATACACCCATAGTCGATTAATAGACCTTATCCCACATTGTGTACACACTTAATCCAGAAATTTATTACTCAATTCAAAACTTCTTAGACTTAAATTCCTTAATAGCAGTACTACCTCTTTCTACCTATATAATATTTTAAGTATATTTATTTTTAAGTTTTTCACATCTCCTTTATATTCCTCCCCTTTTCTCATTATATCCACGTTCTTCTCAGAATATTTCATATTCAAATCTGTATAATTTTTAAGCATTGCTATGTTAATTTTTAATTTTTACTTTTCTAAATTTTGGGGTCTTCTTTTTCCCCTTTCTCTTTCTTCTTATTTCTCTCTCTCTCTACTTTCATCCTATCCAACCTATTTCCTGCTTTATTGTGCCTTAATCCATGATACATAATTAAATGGAAGCATAATTTAATACCTAATAACTATTAGTAATATATGTAATTTAATAATATATAGACATCACATTCAATAATTATATTTATATATTTAAATATACAGTGCAAAATACATCTACATCTTTCTGTATATATATATATGTATATATATAGGTATTTGCAATAATTTACACACCTATCCATTTATATATTGGCCACTCCTGCGGCTAGAACTTATGTCCCGGGAACTGCCTGGCAGTGAATTTTTTTGAGGCTGTGGTGCTTACACTGACCCCATGATGATTTGGGCATTCCAGGCCCTGAGTTCAAATTCCAGCAGTGGCAAAGGCAATAGGTGGAGTAAGAATCCAATGTTGACCTGTTTTCCTTTCTTTGGAAATATTGTGTCCTAGGTACAATATGTAACATTTATGCAAATACATGTATGATATGTATTATACAAATATATATATAAATATTATTTTTGCCAGCTCTGGGCTGGGAATTCACACCCTGGAAATGCTCCTGGATTTTTTTTCTTCCAGGGGGTTAGCTTCCACTTCACCCAGAGCACAATAGAGTTACCCAGTTCCTGAGTTCAAATCCAGGTATGGCAGATAAAATGGCCTAAATTCCTAGCCAGGACCTTATCTTGTTTTGGGGCAGGCACGGGGCTTGAACTCAGGTCGTCACAACTCTGCCTCAGCCTTGATTACCCTAGGCTGGGGTGCAGCTTTTACACACACAGATGATCCAGGGATCCTAGGACCCAAGTTCAACTCCCAGCCCTGCAAAAAAAAAAAAAAAAAAACAAGATGGAGGAAGAAATACCAGGAAGTTTTACTCAAAAGTTTTACCTTTGATTCCTTTGCACTGTGACCATCTTGGATCTCAATGACTCGGTTGAAATTGTACCTGACCTTGCATGGCCGAAGGCTGGTGGGCTCTCAGTGAAGCCTGAGCCCAACCCAGACAGCTTGGCCCTGGGTTCGATCATAGGAATGCCAACTACACACAGCTGAAGATCCTAAAGAACTCGTTCCTATCTATAGGAACACTAGTAGAATGTTTGAAATGAACTAATTAAATTACTAATTAGCTAGTCTTTCTAGTATAAGATTGTACACAATAAATATAGGCCATTGATTAATTTAATTAATATTTTATTAAGTCTCCTACCATGATAAATTAATGGAGGTATAATTTGATACCAAATAATTGGTAATAATAGAATATATAAAAATAAGATATAGACATCATTCTTTATATAAAGTAATACACTAGAATCTACATAAATGTGTGTCTCTCTACATAAATTTATTTATAGATGCGTATACATATACACACTCTGCAGTATACACATCTGCTTATATATTGGCCACTCCTAGGGCTTGATTTCAGGTCCTCAAATTTGCCCGACAACTTCACTCGCATCAGACTGGTGTGCTAACATTGACCCATTCATGAAGTGGGCCATCTAGACCCAGAGTTCAATTCACAGAACTCTCAAAAACTTAATCCTGGTAAAAGAAGCCAATTGTCCCACTTGCTTTCCTTATCAGTGAAAGTTCTGTGTCTCAGGAATGATGGATAATACATAGGCAAATCTATTCCCTATGTAATAGGATGTAAAAAAATGTATACATGTAATCATACTCTCTAAAATATATAATAAATACATAAAAAAAGAAAATGAATAACTACACTAACTGCAATATGCAGTAAACATGTATATGTAGGTATAAATCATGTATTTAAAATGTATATGAATATTATTTTTTTGAGTGCTAGGGCTTGAATTCAGCCCCTGGGCACAGGCCTGACTTTCTTGTCTTCTAGCACGGTGAGCTTCCCCTTCTCCCACAGTGCTGCAGATTTACCCAGACCCTGAGTTCAAATAACAGTCCTGGCAGAAAAAATGGTGTGAATTCCAAGCCAAGGAGCTCTCATAATTTTTAAAATATTTTTAATGTATATATGTATTTTCATTTTGTCAAGTACAAGGTTGAACTCAGGGCGTGGCAACTCTGCCTCAGCATTGATCACCCTAGATTGGGTTGCAGCCTCTGGATCCACAGCTGAACCTGGGTTCCTGGGCCTCAATGGCTGAAAGGAAAAAAAAAATTAAAACGACACAGAATAAAAATACAGAAACTTGCAGATGGCTGCCAGTTTTACATTTGTTTTCTTTTCAAGGTGACCATCCTGGGTCTGAATGACACAGATGAAAAATGTTCAGAACCTGGCATTGCTGAAGGCTGGCAGGCTTCTAAGGAAGCCTATAGGCCAACACGGCAACATAGGCCTTGTGTTCAAAGCCGGGTCCTGAACCCTACCAATGGAGGGAGATCCTAAGAGTCTCCTTCCTATTCATAGGAATACTGATGGAAGGTTATGAATGTGAAGTTTGAATTAGTTGTTCCTGAATGATACTACTATAAAATTAGAAAGAGATTTTAGAAGGCCGATGGATTTTAATGAATATTTGTGACACATTAAAAGAATACTATTAATTACATGGACACAATCATTTCGGAACTGTGATTGATTTAATTAACAATTCATTAAGGATGAAAACAGTAATATTAATTACATGGAAGCATAATAAATACCCAAGAATTGGTAGGAATCTAGCCTATATAACTGAATAATGTATACACATCTCTAGCACTCTATTATCATCTATATTTATTTGTGTACTGCCATCTGCATGTCAATCTGTTCTTATTTTGTCAACCCCTGGGACTCTATCTCAGGTGCTGGGAACAGCTTATCAGCTCCATATGCCCCAGGCAGGCGTGCTGATACTCACCCATTCATGAATTGGGCCTTGTAGGCTTTGAGTTCAGATGCCAGCATTCACAAAAATTGAATCGTAGAGTAAGAAGCCCATGGTGACACATGTTTTCCTTTTCTGTGAAAGTCCTGGGTGTCAGGTGTGAAGTTTCATACATAGGCAAATAATCTATATCCTATGTAATAAATGTAGTAAATATTCTATGTGTAATAGCAGTCAATAAAATAAATGGTAAATAAATGAATGAGATGAAAAATAAAACGAATAACTGCACTAAGCGTAATTTGGAGTCAACATACAGGGCTTGATCTCAGGGCCTGGACACCACCTGTCAGCTGAATTGGCTAGAGGCTGCTATGCTGGTAGTCACCCATTCATGAACTGACCCTTGTAGGCCCTGAGTTTACATCAAACCACTGCCAAAAATTTGACCTTGGAGTGAGAAGTGGAGCATGACACATATTTTTCTTTTCTGTGAATGTGCTCGGTGTCAGGTAGGATGTATAATTCAGATGCAAATCCATATGCTATGTAATAGGTTGTAATAAATGTAAAAAGTGTCATAGATGGAAGAATTGTCACTATAATAAATGATAAGAGAATTGAAATAGTAGTGAATCCTTCTAGGATAAAATTAGGTGCAATAAGTATAGAGGTGCATTAAGTTTAATCAATATTTTATTAAGCATTAACAGAATAAAAATTGCATGGAGACATAATTAAATACCTAATTGGTAGTAACACATGATTCATACATAATTTAATTATATATAGATATCTGTCTCATGTATAAAATATGTAATTATATATATGGATGTATGTACATATATATACATACATACATACATATATATATATCCCAGCAGGTCTGAGATTCAGAGAAATCCTGAGGTTAAACTGGGAACGATGAGGGAAGCCCCAGAACATGCAGTGTCTTGAAAGAAGTCTCTGTGTTTTGAGCTCATTGTATTGAATACAAATTTCCTAGCTTGGTGCCATTCATCAGTGCTACTCAGGAGTTTCACCTATAGAAATACATCCATACATAGACAAAGACATGGAAGTACAGGCTTTTTTTGAGGGAGGAGGTCCTGAGGTTGAACTATGAACCTAGGCGTTGTCCTCAAGCTCCTTTTGCTCAAGGGTAATGCATTAAGCTTGAGTCACAGCCTCATTTTTGTGTTTTTATGTGATCTCTTAGAAATAATAGTGTCATGGACTGGATTCAAACTATGATTCTCTACTTCTCAGCCTCCAGAGGACCTGGGATTACAGTCAGCAGCCACTGTCACCTTCTTTCTTTTCTTCTTCACTTTTTTAATTTTATAATTTTTTACTATTGTGAAAATATTGTACAGAGAGGTTACAATTACAAGGGCAAGATAGTTTCCAATACTATCTCTTCCCCTCTCCACCCTCTACCCCCAGCCCCCTACCACCACCATCCCCACCCCCACCCCGCACCCCACCAAAGTTGTAAAGTTCATTTTTCGACATAATGTCTTGTATATCTCATTGTTGTAATGGGTCCACCTGTAAACCTATTTAAACAGTTTGTTTTTTCCCTTCCCCTCCAAAAATTATATCAATATCAAATACAGTGAAAGCAGGGCTTATACCCTGGGGGAGGTACATACAAAGCAACAAAGAAATATGTTGGAAAAAAATTGCAAGAAAAAACAAAATATTTGAATCCTTATCTTGGGGTTCATTTCGCCTAATATCAACTTGTCTGAGAGTTTCTGTTTGTCTCAGACATATACTAGTTATTGCAAATAAGGGAAACCATGGGACTTATATTTCTTTGGTCCTGGCTTACTTCACTTAATATAATTTTTTCCAAGTCTTTCCATTTCCTAACAAATGGGGATGTGACATTGTGGCTTAACTGGTAGAACACTCACCTTGACTGAAATACTGAGCGAAAATGACCAGGCCCAGTGTTCAAGCCCCACGACAGACAAATTTTTTTAATGGAAATTTACTTCTTTAATTTTATAATCTGGACAATCTGACTTCTTAACAGGGTTATTCCAATGGTTTGAATTTATAAGTAAACTATCCAATGTTTATTAGAGCTGTTTTCACTGAGAATGATTTTCTCTCTTCATCTCACCCTCTGGTCTGAGGTCAAAAGTGAGAAATGAGTGTCACAGTATTTGGGACCAAATATCCACAGGACATGCCAGTTCTGCCACTTAGCATTGAGCTGAGGTAAATTTACTGTCTCAGGATGACAGGAACGAAAGTTGGAGTGATCCTCATACTGTCTGCATTTCTCATTTTACCTATAAAATGATCTAATAATTATGAGTGTTTTGTGTCTCCAACCTGAATTGTCTAGAACCCACTAGTAGCATCTTCATGTTTCATTTTTCTCTAGTACATCTTGAGATTTAGACTAAGAGTTTCTGTGGAGCAGCTCCTTAGCAAATCCCTGAGAAAAGCTACTTGAAACCTCCTCAGGAGATAGTCATTCAAAGCCATCTGAACAGGAAAGTCTGTGAGACTCTTGTCTCCAATAAAACACCAGAGAACCAGAAGTGGAGCAGTGGCCCAGGGGGTAGAGCTCCAGCTTTGAGAGAGAAAACCGAGCAGGAGATACAAGCCAGACCAGGCAGGAAAGCCTGAGAGTTGCTTATGTCCAATTAACGACCAGATGGCTTGAAGTGGAGCTGTGGTGGTGGTAGAGCCTCAGCCATGAGCAAAACATCTCAGGAACACATCAGGGCCTGAGTTTAAGCCTTGGGGTGGCTACAAAAATCAAAAAGAGCAGGCCAAGTTAATGTATCAGTACCTACTTATGTGTGTATACATATTACCTCCCCGAGTGCAAACAGACCTATGCAATTCTTCTGCTTTTATTTACTGGTTTAGTTTTCAGATATGGTAGTTGCTCACACTGCATCATTCTCTTCATTTCAGGCCATTTCTTTTCTCTTCCAGGTTTCCAGGCCTGTGTCCTTATATGATGTACACTTATGCTCTCAGCAGCCTTTATTTACATTTTATTATGAGGCCAAGGCAGCAACAGTCACAAATCAGGTAGAAGAATGGAAGATCAGGATTTGTAGAAGTAACCGGTATTCAGAAAATTAAACTTGGGAACATGAAATGATTGCATACTTATGTATAAACTACCATTAAGAAACAATGAGGAGGCTGGGAGTATGGATTAGTGAGAGAGTGCTTGCCTAGCATGCAAGAAGGCTTGTGTTCGATTCCTCAGATGCACATACACAGACAAGGCCATAATTGTTACTGTGGCTCAAAGTAGCAGAGTGCTGTAAACAGTGCTCAGACCTTAAGTTCAACCCAAGAACTGGCAAAGAGATAACTAGTTAGGTAGGAAGAAAGAAAGAAAGAAAGAAAGAAAGAAAGAAAGAAAGAAAGAAAGAAAGAAAGAAAGAAAGAAAGAAAGAAAGAAAGAAAGAAAGAAAGAAAGAAAGAAAGAAAGAAAGAAAGAAAGAAAGAAAGAAAGAAAGAAAGAAAGAAAGAAAGATAGGTAGAAAGATAGATAGGTAAAAAGATAGATAGGTAGAAAGATAGATAGAAAGTTGATAGATGAATCTGGTCTTAGATATCTTGAGGAAAGAAGGGAACACTTCCCAATCATGAGGCCTTCTGCAGTGTGCCAGGAAACCAGCATCGCCTTCACATAACCACAGAGCAGGAAGACTGTCTCTGTCCCATTTCTCAGGCAGCCAAGGGCTCCAAAGTCAAGAGGGCAGAGCCAGTTTCTAACTCAGGTGCCTGGAGACAGAGGAGAAACAGCCCTGCCACTCCTTGGACTGGGCATTTGCATTAATGATGTGGAGAATGAAGCAAGGAGAATAGACTGGCAGAGGTAGAAGAAGGGTCTTCAATCCTGACAGATGGAGAGTCAAAAACCCACTCCCTAAGACCAGAGAGCAGGGTTTTCTTCTCTGTTCCTCCCTTCTCCCCCACTAAACTGGCTCTGTATTAGTTCACGTGAAGGAGGAAGATTAATTAGTCATTGTTTGAAGGGGCTGAGAAAAGCCTGACCCTGGTGTAACTCTAACAAATGTTTCAGGTTTCATTGCTTCCTGCGCCTGGAATGAATGAACTGGTTTTGCAGCTCACTTCATTGTTGAGTGTGTACATTCTGCCTCCTAATGTGTTCCTCAGAATGGCCCAGTTCCTTAGTGGCTCACAGGCTGGTGTGCTCATGTAGACCCTTTGGGCAGTTGGGCCACCTAGGTCCAAAGTTCGAATCCCAGCACTGCCAAAAATTCACCCTGATGTGAGCAGCCAGTCATTGCACCTGTTTTCCTGTGCTGTGCAAGTCCTGGGTCTCAGCGAGGAGGGAGAATTCTCTATAGGCAACTCTATAGCCATGGGAATAGATTGTCATCCAGGTCAACACAGTTATATCTCTCTGTTGGTCCTTCATCCACCCTGCGAAAGACAGATGGGGTCCAAGGAAAGAGAAGTGTGCTGCTCATCCATTCCCCAACCTCCCTTAGTCCCGGAGACAATCAGATGCAGTGGGGAGTCAAGGCAAGCAAGAACTTGTTTATTATTACATAGCAAGCCTTTTTAAAGCAAAAGACTTCAGAGCACGGAGGGGGAGTAAAAGAAACCAATCAATCACTGTAAAGGTCACCATATCATATGCTTTTCACCTGGGGCCCAGGGTTTAATTGTCCCTAGTGCTTCTGAACTTTCCCTGCCATTCATGAGCTGTTCAGGCACTGACATCACTTTGCTTAATAATGGTAGGCAATCAGATTTTAACATAAACAACTCGGGCTCTGCCCAGTCACCTTCCTCTCAGCGTCATCTTTGCTGCTCATGTGCCCCACATCTATCATCCTATTCTCAAGAAAATACACAATACATCAATGAATAAGACACAAAATAAAGAGAATGACTACATCGAATGCAAGATGCTGCCCTCCCATGTATGGAAATACAAATCCTATGTTTAAATGATGAATTTATGACTAAATTGGCCCCCACCAGGGCTCCATCTCAGGTCCTGAGAACAGCCTAGCTACTTAGTGCCTCACAGGCTGGTGTACTGACCATGACTGATTCACGAGTTGGGCCAGGTAGGCCTTAAGTTCAAATCTCAGCCCAAAAAGATTCACCTTGATGTAGAAGCCAATCGATCCACTTGTTTTCCTGTCCTGTGAAAGTCCTGGGTCTCAGTGGGGATGGAGAATTCTATATAGGCAACTCTATAGCCATGGGAATAGGTTGTCATTCATGTCAGCACAGTTATATCTATCACCATACTCAATAAAATACACAATACATCCCTGAATAAGACACAAAATAAGAAGAATAATTACACTTAATACAAGATGCATATCACATCTATAGGTAAAGAGAGATCCTATGATTACAAAAGGTGGGCTTGTATTTTGTCCAGTGTTGTGGCTTCAAATTAGGCTCTGGACCAGGCCTGACATTCTAGTCTTCAAGGATGGTGAGCTTCCTCTTTCCCCAAAGTGCAACAGAGCTACCCAGACCTCAGTTCAAATCCCAGCATTGACAAAAGATTCATTCTGTTGTCAGAAGTCAGGCATTGCACATGTTTCCCTCTGCTGTGAATGTCCCGTGTCTTAACTAGGATGGAGAATGCATAGACAAACTTATAACCATGGGAACAGGTTGTCATACATGTCAGCACAGTTATACCTGTCACCATACTCAGTAAAATACACAATAACTCCATGAACTAGACACAAAGTAAGGAGAAGAGCACTGAATGCAAGATGCTGTCCACACATGTATGTAAATGTAGATTCTATGTCAAAATTCTGAATTTGTGACTATCTGGCCCTCCCTGGCACTCAATGTCAGGTCCTGGGAACGGCCTATCTCCTTTGTTGCTTACAGGCTGGTGTCCTCACCTTGAACCTTTCCCCAACTTGGCCTGCTAGGCTCAGAGTTCACATTCCAACACTGCCAAAAGATGAATCCTTATGTGAGAAGCCCATCGATGCACCTGTTTTCCTGTCCTATGAAAGATCTGAGTCTCAGCTAGGATGGAGAATGCATGGGAAACCTTATAGCCAAGGAAGTAGGTTGCCATCCATGTTAGCACTGTTATATCTGTCACCATTCTCAGTAAAATACACAATACTCCATGGATAAGACAGTAAATAAGGAGAAGAAGTACACCAAATGCAAGATGCTGTCCACACATGTATGTAAATATAGATCCTATGTTTAAATAATGAATTTATGACTATCGTGGCCCACCCTGGGGATCAATGTCAGATCTTGGGAATGGCCTAATTCCTTAGTTGCTCACAGGCTGGTGTGTTCACCTTGAACTATTCGTTAATTGGTCTCCTGCCATTTGGAAGTGGCAGGACCAGGATTCCAAATGTGGGCTCCAGCTCCCACCACTTAAACCTCAGGATAGGGAACTCACCAGTCTGTCCAAAAACATCAGCAAGACCAATGATTAACCAGGCACCAATGATTAACTGGCTCTCACCAGTCCTCCTTGATACTTACAAGGCTGTTATAGGAGGATCATGGTCAAAATCACCCTAAGCAGGAAAGTCCTTGAGACCCCTGTCCAACTTGTGCCAACAAAGCCAGAAGTGGAGTGTGTGGCTCCAGTTGTAGAGGGCTAGCCTTGAGCAAAAGCAGCTCATGCACTGTGCCCAGATCCTGAGTTCATGGTCCAGGACTGGCAACAGACATACAGAACAATCTGTGCAGGCATCCGGCTAAAGCAGGTCACCCTCTTTTCCCCAATTGGATTGGACAGCTTTCCCTGGGAAAGGGGCTGCTGTCATCTTGATTCTGCCAATTCTGCCTGCATCACAGGATTCCAGCCTCACCCACATTATTTCTTGGTTCTTTCTGACCAATGGGATAAAATAATGGTGGCCACGCCCACATTCCCTGCTGCCCTATAGCACTGGGATTCCCTCTGTTGGTTGACACCACTACCAGCAGTTGAGGAAGCTAGAGGTGGCTGAGTGGTAAGAGACTCGAGGCCTAGGAGGAGAGGCCTTGGTCAGCCCCACCACGTGCCCACCCCTGTCCCAGCCCCCTCACCACCTTCCCCTCAGCACAGCGTTTCAAACTTGGTGCTGCTGGCTCAGAACTGCAGTGCCTCTTTGGAGTCCTCAGTCAAAGGTGCAATGGTGTGCTGCCAGCCATCTTGTGGCCCTGACCTAATCATGGCACCCCTGTCCTCTGCTCGGGGCCTGAGTGTCTACCATGCCTCTTCCATCGCTGCTTGCCCTACCCAGAGCAGTTTCCAATAGCTTCTCCCAGCAGCATATGTGAGTGGCCACCACATAAGCCCGTATTCCACGACCCCATATCTCCTCTCCTCCCAACCACCGTGAACCCTGCCTGTCCCATGCCCCACAGTCTGGCCAAGTCCCTGCCACAAATGCACCCAAGGGATGGGGGTAAGTGTTGGCCTGAGGATCCCACTCCCATCCCTAGCAGCCAGAGTCCCAGGAAACGGGGAGATGCAGGGTTAGGTGAGGAGTGGGCACAACAGAGCCCCTGACCTGGATTAGTGGGAGCCACACAGAGGCGTATCTGCACCCTTTCTCTCCCTGGTGGGAACCTGGTGTCTTTAGTCAGAGTTTGAGTGCAGCATGTCCACACCTGCCTTCTGGGGTCTTTTCCTTTTTACTTGGGTGGAGGGTGTTAGATTATGAAGATAGACCCCCCCTTGCTGTGTGAGCCCTTGTCTTCTGTGCTGGGTCACCCTTTCACTTGAAGAGGGTCCCAGAAAAACCCAGTAGGGAGGTGAGGGTTCTGGTGGTTAGAACTGATGTGAATATCTGGGAGGAACGCTCCCGCCCCAACACACACACATACAATTGGCCTGTTCCCCCCTCCCCAGCTGTCAACAGTTCTAGTGGGTGATCACATTTCCCAGCTCTGCCAGCTTCTGCTGGTGCTCCCTGTACATCTGGTCTCCAACAAACTCAGGAGAGGCACTGCTCTGAGTTTATGTGTGTGTGTGTGTGAGAGAGAGAGAGACAGACAGACATACAGACAGACAGACAGACAGACAGAGGCAGAGACAGAGACAGAGACGGAGACAGAGACAGAGATAGACAGAGAGAAAGACAGAGAGAGACAGATCATCTATCTCCTTGTACAGCCTGACTGTGCTCAGGTGAGTAATCTGTTGGAAAATTGCAGGTGCTTCATGTTGCCCGGGCTGGCTAAGAGCCATGATCTTCATGTCTCAGCCTCCTGTGTAGTTAGGATTATAGGCCTGACCCACCAGCACCTGGCTTAAGTGTAATTCTGATATTCGTTCTTTCAATCTCTCTCCCTCATAAGAACTGATTTGAATGGGTGCTGGAGGAGGTGGGCCAGCGTCCCCAAGTGGCTGGAACCAAGGTTTACCTCTCATTCTGGAGGTGGGTTGTGGGTCAGGAGCTGTTTCACTCATTCTGTTGTACCAGGTCCATGAAGTAATCCCCTCTGTGCCCTGGCTAGACCGTGACGATCATTCATTTTCTATCTAGCCTTACTGGACTTAGTATTTTGTTCTATGTACTTTTCTAGCAAAAATTTCTATCCAAAGTTATGATACATAGTCACCGAATGAAAATGTAATGCCATCTTAAGAAAGTTATTAAGGGCTCTGGGAATGTGGCTTCATGGTATGTTGATTGCCTAGCATGCATGAAACCCTGAGTTCAATTCCTCAGTACCACATAAACAGAAAAAAAAAACATTGGAAGGGATGCTGTTCCTCAAGTGGTAGAGTGTTCCCCTTTAGAAAAAACAAAGCTGAGGCATAATTCCCTAGCCCTGAGTTTAAGTCCCAGGACTGGCAAAACAACAACAGCAACAAAAACAAAAACAACAGCAACATTTAGTTAGTAAATGAAAAAAAATAAAGAATCCATACTTGGAATATATGATTCCTCTTTCCATACTGATACCTGACAATAGTCCCTAATTCATGTACGTTACCTATATTAGGATAGTGTGTTGAAAAAATGTTTTGTTCATTCGGTCACAGCAATTAATGCCAGGAATATGCTTAGATGTCAGGTGAAGATTAATTCTGTAAATTCAAAGATTCCAGGGTTTTGAGTGGTCACTTCTAATCAGAATGAGAAAGGTAGTCTAAGTGAGATTTGGAAACCTTCTTGGCCAGTCTTGGCACCAAAAAGGCAGAGGCTAGTTAACAGTAGTGACAGAACAGAAGGAATAACTCCAGATGGAAGGAATAAATGATAGTAACTAAGATATAGCAGAAAGTGTTCCAGGGAATCATTTTTGGTTATTGAAGAACTTGTTGTCACCTAGGAATATTCCTCGTTGCCTTTAGCATTCTAAACCTCTTAAGCTAGTTCTTAATCTCTGGGTGATAAATGTATCTCCTTCTATGCTGTTCTTTCATACATGATCTCCTTTGCTTTCTAATAATCTGTCTTTCTCTTTCTCTATGAACATTTCCTGAAACAAAATACACCTACACAGATGGAAGAGGATGCTAATGCAAGGGTCTCATAGCTCATAAGTCATTAATGTAACAAAATGGAAAAAGAGGACATATTTATTGCTACCTCTATTATTCTGAAAACCTGCAATGTCACATCATTTGATTCAGATTTCCATTCTTTGTCTACTTATTGTCATTAACTGCACTAAATGCAAATATGAGCGGGGTGCTGATGGCTCATGCCTGTAATCCTAGCTACTCAATAGGCTGAGACCAGAGGATTGTGGTTCAAAGCCAGCCTGTTCAGGAAAGTCCATGAGACACTGATATTCAATTAACCACCAGAAATCTGGAAGTACTGCTGTATCTAAAGTGGTAGAGTGCTCAACTTGACCTGAAGAGCTGAGTGACAGCACCCAAGATCAGAGTTCAAGCCCCACAACTAACAAAAAAGTGCAAATATGACTTTAAGTTTCCCCAAAAGGAATGATGACATCAACAGTAATCTTTGTAAGCAGAGAAAATAATTCCAAAATGATTTAGTGCACCTACTTTTGCTGAGTTTTTAAAGTTATGGCTTCTTTGCTGGACATATTCTCTTCTTTTAAAAATTGTCAAATATTAGCTTTATAATAAATTTCATCTTATATTTCTTGGTTTAAGACAGAAGTCCATACAGTTGATGTCACTTGGGTTTCTTACTATCTTAGTTCAAAGCCAACCCAGGCACGAGAGTCTGTCAAACTCTTATTTGTAATTAAACACCAAAAAATCCAGAAGTAAAGTTTTGGCTCAATTAGTAGAATACTAGCTTTGGAGGTAGGTGGACAGAAAAGACAATTGATCTGTTACAGGGTCCAGCCTCTGAGTTCAAGCCCCAGAACCAGCACAAAATAAACAAACAAGCAAATAAAAGAAACCCCAGGTATTTCTTTGGGACCCTACTTAAAGGAGTACTGGTCTGAGAAGAGGCTGCTTTTGAAGAGGCTGCTTTTGCTGATCATACTCACTGCAATCTGCTTTTTTGGAATCCTTATTGCTATGGAGAACTCAGAACCAGACTAAAGGAATTGATAACTGAATCGTACAACAAGAGAATCAGCTCAGGAGTGAAACATCCATTCATAAGACACGTTAAAGCCTCCATATCTTTGTTTCTTTGCAGTACAATACTTTTAAAACAACATTATTTCTTCTTCTTCTATGCTGGCCTTCAAACGGCACATTGTTTACTTTTGTAATGCTCTCAACTAGAAGTTTACAGACAAGTTTATATGAGTAAAGAAGACACTCAAAACAGCCAGTTTCCTTCAAGCCTTCGATTCTTTTCTTGTACAGTAAAAAAGAAAGCAAAAGTTCACTTGAACTTTTAAATTCCTCTATGTTCAATTCCTCTCCTGGGATCAGTTTCCACATCCATTAACAATTACTTTCACTTACTTCCAGTAACAATCTATGGTAATATGTTCTTGATCTTGTTTCTTCCATAGTATCTTTAAGCTATCAAGTGTGGCTGAGGATAGGACTATCCAGTTCAGACAAAGAGAACTCGAAGAAGAAAGATAAGGTTTGCAGCAGATGTAGGTGATTTATAATCTTAGACAATCTACTTAAATCTGTTGAAAATTCTCCCCAACCCCAAACTGCCCTCTTTTAAAAGCTTTGTTTGTTTTTTCCCAAGACTGCCCTTCATTAACTATTTAAAATTTTGAGGGATCATATTCATACTCTCTAGAGATGGATGTTTGGTTGTGATTTTTTTTTTTTTGCCAGTCATGGGCCTTGAACTCTGGGCCTGGGTGCTGTCCCTCAGCTCTTTAGCTCAAGGCTAGCACTCTACCACTTGAGCCACAGCACCACTTCTGGCTTTTTTCTGCTTATGTGGTGCTGAGGAATCGAACCCAGGGCCTCATGCATGCAAGGCAAGCACTCTACCACTGAGCCACCTTCCCAGCCCTGGTTGTGATTTTTATGTGTTTTTGCTTTTTGTGTTTTTTCACTGAATTTCAAAAGGTTGTGCAAGTGTGTTACAATTAAATATATCAAATTGTCCAATGCTCCTGGATCAGAGTCACTCTTTCTATCATTCCTACCCCTTCTCCAAGATTTAGTTCTGATTTAACACTTCCTTTATCGCATGTGTACATTGAGTATTATAGCTGTACTTGCCCCTTGTTCTATTTTTCTTTTTTTATTGTGAAAATACTGTACAGAGTGGTTACAATTGCATGGGCAAGATAAGGAGTATATTTCTTATCAAGTATTGTAGCCTCCGCCTTTGTTTCCCCTTCCCATCCCTTCCCATTCTCCCCCCGCCCCCCACACAATCTTCCTCCCCCCCACCAAAGTTGCAATTTTTGTTTTCAACGTAAGTACTTGTACATCTCCCTTGTTCCATTTTTCATTAATTCTATGTCTTTACTATTATTCCTCTCTGGTTTCAAATTCCTAATGGTCATTCTGTTAAACTGTCTGTTGATATTTTGACAGGTTTATATACATTCCATGGAATGTCAATGCTGCATATACTTGAACTGATGTCAGCTTTTATTTCCATAATTCATTCATCTGCAATAACAATTTGCAAGTCTGGAGACGTGAAACACCTAGACATGCTGTTATTCTCATCCATTTGGAAGATTCATCTTTAGTCAACAAGAAAGTTTAAAAATGGCTTAGAATATATTCCTAACTACCAATTTTTATAAATGGCTTTGTACAATAGTGTGTGATTATTTAACTTAACATGGGATAATACTTTATTCTATGTATGAGTTTTGGAAAAAGAAGTAAACTAAAATTTACTACTATAGAGAAATATGATAGAAATAGCAGACAGATTTTATGTCATATCTCTGAAGAGTATCCAAATTCAAGACATAAAGTCATATTTCTTACTATGTTAGACAGATAGGAAAACATAAAACAACATATGATAAGGCAATTATTTGTGAATTTTTAAAATGTACCTTATTAAGCGATGAAATTTACTTTATTAGCTAACTTTTGGGTTTGAAATATGGGAGGCTGATCTATTTAACACATTTCTGGAAGGTACCTACTGAACAACAAAAGTGGTGGGTTGTACTATTTCTACAGTATAATAAATGGTCGAACCTATTTGGCATTAGTGCTGGGTAAATAAATCAACTCTATTTAACTTCCTCTCTACAATTGAAAAACTTGTAATGTCACTAAATATCATCTAATTGTCAAATGTTATTTTGGAGAATGTGATTTTAAAAAGTTTATTTGAAAAGGAATACATTTTCAGATTAAATGTATGTTAACATTGGTATGAGTGTGACAACATTTTTATAGCACAGAACCAAGTTGTACTGAAGTACCTGTGTTTTGAAGCACTAAGGAGATTTTCAATTAATGTTTTTGTGAATTACATTTGACCTCTAAGTCAAGTTTTCCATGACTTGGTAGACCAATTATGGATCTATTCTTCCAGGAACTATTTTTTAACCAATTTATGCTGGACTGAAATCTTTCATTAATCATTAGAGGAGAGGTACTAAAAATAATCTTATGACACTTTGAGATCTTGTTCACTCATAATGGCTGGTCATCTGTAAATTGAAAATTTGAATTACAGTACATTCTCTCAGATTTTGTGATCTCTTCCTTCCTTTTAAGTTGCCTTGAATTTCACAATTGCTTACTGCTAATTTCTGCATCTCAAGATATTTGGGCCCTGAAATATAGGAAATGAGAAATTGAGATGGGTCTTGAATTATTTTCTGTTTCCATGATGCATGAGAAGCAGAGTAAAATCCCTTATAGATTAGAGGAAAACATTGTTTTTTACCATGTGAATTCAGAAGATCAAGAACACTTACAAGGTATCACAAATTTATACCGAAGACATGGTACTGATAACTTTTATATTCTAAAATATTTTCTAAACCTAATTATTCATATTCCAATTGTATTTATTGTAATAAATAAATATCAATTTGCCAAATTATCAACTAATTCTAGTAAGTTTCACTGTGTGAAGTATGAAATCAGCACATATAAATATAAAATAGATAACTATGTATAATATAATAAAAAGGCACATGTTTTGCATTGTTCTGTTGTGGTTAGGGTTTCAAAGGCAACTATGTTTCAAAATATTATTCTTTTTTCTCTAACTTAGTGTTTGATAGGGTTAGACCTAAAGCTTTACCATTTGTAAATTTATAACCTGGAAGCAAGAGGAAACATGGTGATTAAAACATTAACAATTTAAGGCCTAATAATGAGGAGAAACATAGGGACTTCCACTGCAACTATGAAAATATTTGATGATAGAAAGGCAGTATTGTAATTCCTGCATGGTTGGATGGTAGACAGGCCAGGACATTAGGTAATAAATGCATATGAACAATTTATTCTCCCCCTTGTCTTTAGCTACTTTTGAAATGGTAGGTAAAATAAACAATTATATTTTGATAAATACGTTCTAGTCTGAACAGTTCTGTCTGAAATGTTCATCTCTCTATGATCCCTTGTAACTAAGATTTGTTTTGTTCAAGTAAGACAATCTAGGGTGTCAGGGTAAGATATTCTGGTTGGTCTGCTCCTACATGGAAGAAGGGTAAAGAGTCAGGGAGATATTTGTGCCTGTAAGACCTCATTTGGGAAAATTTCAGCTGTAGAGGTTTAGAAGTAGCTCTTAATCAAGGCTTACTTTCAATCCATTAGCTCCACAAAGGTAACTCAGTTGGATAAATAAGTACTTGAAAAAGCCATCACCTTTGGACCTAGCTATAAATTTTTGAAATTACAATCAAATCCCAAATGAAAAAGACTTAAAATAATTATTGACACAAAATATTTCAAATGTGAGCAATCGACTGAACAATATAATTTTTTCCAGTATTCACAGAATTTTAGGGAAATAAGATCAATCGCATTGTTAGGAACAATAAGGTTTCCTTGTTACAAATAGGCACCCAAGGATATAAGCCTGCTTAAAGATTGCATCATTAACTACTTAAATTTAGAGTACACTACATGCTTCAGCAACACGTATACCCAAATTAAAATACAGAGATTAACATGGCACTTGCACAAGGATGATATGAAAATTTGTGAAGTATTCCATATTTTTCATTCTTCAGATTCAAGAAATGAAAAACAGTTATTAAAAAGCTCATTACAAAATTACAAATGTAATAATACATGTAATTCATATAATTAAAAGTTAGTTTGACCTCAGTGTATAAAATCTTCACCTTAGAAAGGCCTTTACATAGCATAACCTTTACAAAACTGTTGAAAATAGACAACTTTGTCACTTTCTCCCAAAGAAATAAAATAGTATAAGGACCTAGGAAAAAAAAGAATCTTAAAATGTTTCTATCTGGAATGCAATCTGAAAGGACATACTAATGAACCTATATATTATAAAACAATGTGGAATTTAGAGTATAACTAGGAGAGAATAAAAAAAGATTATGGACATTATACAAACATAGATTATAGAATATTTTTAAATAGACTATTTTCAGACAATGACCAGAAATACTTCAGTTTTTCTACTACTCATTTCAAAAGATAAGTTAAAATTATTTCTGATTAAAAAATAACCAACTCTGCAGAAATCATTATAGATGTATATAAAAACTCTTGAATATATTTTGACATCAAATGCAGGCAATTCACTTGGAAGTATTCCACAGAATCCATGAATTTTTACAGTAAGAGATTGTTGTTGCCAGGTGCCAGTAGCCATGCCTATAATCCTAGGTACACGAGAGGCTGAGATCTGAGGATCTCGGTTCAAAGCCAGCCCGAGCAGGAAAGTCCGTGAGATTCTTATCTCCAATAAACCACTAGAAAACTGGAAGTGGAGCTGTGGTGCAAGCGGTAGAGCACTCTCTTTCAGCCTAAGAGCACAGGTATAGCACCCAGGCCCAGACTTCAAGCCCCACAACCAACCAAATAAAAAAAAAAAAAAACCAACAACAACGAGATTTCTTTTATTTAGATTGTGAAAATATTTTGTAAGGACATAAAAGGATGGACTGTCATTTTTGAAAATTAAGAAACTTATCCAAACCATTAGGACTGAGGAGAACAATTTGTACAGCCTTCCACAACTTCAAAGATGTAGTGATACATACTTTTCCTTTTGGCCATATCAAATGCAGTTTCTTCCAAGTTGTTCTTCAGGCCTGGATTGACATAAGGGTTCAACAGAAGGAGATCCAAAGTATCTTTGCTATCTCAATTCTCAGCATCAAGATGCAAGGGGGTCAAGAGGCCTTTAGTTTTGGCATTGGTATCTGCATCATGATGAAGTAAAAAAGAAGCCACACTGGTATTATTCCATATATATGCATTGTGCTGGGGTGTCCAGCCATCTACAGTTACTGCATCTGTCGCTGAGCCACCAACTCATGGACAATGTCTAAGTGTCCACTGTAGGCTTCCTGATGAAGTTGGGTATATTCATCGTCATCCCTAGTATTCACATGAGTGGCCTTTTAGGAAAGTAGTCTCCACACTGTAGTAAGCTGATTATTTTCAGCAGCCCAAAGAAAAAATTTGTTTGGATCCTTCTCCATTTAATTCTTGCAATTGATATCATTCCTCACTTGTTCATCTTGTTCCTCATTTTCATCATAATTGCCTAACCAGAGACTTTGAATGTCAATGGGAATAAGGTGTCCATGTATTTCCCTACATAGATTGAACTGGTAAGAAATATCCAGTGAATTTTCTGCATATGTTTTTTCACCATGATTTCTATTCTCTTTTTCCATTATTACTACTCAAAATTATTCTAACTTGAGAGTAGGGAATTTATGGAGAGCAGAGGAAAGATGTTCCTCAATATTAAAAGGTACAGACTCAAAATGAGGACCATGGGTGTCTTTATGTGCAGCTTATTCTAGGAATTAGAAAACATGAAATAATGACTTCTATAAAAATGATCTGGGAAATGTCAAAGCAGAAAGTGAAATGAGGAAACCAAAAACATAAAAGCAAAATAAATTAGGATAATTATGTAACAATAATATTATGCTGATTCTGAACTGCTGTTTGTTTGTTTGTTTTTGGGTCCGGGCATGGGGCCTGAACTCTGGGCTTGGGCACTGTCCCTCAGCTCAAGGCTAGCGCTCTACCACTTGAGCCACAGTGCCACTTCTGGCTTTTTTCTTTTTGCTTATGTGATGCTGAGGAATAGAACCCAAGGCCTCAGGCATGCAAGGCAAGCGCTCTACCACTGAGCCACCTTCCCAGCCCGAACTATTGTTTTGATTATATTCTCTAAGAAGAAAAAGCGAGAATAGATAGCAAAGGACTACTAATATGTTTTGACTTCTCATTAAGCACCTTCAATCACCAAAATCACATGAAAACAATAGACAGGCCTACTTTATTAGATGAAAACAAGTGTCTTTAAAAAAAAAAACAAAAGAATTTAAGCAGTCATGCAAAGGACTTCGATTTTACTACAGCACTATACATTTTTTTATAATGTTGAGTAACAATAAATATTGGATCCATTAGAAAGCTCTTAAAGCTTATATGTTCAATAGTAAGTTCTCTTACACTATATCATGATATTTTTTGCAAATGATCTTACGAAGAAATTTACATTACTAACTTGAATTTCTGACAGAACAATATCATCACTGCACATCTTGCTTTTATCATCTATGTTTTAAATTACTATTTAAATATGTGCATTAGATAAGCATAAAAGAATAATAGAAGCCACGCTGATGGCTCATTTCTTTAATCCTAGCTAATCAGAAAGATGAAATCTTACGATTGAGGTTTGAAACCAGACCAAGAAACAAAAAGTCCAGGGGCTGGGAAGGTGGCTCAGTGGTAGAGCTCTTGCCTTGAATGCATGAGGCCCTGTGTTTGATTCCCCAGCACCACATAAGCAAAAAGAAAAAAAGCCAGAAGTGGCACTGTGGCTCAAGTGGTAGAGCGCTAGCCTTAAGCTGAAGAGCTGAGGGACAGCACACATACCCAGAGTTCAGGCCCCAAGACCGGACCCACACCCCCAAAAAAGAACAAATTAAAAAAATCCATTAGATTCTGATTTGAAGGTAACCAGCAAAAGCTAGAAATGGTACTGTGGTACAAGCGGTAAAATGCTAGCCTTGAGAAAACTAAAACAAAAAAAACCCAACAAATTCTGGGACAGAGCCAAGCCCTAAGTTCAAGCCTTAGTATTAGCACCAAACAAATGAATGAATTACTTAATTAAAATAAATTAAGTGGTCACATGTGGCAAGGCAAGTAAAATGTAACACCAGTGGTGACGGGATTGTGTATTATTTTGTAATGAGGTAAATTATCATTTGTCCTAATCACTAATATTTTATTTGAACTTTTTTGTACAATAAACCCTGAATTTAGCATGCCTGTATATGTGTGTGTGTACATGTGCACACATGTGTGTATGTGTATATGTACGTGTGTGCTGTTGCAATGTTGCTTGCCATTGTGAACAAGTTGAGGCTGAAAAGATCTAACTGTGTTGCAATATTTTATTTATCAGTATCTGTCATGTCATTTCTATGGAACCACCCTTCTGTACATTTTAGTTGTCAAATAATAACATCATCATAATCAAAGCATTTACAACATTAAGTTAGATAAAAGAGACCGCTTTCAGCACTTATTATATGTTAGGTGAGAAGATACAGACATAATTAGGTAGTAAGTTATTGGTGTAAGCTGATTGTCAGTACAAAATATGTATTTGATCTCTTAAATTTTTTATACACTTAAGATATACTCATGAAGTGGGTTTGACTGACTTGACCAAACAAGTATTACTCTCTGGTTATTCCTGTGAAACACAAGGTCGATAAACTCTTTCCAGATTTCTGTTGAAAATAACTTTCTTAGTAAGATCATATCTATTCTAAGAGATAATCAACTCCATATTACATTTGAATATCCCATCTTATTGCCTGAAAATCAGTATTGTGGATATGCTTGTTAGATATTCCTTTCAAAAACAAACAAACAAAATCATGTGTCATCTCCAAATGGTGGATGTATTTGAAGTTGTTTGATCTTCACGAATGGCTCTTTTGTGGGATTAACTATTGCAACTTTAACAAATAAGGCTTTTTAAATATCTTTTCCAATATAAATAACATCCCAGAGCGAGTCCTAAATTTCTGAAAAAATTTTGACTATTTAAGTATTATTTCAGTTCATTGACTGTAGAGCTGAAGACATTTCGAAATAAATATTGTTAAGATCTGAAAATGTAAGTAGGTATATAGGCTTTTTATGCATCATTTTATGAAAACCCAATTTTTATGAAAGTAAATGAAATAGAATAATAGAATGTAAGTGAATTTCATAAGCTAATTATTAGTATAACTTTGTTTTCTATTAACACAGTCCTTTGAATATAGATGATGCAGTTAAATTATTTCCTTTGTGTCTCTTAACTTTAGTTAGTTTTAGAATCTGTATACGTAGAAGAGTGAATTTGTAGTATAAATAAAGGTCTTTAAAATGATTAGGATTAATCTTGTGTTTTGTGTCCTACGCCCAAGAAAATAAGTTATTTTCAAGTGTTAATAGTTTATCATTATCATTATCATAACACATTTTGAAAAAATGCAGTAGTATTGATGTCTTTTTAAACCAATTGTATTCACAAGTTGGAGAGTCTTAAATTCATATGTAAGTCTTGGTGTCTATGAGTTTTAACCTCTTGTTCCTAACATTAATGATAGGCCAGACTGCATTTTGGGGTATATGAAACGTAAAATATTTATCTGGGTTCAAATGTGATTTTTATATCAGTCTTGCTTTAAGAACATTTTAAATTAATACATTTCTTTCAAAATGTTGGGTGTAAAAGCAATCAAAATACATCTAATGGTGAACAACTTAGGTGAGCAATGTGGAAATGATTGTTTCCATAAGATCTGCAGTCTGTTTCCAACAGGATTTGGCAGGTCGTTCTTTCACTATGACTGTGTTAAACAGAGATGTGGTCCCCAGGCAGTGCAGAGTTCAGTCATGGGATAGTATATGATTTCTACTATTTTGAGCGAGAAATCAAGAATGTTATAGTTGAGCAGTTCCTTTCGCCAGGGAAGTATAAATTGATTATGAACTTAGAGTTTTCATATTACAGTTACTTATTTTCTTTTTTTTTTGGTCAGTCATGGGGCTTGAACTCTGGGCTTGGGCAGTGTCCCTGTGCTCTTCCACTCAAGGTGAACGCTCTGCCTCTTGAGCCACAGTGCCACTTCCAGTTTACTAGTGGTTTATTAGAGATAAGAGTCTCACAGTCTTTCCTGTCCGGGCTGGCTTTGAACTGTGATCCTCAGATCTCAGCCCCCTGACTAGCTTGGATTTCAGACGTGAGCCACCGGCATCTACCTGTTACCTATTTCCTAACAAAGTTAAAGGGATATATTATTAGAGTGTGCCCAACAATTTTGGGCAATTTTCTTAGAATTAGTAGATTGAGTGCTGGTATTTTAGTCATAAAATAGAATGAGTTTATTTGATATGGTGGGAATGAGCCACATGCTAAATCTTAACATGTGTGCAATGTTGTAATAGTAATTCCAACTCAGAAGTCTTCAATATCATCATCTGAGAATTAAAAATAGAAGTAGTTCCATTTTATGGTAATATTGTGAGTATTAAATTAGATATCATAGGTAAAGTGCTTGGAAAAACAAGCAGTATTTGATACTTTCTACTTGTTATTTTATCATGTGATGATTCTAATATTTTTACTGTGATTTTTATATTGTGTCTATTTAGGATATGCAATGTGCTGAATTGATATTCATTGCATTGTGAGAAAAATACCTGCAGGTAAAATTTCTGAGGAGGAAATTATTATATTGACTCATGGTTTAAGAGAACACAGTTTAAGATCAGATATCTCCATTGTTTTTAATTATATTCTTATTAAATAGTTGTATGAAGGAATTTCCCTTCAACAAATCAGTTTATAAGTACAATGGATCGTTAAATAACTTTCCCACACACTTCCAAACCTCACCCCACTTTATTTTTTCTAGTTTCATACTATCTGCATTGAATATTATGCCTTCATTGTCTTCCTTCATAGCTCTCTTTATTCCTTCCCTTTGACTTCCCCTCACACCTTCCAAGTGATAGTTTTCTGATATTCATTTTGTAGGATTAAAAGTTCCATTTTATAAGAAAATAAACCTTTTAACTAATCCTCAGCAAATATCATGGGTTGGTTAATACTGTTGTCTAAACTTGCATAAATTTTGGCTTCAAATACACGACGGAACATGGGTCCTTTGTGTGACTGGTTCTGAATTAACTTACTTAACATATTTTTAGATCTATCTATTTCATCACAAATGATTTAACAGTCTTTATAATGGATGGGTGCAATTCAGTTGTGTATATGTTCTACACATTCTCCAACCCTCCATCCGCCAAAAGGCATCTGGACTGTTTCCATAACTTGGCTATGGTGAATCATGCAGCAGTGAACATGATTGTGAAAGTGATTTTATTGTAATCTTTTGGAAGAATTCATCCCTATCTTTTTGGGAGCAATCCTCTAGCCAATTTTACAGAATATGCACATTCCTCCCTTCATCTCCATCACAACGTGTTGCAAGTCTTCAAAAACAAACTAACCCCTAATGGTCTCAATAAGCTAAAACCACACGGTGCCCATATTTTTCAATACATTTTTTTCATAATTGTACACATAATTTAGTGAGAACCTTTGATGTACTTTCCTAATGTGGGAATGAGGGACATGACAATAGAGTAAAAGTAAGAAATATGCAATGTAATTGCCTATTATCATATTTAAAATCTTTTTCAGCTCTAATTCATAGACCCACTATTATTTTAATCTTTATTTGATTGCTTCATCTATCTCCTAAATTATAACAGGTGATTTAAATACAAAGGCAAAAAAGTGTAGTTTGATTTTAACACTCATGTGTGAGGATCCATGATATGGGCAATACATGGATTGAAATTAATTGCCATTATTTGTTTTGTTAAAGTAAAATTGGTTTTCCCAAACTGATTCTTGCAATACATATTCAATTCAACAAGAAACATTTGACAAATCCTTGTTTTATTCATCATTAACTTTTGTTTCCATTTTATTTTATAACGAATGATAATTTCATAAACCTACTATAGATACAAAAATATATTAAATATTTCTATCTGAGGATAGGAAGGTGGCTCAGTGTTGAAGCGCTTGCCTTGCATGCATGAGGCCCTGGGTTCAATTCCTCAGCACCACATAAGCAAAAAAAGGAAAAAGCTGGAAGTGGCCCTGTGGCTCAAGTGGTAGAGCTAGCCTTGAGCTGAAGAGCTGACGAACAGCATCCAGGCCCAGAGTTCAGGCCCCACGACCAAACCTCCCAAAATTATTTATATCTGTATGCATTGATATATACATACACACATATATTATACAGGTTATAATGCTAATTTATAACTTCTGTAACAATTTACTAAATTATAAAAACATCAATGGCTCATGCCTGGAGTCCTGGTTACTCAGGAGGCTGAGATATAATGATCATAGTTTGAAGCCATCCTGGGCAGGAAAGTCCAAGAGCCTCTTATCTCCAAACAACTAAAAGAAAATCAGAATTGGAACTGTGCTCAAAAGAGTAGAGTGGTAGCTTAGAGAGAAAAAGCTCAGGGACATCACTCAGGCTCTTAGTTCAAGAACTACAATCTACCCTAAAAAGTCTATTTAATTTACCCCTGTGTAAACAGAGTATTTCCATCACCCAAATTCACATCCATTTTCATTTGCAAGGTAACACTATTATGTATGGAGTACCACATACATTATCACTTAAGTAGAAAGCATTGCAACATGGGTTCATTCTATCTCTTTCATGGATTTTAGTCCACCCAAATACTCAAATTTTACAATTATTCCATTAAAGTCATAGCTTTTTTCTTTAATACCCATAATATTAGAGCTTGAATTGAGTGTCTTGTGTCTCATAAATGGGTGTTCTTACCACTTTGTCATGCCCCAACCCTAAATGATCCTGATTAATTTTCAGATAGAATCTGGCTTCCTACTTGTGTGTTATCGTGGGCTCAGCCCACTTGATGTTATTCTTCCTGGAATTTAGAATAACAGATGCCTGGAATTGTGTACAGATCTTTCTACCCAGTCTGGACTTTAACCACTATCCTCACAACAGTACACTCTCATATAGTCAGGATTTTCATAAGCTTACCATAGCTGATTTTTTAAAAAATCTTTGCATTTCCTGCAGGTTCTTAAGTACTGAATTAATTTGTGGTTTTGGGGGGGGGGGTTGATTTCTTTCATTTGAATGTATGCGTTGAGTTTTTCTTCACTTTTCCTTTTGTTTCTTTCACGCAAGTTCTTACCTAAAGTGCTGAGAAACAAATTCTTCTTTCGCAAGATAGTGAAGGTGAACATTACTTAGTCCAAAGCAATTTCAGTAATATTTAAACACCTTCATATTTATTAATGGTATACAAATGCTAAGTTGCTGAGAAAAGTCTTTTTATTTTCACAGTTGTCTTTGGGATACACAGACAGATCATGAATTATATGAAGATAATAAAACTACAGATGCTTGCCTGGAGGAGAAAAACCTATCATTAATTGTTTGACAGTGGCTTCCCTTCTCATGAAAGAAATATGTTGCTTTATGCAGGATTTCTCAAAATCAAATTGCTAGGAAGAACCTAAGCAATCATCTAACACTACCGAGTTGAAGGAGATGATTTGACCTCCTGAATAATTGACATTTGGATCAAATAAAAGCAGGCTTCCAAAAAGAGAGTACACTTTAGAAAAACATAACGAGTTGTATGTAAACTGGTGCTTAGTTGGTTTTGTTAATTTGTGAACTAATACAGGGAAATAAATTACAGCAAGGTTAAAAATTAAAGAACTCTGTATTGAAATACATATTTGTGTGTATGTGTGTGAGTATGTGCACGTGCCTGTACACACATGCGCATGTGCGTGTTCTCATGCATGCAGTCATCATTCTTGTGGCTTGATAGTGCCTGGGCATTATGCCTAAGCTTCTGTGCCCCAGGATATTGCTCTACCACTTGAGCCATTGCTTCACTTCTGGTTTTTTGGAGATAATCGCATGTATTTTCATGATGGGACTGGCTTTGAACAGTGCTCTTCAGATCTCAGCCTCTCAAGTAGCTAGCTAAGCTGATTCAGCCTCTAAGTAGCTAGTTAAAATTCTGCCTGTCCACTAGGCTTCACTGCTCTTTTATTCTTTTCTTGAGGTAATCACAAGTCTAAGTCATGTATATGTCTAATTGCTTTAAAAATATTGTTACTGCTTTGCATCAGAGGTTCCCATCTGTACTCTTAAGTATTGAGGAGGCTTGAGAACAGAACCCAGGACAAATTTTAGTGGACTTCCTTCTCAATCTATAGCTGGTTTCATTGTATCATTTCCACCATCCTGCACTATCCTAGAGACTCAGATGGGAAGGACTGCAGGATCCAGGCCAGCCAAGGTAGGAAACTAGACAAGTTGGTGTGCAACTCTGATGCCATTGGTGATATGAAGGCACAAAGGACAGATCAGGTTCATGTTCTTGTGGAAAGGGAACCACTATCTTAATATTAACCACTGATATTATGCCATCCTAGCAAGAACAATATCCCAAGTGGAAATCCCCACAATTTACTAAAACCAAAATAAGTATATACATTTTCATCCAAAACTTAGTACAATCTGTTGTTTGCTCTAAAATCATCTTTATCTCATTATCATATAATGTGACAGAATAGTTTCTTCATTAAACTTATTATATATTTAAAAGACCTAGAAAATTTTTTCTCTTATTAAGTGCAAACGAATGTCAAATTGCCTCATTTTGTACATATTTGTCTACCACTGAAAATTAATCTAATGTTTATTATAGTAATATATTCTGATTTATTACTTTACTTTGTAACAGTTTTTAAACTTTTTTCTTCTCTGCTGAAATTTAAGTATTTAAATATTATCACCAACGTATATTCCTTGAGTACGTGGGGCAGTTTCTTACAAAGTTTTTAACCAATATCTTCTAAGAATTTTAATAGGTATATTATTTGGTTTATTTTTAATTTCTATTTAATTTTATTGTAAAGGTGATGTACACAGGGGTTACAGTGACTTAAGTAAGGTTATGAGTACATTTCTTATGGAAAGAACATTGTTATCCCCTCATCGATTTTTTTTTGTATACTCAAACAACTTCTGATGCTGTTGCTGTTGCTGTTGCTATTGATCAATGGGTACTTTGCTTTTTTTGTTCATGCGTTTTTATTATAAAATTTATATACAGAGGGTTTACAGTTACTTAAGTCAACTAAGTGTACACTTATTTCATTTTCTAAATTTCAAATTTTGAACTTAATTACTTATTTTCTTTTGTTTCTTTAATGTAATTTTTCAGAGTGGTAGGATTAGTTGATTTAATTTTGCATGATTTTTACACATGTAAATTATTCAGACACATATATTTTGCTTTAAAAATATTTAACATGTGAATATTTAAAATTATTTTCTTAATTTTTATATGGTCAGTGAATTTAAATAAATTTATTTTCTTATAGTTCTAAACATATTTTTCCAGGTAACAAATACTTACTGTATTTTCAAAAAGCACATACTTTATTAAGAAAGGCTTCATTACCTGGTCACTTTTTTGTAAATATTTGTACTTGAATTAAAAATGTTTAAGATAGGCATGGTGACTTGGGGCTTCCATTTTCTAGCTCTGGTAGGAACTGCAAATAGGGTTTGTAATTCGGGAAAGCCTGAGAAACTATGAGACCTTATTATAAAAATATCCAGAGTGAAATGATTAGAGATATAGCCATTCATAGCGGGATGTAGAGTGCATGGATATCATATTCTAAATCTTGAGTTAAAACAACAGTAACATCAATGTTTTGTCAAAATAAAAGCATATATGTTTCACAATGTTTATTATTTAAAACTTGTTTGCGAAGATTCTCATGTCTTCTATTTCTTAATTTTCAATTTACTTAATCCATAACAATCCAAGTATATTGTGATTATTTTATTTCTACTACTTTTAAATATTATGAGCAATGTTTTGATTTCATATATTAACCTACTTTTACTATTTGTAAAAATTTTCTCTGTTTAATCAATATTCCAAATGAATGGATGTGGTGTGTATGTGTGTGTGTGTTTATGTGGTTTCTATGTGTGTGTGCTTTCTGTGTACTTTGTAATGCTTGGGAGATCACACCATTGTTTCACATATGCCAGGCCAAGGTTTTACCACTGAACATATTGTCTAGTTAGAATGTAAATAGTTTTTTAAATTATGACTTTTAAATTTTCTTTGCTAGTTTTTTCAAAGTAATATATAATGAAATGTGTACCATATTCTATCCACGATAGCAATTTTTATTGTTATTTTAGTGTTACTTAGAATATTTCCATTGCCTTTCCACTTACAAACTCTTGTGTTTGTTATTGATAAAGGTTTTACTTTGCTTATTTTCTCTCTTCATTGAATTTGCCTTCTTAGTTTACCTATTCTTTCTCTTATTTATTAGGAAATTAATTATCATATTCCTATTGCAATATCTTTACATTGTAAGAGGTCTATACAATGCTTTATTTTCTATTTTATTTTTTCCCACCTTTTCTGACTCTCAGTACACACTATTTTGTGTATTAAAAAAAAAACTTGATCCAGGACACATCGATTATTTTCCTCCTTCTCTTCTCTGAAGTCTTTCTGTTTTTTGAAACACAATACCAATGACATACAGCTCCTATGTGGTCCATCATCCTATTCCCTCTCACTCTCCTCTGTAGTACATCTCAAGTCGTTATCATTCAGATTTATTAGGCTATAGTATTATCTAAATCTTAACTCATTCCTAAATTAGTTTTAGTTGCTTCTAGCATTCCATAAAGACATTTTTCTATATATAATATCTGGGGTCTTGTGTTTTCACAAGGTGAAAAATATGAGTGACTTTCAAACATGTAGATATCTCTACAGAATATTGGTCCACTTGCTCAATGAACTCCTATATAAATTCAAGGAATGTAGGTCAGTTAGAACAATCTTGAAAAATGGTGTAGCTTGAGCCCTCATATTAGATTTGAATTTTATTACCATGTTTAGTAGTGAAGAAAACGTATCTCTACTATAAGAATAGACACATATGTCCAACCTTTCTTTAATTTGTTGTGTTTCTGGGTCTCTATTAAGAAAATGTTGGCCTGTGCCAACAAGACCTAGGGTTTCTCCTGCTCGATCCTGTAATGTTTTCAGATTGTCCGCTTTTACTCTGAGGCCTTTGATCCATTTGGAGTTGATTCTGGTGCAGGGTGATATATAAGGGTCTAGCTTCATTTTTCTCCAAGTAGTTAACCAATTTAGTAAGCACCATTTACTGAAGAGGTTGTTTTTCTTCCATTCTTTTTTTAGCTCCCTTATCAAAGATTAGATGGCTATAGGTCTGTAGGTACATTTCTAGATTTTCATTTCTATTCCATTGGTCCTGAGGTCAGTTCTTGTGCCAGTACAAAGTTGTTTTGATTACTATGTCTTTATAGTGAAGTTTGAAATTTGGTATTGATATTCCTCCAGCAGTGTTCTTTCCTGTTGAGGATCATTTTTGATATTCAGGGTCTTTTATTGTTCCATATGAATTTTTGCATTGCCTCTTCTATTTCCTTGAAGAATGAGGATGAAATTTTGATAGGTATCGCATTGAATTTGTAGATAGCCTTGGGAAGTATTGCCATTTTCACGATGTTGATCTTTCTAATCCAGAAGCGTAGGAGTTTTTTCCCCTTTCTAAGTTCTGTTTGGATTTCCTTTTTCAAATTTTTTAAGTTTTCATCATAGAGGTCCAGAGCTTCTGCAAGGCAAAGGACATAACTAGCAAGATCAATAGAAAGCCCACGGATTGGGAGAAGGTCTTCACTAGCCATACAACGGACAAGGGTCACATATCTAAAATATACCTGGAATTCAAAAAAATTAAATCCCCCAACAACAAATCTTCAAAGAAACAACTCCCCAATAAATATGTGGGCTAAAGTCTTAAAGAAAAACTTCTCTGAAGAGGAAAGCAGGATGGCTATTAGTCACATGAAGAAATGCTCAACCTTCCTACCCATAAAAGAAATGTAAATCAAAACAACATTGAGATATCACCTCACTCCAGTTAGAATAGCTAAAATCAAGAACTATAATGACAACAGATGCTGGATGGGATGTCGACAGAAGGGAACCTTATTGCATTGTTGGTGGGTGTGTAAACTTGTTCAACCATTTTGGAAAGCAGTATGGAGGTTCCTCAAAAGACTCCGCATAGAGCTCCCCTATGACCCAGCAATCCTACTTTTGGGCATTTACCCAAATGCTCACAAACAAGACCACACTAAAGCTACCAGCACGATTATGTTTATTACAGCATTATTTACTATAGCTAAGATATGGAACCAACCCAGATGTCCCTCAGTAGATGAATGGATCAAGAAAATGTGGTATACACACACAATGGAATTCCATGCCTCCCTCAGAAAGAATGGCATTGCCCCATTTGTTCGGAAATGGAAAGACTTGGAAAAAATTATATTAGGTGAAATAAGCTAGGCCCAAGGAAACATAGGTCTCATGGTTTCCCTTATTTGCAATATCTAGTATATGTCTGAGTCAAGCAGAAAGGGAAATGAATCCTAAGGTATGTATTCAAATGTTTTTTTTTTCTTTAATTCGATTGTTTCTAACAGATTTATAAGATTATTTCTTTGTTGCCTTCTATGTCCCTCCCCCACAGTATAACCTCTGCTTTCACTGTATTGAGGTTGGTATAATTTGTGCCGGGGAAGGGGAAAAACAAATTGTTTAAATAGGGATACAGGTGGACCCATTGCAACAATGAGAAGTACAAGTTGTCATGTCGACAAAGAACTTTAAAATTTGGTTCTGTGGTGGGAGGATTTGGTGAGATGGGGGGAGGATGGGAAAGGATGTGAACGGGAAACAAAGGAGCAGTCTACAGTGCCTGATTAGAAATGTACTCAATCTTGCCCATGTAATTGTAACCCCTCTGTGCATTATTTTCACAATAAAAAAAGAAAAAAAGAAGAGACACATAGAAGAATGTAACAGATTTATCAAAAATAAATTCTTAGTTTTATGGTCAATACATTTTGACAAGGATGCCATGACTTTATCAAATAAAAATATAATCTTAAATGGGTATATTGGCACTATTGTCCCCCTAGATTTAAAGAATGATCTTAGACTACTACCTCTAACCTTATACAAAAATTTAAAGTAAAAAATAATTATCAAACTAAATGTGAGGTATAAAAATCTATAGAACATAAATGTAAACATTCATGATATTGGATCAGTAAAGGTTTCTAAAAGATTGACATTGAAAGTATTAGTTGCTAAAGAAAAGCAAGAATAAACTGATTAATATCAACTGATTACTGTTCTTAATTCTAAGAAAGGAGTAAAAACATATCCAACAGATAGAGGACACATATTTGTTAATGCTACAATATTAATGCTATAAAGATACTGAGTCTTACGTACATTTATAACTTCTAACACCATATAAAATTTTTCCCAAACATGATATTTTTAAAGAACATATGTAAATTAATAGTCAATAAGAGGGGCATATGAATTAAGCTCCTCTTTATGATCTAAGAAAAATTATAAAAAACTCACTGGTATGACCATCATATAAAAAGATGACACAAAATATAGTAATGCATTTGTAGAGAAATATATACTCTCCACATAGCAGAATGATTTATAAAACTGCAATCATTTTAGCAAGCAAATTTTGAAGTATTCAAAAGGTCAAAGAGAATTGTATGATCCAGCGATCACACTTCTACGTATGTATTAAAGAGAAGAAAAAAAAAAAACTTGTTTGGACAGAGAATGTAATTAATTGACAGTGCACTTGAATAGTATGTGTGACACCCTGGAAATAATGCCTCAAATCAAATTTTGAAAAGACACATTATAGAGGATGTATGTTGAACAAAATCCTGTAACTGAATTTTGTATCTATTTTAATGTCTGTTCTAAAGTTTACAGCATTTCTATTTGAAGAAATGCAAGTTTGTGAAAATTAGGCTTGGAAAACCTGTGATTGTACAATTCACTTCCAAAGCACTAAAATGTATACAATAAAAGGAGATAATATATTGCATGTGAAATACATGACAGCCAAAAAAATTTATTAAAAATACTTCACACAAATTTCAGAATATGTGAAAAGATATCTTGGTGTTGGCTAAAAAATCTTTGTAAATTACGGCTGTTAAAACAAAGATGTGATTTCTCTTTATTTTTAGTTTTTTGATCTGTTGTTTTGATTTTATGCAGATATAACTCAATCAAAAAGTTTATGTGATAAATGGAATATCTAGGAATTATGCATCACTTATGAGTAATTGATAACTATTTCTGGAAGAAACTTTTGGCAAATGACAGAAGACCCAAATCTATTAATCTGCATTTTATGAAAGCCATATGTTACTTCCTCAATCCAATTGCTTTTCTCTACTTTGCTAGGAAGAAAATGTATTCTCACGTTAAGAGCCAATAGCAGTGAAAAGAAACAAAATACACAATCATCTTGATTTATTTGTGAAAATATCAAATGAAATACAACAATTCTACTTAATCGACTCCAAATTTGGTATCTATGAAGATGTTCCTGAATGCTAACATCCATTGATTTTTCGGAATTTTAATTTCTACCAACATATGAAAACTAGAACAAGAAAACAAATACAGTCTTAGAGCAAACCAGCCTTGGACTAATTTTCTTTATTGTTGTGAAATTACAAAAGAATTGATACCATTAAGAAAATGATCCATTCCTATGGAAATCATTTAATAATGTTTATCATTTATAATTCCAATACCAAGCAAGAGTAATTTTATATAATCAGTACAAATATCATTGTATTGCAATCTAAAATAGAATAAAAGACAAGTCCCAATATATTATTATTATTCTTAATTTCTAATCATTACCTAAATATCTTAAACAATCTATATAGTCATGTCTTTAATGTAGACGCAAATATTCTATACTTTGTTTTTTTTGGGGGGGGGGCGGTTCCAGTAGCGAGGCCTGAACTCTGGGCCTGGGCACTGTCCCTCAGCTCTTCATCTCAAGACTAGTACTCTACCACTTGAGCCACAGAGCCACTTCTGGCTTTTTTCTTTTTCTTATATGGTGCTGAGGAATCAAACCCAGGGCCTCATGCATGCAAGACAAGCGCTCTACCACTGAACCACTTTCTCAGCCCCAAATATTCTATAATTTTTACTTATCATTTTCCACGGACATATATTCATGTTTCTTAGAAATGTTCACAGCAGTTAAAAGATGCTTTTGTGAAATTAATGTGCTATATTTTGTTGTTGTTTTTGTTGTTGTTGTTTGCAAGGCCTCGGCATTTTCCCTAAGCCTTGTTGTGGTCACTGCCAGCAGTCTCCAACTTGAGGCATATAGCTAATTCCTGTTTTTAGTGGTTAATTGGAGAAAGAATCTAACAAGTACTTTTCTGTCTGGGCTAGTTTCAAACACAATTCTAAGATCTCATTATGACAATGATCTCTAAAAATGTATGGAGTTTTTTTTTTTTTTGGATTGGAGTTATTTTTTTTAATTGGCAGAGTACCGTACAGAGGAGTTACAATTACATGGGTAATATAACGAGTACAGTTTTTATCAAGCATTGTTACCTCCTGTGTATTTCCCCTTCCCATCCTTTCTCATACTCCTCCTACCTCCCCCCACCCAATCATCACCCCCATCAAAGTTGAAAAATTCGTTTTTCGACATACTACTTGGACATCTCATTGTTGCAATGGGTCCACCTGTATACCTATTTAAAGGATGTGTTTTTGCCCTTTCCCTCCAAAATTTTACCAACATCAAATACAGTGAAATCAGGGGTTATACCATGGGGGAGGGACATTCAAAGCAACAAAAAATCATTTTATAAATATGTTAGAAACAATCACAAGATAGAAAAAAAACATTTGAAGTCAAATCTTATCTCTTAAAACCTACCAGTTTTAAAACCTGCCAGTTTTAAGAGATAAGAGGAGGGGTAAAAGTTCTCTTAGATACCAATCCATCTTCAAAATATTTGGTTCCAAGCACTCCGTCTAAAGCATATTCAACAACTAGTAAAACTTCTGTTGGCTGTAACTTCCTCCATGTGTGCATGTATACATGGGTATAAGTATGTGTGCATTAGTGTGTATAGTAACATATATGTGTACATATATAAGGGCATATACACGTATAGGCATATATAAATAAATATACATTTATAAATATATGTGCACACATATATAAATACATAGATATGTATATGAATATTTATGCATATCAGGTGTTCTGTGATTTAACCTATAGTTCCCAGCACATTGTCTTTCTCACAAAGTGTACATGATAAACTGCTCTGTGTATCTGTGGTATATGATGTGTATCACTTTGTACTCACTTCCCCCATTACCTTGTATCTCATTCCTGTGAACAACTTCAGTCTATTTTCCATATGATAGCTTTGTTTTCATTACATGTAGTTACTTACTGATAATAAAATAAAAAGGTTGTAAAAGAAAAAGAACTTTTAGGTCACAG
This sequence comes from Dipodomys spectabilis, assembly GCF_019054845.1. Lineage (NCBI taxonomy): Eukaryota > Metazoa > Chordata > Mammalia > Rodentia > Heteromyidae > Dipodomys > Dipodomys spectabilis. The sequence continues at coordinate 1,404,827 of NW_024870854.1, read as the reverse complement.
GTTAAAAGTATTATATTCATCCCAATGATTCCTATGAGATAAAATTTATAATAGTAGTAAAAGTGAAAAGGAATCCTAGATCTGTTTTGGCATTTAGAATGACAGAGAATAATATCACATCACTGTTATAACTCTTAAAGAATGCAAGGGTAACTGACGGTCGTTATAATGTTCCCATAAAATCAGTGGTACCTGAAGTATAATAGTAAACTAGCAAAATTCTAAGTAGCAGACATGGAACATGAAAGAAAAAAAGAGGAAATGAAAGAGTGAAAGAGAGAGAAATATCATAATACTGAAAGTGCATAACAGAGAAACAAGAGCTATATGAGAATATTCATACTGCCATCTTTAGATTCTACATGTACGTTTGAATGTATTTGATGTATGATAACCCATCAACATAAAATATAAAGTAATTTTGATAAAAAATAAAGACTCAGAAGAAGTTATAAATGCTAAAACAATCTTCACAGAAGGAAAGTCTCAGAGATATTTCATGACTTTGAAAAGGATAAAATAGCTTCGGTTATTAAAAATTTAGAAATATGACAATTCACAAAAATATAAAAAGATATTCATATATTTCATTATATAACCCAAAGTAGAAAGCAAATGTTGTTTAGATGCTTTTTTAAAACACAGTCTCTCAGGTGCTGGGAAGGTGGCGTAGTGGGATAGTGCTTGCCTTGCATGCATGAGGTCCTGGGTTTGATTCCTCAGCACCACATAAGCAGAAAAAGATATAAATGGTGCTGTGCCTCAAGTGGTAGCACTAACCTTGAGCTGAAGAGCTGAGGTACAGACCCAAGATCCAGAGTTCAAGCCCCACAACCTACAAAAACAAAAACAGAAAAGAAAACAAAACCCAATCTCTCACTTTTGTGGCCTCAACTATGTAATACTGCGGGTTCAGCCTAGGGCTAAGATTTTAGGTGTGGACATTTATCAACACTCCTGATTCAGACTCTACTTGATAAAAGTAACTAGTAGATGTCAGGGACAAGCAGAAAAGGTCAAAACCTATGTACAATGACCAAATAAGATGATGTTAAGTGAAATGAGCCCCAAGATAGGGACACAAGGGTTTTTTTTTTCTTTCTTGCTATTTTTTCTAATGTACTTATAATGTACCATGCGATTTTTTTTGTTTCTTTGTATGTTCCTTCCCCAAGGAATAACTCCGGTTTTCACTGTATTTGATGTCGATGTTCTGCATCTTGTATATACATTTATCTAATTTAGGGAGGAAAAGGGACAAAACAAAATACTTAAATATGAATACAGGTTGACCCATTGTAACAATGAGATGTACAGACAGTATTGTAAAAAACGAACTTGGCAATTTAGGCAGGGGTGGGGGGTGAGGATTATGGACTGTATTTGTGGAGGTAGGGAGGAAGGGATCTTAGGGAAAAACAAAGGAGGCGGTAGCAATGCTTGATAAGAAATGTACTTATTACCTTATTCATGTAACTATAACCCCTCTATACAGTATTTTTACAATAAAAAACGTATTAAAAATTATACTAAATGAAGTAAGCCAAGTCCAAAGAAACATAGTTCCCATGGTATCCTTTATTTGCAATGACTAATATATGTCTGGGATAAGCAGAAAAGATCAAAAGCTATGTGCATATGACTAGATAAAATTATATTAAGGTAAATGAACCCCAAGATAGGGACATAAGTGGTTTTTTCTTTCTTGCTGTTGTTTCTAATGTATTTATAATGTACAATGAGATTTTTTCTTTTTTATATGATCATCCCTCATAGTATAACCCTTGTTTTTACTGTATTCGATGTTGGTGCTCCTGCATCTTGTATATAAACTTCGTTAATTTGGGGAGGGAAAGGGAAAAACAAAATGCTTAAATAGAGATGTAGGTTGACCCATTGTAACAATGAGATGTATGAACTTCACAATTTAGCAGGGGAGAGAGGAGTGAGGGGTTAGGAGTTCGGATGTGTACTTGTGGAGGTGTGAGTGAAGGAACGGTGGGGGAAAAACAAAGGAGGAAACAATGCTTGATAGGAAATGCACTCATTATCTCACTCATGTAACTCTAACCCCTCTGTACAATATTTTTACAATAAAAAACGTGTAAAAATGCTACAAGATAATATTGTTAACAAAGAAATTAATGCAGAACAGTGACATGAAGATATAATGAATAAGAGAGAGTGTGTGTGTGTGTGTGTGTGTGTGTGTGTGTGTGTGTGTGTGTTTGTGTGTGTTTCTTCTTGTTGACATGGTCAGAATTTGAACTCAGGTCTTCAAAGTCTTGCTAGGCCATTCTTCTTTAGATTGGTGAGTTATTATATAAGCTACATCTCCATTCCTAACTCTTTGCTAATTCATTATAATTTTTGAAAAATAATCTCATGAATTTTTTTTGCCCTGATTGGCTTTCAACTGTTATCCCCATATCTCAGCCTCCTGTGTAGATATCTCGAGTAGAGAGGATTACAGGTGTGATCAACCACCACAAGACTTTCAGAATAATCTTAAAAGTAGGAGAAAGTTTACTTCACGGGGACCTGTTTTTATATCTCCTAATTTGAAAACATTTTGGAGTGATTATATGTGAGTTTATTCTTTTTTGGCTTCTTAAAAGACAGTAAGTGATGGTATTTAAAAGTTTCTAGTACTTTTTTGTTTTTGGGTCAGTCGTGGGACTTGAACTCTGGGATTGGGCTCTGTTGCTGCGCTTTTCAGCTCAAGGCAAACACTCTACCCCTTTAGCCACAGCGCCACTTCTGGTTTTCTAGTGGTTTATTGGAAATAAGAGTCTCACGGACTTTCCTTCCTGGGCTGGCTTTAAGCCACGGTCCTCACATCTCAGCCTCTTGATTAGCTAGCATTACAGGCATGAGCCACCAGCGCTCAGATAGCTTTACTACTTTTTACAAAGGACACTGGAACTGTGGGACAGAAGAAATTTGGCTCTCTATGGATCTCAATTTATAAGCTCAGCTCTGTGCATGATAACCCAATGTCACCAACACAGTTTGTGTTGAAGACAAAATGTGACAGAAAACAATTACATGGGCAATAGTTGCTATGCTATTGTGTCTTGGACAATACGAATATTGAATTGAAAGTGTAAGAGAATGGAGAGATTTTTACCTACTTTTTGTATTGCTAAAAGACTTTGGAAACTGATTCATTTCCCACCTCACTGTTGGTCATTGAGCCAGGACCTTAGCGCCTTTAATTACAATTTTTCCCAACACTAAAATGGTAATAACATTAGCATTAGAGCTAATGTTTTCTTAACAGTTAAGAGACATAACACTTGTGAAATACTTAACATAAACTTCTATGAATTAGCTTTGAGTTTAGCCAGCAGTTTTTTAAATACTAAACAGAATGTGATATGTATTACAGAAACAATTACATGTAGTGAGAAACCAGAAATAATCTTATCTATTGGCTATGCTCTGTTTCCAAGGAAGCTAAGTGGATAACATCTCATGTTGTAAGTCAAAATGGTTATCTTATGTCTTGATAGTGCAAAAAAAAAAACAGGGAAATTATAATGAAGGAATGTTGTAGACTGAGGTGAATCCATATGAAAATGTGCAAAACTGATCAAATGTAAAAGTAAATGAGCAGCATATTGTGTTTTATATCATTTAAGTTACATTGAAAAGATAGGGAAAACCTAGAGGAATAAATTCTCTTTTTGAAATCTTATCATAGGTTCTTAGAAGGACGAACTCTTTCCTCATTCTTGTAGAAGCATCATCAGATGAGAGGAACTTTATTTTTTTGTTTGCTTCCTTCCATTTATTCTTCAGTTTGAAATGTGAACTACAGGAGACTGAAAAAAACCAAGGGAAATTAGACTCACAGGCTTTGGAAAGAGCAATCAACATAAACTACATAAAATACTTATAGCCTTGTAAAAGGTCTAACTAAATTGAGTTATAGAATCTCACGCATAAACAGAAAATGACTTAAGCAATATCATGTTATTGACAATTGAAAAATGTTAGGAGTTGCTTAATTTTTTCCTTTCTATTACATTGAATTAAGCATTGATTTTGTATAGAATGATTAAAGGTGAGATTAACAAGAAATGATTAAAAATGGACAAATTTTGTGAATAGACATATTTTCCAAAAAGCCCTGAAAATCGCTAGTGGGATTACTAAGTTTTGTTGTACCACTTCTATGCTGGCTTAATTCTTTGTGAACAAAGTCATTAGAGAAACGCAATCAAAATTACTATGATACTACTTCATAACTATTATAACTCTTATCAAAAAAATCAAAGGAAACACTTGTGGTGGTAAAGGCTTTTAACTCCAAACACTTAGGATGCTGGAGTAAGTGCATTTGCGTCTAAGGCCAGGCTGGGGTACTGCACATAGTAAAAACCTGCCATTTAAAAAAAAAACTTAAAAGGCTATAACTTTGGTTAGAGTGTGGAGAAAAGGAAATTTTCTACACTCTTCGTATTCTCGCTTTAGAAAGTAGTATGCAGTTTTGTAAAGAAATGCAAAGTCGAAATCTCATCTGACCCACCAATCATATGATTATTTCTCTCTGGGTAACACGTAAATAAATCTGTAGTACATTCTTATTCATATTGTTCACAACAACAGCCAAGATAAAAATAGAAGTTAAGTGTTCAACTACAGACTAATAATGCAACTGTGGTGCATGCACATATATAGTTTTCAGTTTCATCCTTAAAATAGTAAGAGATTTCTCTCATTAACCACAACTTACAATGACCTGAAAGATGTATTCTAAATGACGAAAAATTTTATTTTCTGATCTTTGTAAAACCACACAAACACAAACTCTCTCACACACACACCAACCTCAAACATTAAGAGAGAAATTTATTAAAAAATTAAAGCAAGGTGGAATTGCTGGGACATTTAGGTCACAATGTAGAAGGTTGTAGATATACAGGATGACCAAGTATGGAGTAGTAATGTACAACATAAGTATACAGGGAACAACACTGGCCTTACATAGGAATGAAGCGAAGTAAGTACGAGTTCTTCTTAGTAGGGGTTGCTCTTTTAGTTGTTCTTATTTCAGTAATGGATGAGATGAAAGTAATTCTTTTAAAAACCTGCCTGTTTGCAGAAATAATAAGAAACAATATAGCAATAATGATGTATGCTCAACATAGAACGAAATGTCAAATTAAAATACATGAGATTATCCTTGAAATAAACTAGTTATTACAAATAAGGGAAACTATAGGACCTATGTTTAAGTCTGGCAAACTTCACTTAATATGATTTTTTCCAAAATCTTCCATTTCCTTACAAATGAGGTGATATCATTATTTCTGATGGGAGCATAATATTTCATGTGTGTGTGTGTGTGTGTGTGTGTGTGTGTGTGTGTGTGTGTGTGTGTGTGTGTCTGTGTGTGTGTGTCTGTGTCTGTGTCTGTGTCTGAGTCACATTTTCGCGATCTATTCATCTACTGAGGGACATCTGGGTTGATTCCTTATCTTAGCTATGGTAAATATTACTGTGATATACATCATTGTGCTGGTAGCTTTAGTGTGGCCATGTTTGTGATCATTTGGGTAAATGCTCAGAAGTGGGATATCTGGGTAATAGGGGAGCATTATTGTCTACAGTGAAGATAATCTTAGTAGATGAGCAGAATAGCTCAAAAGCTATGTACATATGATCATATGAGGTAATTCCAAGAGAAATGTACTCCAAGGCATGTTCTTTATTGTTGCTGATCCTAATGTACTATGTGATTTCTTTTTATCATTTTCTTTTCTCCATCTATGGTTATCCCCTGGAGTCACTGTATTTGATTTTGATACCCTGAGTATTGTAAATATGTTGATCTGAACTAGGGAAGGTAAAGGGAAAAACAAAATGGTGAGACAACGGACAAAGGGAGAATCTATGCAAAAGTGATACTCTGAAGACAGTAGTTGGAACTAATCTTGGGTGGGGACGTTGGGAGGGAAGCGGGAGAAAAACAGGGGAAAGGGTAACAAGTTAGAAAAGAAAGGAATTCATTACCTTATTTATGTAACTGTAACCCCTCTGTACATTAACTTGACAATACAATTTAAATAAAAAATAAAATAAAATACATGAGAGCAGTAACACAAGAAATGGGACTGGGGGAAATACTGTACTATACAAAGAAGAGTAAAACATCTGTGGAGAGCAGTAATTTTACTTTAACATAGGAAGTAATAAACTAGCATACAGTTTTTCAGCCTCATGTCAGTCACTTAAAAGGTGGAAAAAGGCACAATCAGTAAACCAATAGAGATAAAATAGAAAACTAAACATTTAAGAGGAAGAGATGACTTGGACCAAGAATAACAAATGACACAATTAGGAAACAAATAACAAGCTGGTAAGTTTAAAAAAAAATAACCATAATTCTTTCAACACTTTTTACATCACAATTTGAACTATAATTCAAATCACAGATTAATAGCATATCATTTTAATAATATGTTACTTATTATTGATTTCTTAATATTGAATGTTTAATATATAATTTTAATTTTAGTAACTATAAAAAAGAAGAAGGATTGGGATTGGGGGGGAGGGGGGAGGCTGGGAAGGGATGTGAAGGGTAAACAAAGGAGGAGGCTGCAATGCTTGGTAAGAAATGTACGCATTATCCTGCCCATGTAACTGTAACTCCTCTGTACAGTATGTTCACAAATAAAATTAAATTAAATTAAAAAATAAAAATAAAAAAAAAATAAAAAAGAAGAAAGTGGAACTAAGCTTAATAATATATTTCACGAATTGTAAAATTGAGAAGTATTAGAATTTAAACAAATAACATATCATTATTGTTTCATTTCTGTGAATTAATTTAATAATTCAAAGTATATTCTACATAGCACTCATCTTAATGACAAATAATAAATTATTGCACATGACTCTTGCTATTAGGTGGAAGGGTTCAGCCCGTGGTAAAATTCACACAATACAGTACATGAGCGTATGACTCCTCTCTAGTTTAAATTTTGGAAATTTGATCTCTACATGCATGTTAAATTCCTGACTAGGTAAAATCTATACAATTGTATGCAATTATATACATGAGGAGTTTTTCAGATGATACTTAAAAGTCATATTCATTAATTAAATTTTTATTATTTTGTACTAAATAAATATTTATAGGGAGACTGAACTTCTGAGTAGATGATGGTGTATGTGTACTAGATTACACCTATTGAGGCTTATTTTATATTTCTGACATTGTTTCTACAGTTGGATTTAATTTTCCATAAGAGGTTAAGTCTATTACATTGGATATATGAAAGTAAACTGAATGTTCATTCCATTAATCCTTTGCCACTTTTCTAATCCCAATATAAATTATCCATGTGTTTGAAGTAATGAAAATAAGAACAGTCATAAGCAAGATTAATCAGTCATACTAAACAATATTTTCACCTTCATTTTGATAGTTGGTCCTCTTTTACATTACAGAATATTTTTGGGAGAATGTGCTCCAGGCTTACCACAACTGCAGAATATTTTGGTTTGATCTGTCATAAGAGAAGGAAAGAAGGGGAACCTTCCTTCCAAAGTCTGCTCCCAGGAGTGTGATCTGTTTTATGTGGTGACTTGGAAATGAACATTTTTCACAGTCAACCTTGAAAAGTAATCTTGATAGACCATTTCTGTAAGTGGTTACAAGGATTATTCATCGCTTCGCAAGGATGCCAAATTGACTCATTTTGAGACAATTAAAATAGGAATTTAGTCAGCTGTTCTTTGTATCTTTAGGAGAAAAGCCCATTGACTCTAGGCCAGGGGAGTCACTGGGGCCCAGAGAAGCTACTACCTTCAATAATAATCCTAGACATCTAAAAACAAACAAACAAACAAACAGTAAAAACCTCCAGTAAGCACAGCCAGTCAGGGCTGCTATCACAATCTACATGAAGTCAGGCAAAACAACTAAAATAAAAAAATAAAAAAAAAAAAGAAGCTGACAATCAGTTAGCTGATAACTAATATCTTTTTATGAGGGAGAATGAAATGACACTCTAGAGAGAGGGTCTGAAAGACTGATCAGAGAGACTAAAATTGGTCACACGAAGAATGGAAAATAGAATTCCTTGTAGAACAAATAAATCATAGAAAGCCTGTGCATGTAAGTACAAGACAACAGACCAAATTCCAGAAACGCACAATTTCTTAGAGGTCAGCTTAATAAATTATCCAAGGAAATCTTTGAATTCTCAAAAATTTACCACATCTGGGAGAAGGCCAATTTTTGAAGAGAAAGAAAATATCATCACTCTGATAGGAAGTCCAATATTACATTAGAAAGTAATCAAGCACGATTTGTAATAAAAAGAGAAAATCATTATTCCAAATGAGGGTTTCATTTCTTATGAAAATTTACAAATGTCTGATAAAATGAGTTGAGGGAGAAGTGTTCTAATAATGATATCTGAGTTGTAGACCCAGGATAAGAGATGGATTTTTTTTCTTTTATAGAAAAACAAAAATAAAAAATAACCAAAACTATTTTTAGCCTAGTGCCAGTGGCTCACAGCTGTAATCGTAGTTATGCAGGAAGCTGGGATCTGAGGACTTCTGTACAAAGCCAGCATGGGCAGGAAAGTCCCTGAGATTCTCATCTCTATTTAACCAACAGAAAACCAAAAGTGGCACTGTGGCTCAAGATGTAGAGCACTTAGCTTGAGTTGAAGAGCTCAAGGACAGTGCCCAAGTCCACAATTCAAGCCCCTCAACCAACAACAACAACAACAATCTCCTTTTCTTGGACTGCCTACATTTTTTCCTAATATTCAACAAAGAAGGCATTTTATCACCCAGCATATTTAAGTCCTATCCTAGCTACTGCAAATAGAGTTATTTGTTATATTATATCAAGAGATTCATATTTGCGGAAACAAATGCTAGCAGTGGTAACACTCTTTCCAGTCCTTGAACTCTGGGCCTGGGCTCTGAACATGATTATACTAGCAGATTTAATATGAGCTTGTTTGTTATTTATTGGATTACTGTTCATGAGAAGAATTACTGAGTCATAAGGGAGATCTAGGTTTAGTCTTTGAGGAATCTCCGTACTGCATGCCAGAGAGGTCGAACAAATTTAATTTCCCACCAACAGTGTAATAGACTTCCTAATTGACTACATCCATGACAGCATTTGCTATTGTTAGTTTTCTTGATAATGGCCATTCTAAATTGAAAGAGGTAGAATTTATCTTGTTCACTTCTATATTTGTAGGAACTTTCTTGCTACCACAAGTGAATGAATACATGAAACCTATAATTCTCTGAGTCTGCATTCCTTTCTCTTAGTATAATTTTCCAAGACTTTCATTTTCCTTAAGACTGGTGAAAAGTCATCTTTTTTGATGAGTGAATAGAATTCCATTGTGTGTGTGTGTATATGTGCGTGTGTGTGTGTGTGTGTGTGTGTGTGTGTGTGTGTGTGTGTATTCAAGATGCGTATAGGCCCATGAGTTCATTTCTAAGCCTTCTGTTTCATGTGTAATTTTGTAATTTCATTTTGAATTTGGATTCCTTTCTCGACTGCATTGAACAATATTATTGGGATTTTGATGGGTATTGCATTGTCAATTGTTTGGGGGCAGTATTGCAGTTTTAACGACGCTAATTCTTCCAAACAGGAGCATTGAAAAACTTTCAATTTCGTTGAATCTCCTTCAATATCCCTTTTTAGATTTTAACGTTTTCACTGTAGAGGTCCTTCAGATTTTTAGTTAAATTAATTAATTCATAGTTGTGTTGTTGTTTTGTTTAGATTTGATTTGATTGTGAGGATAATACATATGTGTTTGTTCTTTGGATTTCAGCCTGGACCTTCCCATTGTTGGTAACAGAAAAAATACTGATTCTTGTGGATTTTATACCCTGCTACATTGCTGAAGGTTAGCATAACCTTTTACAGGATCATTTCATCTGTAAAAAGGGATAGATTTATTTCTTCCCCATGTGAGTTCCCTTTTTGTCTTTCTTTTGCCTATTGCTCTTGCAATATGAAATAGATGTTAAACTACGTTAAAAGAAAGCGAGAAGACATTTTAACCTACTTGCTACAAATAAATTAATATTAAGCAGTGCTAATTGAAGTAATTATGTATTTACTCTTCAGAGGGTAAGTATAGGTCTCTTGGATATCTTGGAGGAAAAGACTTTAGACTCATTGCAACTGATGCCTTACACTGAAACTGCTGGCTAAACTTCTTCAGAAAGTCAAAAGCATATTTCTTTCATATTAGTATTATAAAATCATAAATACCTGCATGTTAAATTGTTTTCCTCTGCTATTTTCAAATCTATTCTTTGTCCATCAGGAATCTAGAGCTTTGAATGACCAATTATTTAAATTCCTATATTGCTTATATTTTGATATAAATCTCATTAATATTAATATGGATTTATATTTGAGTCTCATTTGAGCTACATTCATATGAAATTTATGCAGTCTCAAGCAAGAAACCTGAGTATTTTACTCTTTTTTCTGTTTTAATCAATATATCTATTCTTTTTAGAAATGTGTTGTAATCTTTTATATTGTTCCAGTAAATATCAAGCATTTCTAGTACTGTTAGGGAAATAAATATAGAGTTTGGAACATGAAGACAAGCCCCTCCCACGATTATCACTTTAAAGTAAATCCTTGGGGACTAATTTTTATATATAAAATAAAAACGTGCAATGAACATGTTTATACACGAATAGTATTATGGTTAAGTCAATTAGACACAAGAACTACCACATCAAATTTCAATTTACTTAATGGCACCAAAATATTTGTGTTCATGAATATCACTCATTTTATTTAATTATTTTTATTGTGAAAACACTGTACAGAGGGGTTACAATTACATGGGCAAGATAATGAGTACATACATTTCTTATCAAACATTGTAGCCTCCTCCTTTGTTTCCCCTTCCCATCCTCTCCCCGCCCCCCCACCCAATCCTCCACGCCCCCCCACACCAAATTGTAAAGTTCATTTTCGACATAACGACTTGTACATCTCATTGTTGCAATGGGTCCACATGTATCCCTATTTAAATAATTTGGTTTTCCTCTTCCCCTCCACAAATTATAACGACATCAAATACAGTGAAAGCAGGGGTTATACTGTGGGGAGGGACATACAAGGCAACAAAGAAATAATCTTATAAATCTGTTAGAAACAATCTCATGAAAGACCAAAAACATTTGAATACATATCTTAGGGTTCATTTCCCTAACATCCCCTAATCTAACCTTTTCTGCTTGACTCAGACATATACTAGATATTGCAAATAAGGGAAACATGGGACCTATGTTTCTTTGGGCCTGGCTTACTTCACATAAGATAATTTTTTCCAAACCTTTCCATTCCCTAACAAATGGGACAATGCCATTCTTTCTGATGGAGACATAGAATTTCATTGTGTATATAGACCACATTTTCTTGATGCATTCATCTACTGAGGGACATCTGGGTTGGTTCCATATCTTAGCTATAGTAAATAATGCTGAAATAAACATAGTCGTGCTGGTAGCTTTAGTGTGGTCTTCTTTGTAAACATTTGGGTAAATGCCCAAAAGTGGGATTGCTGGATCATAAGGGAGCTCTATGTAGAATCTTTTGAGGAACCTCCATACAGCTTTAGAAAATGACTAGTCAAAACAAAGTTTATATAATATTTGAAATTTAAAAAATGAAAATGAGACCCAGATTTTCTGTCTATATCCTGATTCCAGGAATACATTTATTCAGCAAACAGAGAAACAAAAAATGTCACATAGAATGAAAGATGTAGAAGCACACTGTCTTTCCTTAAGATGTTAAGTACATGCAAATAGTGTGATTTATTCAAAGATACTATAAAAATTCACAAGAAGATTTGTGATCAGAAGTGCTAGATAAGCAAATAACTGGAAAATTATATATGTGAATTGGGCTTTCAATATAGGATGACAATTTTTCAATAAATTAGCATATAGAAGATGATTTGGTATCTCTAACTCACATCCAGTATTCTAAATTTCCCCACATACTCCCGTTCTCTAACCACAGTTTCTGATCAATATACTTCTACTTTCATGATGTCAATTGCTACTAAAATAACAAGGTGGGTGTTTTTTTACGTTTCTAGATCCAATAAATTTTAGTATTTTGGAATACAAGTATAAATTCATGGAATTTGACTTGAATGACAAGTTTGGGGATACTGTACACAGGGTAATGTTAATTGACCGGAAGCAGCCAGGGATCATATTTTGAATACACAGACACACAATATACTAAGACCAGGGGACTTGATCTCAGGGAAAGATACAGGACTAGGCAAGACCCTAAAGCAAAGAAAAACCATAGGATCAAACATCAAACAACTATCATTACAAAGGAATGAAACTGATCTCTGATGCGTCTGGGTGGTAGCTCTGTGTGTGTGTGTGTGTGTGTGTGTGTGTGTGTGTGTGTGTCAGAGAGAGAGAGAGAGAGAGAATTTTAGACTGGCTTCCATATTTACATTCCATAGAGCATTATTTGTTAGGGAGAAGGTGCTCATATTACAGCTCTGATACCACTGTCATCACTTTTTATTGTGAAAAACACTTGATTAAACTCTAATTAAAAAGGGAAAAGTAAACTAACATTTTACAGATTGTTCTCAGAATTAATTGGTATATTGAAGGCCAAAAGGAAAAACTGGAGATTAATATGATTTTTTTGTCTCTTCTGAATATTAGACAGCAATAGCTGTGATTTCAGGAGTCTCCTGCATTGTACTCACAGCTGAATTACTAACATGCTTAATAATATGAAACATATGATAGAGAAATTGATCAACCAGCAAGCACAAAGAACTAGTGATAAGATCGAACTTTTAAGCAGGTTGTCACATCTTTTAAGAATGTAATACCTTCATATGAACTTCAAATTTTGTGGCTTTCCCTCTGTCATTAAAAGGTAACAAAATACTATAGAAACAAGAATTCCTGTTCAGCCAAGTAAAAGTGCTCATGATCCCATCTTTATGTTGCAAATTTCCACTTCATAAAGATTCTCTTTTAGAGTGCTTTCATTTAATACACTTCAGCACCTCATCCCTCCCTGTGGGAGAAAGGAAAAAAGATAATTTTGTTTGAATATAATCTTACATAAATTAGTGTGCACAGGCATGATTTGTATAATTACAGAAGTTAGTAATAAATGTAAGTAGAGATCATGTCACAACTAAAAATATAATTAAATTCAGATAACAAGACTAGAAGTCAAAGCATTTTGTGCATGAAAACATACATTAGATTAGTTCCAGAATTTTTATTTTGAGATTAACTTTATATTAAAGTATAATGCACTTTGCTTAAAGATTGAAACATTTTATTGAAAATATATTTCTTAGAGATAGTTTTTGCTGCATAATTTTAAGAAGAAAATAGTCCCAAAGTAATCATTTTTCTTATTATTTTACAGTTTCCATGTGATTAACTTTCAAATTAGAAATCCAGGTATATGATTTAATTTAATTTTAACAAAAATATTATTAAGTATAAAGACCTTATACTCTGTACTTTCTTCACACTAAGGTCATCAAATATGGTGAGTCTGAAATAATTAGTCTCTGTGTGAACTATGTTTATATTAGTTACAATGTGAGTGAAATGTTTAGAAAGTAGTATGTATTTTTGTATAATTGCTCTGAAGAGACAATAAATGATATAATCAAAGGCTAAAATGATTAGATGTATAATTTAGAATTCAGGAAATGTTTTAAACCACACTGGTTACTGAAGCCTTCACAACAACCTCATGAGAAAATTTATATTGATGAAGCAAATATCCCAGAGGTTAGACACTTACGAATAGAAAAAATCATGTCATTGTGAATATGTAGAGCTACATAACAACATAGAAAATTTAGCTTTTAAATACCTGACTATTGTTATACATTTAATTGCAGGGTAAATATTTGTTCTGAAAGTAGAATTTGAAAAGTAAACCTAAGTATTCATTTGAATAAAAGACAATGTTTAAAATATCTCTCATTCAAGAATCTAGATATACAGTTTGTTCTTTTTCATGCCAATTATGTTCTCTAGACAAACAGTAGATTAATAAACCTAAATCATTGCTTTGTAGGGAAATATAAATTTATTTTCCTAAAAATCATAACTGTAACTTTTTTCTCAAACAATTACTAAGTAACTGTTTTATATTTTTATCATTGAATCATATTTGATATATTTTTTGATTAAGTTAACTAATTCACCAATAACAATATGAGTTATGCATGAACAAAGTTTATCTAACACCAGTACTTTCTTCACAAGTCATATCATGGCTCTGTTAAAGAACACCAGAAAGAATGACATTAGCCCATTTTTTAGGAAATGAAAAGACTTGGAAAAAATTACATTAAATGAAGTAATCCAGGCCAAAAGAAATATAGGTCCGAAGGGTTCCCTTATTTGCAATTTCTAGTATATGTCTGAGACAAGCAGAAATGGTCAGATAAGTTGATGTTAGGTGAAATGAACCTCAAGATAAGAATTCAAATGTTTTTTTTTCTTTCTTGCTATTGTTTATAACACATTTATAAGATGATTTCTTTGTTGCTTTGTATGTCCTTCCCGCACGGTATAACCCCTGTTTTCACTGTATTTGATGCTGGTATAATTTGTGGAGGGGAAGGGGAAAAAAATTTTAATTAGGGATACAGGTTGACCCATTGCCACAGTAAGATACACAAGACGATATGTTGAAAACCGAACTTTACAACTATGGGGGAGGGGGAGAGGAGAAGTGGGGAGGGGGAGATGGGAAGGAATGGGAAGGGGAAATAAAGGAGGAGTCAACAATGCTTGATAAGAAGTGTAATCATAGGGAGTTCCGGGAAGATGGCGGAGGAGAAGCTGGAGGCAAACAAGCTCTTGCATAGAAAGCAGTTTTAGAGTTCCAGTGAACAGTCCTAAGCCAGAGAACCACACCAAGTGTGCCATCACAGGACAGAGAATTAGGCCAGAGAGGAAAAATTCAGGCAAGGAGACAGATCTGAGCTCTTGCCTGCAGCTGCCTCTGCGGCAGCAGCGGCGGCGGCAGCGGCCATACTGCCATACCTGAAACAGAGTCCGTGACGAAAGAGCCAGACGAGGCAGGCGAGTGGATTCTACTGCATACCAGCAAGAACCGACAAGGAGCAGACATCTTCATCCTGCAGTTCGCAGACCAGAGACGAACCATGAACCAAGACTCGGCATGAGTAGAGCCTGACATCCTCACTCCTTCTCAGGGAGCAGAGGAGGGAAGGCCACCCCTCCCGCCCCAGTACCGGAGATCTCCATCTTGGACACCGACAAAGCTCCGCTGAGCGGCTAGCTCCAACTCAGGCATTGGAATAAAACTAGGGTCATTTAGCAGGTCACAAGAACTTAACGGCATGACCTGCCAGACTCAGCTCCACCCAGGGAAAAGTCATCCAGTTCGGGCGCCAGCCCTAGGAGTGACTTTCTTCATCGGGTAATCAGAGCCAGAGGCTGCCCCTCCCTTTAGCAGCCTCGAATATCAACTGAAATTCAGTAAACAGAAACCTTGAGAGTGGCTCCAGGCTGGGCTTGGTGAGTTTCTCACAAACTAGCCCCCCAGGAAAAGCTACTGTTTGCTGAAAGGCCTCAACTCTACCCAGAACCTAGCCTCATCACAGCATCTCCAAACTTGAGGAAAAAGCCCTCTTTTGTGATACTCAAAGCACACCCCCTCCCATTGAACTTACTTGGGAGGAGGATCGAACAATCCTGGGTAAAGCAGAGAATTTTTCTGCCTGTCTTAACAAACTGAATTAAGAAACTAACCATGCCACAGGACCACAAGCAGACCAGCGATTCCAACCAGAGGCTGATTACAAACACAAGGGAGATATAGGATTTTTCCCAACCCTCCCAAAAAAAACCAAAGAACTTTTTTTCCTCTTCTTCTCTTTTTTTTATACCTTTTACAAAGTATTTTTCTCTTTTCTAAAACTTTTTTTAATTTTTAATTTTTACTTTTTTTGAAAAAAATCGTTTTCTAGTAACGTTTTTCCCCCTTATAGCCTTTATTTTAGTGATACATGCATGTGTGCATTTTTCTTTGTTTTGTTTTTCTACTTTTAAAAATATATTCTTTTTGTTTTTTGCTTAGCTCGACTGAACTTTTGATCTTTTTTTTCTTTCTTCCTTATCCTTCTCACCTTTTCCTCTCTTTTGTTCTTCTTTATAGGACTTAATTGTTGTTCTGCACATCCTCAGATAAACCCGTAGTTGAATATTAGACCCTATCCCCCATTGTGTACACACTTAATCCACAAATTTATTACTCAATTCAAAACTTCTGAGACTTAAATTCCTTAGCAGTACTACCTCTTTATACCTCTAGAGTATTTTAAATATTTTTATTTTTAAGTTTTTCACATCTCCTTTATATCCCTCCCCTTCTCTCATTATATTCACGTTCTTTGAATAGATTGTTCTTGAATTTGCATATTATTAATTTTTATTTTTCTGTTTCTTCTGGTGTCTTTTTTTGCTTTCTCTTTCTTTTTGTTTTCTCTCTCTCTACTTTCATCCTATCTAACCTATTTCCTGCTTTGAGACTAGGACTTTGTTAACACTCCCTGTACCTTCCCACATCACTCTATTCCTATTTTTTACCCACATCTCTCACTAACCCTAATAATTTCTGGTTTACCAAATTCTTCTTTGTGGTTCGTAGCCCATTAATATATACTTGTTTGATGTTGAATAGAGTTATCTGTTGAACTAGGTTGTATCTGCAGACTATTGACTGTGCAAATTCAGACTTTAGTTGATGCTTGCCTTAAGTTAGCGTTCTAGCACAAAACTGGTGTTACTTTCATCCCAAATGAGCAGAGTAAGCCAGAAAACCACAAGAAAAATGGCAAGTTAGGGTAACTCCACTCCCACTCATGATTATCAGGGGACAGAACAGATAATGAATTATCCAGAGGAGAGTTCCCAAATAGCTCTACAAACACTGCTGGCAAAAATGATAAATGAAAAGATTGAAAACATACAAAGAACTCTGTATAAGCGTGATACAGAGAGAGAGGAGGCAATCCAAAGGTTTATACAGGAATATCATGAGGGTGAGGAAACTACTCAAAAACTGATACAGGATTTGCATGAGCAGATTAAGAATACTCAAAGAGAAAGGCAGGAATGGCATGAACAGGCTGAGAACACTCAAAGAGAACTACAAGAACGGCATAAATAGGTTGAAGCTAATCAAAGAGTAATACAGGAATTGAGAGAGCAGGATGAGAATACACAAAGATCACTAAAGGCATTCATGGGATCCATTAACAAAGAGGTGAAGGAAGTCAGGGAAAGCACAAAGGGAATCCTGAATGGAACCCAACAGAAGGAATGGGAGTCCAAGGAAACCATAACAAATCAACTAAGTGATTTGAGAATAAACACTGAACAACAAATTAAGGAAGTAAAGTCCATACAAGATTTAAAACAAAGATTCAACAAAGAATTTGAAGCCATCAAAGCTGACCAATTAGAAGGGAAAGAAATGAAAAACAAAGTATAAAGTCTCGACAGCAGGTTAGTCCATGCAGAAGATCGAATTTCGGGGATTGAAGATAGCCTAGATATTATACAGACAGAGCATACAACCATCCAAGACAAATCCAAGAAATATGAGAGATCTATCCAACACTTGGAAGTCACCATCAGAAGGTCTAATCTAAGGATGATGGGTGTAGAGGAGCACCTAGAAACAGAAGTTAATGGTGTAGGAAATTTGTTTAACAGGATCCTAGCAGAGAACTTCCCAAACATGCAAAAAGGTAGGCCTATTCAGATACAAGAAGCTTTTAAAACTCCAAATAGACCAGATCAGTATAGGACATCCCACCATCACATTATAATCCACACAGGATCAACTCAGACCAAGGAAAAGATCTTAAAGCTGTGAAGGAGAAAAGATAAATCAACTATCAACCAAGAATACTGTACCCAGCTAAACTCTCCTTCATAACTGAAGGCCAAATAAAAAACCTTCCATACCAAAGAAAAACTGAAACAATACATCTCCACAAAACCAGCCCTACTAAAGATTATTAAAGATGTCCTACACATAGAACACCAACAAGAGCACAATAAAGGCCAAGAAACTGCACCCATACTGAGAATCCAAGAACCATAGGAAGAACCCAGTTTTTGCAGCCCCCAAGAAGGTGGATAACATGGTGGGAACTCCCAAATACCTCTCAGTCCTATCTCTTAACATAAATGGACTTAACTCTCAATTAGGCGACATAGACTGTCTAGTAAGATTGAAAAACTAGATCCGTCTATCTGCTGCCTTCAGAAGTCACATCTTGCCCGTAAAAACAAACACATTTTCAATGTTAAAGGCTTGAGCAAAATCTACCAAGCAAACGGCCCCCATAAACAGGCGGGAGTTGTAATCCTAATATCAGATAAAATAGACTTCAAATTAAAATTCGTGAGAAGAGATAAAGAAGGTTGCTACATACTAATTAAGGGATCTCTCCTTCAGGAGAATATTACCATTCTAAATATCTATTCGGGAAACAATGGAGCACCCAAATTTAACCAAAAAACACTACTTTCCCTCAAATCCCAGATAGATCCAAAGACATTAATTGTTGGGGATTTTAACACACCACTCTCCCCACTAGATACATCAACTCGGCAAAAACTCAACAGAGAAACCGCAGATCTAAACAGCTGCATAGATCAACTAGATTTAACAGATATCTACCGAATATTTCACCCAGCAACATCAGAATACATGTTCTTCTCAGCAGCACATGGAACATTTTCTAAAATAGTCCATATTTTAGGCCACAAAGCAAACTTGAACAAATTCAGAAACATTGAAGTTATACCTTGCATTCTCTCAGAACACAAGGGAATAAAATTAGAACTCAACACCAAAAGCCACCAAAGAAAGTCCAGTAACATATGGAGGCTGAACAACACACTGCTGAATCACAAGTGGGTCATGGAACAGATTAGAAAGGAAATTCAAATGTTCATGCTATTCACCAAAAATGAGCACACAAATTACCAGCTCCTCTGGGACACAGCAAAGGCCGTACTCAGAGGCAAGTTTATAGCTCTGAGCTCCTACATCAACAAATTGGAGAGATCTAAAACCAACAATTTAATGAGACATCTGAACCTCCTTGAAAAAGAACAACAAGATAAACCCCAATCCAGTAGATGGAAAGAAATATTTAAAATTAAATAGGAAGTAAACGAATTAGAATTTTAAAAAATCCATAGAAAGAATCCACAAAACAAAGAGTTGGTTCTTCGAAAAAATTAACAAAATTGACAGACCTTTAGCAAATCTTATCAGAAAAAGAAGACAACACACCCAAATAAATAAACTCAGAGACGAGAATGGAAACATCACCACGGAAACAACCAAGATTCGGAACATTATAAGGGAATACTTCTCAAAACTTTATGCTAATAAGTTAGAGAACTCGACAGAAATGGACCTTTTCATAGCAAATATTTTCATGCCAAAAATAAACCAAGATGAGTTAAACCAGCTTAACAGGCCCATATCAAGCATTGAAATAGAAACAGCAATAAGAGACCTCCCAGCTAAGAAAAGTCCAGGACCAGATGGTTTTACATTATTTTTAGTGTCTCTCCTACTCTGTCCTACAGTAGTTTCAGAGATACAGGTTTAATCTTAAGGTCTTTAATCCATTTTGAGTTGATATTGGTGCATGGTGATAGGTTGGGGTCCAATTTTAGTTTTCTGCATTTGGCTGCCCAGTTTTCCCAGCACGAGTGGTTGAAGAGGCCTTGTTTCTTCCATTGTATGTCTTTGGCTCCTTTGTCGAATATCAGCTGGCTCTAGGCCTTTGGATTTATTTCTGTATCTTCTATTCTGTTCCATTGGTCTTCGGGTCTGTTTTCGTGCCAGTACCATGCTGTCTTTGTTATTATAGCTCTATAGTAGAGTTTAAAGTACGCCATGGATATCTCTCCCATGTTGTCTTTATTCCCTAGAATTGTTTTGGCTATTCTAGGTCTTTTGTTGTTCCACATGAATTTTTAGACTGTTTTCTGTATTTCAGTGATATACGTCATTGGGATTTTAATAGGAATTGCACTGAATTTTTATATTAATTTTGGCAGTATTGCCATCTTTACTATATTAAGTCGGCCTATCCAAGACCATGGGAGGTCTTTCCATTTCCTAGCGTCTTCTGCAATTTCTTTCTTTAACTTTTCATAGTTTTCATTAAATAGTTCTTTTACATCTTTGGTTAGGTTAGTTCCTAAATATTTTATTTTTGTGGAGGCTATTGTGAATGGGGTTGCTCCCTTTATTTCCCTCTCTTCTTGTACATTGTCAGTGTACAGGAAGGCCACTGATTTTTGTGGATTTATTTTATGTCTTGCTACTTTGCCTAAGTGATTTATGATTTCTTAGAGTTTGGGGATGGAGTTTTTGGGATCATGAAGGCATAGTATCATGTCGTCTGCAAAAAGGGATAGTTTAACTTCTTGTATCATATCGTCTGCAAAAAGGGATAGTTTAACTTCTTCTTTCCCTATGTGGACACCTTTAGTATCTTTTTCTTGACTTACTGCACTGACTAAGGGTTCCAGGACTATATTGAAGAGGAGTGGAGATAGTGGGCATCCTTGCCTTGTTCCTGATTTTAGGAGAATTGGTTGTAGCTTTTCCCCATTAAGTATAATATTGGCTATTGGTCTGTCATAAATGGCTTTTATTGTTTTAAGAAATGTTCCTTCTATTCATATTTTCTCCAAAGCTTTTTGCATGAATGAATGTTGAATTTTGTCAAAGGCCTATTCTGCATCTGTGGTGATAATAATGTGATTCTTGACCTTGGCTCTGTTGATATGTTGGATTACTTTTATTGACTTATGTATGTTAAACAATCCCTGCATCTCTGGGATGAAGCCTATCTGGTTATAGTGTATGATTTTTTTTTTGTTTCTGGATTCTGTTAGCTAGAATCTTCTTAAGGATCTTTGCATCTGTGTTCATCAAGGCAATTGGCCTGCAATTCTGTTTTTTGGTTGGGTCTTTGCCTGGATTGGGGATGAGTGTGATATTAGCTTCGTAGAATGAGTTTGGGATAGCTCCATTCTTCTCTGTTTCTCTGAAGAGCTTGAGGAGTATGGGTATTAGTTCTTCTTTAAATTTCTTATAGAATTCTGCTGTGAATTCATCTGGTCCTGGGCTTTTTTTTTTTGTCAGAAGATTTTGATAGCTTCCTGTATCTGGTTGTAGGATATTGGCTTATTTAATTGGTTTACTTCTTCTTTGCTCAGTTTGGGCAACTTGTATTTCTCTAAAAATGCATCCATTTCTGCCAGGTTTTCTTCCTTTAGAGAGTATAACTTTTGAAAGTAGTCTGTTAGGATTGTTTGTATACCTTGGGTACTTGTTGTGATTTTTCCCATGGCATCCTTAATCCTGTTAATATGGGTTTCCTCTCTTCTTTTTTTAGTTAATCTTGCGAACAGACCATCAATTTTATTTATTTTTCTAAAGAACCAGCTTTTTGTTTGGTTAATTTTGGCTATAATTTTCTAATTGGTTAATCTCTGGTTTAATTTGGTCTTCTGGCTCTGTCTGGTAACTTTGTTACATTGTTTCTTGTTTTTCTAGCTGTTTTAATTGCAACATGAGATTATGTACTTGGTCTGTTTCCATTTTCTTGATGGGGGCACTGAGAGCAATAAATTTGCCACTCAAAACTGCTTTTGCTGTGTCCCACAAGTTTCTTTGCGAGGTGTTTTCATTTTCATTGAGTTGTAGGAAATGTTTTATTTCTTCTCTGATCTCTTCCGTTACCCAGGCATTGCTAAGAAGTGTGCTGTTCAATCTCCATGTATTAGAGGAATTTCTGTGGTATGCTTTGTTATTGAGAACTAGCTTGATTCCACTGTGGTCAGATAAGACACAGTGGATTAAATTGTTCACTTTCTATTTGCTTAAGTTCCTTTCATGAACTATGATATGGTCTATTTTGGAGAAAGTTCCATGAGCTGCTGAGAAGAATGTGTACTTTGTTGTTTTTGGGTGAAATACTCGGTAGATGTCAGTTAATTCCGCTTGAAGTATGGCCTCACTTAATTCGGTAGATTCTTTGCCAATCCTCTGGTTGGTAGACCTGTCCTTTGGTGAGAGTGGTGTGTTAAAGTCTCCTAGTATATTGTATTAATATCTATTTTATTCTGTAAGTTTCAGAATATTTGTTTAATATATCTGAGTGCACCAATATTTGGGGAATATAAGTTGACGATGGTAATATCCTCCTCTTGGATTGTTCCTTGTATTAATATATAGTGTCCATCCTTGTCTTTCTGTACTGATTTTAATGAAAAGATTATTTAGTCAGATATCAGGATAGCTACACCTGCTTTCTTACTGGGGGCATATGATTGATAGATCCTTTTCCACCCCTTTACTCTAAATTTGTTTGTATGTTTGGCTGAGAGGTGGGTCTCCTGAGGCAACAGATGGATGGGTCATGTTTTCTGATCCAGTCTGCAGTTCTTTTTCTTTTGATTGGCAAATTAAGCCCATTAATATTAAGAGAAAGTATAGAGAGATGCATTGTTGTCCTTGTTATTCCCTGTTTCCCTAAGTTTTTCTTCTTTCCTTTCCTCCTGTGCTTGCTCAGTTAGACTTTGATTAATGCCTGTCTGGGTGCAGGTCCCAGTTCCTGGTTGCTTTCTTCTGGTTGTGTCCACCACTCTTAGTACTCTTTGTAATGCTAGCTTAATGTTTATATATTCATTTAGTTTTTCTTGGCTATTAAAAATTTTCAGTTCTCCATCGAATGTGAATGCTAGCTTTGCCGGGTATATCAGTCTGGGTTGGCAGTTATTGGCTCTCAGGGCTCGTATAGTACTTTCCCAGGCCTTTCTTGCATTCAGTGTTTGTGTGGAGAGATCTTCAATGATTCTAATTTTTTCCCATTATAGTATAGCTCCTTCTTCATTTTTGCTGAATGCAAGATTGTTTCCTTATTATTCAAATCTATCAGTTTTACTATAATGTGTCAAGAAGTGTTTCTTTTGGGATCTTGCTTGTTGGGTGTTCTATATGCTTCTATTATGTAGGTAAGATATTCTTTTTTGAGGTGGGGAAAATTTTCACCAATTATCTTGCTGAATAGATATTGCATTCCCTTGCTCTGAAATTCTTCACCTTGGTCTATTTCCAATTATATGAAGGTTAAATTTCTTGGCATTATCTGCTTGCTCTTGAATTTCTCTTTGGCTTAATTTGAGTGATTTTTCCATATCTGTCACTTTTTGGTCCAGTTGGTGTATTCTGTCTTCTGTATCTGACACTCTGACACTCTATATTCCATTTTGTTCACTCTTTTGACCACTCTATCGTGGTTTGCATGGAGGAAATGGACTCCTTTATGGATTCGATGTTGGTTCTCAAAGTACTGATCTCACTTCTTAATGAGATATGTACTGCCTCTAATTTAGCATTCATCTCACTTCTTACTGAGGTTTGTGCTGCCTCTAGTTTTGCATGCTTCTCCTGTATGATATCTTGTATCTCCTTTGATAGTTCATCCTTGTGCTCTTTCAATTTTTGGTCTATTTCTCACTATATTTCTTGAGTCATTGCCTCCAGCATCCCTTGGATATAGCTTTTGTCTTCCATTCCTGCTTTGCTCACACTGGTGCTCTCCCCTGCATGCCTGCTGCCTACTGAGGATAGCTTGCTATCCTGGGTGGTGATAAACCTTGTAATTTTTCCATGTGATTTTCTCATGGGGTTCGGGGATTATTGGAGATTAATCTCCAATTTTGTTTTTGTGTGTCTGTGTTTGCTTGGTTGCTGATTCTGTATTGGTAGTGAGAATCTGTGCCTGATCTGGGTTCTGTTGGGGACCTACCTCCAGCTGCTGGTCTGACCTACATAGGATTCTTGGCTCTCTGCTGTAGATCACTGGCCATTCCCGCCTTTGGAAGGGTTGAACAGCCTAGACTGCTGGTGTTTGCTCCTATGGGTGCTCTTGGCAAGACCGGATGCACTGGATGCAATCTCCCAGATGCTGGAGTCTGCTATGGGCTCCTGATGTTTTTTGTTTTTGTTTTTTGGCCGGCTTGTGGGCTTGAACTCTAGGTTTGGATGCTGTCCCTCAGCTCTTCAGCTTAAGATGGGCACCCTACTGTGTGAGCCACAGCACCACTTCTGACCCTCTGTGCTTATGTGATGCTGAGGAATCATATCCAGGGCCTCATGCACTCAAGACTGTCACTCTACTGTTGAGCCACCTTACGAGCCTGAGCTCCTGCCTACTATCAGGTGCTGGCAGCCTGTGTTGCCCAATTCCCAGCCTAGAGTATATGGGTAGGGGTTTGGTGGTGTTTGGGCTTCTCTTGTCCTGAGCCTCCAGGTCTTTTGCTCTCATAGGCATGCTTCCCAGCGGGGGCAGTTTTATGTTTTTCTCCCCTCTGCTGAAGCATATGCTCAGCTTTTGACTTCAGTTGGGAGGATTTGGTTGTGCTGTTCAGGCACCGGATCCCCAGGCCTGGTGCCGGCCCCCCACCTGGGGCACACCGGTTGAGCCTGTGCTGCTGTGTATACCACCTAGCTTATTCAGCCTGGGGTACACAATTCAGATTTCTTCTACTGTTGGTTGTCTTGACCCAGGGGCACTGTTCCTGGCTTGGGCATTTAAGCTCCCTTCCAGAGGCGCTCTTGCTTGAGCCTGGCCTGCAGAGTGTGCTCCATGGGCTGGTGGAGCTCTCGAACAGTTCCCAGTTTTAGTGGGTCCTGTGGTCCGGGTGTTGGAGTAGGGAGTCTGGGTCAGGGTCTGGGGATTCCCTCCAGCTCTGGTCTCCCTTGGGTGATACACTGTCCCTGTGGGGTACTCACCCTGGAGCTAGATGTTTCTGTGTGGTATAGGTTGTCAATTGCTGTTGCAATCTGAGTTCAGTTGGGGTGGTTGTGGGTTGGGCTGGGCGGTGATGGCTCTGTGTGATGCTCTTCTGTCTCTGCCTCTGTAGAAGCTGTTGGGTCCACAGTGTCCACGGTAAGGACGAGGGGTGGGGGGCTGGGCCTCCGTACAGGATCTGAGCACTGTGGTTTGCACTCTCTGGATCAGTACCAGTTCCTTGTAGGTCTTTTGCTTTGGTGTTCTGTGGGCGTCCCATGTAGCTCTGGGGCTCCCGTCATGGGGCTGAGTTCCAGGCTCAGGGGTTTCTACATTTATCACAATCGGCGGGTCTGACACTGGTACCTCAGGTGACTTCTGCGAGAGTTATCTGCAGACAGCTCACTGTGTCTCTGGGACTCTGGCAGCCCCCGCCAGGCCAGCTGGCAGTGGCTTGATGCTGCTGGTACTGGGCGACTTTGGCGGGATGGAGCCTCTCTTCTGGGATGGAGAGTGAGGGTTTGGGATAGGTTCTTTGTGGAGACTCCCGGCTGGTAGGTTTCTCTTTGGCCATCAGCGGGTCTGCAAACCGGTACCTCATGAGGCTTCTGCGCGGGTGATCTGCAGGCAGCCCCCTGTGTCTCTGGGAATCTGGTAGCTCCCACCCGACCGGCTGGCCATGGCTTGGCGTGCTGCTGTGCATCCAGTAAAGGGTGGGGGAGGGGTCTTCGCTCTTCTTTGTTCTGAAATTCTTCTTTTCCTCTCTTTCTTTTTTTTATTTTCCACCTCCTGTTTTTCTCTGAGTGTTTGTCTTTTTGTTGTTGTCGGTCTCGGGGAGATTAAGCATTGGAACTCGAACTCTCTTTTTGGTTGGGGAGAGCTGTGGTGTTTCTCTACTGCCCCATCACCATCTTCCTGAGCTACTTTTTCTTTCTCATATCTTTTAACTAGACATTCATTTTTTCCTTGGACTCCTTTGCTTTTTCAGAATTTATTTTTCTGTTTGTAGTCTCCATGATTTATTTTGCTAATACTTGGTTTGTCTCATCTTGTTCAGAAATTTCCTTGTAGAGGTTTTGTATCTTTTCATTAATCATATTTTTCAGCATTATTAGTAATGGATTGTTAAAACTATCTTCTAGGTCCTTCATTGTCTGTTCTTATGCCTGGTTATTTACTGTGTGAATTATACTACCTTGACATCACTTTTCTTGTATTTTTCTGATTTGTTCTGACCACTTGGGGGATTTTTTTGGGGGGGATCTATGATCTTAATAGGTGACTATGTTCTTGGTTGATTTGCCAGGTGTTGGTTTGATCTGCTGTTGTGATTTGTTTTTCTGGAATTAGGTTTTTGGCTAGACTATTAAGTGTAAGAGTAAAAATCAATTGTGCTGAGATGATGTGATGTTAATATGGGTGGTTCCAATAACTGTCGGTCTGTCCAGTGGTATATTGAATTGTCTGAGTATGGATGTGGCTGTCTGCATTGTACACTTCTCTTCCTGCTTTTTTCCCATGTGGACCTTTTATTTCCAAACTGCAGCTCTGTTTTTTAATATGTTGGCCAACACAGTCACAACAGTCACCTGCCTGGCTGGGCACCATTTTATAGACTTCAGTTTTCTTGTGAAGACTATAAAATCTTTTTTTGAATTGTATATCTGTATATAATTGTAGATGGCTCAGTGTGACCCTCTAGAAGTGGAGTACCTGCTAGGACTCTAAATCTCTGTTTCATTAGAGAGAGCTAGGGTAATTTTCTGTTTTTATTCTGCCATTGTTTTTCTTTTTCCTCAGATTTATTTTATATAATGTTGATTTTTTTTCACATAATTTAGGATTCATGATGGTTGTATCAGGTTATTTTTGTTTTTTGTTTGTGTTACTTTGAAATAGTGATTTCAGACTTGTATGAAGTGACAGTAATAATATGAAATGTATGTTATTACATTGAAAGAAATATAGCAGATATTTTAACCTATTTGCTACAAGTAAATATTAATCAAAGCTAATCACTTATTTACTCATCAGAGGATGAGTATGGTACTCTTGGATATCTTGGATTAAAAGACATTAGTCTCATTACAACTGATGCTTTCATTGAAATTACTAGCTAAACTTCCTCCTTCAGAAAGGCAAAAGCTCCATTTCTTTCATATTAGTATGATAAAATCATAATACCTGCATGTTGAATTGTTTTCCTCTGTTATTTCCTTTTTTATTTTCTGAAAATACTGTACAGAGGGGTTACAATTACATGGTCAAGATAATGAGTACATTTCTTATCAAGCATTGTAGCCTCCTCCTTTTTATCCTCTTCCCATTCCTTCCAATTCTCCCTCTGCCCCCCATCTTTTTCTCCTCCCCCCACCCAATCCTCCTTCCCTGCTCTCCCCACCAAAGTTGTAAAGTTTGTTTTCGACATAACTACTTGTATATCTCATTGTTGCAATGGGTGTACCTGTATCTCTATTTAAACTATTTGTTTTGTCCCTTACGCTCTACAAATTATACCGCCATCAAATACAGTGAAAGAAGGGGTTATACCATAGGGGAGGGACATACAAACCAACAGAGAAATAATACTATAAATGTGTTAGAAACAATCGCATGAAAGAAAAAAAAAACATTTGACTATGTATCTTAGGGTTCATTTCCCTAACATCAACTTATCTATCCTTTTCTGCTTGACTCAGACTTATACTAGTTATTGCAAATAAGGAAAACTATGGGACCTATGTAACTTTGAGCCTGTCTTACTTCACTTAAGATAATTTTTCCAAGTCTTTCCATTTCCTAACAAATGGGGCAATGTCATTCTTTCTAATGGAAATACAGAATTCCATTCTGTATATATACGACATTTTCTTGATCCATTCAGCTACTGAGGGGCATCTGGGTTGGTTAAATATCTTAGCTATGGCAAATAATGCTGCAATAAAAATAGTCATGCTGGTAGCTTTAGTGTGGTTTTGTTTGTGAACATTTGGGTAAATGCCCAAATGTGGGATTGCTGGGTCATAGGGGAGCTCTATGTGGAGTCTTTGGAGGAAACTCCATACTGTTTTCCAAAGTGGTTGTACAAATTTTCACTCCCACCTACAACACAGTAAGGTTTCCTTCTGTCCACATCCCCTCCAGCATCTGTTGTTATTAGAGTTATTGATTATAGCCATTCTATCTGGAGTGAGGTGGTCTCTCAATATTGTTTTGATTTGCATTTCTTTTATGGCTAGAGAGGTTGAGCATTTCTTCATGTGTCTATTGGTCCTCTTTCTTTCTTCTTCAGAAAAGTTTCTTTTTAAGTCTTTAGCCCTCTTATTTATTGGGCAGTTGTTTCTTTGAAGATTTGTTTTTGGGGGATTTAATTTTTTGAGTTCCAGGTATATTTTTGATATGAGTCCCTTTTCCGTTGTATGGCTAATGGAGATCTTCTCCAAATCCATGTCTTTCTATTGATCTTGCTAGCTATGTACTTTGCCAAGCAGAAGCTCTGCAATTTAATGCAATCTTATTTATCCAACCTTTCTTTGATTTGTTGTGTTTATGGGTCTCTATTAAGAAAATTTTAGCCTGTGTCAAGGAGTCCTAGGGTTGTTCCTACTCCATGCTGTAATATATTTAGAGTGTCTGCTTTGACTCCAAGGTCTTTGATTCATTTGGAGTTGATTCTGGTGCAGGGTGATGTATAAGGACTAGGTTTAGTTTTCTGCAAGTAGTTAACCAATTTTGCCAGCATCATTTACTGAAGAGGCTTTCTTCCATTCTATTTTTTTTTAGCTCCCTTATCGAAGCTTAAATGGCTATAGGTCTGTCGGTTCATTTCTGGGTTTTCAATTCTATTCCATTGGCCCTGAGGTCTGTTCTTGTGCCAGTACCAACCTGGTTTGAGTACCATGGCTTTGTAGTAGAGTTTTAAATTTGGTATTGATATTCCTACAGTACTGTTCCTTGTGTTGAGGATCATTTTTGCTATTTGGGGTCATTTATTGTTCCATATGAAGTTTTGGATTGCCTCTTCTATTTCCTTGAAGAATGAGGTTGGAATATTAATAGGTATTGCATTGAATTTGTACCAATTCCTTAAAATACCTATATTGCTTATATTGTGATGAAAATCTCAGTAATATTGATATGACTTTATATTTGAGTCTCATCTTGAGCTACATTCATATAAAATTTATGCAGTCTCAAGCAAAAAACCTATTTTACTCTTTTCTGTTTTAGTCAATAAATCCATGCTCTTTAGAAATATGTCCTCATCTTTTATATTGCTCCAGTAAACATTATGTACTTCTAGTATTTTTATTGAAATAAATGCAAAGTATGGAATATGAAGACAACCCCCACTTTATCACTTTAAGTATTTCCTTGGGGACTATTTTATATATAAAAATATAAATGTGCAATGCACATGTTTATACATGAATAATCTAATTGTTAATCAATTAGACCCAAGAACTACTGTACCACATATAGTCTCAATTTAATTAAAGCCACTAAAATATTAGTGTTCATGGATATCACTCATTTTTATAAAATGATTAGTCTCAACAAAGTTTATATCATATTTCAAATTTTAAAAATGAAAATTACACCCAGATTTGCTGTCAGTATCGTGTTTCCAGGAATACATTTATTCAGCAAACAGAGAAACACAAAATAAGGGTTTGTCACATAGAACGAAAGATGTAGAAGCAGACTGTCTTTACTTAAGATGACAGTCCTTGCAAATCATGTGATTTATTCAAAGATACTATAAAAATCTATTAAGAGGATGTGTGATCAGAAGTGATAGATAAGGAAGTGGCGAGGTAGCTCAAGTGGTAGAGGGCTAGCCTTGAGCTCAAGAGCTGAGGGACAGTGCCCAGGCCCAGAATTCAGGCCCCACGACCGGACCCAAAAAAAAAAAAAAAAAAAAGAAGTGATAGGTAAGCAAAGAAACTGGAAAACAGTATATTTAAATTGAGATTTCAATATACGATCACAAGTTTACAATAAATTAGCCTATAGAAGATGATTTTATATCTCTAACACTCATCCAGTATTCTACATTTTCCTACATACTCCTGTCCACTTACCTCAGTTCCTGATCAATATTCTTCTACTTTCATGTTGTCAATTGCTACTAAAGTATCGAGGTGGGTATATTTTTGGTTTCTAGATTGAATAAACTTTAGTACTTTGGAATAGTAGTATGAATTCATGAAGTTTGACTTGAATGACAAGTGTGAGTATACCGTATTAACGGTACTGTTAATTGGCCTGAAGCAGCTACAAACATACTATGAATCCATAGACACACATTACACTAAGAGCAATGGACTTGATTTCAGAGAAAGATGCAGGTCCAGGCAAGATCCTCAAGAAAAGAAAGACCAATGGAGCAAACATCAATCAACTATCATTACAAAGGAATTGAACTGATCTCTGATGTGTCTGAGTCGCAGCTGTGTTTGTGTGTGTGTGTGTGTGTGTGTGTGTGTGTGTGTGTATGTGTATGTGTCTGTGTGTGTGTGTAGAGAGAAAGAGAGAATTTTAGTATGGCTTCCTTATTTACAGCCCATAGAGCATTACTTGTTAGGGATAAGGTGCTCATATCAGAGCTCTGATATTACTGTCTGATACTACTTTTTACTGCGAAAAACACTTGCTTAATCCTAGTTAAAAAGAGAAAGATAAACTAACATAGTTCATGATTGTTTTGACAATTAATTGGTATATTGAAGGCCAAAGAGAGGAATTGGGGATTAATATAACCTTTTTCCTCTCTGCTGAATATTACCCAGCAATAGCTGTGATTTCAGGAGTCTCCTGCTATGTACTCACAGCTGAATTACTAATATGCTTAATAATATGAAACATACAATAGAGAAATAGATCAGCCAGCAAGCACAAAGAAATAGGGATGAGACAGAACTTTTGAGCAGGGTTACCACATCTTTTAGGAATGTAATTACTTCATATGAACTTCAAATTTTGTGGATTTCCCTGAGTGATTAAAGGTTAGAAAGTATTGTAGAAACGAGAATTCCTGTTCATCCAAGTAGAAAGTGCTCATAATCCCATCCTCACGTTACAAATTTCCATTTCATAAAGACTCTCTTTTAGAGTGATTTCATTTAATATACTCCAGCATCTCACTCTTTACTGTGGGAGACAGGAAAACAGATAATTTTGTTTGAATATTATCTTATGTAAGTTAGTGTGTACAGGCATGATTTTTCTGATTACAGAAGTTAGTATTAAGTGTATATAGGACTCATGTTACAACTAAAAATATAATTAAAATCACATAACAAGATTAGAAGTCACAGCATTATGTTCCTGAAAATATACATTAGATTATTTGCGGAATTTCTATTTTGAGATAAACTTTATGTTAAAGTATAATGCATTTTACCTAAGGCTTCAAATATTTTATTAAAAATATATTTCTTAGAGATATTTTTGCTGCATAATTTTAAGAAAATGGTTGCAAAATAATCTTTTTTTAAATTATTTTCCTGTTTCCAAGTGATTAACCTCCAAATTAAAACTCCAGATGTATGATTTGATTTAATTTAACCAAAAATATTATTTAGTATTATGACCTTTTACTCTCTACATTCTTCACACTAAGTTCATCAAATATGGGGTGAATTTGAAATAATTAATCTCTATGTCAGCTATGTTAATATTATTTACAATGTGAGTGAAATGTTTTAAAAGTAGTATTTATTTTAGTTTAATTGCTCTAAAGAGACATTGAATGATATAATCAAAGGCTAAAATTATTAGATTTAAAATTTAGAATTCAGGAAATATTTTTGCCAATACCTTTTACTTGAAACTTCACAACTTTATGAAATAATTTATATTAATGAAACAAAAACCCCAGAGTTTACACATTTACAAATAGAAAAAACATGTCATTCTGAATATGTAGAGCTACATAACAAACATTTAGTTTTTAAATACCTGAATATACTAATACATTTAATTGCAGGGAAAGTACTTGTTCTGAAAGGAGATACAATTGCATTTACTTTGAAAAGTAAACCTAAGTATTCATTTGAATAAAAGACAATGTTTAAAACATCACTCATTCAAGAAACAAGATGTACAGTTAGCTGTTTTTCATGACAATTATGTTCTCTAAACTTACTAGTAATACTAGATTAGTAAACCTAAATCATTGCTTTGTAGGGAAGAGACCCCAGAGTCTGAATCCTAACTTATTGAACCACAATGCATTTAACCTGGTCTCTGCAAATATAGGGTCAAAAACATTACACATCAAGTGTACTTCATTCTTTATAAATATTGGGATCTATTCACCAACCAAGTTAGACTACACTAATGATATCATTAATAGGATATCAGGCTTCATTTACCTAATGTCTGGTTTCAGAAATATTTTATCTATGTAGAACATGTTTTTGTGGAAAAGTTAATCAGTCCAACTTTGGTAGCACATGCCTGCTATCCCAATTTTTCAGGAGGCAGAGGTCAGTATTAACATCGTTTAAGACTTGCTATAAGAAAGGAGCCAGATTACATCTCAACCCATCTTTAATCCTAGCCATGCAGGAGGCCATCAACATAATTGCGAATTGTGGGCTGGGAAAAAATGTGAGATTTTATTTGAAAATAATTAAGGTAAAGCTAAGGTGACAGGATATTTTCAAGGTTAATTTGTAGTTTATGCATGATTTTATGTTCATATGTATATATTTGTGAAAGGAATTATTCTTTTACTGCTGAAACCTAACAGAAAATATCATGGAAGGAAAATATTAATTCTGGCATGAAAATGTGGACATTTTAGTTCTATATAATTTCTGTCATTCTTGGCATACATCTTTATTACATGTTTTTATTGTGACCTTTCCAAAGACATTTCTACGTCCTACGCTGGTAACAGGAGCGCCACCTTGTGGACGCAACGTAACATTTCTTATGGCTTCGGATTGACAACTAAAGGTCAAATCTACAGCACTGTAGCTGTATAAAAGGTATGGTGCTTTTTGTTGTTGTTGTTTGTTTGTTGTATTGTGTATTCCCTTTTCTTTGCCAATCTCTATACATTCCCATGGTCTAAACCAGCCCTGGGTAAAAATTCTATATAAATTCTCTCAGGAAAGAATTATTCAATACTTCAAAATCTTTGACACTGTTCCCTTCATTCCCAATGATGTTGGCTGAGTTACTTTTGCGTGCATGTGTGTGTGTGTGTGTGTGTGTGTGTGTGTGTGTGTGTGTGTGTGTGTGTGTGTGTGTGTGTAGGCCCTGGGGTTTGAATTCAGTTTCTAGGCTCTGTCTCTGAGCTTTTCTGCTCAAGGTTAATGTTTTACCCCATGAGGAACAGCTTTTTAGGTAGTTTGTTGAAGAGTCTCACAGTCTTTCCTGTCCCTGGATGGCTTCAAACTGCAATCCTCTGTTCTCAGACCCATGTGTAGTTAGAATGCCAAGTTTTACGCGCAAGGAATCAAACTCCAGTGATTGAAAACCTACTTCACCATCATTTTCACAAAGATGGGCATTCAATCTCCACATGATCCCATTGAAATAAAGATCATCTGCTTTAATAGTTACTAGAGATGAATTAATCCCACACCTCATGGTGCTGTACTCTACTACATTCTTAGCCAGCAGTCCCTCCGCCACAACTCTAGCACCTCTGGTTACAGTCAACTGACTTTTACTTGCTGCAAAAGCCATGAGTATTTATTAACTTAAGTTTGCCCTAGTAATAGATGCATTCTGAACATAGTCTTTAAAAGCTCTTCATCCTCATTAGGAAAAGAAATCCATAATGCTATAGGCGTTAAGTCTATCCAAACGCTTTTCTTGATTGCCCACAAGCTCCCGGAGAGAAAAATCGCTGTTCTACGTCTTATTTATTGGGGAATATTTCTATTAGCTATCATTATAAGCTAAGTGCTGTGCTTTACTGCTAAAAAATGCCTGGGGCAGTTATTATCAATATGCAGAGCTTTCCAAAATGTGAGGCTGATAGTTTTAACTGCATGCTAAACTCCCACAGGTTCTCACCAATCGTGAACTCTTCAATATACAATTCCTCATTAATAACAAATAAAATCATAATAAAAAGCGGGTTAGCAGTAGCTCCTAGGGACTTATCTCAAAGGATGAACCAGAAGGATACCTAAGGATAGTAGAGGAAGCATTCATAGGGGCTTAGTGAAAGGATAGTTCTTGTTTAAAACACATTTTTATGTTTTTAAAATACATCAATGAGTAGACAGTAAGGTAGAATGGAAGAGTATGTTTTGGACCTTCAGAATAAAACTAGTCTACTGTCTTCTCTCTTAATTCCCAATTAGGAAAATTACACAAACATTATGAGCCCATTTTTTAAAATTTAGTTTAATTTTGTTGCAAAGGTGTTGCAGAGAGGGGTTACAGTTACATAAGTAAGGTAATGAGTACATTTCTTATCAAACATTGTTACCCTCTCCCTCATTTTTCTCCTACTTTCTGTCCCATCCCCTACCCCTTGAAGTTGTAAAGTTCATTTCCAACATAGTGTCTTGTGAGTATCATTGTTGCATTGGTTCACCCTTTGTCCTTGGTTCACCATTTTGTTATTTCCCTTCCCTTCCCCAAATCAGATAAATGTATATACCAGATGCAGGTGTACCAGAATAAAAATCAGTGGCGACCAGGGATAAACCAAAGGGAAGGGGGTTCCGGGAAGTTGGCAGAGGAGAAGCTGGAGTGTAAGTAAGCTCTCGCATAGAAAGCAGTTTTAGAGTTGCAGTGAACAGTCCTAAGCCAGAGAATCACACCAAGTGTGCCATCACAGGACAGAGAGTTAGGCCAGAGAGGGGAAACCCAGGCAAGGAGACACTTCTGAGATCTTGCCAGCAGCTGCCGCGGTGGTGACAGCTGTGGCGGTGGCAGGCAAGCCATACCTGAGCCACAGAGAGTCTGGGATGAAGGAGCCAGACACAGTGGACAAGCAGATTCTACTCAACAACAGCAAGAACCGACAAGGAGCAGACATCTTCATACTGCTGTTTGCAGACCAGAGACAACCCAGGAACCAAGACTTGGCGTGAGTAGAAGCCTGACATCCTCACTCCTTCTCAGGGAGCCGAAGAGGGAAGGCCACCAATCCCGCCCCAGTACCGGAGATCTCCATCTTGGACACCGATGTGTCCAAGCCGCTGAGCGGCTAGCTCCAACTCAGGCCTTGGAATAAAACTAGGGTCATTTAGCAGGTCACAAGAACTTAACGGCATGACCTGCCAGACTCAGCTCCACCCAGGGAAAAGTCATCCAGTTCGGGCGCCAGCACTAGGAGTGGCTTTCTCCAGTGGGTAATCAGAGCCAGAGGCTGCCCCTCCCACTAGCAGCCTGGAAAATCAATTGAAAATCAGTAAACAGAAACCCTGAGAATGGCTCCAGGCTGGGCTCTGTAAGGTTTTCACAAACTAGCCCCGGAAAAGCTACTGTCTGTTGAAAGGTCTCAACTCTACCAAGAACCTAGCCTCATCACTGCATCCCCCTCTTTTGTGATACTCAAATCAGATCTCCCTCCCAATGAACTAGCCTGGGAGAAGGATCGCCAAATCCTGGGTAAAGCAGAGCATTTTTCTGCCTGTTCGAACAAACTGACTTAAGAAACCAACCAAGCCACAGGACCACAAGCAGACCAGAGACTCCAACAAGAGGCTGGTTACGGACACAAGGGAGATACAGGATTTTTCCCACTCCTCCCAAAAAAATCAAAGAACTTTTTTTTCTTCTTCTTCTGCTTTTTTTTATTGTTGGTACCTTATATAAAAAATTTTTTTCTTTTCTAAAACTTTTTTTAATCTTTAATTTTTGCCTTTTTTGAAAAAAAAAATGTTTTCCAGAAACTTTTTTTTCCTCTTATAATTTTTGTTTTGGGGATACGGGAGTGTGCATTTCTCTTTCTTTTTTGGTTTCTTTCTCTTTTTTTTCTTTTTTAATTATCTTTTTGTTTTCTGTTTAGCCCTACTGAACTTCTCATCTTTTTCTTCTTCCTTTCTTATCTTTTTCACCTTCTCTTCTCTTTCGTTCTTCTTTATGTGACTTAATTCTTGTCCTGCATATCCTCAGATAAACCCATA
This sequence comes from Dipodomys spectabilis, assembly GCF_019054845.1. Taxonomy (NCBI): domain Eukaryota; kingdom Metazoa; phylum Chordata; class Mammalia; order Rodentia; family Heteromyidae; genus Dipodomys; species Dipodomys spectabilis. The sequence goes on along the minus strand of NW_024870854.1, from coordinate 1,368,784 downwards.
GTTGAATATTAGACCCTATCCCCCAGTGTGTACACACATAATCCACAAATTTATTGCTCAATTGAAAACCTCTGAGACTTAAATTCCTTAATAGCAGTACTACCTCTTTATACCTATGTAATATTTTAAGCATTTTTATTTTTAAGTTTTTCACAACTCCTTTATATCCCTCCCCTTCTGTCAATAAATTCACGTTTTTATCTAAATAGGTTGTTATCGATTCTACATAATTTTATTAATTTTTACCTTTCTATTTTTCTGGTCTCTTTTCTTTTCCCATTCCCTTTCTTCTTTTTTTCTCTCTCTCTACTTTCATCCTACCCAACCTATTTCCTGCTTTGAGATAAGGACATAGTTAACTCTCTTGAGCCTCCCCACATCAATCTATTCCTATTTTTTACCCACATCGCTCCCTAACCCTAATAATTCCTGGTCTTCCAAATTCTTCTTTGCAGTTCATAGCCCATTAACGTATAGTTGTTTGATGTTGAATAGATGTATCTGTTGAACTAGATTGTATCTGTAGACTGTAGACTATTGACTGTGCAAATTCAGACTTGGGTCGATGATTGCCTTAAGATAGTGTTCTACCACAAAACTGGTGCTATTTTCATCTCAAATGGGCAGAGTAAGCTGGAAAAACACAAGAAAAAATGGCAAATCCGGGTATTTCAATTCCCAATCTTGATAATCAGGGGACAGAACAGATAATGAATAATCCAGAGGAGAATTCCCAAATAGCTCTACAAACACTGCTGGCAAACATGATAAATGAAAAGATTGAAAGCATACAAAGGATTCTGTATGAGCGTGATTGGGAGAGAGAGGAGGCATCCCAGAAGTTTATACAGGAATATCATAAGCGTGAGGAAGCTACTCAAAAACTGATACAGGATATGCATGAGCAGCTTGAGAATACTCAAAGAGAAAGGCAAGAATGGCGTGAGCAGGCTGGAACACTCAAAGAGAACTACAGGAATCCCATGAACAGGAAGACGCTAACCAAAGAGTAATACAGGAATTGAGAGAGCAGAAAGAGGATACAAAAAGATCACTAAAGGCATTCATGAAATCCATTAAAAAAGAGCTAAAGGAAGTAAGGGAGACCACAAAGGGAATGCTGAATGGAACCCAACAGAAAGAATGGGAGTCCAAGGAAACCATAATCAATCAAATAAATGATTTGAGAATAAACACTGAACATCAAATTAAAGAAGTAAAGAAGTTCATACAAGATCTAAAACAAAGCTTCAACAAAGAATTTGAAGCCATCAAAGCTGAACAACTAGAAGGAAAATAGATAAAAAACAATGTAGAAAGCCTTGACATCAGGTTAGACCACGCAGAGGATCGAATCTCAGGGATTGAAGACAGCCTAGATATTATAGAGAAAGAACATACAACCATCCAAGACAAGTCTAAGAAATATGATAGATCTATCCAACACTTGGAAATCACCATCAGAAGGCCTAATCTAAGGATAATGAGTGTAGAGGAGCACCTTGAAACAGAAGTTAATGGTCAAGGAAATTTGTTTAACAGCAAAGAACTTCCCAAACATGCAAAAAGATAGGCCTATTCAGATACAAGAAGCTTTTAGAACTCCAAACATACCAGACCAGAATAGGACATCCCACCGTTACATTATAATCTACAGAGGATCAACTCAGACCAAGGTAAACATCCTTAAAGCCCTCAAGAAGAAAAGGATAATCACCTATAAAGGGAAACCAATTAGAATCACCTCAGATTTCTCAGCAGAGACAATCAAAGCAAGAAGAGCCTGGAATGCACCAAACTGAGAATCCAAGAACCATAGGAAGAACCCAGTTTTCGCAGCCCCCAAGAAGGTGGATAACATGGCGGGAACTCCCAAATACCTCTCAGTCCTTTCTCTTAACGTTAACGGACTGAACTCTCCAATTAAGCGACATAGACTGTCTAGTTGGATTAAAAAACAAGACGCTTCTATCTGCTGCCTTCAGGAGTCACATCTTGCCCGTAAAAACAAACACATTTTCAATGTTAAAGGTTGGAACAAAATCTAGCAAGCAAACGGCCGCTTAAACAGGCAGGAGTTGCAATCCTATATCAGATAAAATAGACTTCAAATTAAGATTCGTGAGAAGAGATAAAGAAGGTCGCTACATACTAATTAAGGGATCTCTACTTCAGGAGGATATTAAAATTCTAAATATCCACTCGCCAAACAATGGAGCACCCAAATTCATCCAAGAAACATTACTTTCCCTCAAATCCTATATAAATCCAAATACATTAATTGTTGGGGATTTTAACACACCACTCTCCCGACTAGATAGATCAACTCGGCAAAAACTCAACAGAGAAACTGCAGATTTAAACAGTTGCATAGATCAACTAGATTTAACACATATCTACCGAACATTTCACCCAGCAGCATCAGAATACACGTTTTTCTCAGCAGCACATGGAACATTTTCTAAAATAGACTACATTTTAGGCCACAAAGTAAACTTGTCTAAATCCAGAAGCATTGAAGTTATACCTAGCATTCGCTCTGACCACAAGGGAATAAAATGAGAACTCAACACCAAAAGCCACCAAAGAAAGTCCAGAAACATATGGAGGCTGAACATACTGCTGAATCACGAGTGGGTCATGGAACATATTAGAAAGGAAATTCAAATGTTCATGCTATTCAACATAAATGAACACCAAATTACCAGCTCCTCTGGGACACAGCAAGGGCAGTACTCAGAGGCAAGTTTATAGCACTGCGCTCCTACATCAACAAATTGGAGAAATCTGTACCAACAATTTAATTACACATCTACACCTCCTTGAAAAAGAGCAACAAGATAAACCCCAATCCAGTAGATGGAAAGAAATAATTAAAAGTAAATCAGAATTAAATGAATTAGAATCCAAAAAAACTATAGAAAGAATCAACAAAACAAAGAGTTGGTTCTTCGAAAAAATTAACAAAATTGACAGGCCTTTAGCAAATCTTATCAGAAAAAGAAGACAACACACTCAAATAAATAAACTCAGAGACGAGAATGGAAACATCACCACGGAAACAACCAAGATTCAGAATATTATAAGGGAATACTTCTCAAAACTTTATGCTAATAAGTTTGAGAACTTGACAGAAATTGACCTTTTCCTAGCAAAAATTGACATGCCAAAACTAAACCAGATGAGTTAAACCACCTTAACAGACCCATATCAAGCATTGAAATAGAAACAGCAATAATAGACCTCCCAGCTAAGAAAAGTCCAGGACCGGATGGTTTTACAGCGGAATTCTACAAGGCCTTCAAAGCAGAGCTCACACCAATACTCCTCCAACTCTTCAATGAAATTGAAAGAGAAATTTCACTACCGAACACATTCTATGAAAGCATCATAACCCTCATCCCAAAACCAGGCAGGGACTCATCAAAAAAGAGAACTATAGACCCATTCTTTGATGAACATTGATGCAAAACTTCTCAACAAAATTTTTGTCAACCGACTTCAGCAATTCATCCAAAAAATCATACACCACAATCAAACAGGATTCATTTCAGGGATGCAAAGCTGGTTCAATATACGCAAATCAATTAATATTATGCATCACATCAACAGGAGCAAAGATAAGAATCACATGGTTATCTCAATAGATGCAGAAAAAGCATTCGACAAGATCCAAAACCCCTTTATGATGAAGGTTTTGGAAAAATTAGGAATCCATGGAACATTCCTCAATACAATAAAGTCTGTATATGACAAACCTACAGCCAGCATTATACTTAACGGTGAAAAACTAAAGCCATTTCCACTTAACTCAGGAACAAGACAAGGATGTCCACTATCTCCACTTCTCTTCAATCTAGTATTAGAATGCCTAGCTACAGCAATAAGACAAGATGCAGACATAAAGGGGATCCAAATAGGGAAAGAAGAAATAAAACTCTCCCTCTTTGCACACGACATGATCTTGTATTTAAAGAATCCCATAGACTCCACTCCCAAATTACTCAAGCTGATTCAAAACTTTGGCAAAGTAGCAGGTTATAAAATTAACCCCCAAAAATCAATAGCTTTTCTGTTTGCCAACAATGAGAAAAGTGTGGCTGAAATTAGGAAAGCATCTCCATTTGTACTAGCATCACAAAAATTAAAATACCTAGGAATTAACTTAACCAAAGAAGAGAAGGACCTCTATGATGAAAACTTTAAAATCTTGAAAAAGGAAATCAACACAGAACTTAAAAAATGGCAAAACCTCCCATGCTCCTGGATTGGAAAGGTTAACATCGTGAAAATGGCAATACTTCCAAAGGCTATCTACAAATTCAACGTGATACCTATCAAAATTCCAACCTCATTCTTCAAGGAAATAGAAGAGGCAATCCAAAAATTCATATGGAACAATAAAAGACCCCGAATAGCAAAAACGCTACTCAATGGAAAGAACACTGCTGGAGGAATATCAATATCAAATTTCAAACTCTACTATAAAGCCATAGTAATCAAAACAGCTTGGTATTAGCATAAGACCAGACCTCAGGACCAATGGAAAAGAATTGAAAACCCAGAAATGAACCTACAGACCTATAGCCATCTAATCTTCGATAAGGGAGCTAAAACAATAGAATGGAAGAAAGATGGCCTCTTCAGTAAACGGTGCTGGCAAAATTGGTTAACTATTTGTAGAAAACTAAAGCTAGATCCTTATATATCAACCTGCAGCAGAATCCACTCCAAATTGATCAAAGACCTCGAAGTCAAAGCAGACACTCTGAAAACATTACAGGATGGAATAGGAGAAACCCTAGGTCTCCTTGGCTCAGGCCGAAATTTTCTGAATAGAGACCTGGAAACACAACAAATCAAACAAAGGTTGGACAAATGGGATTTGCATAAAGTTGCAGAGCTTCTGCATGGCAAAGGACATAGCTAGCAAGATCAATAGAAAGCCCATGGATTGGGAAAAGATCTTCACTAGCAATACAACGGACAAGGGTCTCATATCTAAAATGTACTTGGAACTCAAAAAATTAAATCCCCCAACAACAAATCCTCAAAGAATCAACTGCCCAATAAATAAGTGGGCGAAAGACTTAAAGAGAAACTTCTCTGAAGAAGAAAGAACGATGGCCAATAGACACATGAAGAAATGCTCAACCTCCCTAGCCATAAAAGAAGTGCAAATCAAAACAACTTTGAGATACCACCTCACTCCAGTTAGAATGGCTACAATCAAGAACTCTAACAACAGATGCTGTAGGGGATGTGGACAGAAGGGAACCTTACTTCATTGTTGGTGGGAATGTAAACTTGTTCAACCACTTTGGAAAGCAGTATGGACGTTCCTCAAAAGACTTCACAAAGAGCTCCCCTATGACCCAGCAATCCCACATTTGGGCATTTACCCAAATGTTTACAAACAAGACCACACTAAAGCTACCAGCACAACTATGTTTATTGCAGCATTATTTACCATAGCTAAGATATGGAACCAAACCAGATGCTCCTCAGTAGATGAATGGATCAAGAAAATGTGGTATATATACACAATGGAATTCTATGCCTCCATCAGAAAGAATGACATTTCCACATTTGTTAGGAAATGGAAAAACTTGGAAAAAATTATATTAAGTGAAGTAAGCCAGGCCCAAAGAAACATAGGTCCCATGGTTTCCCTTATTTGCAATATCTAGTATATGTATGAGTCAAGCGGAAAAGCTCAGATTATGTGATGTTAGGAAAATGAACCCTTAGATCTGTATTTTAATGTTTTTTCTTTCATGCATGTGTTTCTAACACATTTATAAGATTATTTCTTTGTTGCTTTGTATGTCCTTCCCGCACAGTATAACCCCTGCTTTCACTATATTTGATGGCAGTATAACTTGTGGAGGAGATGGGGAAAAACAATTCGTTTAAGGATTCAGGTGGACCTGTTGCAACAATGAGAAGTACAAGTTGTCATGTCCAAAACGAGCTTTACAATGTCTGTGTGGAGCGGGGGGGAAGGGGAAGGATTGGGATGGGGGGGAGGGGGGAGGTTGGGCAGGGATGTGAAGGGTAAACAAAGGAAGAGACTGCAGTGGTTGGTAAGAAATGTATGCGTTATCCTGCCCATGTAATTGTAACCCCTCTGTACAGTATGTTCACAAATAAAATAAAATAAAATTTAAAAAAACCAAAGGGGAAAAAAAAAAGAAAAGAAGAAGAAAAACTTGATATAATACATTGATATCAGCAAAGTCAACACAAAAAATAGATCTCTTGTTTCTATATCTTGGAGTTCATTTTGATAGGCATCATTTTATAAGGTCCTATGTCCATAGCTACTGAGCTAGTGTGTTCCTGTGCTAGGAACAATCCTAGACATAATCTAATTGTTACAAATGAGGGAAACCATGGAGCCTATGTTTTGGGAGTCTGGCTCACTTCACTTAAAATGATTTTTTCCAAGTCTTTCCATTTCTTTACAAATAGGACAATGTCATTCTTTCTGATGGAAGTCTAGAATTCCAGTGTGCATATATTCCTCATTTTCTTGATCCATTCATCTATTGAAAGGCATCTGGGTTGGTTCCATACCTTAGCTATGGTCAATAATACTGCAATGTTATGTTAGCTTTAGTGTGGCCTTGCTTGTGATAATTTGGATAAATTCCTGGAGTGGGATTGCTGAATCATAGGGGATTTATATGTTTAATCTTTTGAGGAACCTCCATGATGCTTTCCAGAGTGGTTGAGCCACTTTACAATTCCATCAACAGCATAGTAACGTTCCCTTTTGGCCACATTCTCACCAGCATCTATTATTATTTGTTTTCTTGATAATGGCCATTCTAACTGGGGTGAGGTGGAAGTCAAGGTGATTTTGATTTGCGTTTCTTTTATGGCAAGAGATGTTGAACATTTCTTCATATATCTGTTTTCTATTCTTATTTTCTCTCCAGAGAAGTCTCTTTCTAATTATTTAGCCCAATCAGTAATGGGGTGGTTGTTTATTTGAAGGTTTTATGTAGGAGATATAATTAATTGAACTCTATGTATATTTTAGATATGTGACTCTTGTCTGTTGTATGGCTAGTGAAGATCTTCTCCCAATCCACGGGCTTTTTATTTATCTTGTTGATGAGCCCATTATTTTGCTTACATAAAGAGGTATCACTGTTACTTGGAGAATTGGTGCTAGAAATCAAGTGAGACAACAGATCTGCAAATCATCTCTCATGCATTTCTTTTTGAAAATTATTTCATGGTAGTACAAAATCCAGAGAAGCTGTGACTCTCATGGATTTCTCCGACATAGAAATATCTTTATCAGAGCCTAGTGCCAGTGGCTCACATCCGTAATCTTAGCTACTGAGGAGGCTGAGATCTGAGGATCTCACTTTGGAGCCAGCACAGGAAAGAAAAGTTTATGAGACTCTTATCTCTAACTACCAAAAAGCTAGAAGTGAAGGTATGGCTCAAGTGGTAGAGCACTTGCCTTGAATACAAAAGCTTGAGAACAGTACCCAGGTCCTGAATTCAAGCCCCAGGATCAGCACACACACACACACACACACACACACACACACACACACAGAGCACACATGCACACACAAATTTTTGCCATCTATTTTGGAGAAAAGGTCATATATTACCAACTGTATTTCTTTGTTTACTAAACATAATTTTTAGTCTTAAGATTGAGACCACAACATATCAATTTATTTTTATTGTCCGTTTCATTAACTGCTTGACTGATTAACTTAATATTTAGCTTCAAACAATGACTTTTATAGTGTTTTTATGAGAGTTGAAAAGGCAGCTCCTTTTATGGCTTCCAATGGACTTGCTCACGTTTTTGCATTTAACAAAAGACTGAGCTAGGCTATCCTTGGCTCGTAGCTTTTCCACATGCTGCTAATGGCAAGATTTCTTTGGACCAAGTAACATCACACTGATGGCCTGAAATCAATCATGATTTCTGTCCACACAGAAAGCACCAAATCCCCTACACCAGGCTGTCTCTTTTCTGTTGAGTTGTAAAGCAATGAACCTCACAGTCCATGTTGGAAATTTGGCTGAACAAAGGTCAGGATGGCTTCAACTCACTGTTTCTCCATTGATTTTAGCTGTGGACTGAAATAACACAGCTTTCTCCCACAGTGACTAATTTCAATTCCATCATAGATTTTCTAATCTTTGGGTTCAGTTTGTCCATGAAATTTGTTCGTGCTTAAATAGTTTTTCATTACTTTTTTGTCAGTTGTGGGGATTGAACTAAGGGTCTGGTGCTGTCCCAAAGCCTCTTTGTGCTCAAAGCTAGTACCCTAAAACTTCAACCACAGCACTACTTCCAGTTTTTGAGTAGCTAATTGGAAATAAGAGTATCAGTGGGACTTCTTTGCTCAGGCTGGCTTCCAACTGTGATACTCAGATCTATGTCTCTTGAGTACCAAGGTTATAGGCATGATCCACCATAGACCATCTGCGTTAATAGAATAATTATCACAAAATTGTAAAACTTGCTAACAAATTTGAAGCAATTAATAATTTAAGAAACTTAAAATGATTTATCATCAATTAGATTGCATGTTAGGAAGAATTAAAGTGGAAAATGCAGAATAAAGAAACCCTAATAATATACGATGATCCTACTGAGTATTTTCCATTTCTCATTTCCCTTTCTTTCCCCAATAATTCTGTGAGTTGAGCATCAGGAACCCCATTTTATGAAGCAGACTCGAAAGCTCATTGAGTAGAAAGAAATGAGGCCCTGAAGTCCATGTGGCCAGAGCATGGCAGAGAGAAGACGGAGGTCTTTCCATTCATTAAATTCTCCCTGAATTTCTGCACAGGACTTCTCCGAAGCTACCTTAAACAATATTTTCAATGTCTTTACATATAATATCGAATTTTTAATTTTGTTTTCACATGACTAGACACCTAATAATTCAAGTATTTTCATTTGCAATGCAAAACAAAAATCAACATTCCACAGACTATTTTCCAAGATGTATTGACAATAAAACTATTCAAACGGGAGATTTAAATCTCTCTGGTTCTTCCCTAGATCACTGTGTTCAAGGAAAGAGTATGTGTTACCTTAGACAACTACTTGTCTTTAATATATGAAAACTTTTCTTCCTGGACTATTATCTTCAGGAAGAGAAAAACATCCAAATACCATGGGATTCCTAAACAAGCTACTCAGAACAAAGGGGCTCAAAGATTTTATGGTTATTCAGACAATTTTGTTCCTAGTTTGGATTCTAGATTTGGCTAATTTGGGTTCTGTGCTACCTATTGCTCTTTCTTGATGTGATCTTCCCTAAGCATTACACATGGACGCCTTTCCACATCTAGTGATGAGTTGAAAGTCCTATAGTCATGCAAAGTCTCTAAGTCCAAAAAGAACTTAAAAGTGTTATTTACATGGGTACCGATGGCTCACGTCTGTAATTCTAGCTATTGAAGAGCCTGAGATATGAGGATCACAGTTTGAAGCCAGCTCAGGAAGGAAAGTCTATGAGACTCTCCAAAAAACTACTCAGAAAAAGCTGGAAATGCACCGTGGCTCAATTGTAGACTCTAGCCTTGAGTACAAACAAGCTCAGGGACAGAGCCAAGGCCCTGAGTTCAAGCCCAGGACCAGCCCCGCCCCCATAAAAATGTGGAGATAGAAAAATATTCATTAGCATACTGAAATAATTGTCCTGGAAATTCTTAGACTTGACATCGAGATTTAATGGCAGACAACCCCTTCCACTCTTGGACAACTGGAGAAGACTGAACTGAGTACCAGTCTACTTTAACTAAAAGATGTGGGAAATAATCTACCCAGAGACTCACATGAGTTAAAAAGGCAATGGATGGCAAGTAAAATCAGAAAGCTACCTATGTTATTCAAACCAATTATTCATTATAAATGCAAAATTGAAATAACTTAAATTCATCAAAAGTAATAAGCCATGGAAAAAAAGTATCCTGAAAGAGGAAAAAGTGACTGTAAAAAATGTTAGTTCTTGGAAAGAAATATATAAAATAAGAACAGATTGGTTGTTGGTGTTCAAAGAAGCAGCATTAAATTTTCTGTGATGTTGATAATGGAAATTGAATGCAGGACCTGAAAGTATTGCTTAACTTTTGTCCTCAAGGCTTGTACTCTACCACTTAAACATTCGTTCAGCTTCTAGGATTTTGCTGGTTAATGGTCAATAAGACTCTCACAGATTTTTCTGTCTGGGCTGATTTCAAACTACAATTCACAGATCTCAGCTTCCTGAGTAGCTAGGATTACAGGCATCAGGCATTGACACCATGCTAAGAAGAAACATTATTGACGATTAAAAATTAAAACACTTTATAAAATGAAATTGTCTATGGTAAAATAACAGAATTTAAAGACACAGTAAGAAAGCAAAGAGACTGAAGAGCAATTCAGAACTCAGAATGACAGCTATCAGTCTGAATCACGTTAGCAAATGAAAAGACATAGGACATATATCGAAAATTATTATTATCCAGAATTTGGAAAATATTTTCCAACTAGGGGAAACAAAAAAGACATCTTCACATTGAAAAGCCTTGATGACTGAGGAAAAGATACAAAGCCAGATATACTCTATTCTGCTTCCCATCCAAAATTAAGAGAAGGAATCCTTAAAATATTTAGGAAAAGTCATTCTCGTCTACATAGCTTGTCAGTCTTATTTAATACTAAAACTCCCTGAGGAAAGACGATAATTTTCTCTAGAATTTCATGCTTTATTAAATTCAAGTGGGAGAAAGAAAAAATTTCTTGTCAGAATTCTATTCAGAAAGTTTTCCCTGCATGTATCTTTTGTGAAAATATTCCTGTGGGTATATACTTGGTAAAACAATTCAGAAACCCCAGAGAAAACTATTAGATACAGAGCCAGCCTACTAAACTACATAAGATGAAAATTTAAAAACATGAATTATGAGGCTTATTGTTGCACAGCTGGCCTAAAGGTCAACTATTTGAACAAAACTTATAAAAGAAGTTGAATTAGTCTAATTAAATCAAAAGGAAGGATTTATTTTTAGTAATGGAGAAGTGGTCTATACCTGTAATCTCAGCTACAAGGGAGACAGAGATTGAAGAGGTGAATTTTGAAGCTGGGCTAAGAGAGTGTAGTGTGGCCCCCATTTCAATAACCAAGCCAAGTGGGGTAGCATGGACTTCTTCCTGGGAGACCTAAAGTAGGAGAATCCTAATCTGAGGTTGGTCCTGGGAAAAAAATGCAAAATCTACCTACAAAATACCTAAAGCAAAAAAGAGCTAGAGGCTGGGCTCAAAAAACTGGGAGAAGCTAGGTACTGGTGGCTCATGATTAATCTGTGCAATTCAGGAAACTGAGGGCTGAGGATTGAGGTAGAAATCCAATCCAAGCAAGAAAGCCTGTGAGACTCTTATCTCCAATCAAACACCACAAAGCCAGCAGTGGAGTTGAAGTGGTAGAAAGCTAGACTTGAGAATAAAGCTCAAGGACAGTGCCTGGGTCCTGAGGTTTGCCCCAGGACAGGCACCAAAAAAAGGGGGAAGGAGGGTGAGGGGATAAAATGCTGGTTTAGCAACCATGAGGCCCTAAATTCAAATACTATTACCATCAAAAATGTAAAACAAAGATATAGATATATTTGTTTTCATATAGCCAAAGAATAGTTGTTAAAATATTGAAACAATGATTTTTTAGAGAGTTATAAATCATAGTCCAAATATAAAACATCTTAGAATGGATTTCATTATTTTAATGCAAATGTATATATAGAAATTTGTGCAGTGTGTAATTAAATATGTATATAATATGTATACAATATATAATTATATACTAATAGTAATGTATTTACACTATACACACCTAAATATAAGTTTAAATATATATAATTTTTAATTTTGTGAAAATTCATTAGATAAGTTTAAATTGATATGTAAATATTCATTTGTTCCAACCTTGTTCATTATCAGAAACGAGGAAGTGAAGATATAATAGAATTTCTACTCAAAATACACAAATACTGGGGCACAACCCTGATTCAGACAGAATTGGACTTAAAGGAAAGAATGCACTTGTGTAAGGACATTCAGAATGACTTTTTTTGAATGAGATGTTAGTGGAGTGGGTTAGACCTGAAATCCCAGCTACTGTGGGATCAAGAGGATAATGGTTTAAGGACAACTGAGGCAAAATTTTCATAAGTCCTTCTTTCAATCAACAGCCCGATGTGGTAGCACACACTTGATATTCCAGCTATGAAGGAGGCTTAGATAGAAATTTCATAATTCCAGACCAGAAAACATAAAAGACTGTGAGACAGTATCTCAATGGAAGAATCTGGGCGTGGGAGTTGTCTCATCTAAGACAAAAAATGTAAAGTGGGAGATTTATAGATGTTATAGAGACCTGGTCAAAGATTAAGACCTATCTGAAAATAATCAATGCACAAAAGTGCTGTAGTCATGGATTAATTATAGAATTCTTGCCTAGTAAGTATGAAGCTCAGGGTTTAATCCCAGTCTTGCCAAAATATAATAATCAAAGGAATCATTTTAGTTAGTGTAATACAATTTATAATGAGGTTTATTGGCATCAAACTCTGATCTAAGTTTAAGAAGAATACCCAAGAAAGGAAAAGTACTTGGCCTTCCTGAGAATTGATGGTAAACACTTAGAAAGTTTTCTGATCAGTGGGAAGTGGACAAATAATCCCTAAAGGGGAAGAACTTGGAGAGTGAAAATGGGATCACCTGGGCAAGAAGACAGTGGTGGAAGGTGTGACTGAATGGACAGCACAGTTTGAGGATTATGATAAATAGGTCTAACTTATACCTAAGTTTAACAGCAAGCAAAGCATTAAAGAGTTCCAGGCCTGACTTCTCAGGAAAAGGGAACTCTAGCAAGTGCCATGGCAACAAAGCAAAATCGTGCATGAAGCAAGGCAAGAAACACCAACACCCTTGATTGGTACAGAATTCCTTGGGGATCTAGGAAATTAAGCATCTAATTTACAACATGACTCCAGCTTTGGGAGATTTGGCATCTAGTTTGTGAGGCATGTCTAGCTTTGGGAGATTGAGCATCTAGTTTGCAAGGTAATCTCCAGGTTTTGTTGTATAGTAAACCTCCAATAAGGAAGATTAGGTGTAAGGTTTTTCAAGAAACCTAGAGTAGGGAAGGTGTTCAAGAAAACTCCAGTAAAGAAGGTTGAGTGCACCAGAAATCTTAGGCCTAGAAACCTGCCAAAAATGGAAATAGAACAGAGAGCAAGGCAACAAAGACTGAGTTAAGAAGGCTCCTTTGGTCATTTCCCTATTAGTCCCTTGGGAAAAAGTGTTAAATACAGCATGCTAATGTAAAGTTGAGTTCTTATTGTTGTCTTTCTTAATATTTTGTTCTTAGTAGATCTTGTGTTTCTTGTTGGCCTCTTGATATTTCCACTCTCTGTGGCATAGGATTTTTTAGTCTTTATTGCAATAAATTTCTGAGCTGATTGTGTTCTAAGTTCTGTCATTAGGCTGCTAGCAATATAGAACCATATGGTCAGCTAGAAAACAAAGATGAACTTTTTCCAATAACCAACCACAAACAGAATTCAACACAATCTCTAGTCTTAAACAGATTACAAAGAATAGAAAACTTTTAAAACAATTTTGGTAATGAGACACACTCGCATATGAACTGACTTTGTAATACTTCCTAGAAGGTCCTTAATCTTGAGGGCCTGCAAAAATTACTAGGGGAGGGAAAGTGCCCTACTGGGATTCCTCAGGGGAGAGACAGACACTTCTCCCAAATTATTTTATAAATATTATAGAAGCTTAAGATGGGTCTAATGACCCACATCCTACACCCAAAGTGGGCATTTTGACTCACAAAGGATTCTGAATTTGCTAGGAGCTATTTTTATAGTCTCCACAATTTTAACCAGGTATTTTAAACAATGGCCTTAGTCTGTGTTTCACCACATTTTTTAGACTAGAGCACTTTTTATATCAACTTATATTAAAGCCACATTATATTACACAGAGAGGTTAACTTTTTCTTCTTAAACTGTCTTTTATTAAGTCTTTAAGCAGACATTGGGGGACAGTAGTCTTACTATGGGACGAACTATATCTCTAGAGACTGAGATGCAAGAACAGTGGATGCATGGAACAGACAGACAAAAGGACCTCACATGTCTTGCGAGATCGAATGAATGTTCTTGTCAGGCCCAGACCATCTGACAAAGAATAGTCCCCAAAAACCAAATTCAGGCAAACCAAACAAGTTAACTCACCAAAGGACAAGTGAAAGGAATTAACTCACCAAAGGTCTGGCAAGGAAAAATAGGAGTGAAGAAAATTCACCAACACGCACAAAACAAAGAACAAAGTCACAGAAGATAAGAGTTTATACAGCCGACTGGTACCAGTTCCTGAAAAATCCAAAACTCTTTTCTGACATTTCAGCCTTAGAGAGGCTGTTGGAGGTAGGGGGAGGAGGGTGTGACTACAAGCGATCCACTTCCACCTAGTCCAGATAGATGGATCTTCAGAATCGGAAGCAGAATCATACTCACCTCTGGAGATCGGCTGAATGATTCCAAAAAGATTTAGTGGTGTGGGAGGAATCCAGAGTCTGGCTTTCTGAGCAGTGGAAAGTCCATGGGACCCTGGGATATCTCAAAAGTTATCTCCTGTGTGCAGTTCCTGTCCACCAGTGGCTTCAAGGAACCTAAGTAGCCCCTTGGCACTGGGATTTGGCTGTGGCTTCTAAGTCTTATATGGTGAGATACAGAGAAGCCACAGTTTGAGGGGTCAAATCAGGAGTCTTTATTAGAAAGCCAGCAACTGCAAGCAGGCTCATCCCCTCCCCCACCAAAACTTGCAGTTTTGTAGCTAGCATAAAACTTATAAAGACAAAAATCACATCAGGGCAAATGCTGTATGGTATGGGGATTAATAAAGTGTGTTTACAGAAGAAAAACAGGTCAGTTAGGGAGTAAGGGAGCAGTTAGAGCATGTTCAAGGTGGTTATAATAGTTATCTAGGGGTAATAAACAGGAGTAGAGACTTCCCAGAGCCTAACAATCCGTGATATACCCAAAGGTTTCAGAATGGCCTATGCCCAATCTATAGTTCTTCGAAGTGAAAGTTCCCTATTACCTACTAAGGTGTCAAGATGCAACTGAAGGATTGACTCCTGCCATATTTCCCCAGGTCAAGCAAAACACCAAGTGGGCACTCACGTGCCCATCTGCAAGCAGGCCACTCCAAACTTGGCTTAGCTGAAAGCCCACTTACCCTAGGCAGAGCATTCCATTCTGTGTCTGTCCAAGTCTTGACCCCCAAGAGACCATAGCCTACAATTTGTCCTTGTCTCCAACCCAAGCAGTATCTATTCCAGGCCTGGCCAAGGACACTGCCCTGAACACCCAAGAGACCATAACCTTTTTTTTTTTTTTTTTTTTTTGTCTTCGGCTTCTTTGTTAAGGCCCATATAACCAAACCCCAAATCCACACAATCACTGGAAGATCTGTGCTTCTCACTGGCAATAAACAGTTTTAGCCTGTTGAGAATCCACTCTAATCCTTTTTCATTCTCCTTCATTTTCCTAACAGTAATGAGGACAAGATGGCATTACTTAGGCCCAGTAGCCATATTTCATGATAAGCAATTTTTTTTTTGCCAGGAGGAGCCATTTTTCCAAGTGTTTCCTTCTCCAGGATACGTCTTTTTTCTATGATGTCCATTCTCAGCTTTTAGAGCACACCAATTGGGGACAGCAGGCAAGGTCATATGTAGAAAGAAGCTCTTGTTATTTTGTTTCCCCTGGTGTAAAAACTACACCTGATTAAGGAGTATAAGGTTTAAAACAACGGAGATAGTGCTATCTTTCTAAATACCCTGTTTCTAAATCCCTGGCTGCCACTCACCTTATCTTTCCTAGTCTATCCTCCCTCTGTTAAATTAAGAGTTAAATTGGAGAGATTGCATAATAACTACTTTACACAGACTTGTGAATTGTTTGCCCTGAACCAGACTTTAAAGATATTAAAAGAAAAAAGGGAACAATGTATATGGACTATATATATGCATTCAATGTGATATATATCTTTGGGAAATGTGGGCTGAGAGATTAATTTAAACAGTGCTTATTCTCCTGATGAAATTATGATAGTTCATGTTTCAGCTAATTAATGAGAGGAGTCTGTTAAAATATTGGTAAATCAACCTTGGATCGTGCAAGAAATCTCCAGTGGGTTTGTGGTAAGTGGAACAGATTTTCACAAGAGATTGAGTGCAGAGAAACAGGGTAATATTTGCCTGAAGATGCCAACGCATGCCATATGGCTAGCTCTTGCCTTTATCTCTCAGATAGAAGCTCCACTACGGAACATAGGCCAGAGCCATTGGGAGACACAGGTATGTGTGATATTATCAGAACATATGTGTGCCAAGGGATTTTAGGCCTTAAAGGATCATCTCAGGGAAGGAAAACCCAGGATTCAAATTGATGGTCTTCCTTATCTGTACTGGTCTTTTGGTCTCTCTCAATTCCTCTAAAAACATGTGTTCAGTATTTCCTCAGCCTTTTCATCCCTCAAGGCAACAAGGACTGCTGACTCCACATCTTGAGTTTCCAAATACTAATGTAAGCCTAAAGATTGCATCCTGATCAAGAGTTAAAAGAAGAAATTCCAGCTGATCTAGTGCTATTCACTGATAAGACACTTCATACCACAGAAAAGGATGGATTTGCTACACTTGGGTCACCAGAGCTTCTGCGGGAAGACAGTGGTCTGTGTCTTCTAGATCTGGAGGTAAGAAATTGCTTTTAAAAGCCTGAAATGGGGATTTGACACCTGGTTAAAAAGCTACTTGCTCTCTGTGATGACAGAGAGACAGAGGAATGTAAAACAGCATTCTCTTCAAGACAAAGCCCGAGAAAGAGAGTATCTGACCTGCTATGGTTAAGACTGATGTGGAATGTTCAACTGGAAATAGTCATTAAAATTTTTATATGGGAATTGGTTCATGAGAAACAGACAAGCCAGACTTTGAGAGCTCAAATTGAGAATCTTTATTAGAAAGCAGGTGACTGCAGAAGGACTCATGTCTAAAAGACCTGCAGACGATAATGTAGCTTGCACAAAGCTTGTAAAGACAAAATAATCACATGTTTGGGGTAAAGACCCAAGCCCAACAAAAACAAACCATCTAGGGGAGCAATCAGGGTCGAGCATTCTATGTAGCAGAGCTCTCTAGGGACCCAGCAGCATGACACCAATATTCCCAGAATGGCCTGTTTTCCCTCTAGGCTTTTTAGAGCTGGGTAAAAAGCCTCCAAGACCCATCCAGACTCCATGTCCACGGTGAGGACAAAACAATGTTACTTTGACCTAATATCCCTACTTCATTATAAAACAAGGGTAAATACAGAAGTTTAGGAAAACAACATGTGGCTACCCTGGCTCCATAACTAACAGCAGACTGCAGAATCCAAATACAGAATACTCCCACAACGCCATACCCAGAAGAGACCAGAGGTGAGGCCCCACAACACCCATACCCAGAGAGCTCCCCTGTCACCATGGCTCAGCCCACAACTAACACAGAAGAGCTGCAGGAGCAGCTCCATGTCTGTCCAGGATATGGGAGCCAACCTGAGAGTTCCTCGCAAAGACACAGAGGTCTGCCACAGCACTGCTGGTCATCCTCACAACCAGTTCTCTGCTGGGGTGAAGCCCTCTCGTCCCACAGGAGATCAGAGCTGGTGGTTACCCACAGATCGTGACACGGACCCCTCTCCCTCCAACTCATGAAGGAACATTACACTTGAAGATGTCAAAGAAGTCCGAGCCCTTCCTCACTGCCCACATCCCACATGTTGGATTCCAGCAGGAGGTCCTAGGGACTCACACGTGCTGGGCGCCAGGACTCGGTGTCCTCAACAGTCCTGGCTATCAGGGGATAACAATGCTGGTCTGAAAACAAACGTCCCCGCACCCACAGAGCCTCTCCCTTCAGGAACCATGAAAGGCTTCTGAATGGCAGCTGCAGGAGAAGCATTTCATCAGCTGCAGTTGCTAAGTGAACATGAGTGCCAGCTACAGGAGAAGCAACCCCCTATCGTGAGTACCTGCTGGCGCTGGTAGAGCAATCCCCCATCAGGAGCCCAAACTCATGCATTCACAGGCCCCTACCAGAAGCCCAGGAATCACGCTGTAGCTGCTAGCAGAGAGTTCCCCTCTAGGGTGCCTGCCTCTCCACAAACCTCATGCCTGTCTCTCAGAGTCTTGAATCTACTGTTTCCATAATTGTGCAGCAGACATTTCCAATGGAACAATTTCTGGTAGATCTCATCCTCAGATACATCAAGCATGCACATGTGCCCACCAGCCATAGGAGGCCAAGCATAGACCACTTGTGGGGACAGACCCAACCCAGGGCCAAGGCACAAACAAATCTTGTGCCCATGTGGGTAGCCCAACCCTCCTGAAGTCCCGATTCTAACCTTGCCATCCCCCACTGCAGACGGGACCATGCTCCTCTCAGCCAGCTGGAGACAGCGCATGCACATGTGCTTGTTGGCATGGGCTGGCCTACCCAGTGTCAACTAGCCCGGGACAAGTGAGGGCTGTCACATCATTCTGGTGTGAGCAGGCCAAGCTCAGGTCACGACCCCCACAATCCCAGGACCCAAATATGTAAATCACAATGAAAGAAGACATGATTCATGGACTATCAGGACAACAAACCAAATCCCAAATCTAACAACAACCCAGGGAAGGACCCCAGTGAAAGTGAAGAAGAGATGGAGGACAAAAGAACCATTAAAGAAATGATGATGGAATTGGCCAAAGAAATAAAGGGGGAAATGTGAAAGTATCAATAGGAGAAGGAAGACATGAATATTTACCTGGTAGGGGAGATACCATGATCACGAAGGTGGTTTTCCCAGGGCGAGGATTATCCATTGCACTACAGATGTGCTGAGCCTTGTGATTTCCCCAAAGTGGGAAACTCAATTGCATAATTTGCAGTAGTGGGGAATGACATTCGTGCTGTCCCCTGGTAAAAAATTTAAAAAAAGAAAAAGAAAGAACACATGACAAAGGAATTCCAAGATTTCTTAAGCCAGGCATCAATAGATCTTGCCTGTAATCCTAGCTACTCAAGAAGCTGAGATCTGAGGATCATGGTTCAAAGCCAGACCGGGCAGGAAGTCCTTGAAATTTTATCTCCAATAAACCACCAGAAAACTGGAAGTGGTGCTATAGCTCAAGTAGTAGAGCACTCGCCATGAGCTGAACAGCTGAGAGAAAGCACTCAGGCCCAGAGTTCAAGCCCCACGACCGACAAAGAAAATAAAAAACACAGTAAACCCTTCATTAACAGATGAAATTAATACTTGGAGAACTGATATTAATAGCATAAAGGGCTCATTTTCCACAATGCAAACACCAGTAGAAATCATAGTTAACAGAATAAGTGAAATGGAAAATAGCTTATCAGGAGTCAAGAATAAATCAGAAGAACTGGAACAGAAAGTCAAAGGCAGACGTTATGTCGAAAAACGAACTTTTTACAACTTTGCCGTGGGATGGGGGGATGGAGAGGAGTAGGGATAAAAGGGGAAACAAAGTAGGAGGCAACAATTCTTGATAAGAAATGTACTCACTATCTTGCCCATGTAATTGTAACCCCTCTGTATGATATTTTCACAATTAAAAAAACACTTAGAACATTCCAAAGGGAAATCCAAGATTTGGCCAAAGCAGCCAAGAAATTAAATCTATGCATAATTAGAATCAACGAGGGAGCATAATTTAATAGAGGCATGGAAAACCTATTTGGTATAATAACATAGTAGTTCCCCATCTTAAGAGAGAAAATCTCACCCACAAACAGAAGCATATAGAACCCTTAGCAGACAGGATACAAGGAGAAATATTTCTAGACACATCATAGTAAAAATATTAGACTTGAATAGCAAGGAATTGGCTTTAATTGCTCTAAAATCAAAGAAGGACATATATTACAATGGAAATAAAATGAGAATCACTGCGAACTTCTCTACACAGTCCCTCAATGCAAGGAGAGCCTGGAATGATATTATCTAAATCCTGAAAATCAACAACTGCCAAACCAAACTGTGACCCATTGAAGCAATCATTTATATTTGACAGAGAAACTAAAACTTTCCATGACAAACAAAGATTAAAGGAAGTCATGAACATCAAACTGGCATTACAAACAATTCTAAAGGGAGGAATACAATCTGAAAAAAAAACAAAGAAAATGAAAGAAACATATCAGACAGAAACCACCACAAGACAAATTTAGTAAGCACGGGAAAAGAAAAGAAACAAAATACAGGAAAATAAGTAAATGGCAAGAAAATTGACACATTTCTATAATAACCCTAAACATTAACAGACTCAATTCCCCAACGAAAGAAAACGAAAAGCAGATTGGATCAAAAGTAAAAGATCTATTCATTTGATTTTGCTAAGAGACCAATCTCACAGCCAAAGATAAAAACCAACTGTGAGCAAAGCGTTGGAAAGAGATCTTCCATTCAAATGTACCCTGCAAGAAAACAGGAGTAGCCATATTACTATCTGATAAGTAGACTTACTAAAATAAATACAGAGACAAGTAAGGACATTACATACTAATAAAGTGATTGATGCATGAAGAGGAAATCAGAGTGGTCAATATCTATGCACCAAGCAATGGAGTGCTTAAACAGGTTAAACAAATACTCTCAGCCTTACCGAACAAAATAGACTCAAATGCAATAATATTGGGAGATTTTAACACCTTACTCTCCTCAGAGGATACATCAACCAAACAAATATAAACAAAGAAGCCTCTGAACTAAATGACACAATAATAAAAATGGACTTAGCAGACATCTAGTTTTCTACCCAACAATGACTTAATACACCTTCTTCTCAGCAGCCTATGGAACATTCTCAAACATAGATCACACATGCAAAGAACCTCAGCAAATACAAGGAGATTGGCATAAATCCTACCATTATATCCAAACACAGTGGAATCAATCAAATTATTAAGAGAAAATCATACTTTAGAAATTACTCAAAAACATGGAGATTGAACAGCACAGTACTGACTAACACCCAGGTCACAGAAAAAATTCAGGAAGAAATTATAATATTCTTACAACTCAATGAAAATGTAAACACATCACAATGGAACCTCTGGGATAGAACAAAGGCAATGTTGTAAAGAAAGGTCATAGCACTAATTGTACATATGAAAAAAATGGAAGCATTAAAGTAAATAACCTCCTGATGCAATTGTAACTGCTAGAAAAACTCAAATCTAAAGTGACTAACTGGAGATACATAGCAAAAATTAGGGCAGAAATCAACAAAACAGAAACTAAAAAAAAAATATCCATAAAAATCAATGAAACAAGGGCTGGGAAGGTGGCTCAGTGGTAGAGCACTTGCCTTGCATGCTTGAGGCCCTGTGTTTGATTCCTCAGCACCACATAAGCAGAAAAAAAGTCAGAAGTGGCACTGTGGCTCGTGGTAGAGTGCTAGCCTTGAGGTGAAGATTTGAGGGACAGCACCCAGGCCCCGAGTTCAGGCCCCATGACCAGACCCAAAAAGAAAAAAAATCAATGAAACAAAAAGCTGGGAATATTTTGGAAAACAAATTAATAAAATTGACAGACTAATTGTGAGATTAATGATAAAAAGAAGAGAGGAAATTTATATAAACAAGATCAGAGACACCACAGGTAGTATTATGACAAACACCCAAGAAATCCAAATAATTATAAAGGACTACACTCAAAATCTACACTCACTAAAGAAGGAAAACCAAGCAGAATTTCTAGAAACATACTAACTGCCTAAACTGAACCAACTAAACAACTAAACAAACAAATAGCATACAGGGAGATTGATGAAGTAATCAGAAGTCTTCCAACAAGGAAAAGCCGAGGCCCAATGGACTAACCACTGCATTCTGTGAGACTTTTAAAGGTGAACTAATATCAATACTCCCCAAGCTTTTCCGGGAAATAGATGTAGAGGGAGTAATCCCAAACTAATTCTATGAAAGCAATATCATACTCATCCCAAAATAAGGTAAGGCTCTGAAAAAAAAAAAAAAGAGAGACAGCAATTGACTAATTTCTCTGATGAGCACTAATGCAGATCTCCTCAATAAAATATTAGCCAAAAAAAATCTAGAAACTGCTAAAAAACATCTTACATTATGACTAAGTAGCCTTCATCTCAAAGATGAAGGCTGATTTTGTTAGTATTATCCCCATATTTTTTCCTCAGCACCACATATACCTAAGCACCGCCCTGCCCTGGAGTTCTGGCCAAACAGCTGGCCACTCCCTCTCTCTTTCCAGATTCACCTGAGCATGCACCTACCTCACTTCCTGCCCCCAGACACTCCAGCTACCTGGAGTGGAACTGATGCCTTGTGCTTCCTCTCCTTGGAAATATGCCCCCTCTAATAACCTTATAATAATCTTTCTCCTGTGTCTGCTTGCCTCCAGCCTCCACATCCTCCCCTGGGATGGATCTGAAGGATTCCTTTCAGATTTAACATAGCTAAATCAATATATGTAATTCATCACATCAATAGAGCCATGGTCAAGAATCGCATGATCATCTCAACAGCTCAAAGGAACAGATTAGAAGATGCAGCCATAAAACCACATATTTATAGTCATATTCAACAAAGGAGCCAAAGGCAAACAGTTAAAAAAAATAGCCTCTTATTGGTGTTGGGAAAACATGACAGTCATATGCAGAAAACTAAAAGTTTATCCCTAATTGTCACCACACACTAACATCAATTCAAAGTGGATTACGTCAGACCCAAAACTCTAAAGTACTGTAAAATGACATGAAAACTCATAGGTATAGACAGGCAGGAACTTCCTGAATAGAGTCCCAGGGGCACAATGGATAGGAGAGTGACTCAACAAGTGGGACTACATTGAAAAAAAGGTTTCTGACCAGCTAAGGACATAGCTAATAATCTAGAAAGACAGCCAACCAATTGGGAAAACATCATTACCAGCAATATATCAAAGGCCTACTACTCAACAAATACATTTTGCTCAAGAAATAACCCCTCCCAAACCTAATAAACAAATCACTAAATGGGCAACGGAGTTAAGGAGAGACGTTTCAGAAGGGGTGAGTGTGGCCAAAAAAATAAAAACAAAAAACAAACAAACAAAAAAAACACATAACGAAATATTCATCATCCCTGGCCAAAAAGGAAATACAAATCAAAAGAACCCTGAGATATCATCTTACCCCAGTTAGACTGGCGAATACTTTGAACTCTGACCACAACAAATGCTGGCAGGGAGATAGAGAAGGAACCCTACTTCACTGTTGATGGGAATGTAAATTAATACAACCACTGTGGAAAGCAGTCAGTAGGTTCCCCAAAATCTCAACACAGACCTTCTGTATGACCCAGCCACACTATTCCTAGGCATCTACCCTAAGCATCATGAACCCCAATACGATAAATACTCCTGTACACCCATGTTCATTGCCACACTATTCAAAAGAGCCAGGATACGGAAATAACGCAGATGCCCCAAAATAGATGAATGGCTGCAAAAAAAATTTGGTAGCTCTATGCAATGGAATTTTACACAGCCTCATCCATCAGGAATGGCGTGGAACTAGAACAAATCATATTAAGTGAAGAAAGCTAAGATCAGAGAGAGAAATGCCACATATTCTCCGTGATATATGAAAGATAGACTTAAAACAGAATGGGGGGCTGGGAAAGTGTCTCAGTGGTAGAGTGCTTGCTTTGCATGTATGAGGCCCTGGGTTCGATTCCTCAGCACCACATAAGCAAAAAGAAAAAAGCTGGAATTGGAGCTGTGGCTAAAATGGTAGAGTGCTAGCCTTGAGCTGAAGAGCTGAGGGACAGTGCCCAGGTCCAGAGTTCAGGCCCCACAACCGTACCCCCCCAAAAAACAAACAAAAGCAGAATGGGATATGACAAATGATACAGGATTCTAGACACTCAAATATAGGGAGCCTAAAAGAGGATAGTCTTAGGAGAAAATCACGATGGTGTAAGTTTCTTAATATATTTATACGTGTGTGTGTGTGTGTGTGTGTGTGTGTGTGTGTGTGTGTGTGTGTGTGTGTGTGTGTGTGACCATGGCATTACTGTTCAACTTTCCATTAAAGTTCATCTAGTGTGTTGAGTTACTTGTCTGTTCTTTCTTTATTCTGACTCCCTCATAACTCAGTTTCCTAAAAATAACTGTTGAAAATGGGTCTGGTCAAACAAATGCCTGGTTGCAATGCATAAAATATTCTAATTACCCTTTAAATACAGGTAGGGCAAGAACTCATATTGTCCCCCTTGTCTCCATGATGGACCACAGATCCTGTCAGTACAGTGTGCCTGAAACTCTGCTTCCAAGGCAAGATGTCTTAGGGTAACAAGTCCTGAAGCACAGTCTCACTGTTGTCTCCCATGATCAATTAAAGCTACATCAGTTGGTTAAGTTCCTGTCCCATAATGTTAACTTCACCCCATGCCTTGCTAGGCAGGGTAGGAGAAGTCGAGTCCCTGGGAAATATATCTGGGTAGAGTGAAAGCCAGGCATTTGAGGAGATGTGAAAGTTCCACCTCTCAGAATTGCTACAGCATCAGCTGATATCCAGTAGTATTGTGGGGCACATTTTCTTCAGGCTTTTCTGAACAAATGGAGCTGAACCTGTGTTAGGAAAAAGAAAATACCGACAGGCCCAACTTGGTCTTCAACATAGGAGGGGCAGACAAACCGTCCAGCAGGATAGAATATTGTGCAAGTTGGTGGAGTAGGGGTCAAGTTTATCTTGGTCTTAACAAGCAAACAGAAAATACGAAGCATAATATGGTCTCTTGGGGGCCCAGAGGGGCCAAGGGCGTGTGCTCTTGGTCAGGCTCAGAATAGAACGCTCTGCGTCCGGCAGGGAACTTTTCTGATAAGACCAGGTTGGAATGACTCACAGTCAAGCACGAGAGCACTCACCTGGTGTTTTGCTTGACCTGGGAGAAAAAGGCGTCTTCAATCCTTTCACCCTAGTATTTCAAAAAGTAGGAACTCTTCAACTGGAACTCCAGGTTTACATAGATGTCTTCAGGATTCAAGGAGGAGTTCCTGGTGACATTAAGCCCAAGGACATTTGAATTCATTTAGCAAGATGGCATGGGAAAATTGGACCGCTCCTGATATTATTCTAGCAGGAAAAGGGGGGAAGAGCATGGGTTCTAAAAAGCTTGTAATTTCACCTCGAAAAATACTACGTTGTATAGGACCACAAATTAAAAGTTCAGAAGTGGCTTTCTTGCTATGCAAGAGTGCAGATATCAGTTCTAAAATCTCTCATTCTTGGGATTGGAAAATATTTTTAATTGGGTGTTGTGAATTAAATCACATGGAGACTAGTATTAAAATAGTTAAAAGAAAAAAAATAGTAAAAAAAAAAAAAGAGAGAGAGAGAGAAGAGAATTGTCAGAGAACCTTGCTAAAAATTTCCTGCTTTGGTCTGGTGGTTTGGCTCCTGTTGAGTAAAAGAGGAACTGCTTTGGTCTTAAATAGGTTTCTTTACATGATGGGATTAAGACACACCCTAGACTCTTCCGGAAATAGCAGAGGGTGTGGGTATATTTTGAGATTTCTTGTGTACCCTTCACCACATTTCAAAGTCACCTTATGTAAATATATCTTACCCTATTTAAACTAGCCAATATTGAGCAAATTGTGAACCTGAGCTTGGCCAATCTGAGCAGAGGGGCAGGGCCTGCGGCAGTCAGGATAAATAGGGGAGCAGCCTGCCTGTTCTATGTGTTTGCTTGACGATTTTTGGTTGATGGTACACCTAGAAATATTTTCTGTCTTGCTGAGACAATTCTTTATTCTCTTTCTTTCTTTTCTTTCTTTTTCTTTTTTCTTTCTTTCTCCTGTCCTTTATTTCTTTCTTTTTCTTCCTTTCTTTTTCTTTTTCTTTTCTTACCATTATTTTATTTTATTATAGAGGTGATGCACAGAAAGGTTATAGTAACAAACAAAAGGTACCAAGTATATTTCTTTTCCTAAGGTGTTATCCCCTCCCTTTCTCCTGCTTTCGGTTCTCGTGACTGCCCCCTCCCATGTTGTAAAGCTCATTTCTAACACAGTGTCTAGTGAGTATCACTGTTGCATTGCTTCCCCCTTGGTTGATCTATGATTCCACTTCCCTTTTCCAAATCAGATAAACTTTGATACTCCAATGGTTGTTCGGAGCATAGTTATAACAAGGACAAACACAACTTGTACCAGAAATTCACTGAAAGCAACAGTAAAAGGGTGGGACCTTGTTTTTAATCTCAATTCCAATTGATATGGAAATGAATTGCACACCCTTCTCTACACACCCTTCTCTAAGCCCTCCCACCCAAAGTGTAAAAAAATGGAACTAGGGAATCAAGCTATTCCGCACATCCCACCGCCTTGCCATGGACAGCACTTGGAGAGAGCTTGCCAGTGGTGAGGACCAGAGCAGGAGAATCAGCTCTCTCCATCCTCTTTGTTTGGAAAGATGGAGTGGGACATTGCCCAAGCCTTCCAGGAAGAGTTGAGATGCCCCATCTGCATGGAAACCTTTATCGACCCAGTCACCATCCACTGTGGGCACAGTTTGTGTCGACCGTGTCTGCGCCTCCTCTGGGAAGAAGCTGAGACTCCAGCCAGGTGCCCTGTGTGCAGGCAACCCTCTCAGCAAGAAGAGCTCAAAACCAACATTGCCCTACAGAGTCTGGTGTCCATCAGCCGACAAATCAGCCTCCGACAATTCCTGAGCTCCGAGGAGCATACATGCTGCACACACAAGGAGACCAAGCAGATGTTTTGTGAAGTGGACAAGAGCCTGCTGTGTCCTCACTGCTCCCCGTCTCGGGAACATGAGGCTCACAGACACCAACCTGTCGACTGTATTGCTGCAGACAAACGGAAGATTATTTTAAAGGAAATGGACACTATATGGGAGAAGATACAAGAAAACCAGAGCAATATATACGAGAAGAGGAACATCATCAACCAGTGGGTTTGGTATATGAATCTACACAGGGAGATGACCAAAGATTTTTATTCAGCACTGCATCTGGGTCTCCGGGAGGAGGAAATACGACTTTCGGAGATACTCAAAGAGAAAGGAAGAGTCATCTTTCTGCAACTCAGGACAATGGAAACCCAAATGCTTCAGAAAAGCAGTAACCTCAGAAACATATATCAGGAGCTGATGAAAACCTACCAAAAGCTAGACCTGGAACTCCTGCGGCATTTAGAAGACACCCTGGAAAGATGCGAGAGTGCCTTGGTCTTCATGCCCCAGCTGAAGAAGCCAGAGCTCAGCCCTCCTTCCATTCCTAGATTGATGGATAACCTCAACCATTATCGAGTGGAGATCACCTATTGTCATTTGATTCAGAATCATGAAGAATCCAACTATGTTGCTCTTTCAGGAATCCAAGAGTTCAGCTGTGGGAAACATTACTGGGAGCTCAGTGTCCAAGGCTTCTCCACCTGGGCTGTGGGCGTCTTCAGAAATTCAGCAATAGGGAGCAACCTTATTCTGAATGAATCTGAGGACATTTTTCTTCTTTTCTCTGGCAAGGGGAACATTCATTATAGTATCTTTACCACCGCTCCATTGCTTCCTCACTTTATAGAGAGACCAGTGGGCCGCATTGGTGTGTTTCTTGATCTCGAAAATGGAAATGTGAGTTTTGTGAATGCTACTAAGAATTCCTTTATCTGGAGATACCCAACTAACTCCTTCCAGTATCCTGTCAAGCCTTGTTTTTTCTCCTGGTAACCCATAATCATAAGTAAAGAGCTTTTATTTCCTTTTTTTTTTCTTTCTTTTTTTTTCTTGGTTGTGGAGATTGAATTCTGGGCCTGGGCACTATCCCTGAGCTGTTCCGCTCAAAGTGAGTGCTCTACCGCTTGAGGCACAGAGTCATTTCTGGTTTTCTAGTGGTTTATTGGAGATCAGGGCCTCTCGGACTTTCCTGACAGGGCTGGCTTTGAACTGTGAGTCTCAGATCTCAGCATTCTGAGTAGCTAGGATTACAGACATGAGCCACCTGTGACCAGCTAGTAAAGAGACTTCCTATGTGTTGGGAACTCTCTATACCAGAGAACCCTTCTCAACAGAAGCAAATAACTTATGCTGTTCTTATTTGTCTTTGTAATGTAATTACATTTTTGTTATGAAATATAGAGTTAAAATAAAATGCAAGATGTAAAAATGTTAGTGCATGCATGTTTAATTTTGATTCTGACATATGATAAACACTATAATAAACAGTGGATGGCACAATGAAACTTGGCTTATAAGTAGCTTATTTCTTAATTGTTTCATCTTCATCTCTAACACCAGTAGCTAGGAGTTTCCATATTCCCTCTGCATTTCCACAAATGATATTACTTCCCTGAAGAACAAAAGCAGAGTTGGCATGACATCTTTCTGCAGACCATAGAGAAAATCTGGGCCATAAGACACTAGGCATTACCTATGTCTTCATGGTGTCTCAAGAAAGAAGAAGTTCTGATGTTTCCCAAGCAAAGAGATTAGTTAAAGGAAGAGCCATCGTATTGCTTTAAAGATAGCATCCATTTAAGCTACTGTGCCCACAAAACTCAGATTAATGGCATGAGGCAGATATTCAGGAGGGAATGAAAAAGATAACAGGCTTATTGATTTTTGCAAGATTAAATCGAACACAGTACTAGAAATGAATCATACTAAATTTAGCTTGCTTACCTACAAAGCAACTCTTCACATCCAATCGTGTGTCACTGTGCTCAGTTTAACAAAGGCAAAACCCCCCTCAGTGCCAGGAATATTTAATTTCCTCCTTCAAGCCTATTAGGGTTCACTTTTTTTTTTTTATAGGCAAGCCAGATTCCTGTAGTGAGATCATTTTTTAAAGTTTTCCTTTTGGTTATGGATAGAGGCTGTTTGGAGGGGTTGTGAGTTAAAGAAATGGAGAGAGTGGGCTTAATTGGGATACATTACATGTGTGTATGAGAGTATCGTTTCCCTTTCCCATCCCTTCCCATACTCCCCCCACCCCCACACACCCTATCCCCCCCCAAAGTTGTAAATTCGTTTTTCAACATAACGACTTGTACATCTCATTGTTGCAATGGGTCTACCTGTATCCTTATTTAAATGATTTGTTTTTTCCCTTCCCAAAATATTCATTTTTTAGAGTGGAGTAACTCCATAATATTTCTTCTGGCTAGTTTGTCTTCCTCATTGGTTATCTTAAAATTATAGAATTATTTACTTTTACATCTTAGAGAAAATTGAATTTAGATTCTTATATATTAGGTTCAGAATGAAGGTGACTTAAGGAAAAATGTTTTGTATTACTATAGGCCGCAAACAGTGTTAAGAAATTTGCTCACATTGTCAAATATGTTCATCACAAAATTATTTAAAGGATTTTTGTCATCATTGATTTGTTTCACTTTAGCAGAAGTGGGTTATAAACTCAGGGTCTTCCACTTGCTAAGCAAGCATTCCATCACTTGAGCTACCCTGCCTGACCACCCTTGCTGTTTCTTTTTTTCTCTGTTTTTTTTTTTGTAAAGCTAGTGCTCAAATCCAGGGCCTCAGACATGCTAAGCAAGCACCATACCATTGAGATGTACCCCAGGCTCAAGCAAAGCAATCTTATCACATCCATACAGAAAGAAATCTGGTATTTTAGTACACCATGATGTCAGAATGAAGCAAGATCACAATAATATTAACAGGAGGATAAATCACTCAATGGTGATGTATCTATCTATCTATCTATGTATCTATCTATCTATCTATCTATCTATCTATCTTCCTGACCCTGGGGTTGAACTCAGGGGCTGGGTGCTGTCACAGCGCATCTTTGTGCTCAAAGCTAGCACGTGAGGCACAGTTCCATTTCTGGCTTTTACTGAGTGGTTTATTGGAGAATAGAGTCTCACAGACTTTTCCACCCCACTGTCTTTGAAATGAGATCCTCAGATATCAGCCTCATGAATAGCTGCAGGTGTGAGTCACCAGTGCCCTGCTTGGTGATTATATCTTTGTCAAGATGCGAATATGGATCAATTTAACCCCCAAAATTTATAAAACTGTTTTTATACAAACATTGGAGATATTTTCATTTTTCTATCAGATCATTTTGATTAAAAATATTCCTACACTAACCTGTAATTAAAAATTGTGTACATATTATTCTTGAGTCTCTTACTTAAATCTATAACTTTAGAAGGAATGACTCCAATCACTTGATCTTCTATGCTTTTCTGTTCATGCTTTTCTGTAGACAAGTACATGTTAAGACCAATTTTGTTCTCCAATTTACATATTATTCTTATAACCTTGAAAAATCAGTAGATAGCTCACTTTGTGCAAATTACATGCTTTTCTGAAATCTTTACCACTCATACCTCCATAAAGTAGAAGCTATATTGAAAACTAATGCAAGCTAAATGGTTTAGGCATTAACAAAGTTTCAGTCATCCAAGAAATCAGACAAGAATATAGCAACATAGTAAGTCTGAAATTTATTTTAAATAAATATGGTAGATATTCTTTTCCTACAGGTATGAAAATGAAACAATGAAGCTTATTGAGGTTTGTTTGTAAAGCTGGGAGAATGGATGAAGGAAAAGAAATGGAAAGGAGAAAGCTAAACAAAGTACACTCTATGCACATATGGACATATCAAAATGAATGCCCATGAATAATGAGCCAATAGATTACATACAATATAATTAATAATGTACTATGGGCTAATAGATGCTCAAAATGTGAAAATTTTTATTGTATTTTTAGGTTGAAAATAATATAAGGTACAAGTGGAATTATCACTTAATTCTACATGATAACAGCCCAATTTTCCATTTACATATCATAATTTATTTTTCAGCTTGAGAGTAAATAAAACAATTAAATTAGTTAACCATGGGATCAGGCGACAAATTAACCAGGGATTAAATACTGGCTTTACCAGATAGCAACTGGGAGATTTCAGGTTCTCTGAGGCTACAATCTTCCATGAGGATCTACTTTGCAGCTTGACAAGCTGTTGAAAATGTTAAATTACATAATAATTACTTAGTACGGACACAATGAACACATTCTGTATTCATGAAGTAAATGTTAGTTTTAGTGGTACTAGTGTGAAATTTACTTAAGAGACCTATAAGAAATTGGTACAAACGAAAGCATTGTTTACACTTTTATCAAAGATGAGTCAATAAAGAGAAATCTGGCAACACGAATGTTCAACTTTCATGCTGTTTTCTGTTTCAGTCTACATTTTTATTGTGGTGTTCTCATTCCTCTCACAAAATTTCTGGTGTTTTTGACTAAGAGTGTTACCATTATACGTAATCGTTTCTACAAATATTAAATGTTGCCTCTTAAGCCATCATATTGTTGATGTTAATGTGGCCATAATCACCTTCTTAAAACAGCTGCCTGAATCCTTCCGCCTTATATCTGAGTGATTGGACCATTAGTGGTAAAGAAGAAAGATGAGAGTTGATGCCAGTTTGGCTCTTGGTAGATCGTAGATTTTTTTGTTCCATGGGAAATCTAGAACAGAACTACTTGAAGTAAATAACAAAATATTTGCAAATTCTAGGGTATATTTAGGGGCTTATTAACTCGTTTTTAAAAATAGTTATTATGTGCATGGTTTTATTCTTAGAATTTCAGTTACTTAAGAATGGAAGCCTTAAGTGAACTCAGCAAATAATTTGAGGAAAAAAACTTTTAATGATAGAAATTAAATTGGACAATCCTACATGAGACTAAAATGGATGGTTACATATTCAGAAAAAATGTTCAAGAAAGGGACTCCCAGAAGAAGTGCTAGTTAAGTTGGGAAATGAAGGGAGATAAGCCAACCTATGTTGGAGAGAAAATCCAAATTGAGGATAACAGCAAAGGCAAAAAAAAACTCTGTCTTCGCAAAAGCCTTGCTCTGGAGGTATGTGGCAAAAAAGGGCTTGCCATTAAAGGAAGAAGAGTTAACAAGGAAGAAAAATAGAACATAATGCTCCTCAGAAAGCCACTGGATAATGTTAAAGTAGAGAAAATTGTATTATCTAAATATTTGAGTCTTTTAAATAACACTAGCCGTCCTGTGGGGACATGACAGCTAGTGGTCAGAGTGCTGATAGGGGGCAAAAAGGTGGTTTTCATTTTCCTAGGGGTTCATACATTTTTGTATAAAAGTATGTTCACTTTTGCCAACAAAACCACACAGTAAATTCAAAACTAAGTAGATCAATGAATAGCTTCTCAATGTTTCTTCTAAATGCTCCTCCAGCTAGGGTGGAAGTAATAAGGAAGTTAAGTTGTTCTCCTGCATACCTAAAAGGCAGTAAAAGAAATGCACTTTCAGTGCAATAGTAATGGCAAAGCAATGTAAGTCCTGAGCCACATCATAGATGGGGGTACAGACTTCTGAATGTATTGATGTGTGAAGACTTGTTCATTTTGTGACATTATGTAGTCACTTCTGGACAGAATTTTAGTAAAATCCTTCTCTCCTCCCCTATCACATATCCTATTCTTGCTGCTCTTGGGGAGTTTTTAAAATCTGTTTTTGTTTTCTGCATGTGAAATTTCGCTATTTTAGGAAATCTAAATTCTTCCCCTGAATTACAGTCCCTTCTGCAGTTTTCAACTTTAATTGCTGACACACAAAGTAGATTTTTTTTAACACATAGCCTGGTCACTGGGACACCAGGTGTGTGTGACACCAAAATTATTGACTTAACCTCAGCAGATTCCTTCAGTGCTGTATTCATGAGGTGCTGAAAAAAACAATGGCTGTAATTTTTGTTTTAAAGAAAAATGTATACATTCCCTCTTACTTTGAATGAACACTTCTTTTTTCGGTCCGGTAGTGGGGGCTGAACTCCGGGTCTGGGCGCTGTCCCTCAGCTCTTCAGCTCAAGGCTATCACTGTACCATTTGAGCCACAGCGCCACTTCCGGCTTTTTTCTTTTTGCTTATGTAGTGCTGATGAATCGAAACCAAGGCCTCAGGCATGCAAGTCAAGCAACCTACCACTGAGCCCCCTTCCCAGCCCCGAATGAACACTTTTGAAAGGACTTGGAATAAGAATTATTTTCAATCTGCACTTCATTCATTCACTCATCATCACACAATTAATTTTGAGGTGATGGGAGGAAACCATTGTTATTGGTTTTAGTCATGAAGGACGTGGGTGATAGGCAGCAGGACATTTCTGGTTCTGGAAGGATGTCCCATCCACAGGTTTCCTGAAGAGAAGTAACTCTAGATTTCTAGAGTAATCTAGGGTGACCACTTACAAGAAATGGACACTTGAACCAGAGGGTAGGAAATATATTTTAGTCTGAAGAAAATATCTGGAAGATTGCAAAGAAGTTGATATCAGCAGATTCTAAATGAGAAGGCGGAGAAGATTCAAAGAGCAACAAGGAAGCACACATCGAATTCAACATAATTTTATGTTAAATTCTTGGATGAGACATTAAATCATGGATATTTCTGAAGTCAAACTCCTATTATAACTCACATTTTAGCCTGATTATGTCGCAAACGTGGTTCATTAAAAAAGTTTTTCCCCTTATTTTAAAATTGACAGCATATTTTTGTTTACTATATAAGGGAGGCAAATTTGATTCAGAAAGCAAATCCATATTAATTGTGTCCACACAGAATCCTTCACCTATGTAGTATTGGATTGGTTCAAAGCTCTTTCTTTTATCTGTGTTGGTTGATGCTTGAGTCCTGGAAGGGTGCTATCTTGTGAACCTGCACTATTTGGATTCCATCAGTGAAAACACTTTAATTCCATTTGTCTGGGCTGACTTGACAGGATGAAGTCATCCATTAGACCCTCAGGTCTGTCCTGTAGAATGACACTCTTCCCAGTGGAGTGGTTCCTTAACACTTCAACTATAGATGAAATCCTGTCACCAGAGCTTGTGTTCCCCCTAGAATTCTCTGCCTCGTTGCTTATTTTAAATGGAGTAGAATGGAATCACAAGCACTCTTTATGTCCCTTGTTTTCCTCTTGCCTAATACATGGCAAGAAAATTCCCCTATCTCTGTGCGACAGGGTGAAGAGAAGAAATCTACTACTGCAGGATTCTCCAGCTTCTTTGTATGTTGGTGAATTGCTATCCAATTTCACAAAGGAAGTTCATAACATGATTATGTCTTAAATCACCACTGCCAGTCACACTTTTTCTATGCTTTCATAGCCATAAGAAAACCATCTTCATTATGAGAAGTCAAAAGAGCATTGTGGAGCAGGGCAGCTCACTGGATACACTTGAAAGATGATTGTTAAGGTAACATCTGGTCCTAGTTTTCATGCTAAATGTATTTTTACATTCACTGGAGGAGACACCACTGGCAGCATTCAGTGTAATTTATCTAAATCTTTAATTCTCTGTTTTATTCAGGAACAGAAATATATTTGCTTTCTAAAGAGCATCGAGAATAATGTTAAGGGATTCTATATTTCTTTGGGCCTGGCTAATTTCACATACTATGCTTTTTTTCTAAGTCTTTTTTTTTCCAGTGTCATTCTTTCTGATGGAAGCATAGAATTCCATTGTATATATATATATATACCACATTTTCTTGATCCATTCATCTACTGAGGGGCATCTGTGTTGGTTCCATATCTTAGCTATGGTTAATAATGTTGTGATAAATATAGTTGTGATGGTAGATTTAGTATGGCCTTGTTTGTGATCATTTGAGTAAATGCCCAAGAGTGGGATTGCTGATCATAAGGGAGCTCTATGTGTAGTCTTTTGAGGAAACTCCATACTACTTTCCAACTTGGTTGAACAACTTTACACTCCCACCAACAATGCAGTAGGGCTCCCTTTTAGCCACATCCCCTCCAGCATCTGTTGTTAGGAGATTTTTGATTATAGTCATTTTAACTGGGATGAGGTGGAATCTCAATTTTGTTTGGATTTGCATTTCTTCTATGGCCAGAGAAATTTAGCATTTTTTCATGTGTCTATTGTCTATTCTTATTTCTTCTTCAGCTAAGTCTCTCTTTAAGTATTTGCCCACTTATTACTGTGGTGGTTGTTTCGTTGAGGATTTGTTTTGAGGGAATTTAAATTTTTGAGTTCCAAGTATATTTTAGATATTAGACCCTTGTCTGTTGTATGGAAAGTGAAGATCTTCTCCTAGTCCATTGGCTTTCTACTGATCTTGCTAACTATGTCCTTTGCCATACAAAAACTCTGCAATTTAATACAATCTCATTATTCGATTTTTCATTGACTTGTGTTTCTGGGTCTTTACTAAGAAAATTCTTTGGCTTGTGCCAAGGAGGTCTAGAGTTTCTCCTATTCCTTTCTGTAATGTTTTCAGGGTGTCTGCTTCAGGTGTTTCTTAATGGCATCTATGTTCAACTATTTTTCTTAAGATTCTTCAACAATGAAGCCTTAAAGAAAGTCTGAAGTCTCTTGACTAAAGCCCTTCCCCTCACAATGACTTGAATATAGATTATTAATCTCAAATTATTGAGGAAAATTGCTCATTGTTTTGCTTATTTATTAAAACAAGTGATGTATACTAAGACTTTACTTCAGTCTAGGTCCTGGACCTCTTGGACAATAAGGATGATTTCTTGGTACTAAACAGAATTAATAAAAAAAAATCTAGTGATTACCTACAAAATATGGGCCAACTATGACATTTCTAGGAAGTACACAGAATGGTACAGAATTTTCACGTTGACACCACAAGGATCTGTGTGCGTTGTTTTTAATTTCCTAGTTAATTTTCTTGGTTAATTTGTCTCTCATTAATACTTATCCACTTAAAATTCTTACTCTTTTAAATTCAGTGTTTCAGTTTTTATTACACCTGACATAGATTCAATATATTGAACACTATTTTTAAGAAGAAAGAAGAAAGCGACCATTTTCCTAGAAAATTCATGTATGTTTATTGTCTATGCATGTACTTTATAGTTTTTTTTACAAATGCCTTATCATGTTTTATGATTCTTATACTGCTTTTCTAATGTAACATCCTAACATTTCCCAATATTATGCTTTCATGCACTTGATTGAATTTCCTTTTGCAAATTTAATTTTGCAAACCCAACCCCATTCTTGTTAATATGATGATTAGTGATGGTAGGAATAGTTTTGCATATGTAATGTGCATTTGAATGTCTCCTTGTAAGAAATTATGTTCAAATGTATTATCTGTAATTTTTAATCAAATTATTTCATTCTTTTTGCTATTGGGTTGTAGGAGTTGTTTATGTGTATTGGACATGAATGTATATTATGTGTTAAATAATTATACATATTTTTATCATTGCGTAAGTCATATTTTTCATGTTGATTGCTGCCTTAGATGTGCAGAAGTTACATTAGTTCCACTTAGTCCCACCTGACTATTTTGCTTTTGTCTCTGCTTTAAGTGTCATACAAAAGAAATCACTGTCAGCATTGATGATAATGAGCTTTTCCTCCATGTGGCTTTTCTCTAAGAGTTTACAGGTTTTGTGTTTGGTTAGTTTTTATTTTGAGTTGACTTGTGTTTATGATAGGTGATAGGATCAAATTTTATTTTTTTATCAAATGGATATCCAACCTTCCCAGCAAAAATTGTTGAAGAGATAGAGATTTCCTTGTTCTTGGCACTCTGGTTGAAGACCAGGTTTATAAATTAACACCTATCTTCAATGCAATCATTTATTAATCCAGCAGATAACATAATTGTATCAGTGGACATGGCCTTGGCCTGAGAGTTACCTGAGAAGTGGGATAATGTTCCTTTGAAGTCTTCTTCCTAGACTAGTCTCTTGCATTTGTCAAATTTTATCATCCAAGATTGCCTTCTTTCCAAACCTCAACAGTGTCACCAATCAGCTTTGCCTTTGTTGCTCATTTTATCCAGTCGGCCCAGGGGATAACCCCAGAGCAAGGATTCTTTTGCTTCAAATATTGTGCTTGATGGGACTGGGGGGAAGGGCATCAAGAAAATGTTGAAGACGGATCATATATACCTATCTTCTGTTTCAGAAAAAAAGGTTCTGTCAACATTGGTGCCCATAGTATAGTCAAGGACATACACAGTCTGATTAAGGCTTTGGGACCAGGTTAAGAATGCTGTTAATTTCAAGTTACTTTTTAATCAACTTTTTCCCAAGGAAATAAAATGTCAGAAATGTTAAAAGTAGACAGAGTTAATACAATTAATATGAAACAGACATTCCCAATAGAATATTTTATGGAATATAATTTCATCTGTCAATTCAAAAACAGCATCTATTTAAATAAACATATGCTTTGAAACTGGACATTATTAAATTTACCTGAGCACAAAATCGAAAATTTGGAGAGTTACTTGTAGTTCATATCATAATCTCTTCTTAGATGCTACAACTGAGAGGATTGCTATGTGAGACCCTGATGACACATCTTTCAGTTGTCCATCTCCAAAACAACCAACAAAATCTATGCTGGAGGTATAGATCAGGGGATGAAGTATCAGTCAAATAAGCAAACCAAATGAATATATAGCGCTAAGTTCAAACCCCAGTAATAGCAAAAAGAAAACATAAAACTCAAAACTAGGGGAAGAAAGTTTTAAAAATCCGAAGAATGTTTTCATAAAAATGCACTCTCTTTAAATACTTTGTCATTCTATCTTCTCAAAGATCAAGTTACAGACAGAAGTTTAAAAAACACAGGAATGGCTCCAAACTTCTCTACTTCCTCCCATATAGCAAGTAAGTAATAATTAAAGCAAGAAAAGGTTAAGTTACATACAGATATTTTTAGACACAAGTCAAACAAAGTTGAGAA
Organism: Dipodomys spectabilis; assembly: GCF_019054845.1. Classification (NCBI taxonomy): domain Eukaryota; kingdom Metazoa; phylum Chordata; class Mammalia; order Rodentia; family Heteromyidae; genus Dipodomys; species Dipodomys spectabilis. The sequence goes on along the minus strand of NW_024870854.1, from coordinate 1,330,864 downwards.
AGGAGAATAAAGTTTAAGTTACATAAGATAAAAAGTTCCAGAAACCAGTGGTCTAATATTTTGCTTCTAATGTACAATATGATACTGCACATTGAAAAAAAAATGCTGAGAATAGATTTTATGTTGTGTTCTTATCACAATTAAAGAAAGAACATTAAATACTGTACTTTAAAAATCATTATTTTAAAGTCATTTTCTATGGTAAATAAAAAATGAAGGAAATATTATAAAAAGTTTTAACTTGTCACATTTAAGTAGTTTAATAAGGACATTAATAATCAGGAATATATGAAAGCCTTTTGTAGTATTTATTCCTCAAAAATATTTTCATTAGAATTTGAAAGGCACAGCTGTTTTTGTATAAAGGATATCTGAGATAAAATGTACCTCAACAATAATTAATGTTTAAGGTATTTGATTAGCTTTTGGGTTACACGTAGAACCATGTGTGTGTGTGTGTGTGTGTGTGTGTGTGTGTGTGTAAAAATATTGAACAGTATAATGCAAAGTTTTCATTATTGTGTGACAGGTTATACATGTTTAAGTTCCTATTATTTGCAAGTATCATGATTCTTCTTTGTTGTCATTGCTGATGTTGTTGTTCATAGGGTTTGAACACTGGACCTGGGTGTTGTCCCTGAGCTCTTAGCTCAAGGCAAGGACTCTACCACTTGAGTCACAGCACCACTTCTGATTTTCTGGTGATTAATTGGAGATAAGAGTCTCATGGATGTTCCTGCCAAGGCTGGCATTGAACAGTGATCTTCAGATCTCAGCCTCCTGAGTAGCTAGGATTACATACGTGAGCCACTGACACCTGGCTATGATTCTGACTTTTTAAAAATATTTTTATCTTTAAATAGTTAAACAAAAGAGTTGCCATAATTGAGACACAAGAGGTTTTCATCTTTGTTGCGGTTGTTTTTAATGTACTTACAATGTATTATGTGATTTTTTTGTTTCTTTTGTATGTTCTTCCCCCATGATATAACTCGTATTTGATTCCAGTGCCCTGTTTCTTGTAAATACATTTTTCTAATTTGGGAAGGGGAAGGGAAATAACAAAATGCTGAAACAAGGAGACAGGTTGACCTATTGTAACAATGGGATGTACAAGACACTATGTTGAAAACAAACTTTACAACTTTGGTATTGGGAGAGGGAGGAGTTGGGGAGGAGGGGCGAGAAGGGATAGCAGGGGAAAACAAAGGAGAGGACAACAATGATCAATATGAAGTGTACTCATTACCTTATTCATGTAACTGTAATCCCTCTCTATAGTAACTTTACAATAAAAAAGTAAAAAAAAAAAATGAATGCACCCATTACCTTACTCATGTAACTGTAACTCCTCTGTACATCACTTTTACAATTAAAATTTTAAAAACCTTAAAAATATAAACTTAAACAAGCACATGAAAAATTACAAAAGATAAAAAATGTTGTATTTTCTCTTCCCCTCCCTGAATTAGAGAAGCATATATACAAGATGCAGGACACTGACATCAAATAGAGTGAAAATAGGAAGTATAACATGGGGAAGGAACATACAAAGCAACAACAAAAAATCACATGGTACATTACAATATATTAGAAAGTAAAAAAGATATTTGTGTCCCTAATGGTTAAATAAGGATACAGCTTGACCTCTTGTAACAATGAGATGTACAAAACACTATGTTGAAAACGAATTTTACAACTTCAGCCTGGAGGGGTTCAGTATAAGTTATGCAGGTGGGATGAAAGGGATGATAGGGGGAAAACAAAGGAGGAGGCAACAATGATCAATAAGAAATATACTTACTTTGCTTATGTAACTGTAATCCTTCTGTACAGCATTTTTACAATAAAAATTGTACCCAAAAAAGAAAAGAAAAACAATGTTGCAAGGACATTACCATACAAAACAGTAACTTTTTTCTTTGTCTATGATAGAAGATAGTACAAATGATAATTTTGTTTTCATAAATCAGAAATACATATAAAAATTCTACATGTATGGTAGATTCATGAGAGATCTCAAAAAATATAGTTCCTTTGAAAGGCTAATTTAAATTTCAACAAAATAAATGCCAGGAAGTGATACTCAAGTGGGTGGGGAAGGGAAGTGAGAAGAAGAGGTTCTACTAATGAAGAGGAGAAGAGGGGGAGAAGACAGTCAAGTTTCTACTATATATCCTCATAAATTAAGAAGAGTACGGGAAGGAGTGAGTAGTGAAGGGATGAGTGAGAATGTTCAAAGCTGTGACACTGATCAAAAATTTATTGTATTCATAAACTGCTTTGTTAAATGGAACTCCTTTGTACAACTATTAAAAATAATTAAAAAGCAATACAAACAACAACAAAAGAAACTTGTTAATGGAACCATACCTTAGAATGCAGTCCATTAAATTTTAATTTCCCTCTTGCCTCCTTCCTGTCAGAACATTTGTTAAATTACTAGAATGATGCACAAGATTAAAAAGCAAGCAAAAATTTGTGCAGGCTAGCCATGATATGTGATCTTATGGATTTCAGCTTCTCACAGGGCTAGATTTACAGGAATAAGCTACTGGTGCCCAGCCCATTTCCCTTTTGTGAACATGGCTGATCCCTATTTTTGCCACCTACCTTGATAGAACCATGTGGTTTGGACTATATATTCACCATGATATGAGCTGAATATCCTTCTTTGTTTCATCATTTATCTAGCCACAAGCATTTTATTACCACAATTCAAACAGGACTGTGACTGTAATGGAAAAGTGTACATGACAAAGCAGCCAGAAGTATATGTCATGAACTTTAAAAAGTATTATTTGGGCAGCTCAGAAATCAAATAAAATGGAAATTTACCCAGAGAACAAAATAGGTCTTTCAAATAGTGAGAAACTCATGAGGTTTTAGCAACAAGAGGCAATAACGAGATTGTAGAAAAGGTTAAATAAAAAATATAAAAATTGATAACAGGAAATAAATAAAATCCTTTAGCTACATACTTTATACATAAGAAAATATTCCTTAAAAAGTGTGAAGACATTCAAGAAATTCCAGTGGAAATGAAGTACCCGATTTCAGTTGCCCTCTCACAGACCACTAGAGATCACAATCAATGCAAACAGCAAAGACGTTTATTAAAAGCTTGAGCTTGGTCCTCCACGCACTCTGTAACCAGTTACTCTAAGAGGCCCCTAGCACAAAAGTAGCACAGCTTTTATGGTATCAAACAAACAAGTCTAGGGGGTTTCCACACAAGCAAGTTCACAAGTTCAGTGGGTTGATCCCACTTAACTTTTTATGATGGAACAATTAGGCAACTGTTCTGTTCCTTAAGGGTGGGCAGGGTTGATGGTAACCTGCTTTTTTTTTGAGAACTGTTCCTCATTCAGGGTTATTCTGAGGGCAGCACAGCTACAAGTCGGTGGGTTTAATCTTAAAATGGAGTCACTTTAGCTCTTCATTCCCTCCTCTTCTAGAGCATCGGGGACCAATCTTGGTCCCCTAATTGGCACAGTCTTTTATATTTACGGTTTGGTATTGGGATCTCAGAACCAAAAATGGACTGTCCTGATCTCTTTTTACAAGATCCAATTATGAGTAACAAAATTAACAGTACGAAAGGCCCGTACATTTTTTTAATCCAGAGGATACCAATTTTTCCCAGTTGTTTCTAAAGCTTTCTTTATTACCCTCCTCTTTTTTACAATTCCTTGAGCTTGTTTGTGGCTAGAGTTTAACACTGACCATTTTTTCCTGTTGCTTGTGGAACTAAGTTATCTCAGAACAGCCACAAGGCACCACTGGGATGCAGAAGCTTGCTAGGTTTTGAGGCTAAGAGCAGGGCTGGGTCTCATTCCTTTTACTACCAGCATTGATAACACACTCAGAGTATTACCAAACCAGAGCCAAACAAGGCTGTGACTATAGAGTGGATTTCCAGTCACTATGCACTGAAGTGCCTGAGGCAAGCAAGACAGTGATATCTTTGCCCCCAATATCCACTGTGGGAATAGAGAGGGTTTTTGGATTTCACCAAAATGAAGGTCCCACAAGGTCTGAGTTTTCCACTGGCATGCAGTCTCAGGTGATGGAGCCAGGCAGGAGGTCAGTCTTCTTTTACCATGGTGGGGGTGGTCTATGTGACAATGTAGATTTCCTCCAGGTGACTGTCAGGCTGTCTTTAAACTTTACCCATTAGGGTGTGCAGCAGCAGCAGCAGCAGAATCTCTCAGTGGGTCCAAGGGAGTGTCTCACCTCATGCTGGGCTGCAAATTCCTACACAGACTGGTTAAGGATACATTGCATAGGTTTGGCAGGCTTTGGACCCTTGGATTTTAAGACTGTTTAGACAATAGCCCAGGACAATTTACCAAAATTACTTTTTTTTTTTTTTTTAACTAACGGGATATTTTTGTAAACAGACACAAAAGGCTTAGTCTTGTAACTATCTCTGACAGATGCAATCTCCACACTTGCAAACCTGTTTTTATGCTTTTTAAAAAAAAATAATTATTTTATCTATTTTACCTTGTTTTCCAAAAATGACTCTGGACTCTTGGTTTTAAAAGGGGGCTTCTGTCCCACAGCTCCAGTATCCTTTTTTAAAAAAGTACTAAAACTTTTAAATACCCTCACATAATGTCATTTAAGAATCCCAAAACGAAATAAATTCACATATAATCACTCCAAAATGCTTCAAAAGAAGATGAAGTAAATTTTCTTCTACTTTTAAATTTATTCTGAAAGCCTTGTGCTGGCTGGCCACACCTGTAATCCTATCTACTTTGGATATCTATTCAGGAGCCTGAGATCTGTGGATAACTGTTGGAAGCCAATCAGGGCAAAGTAAATGTAAATCTGAGTGTGTTATCAATGCTGGTAGTAAAAGGGATGAGACCTAGCCCTGCTCTTAGCCTCAAAACATAGCAAGCTTCTGCATCCCAGTGGTGCCTTGTGGCTGTTCTGAGATAACTTAATTCCACAAGCAGCACATTTATTCAAAATACCTTCATATCAGTGTTCTGCATCAATTTCTTTGTTAACGATATTATATGGGTAAAATAGAGAAAATAAACTCTTCCATCTAAGAACATTTTTATACTTTTTATTGTAAAAATACTGTACAGAGGACATTTGCATGAGCAAATAATGAATACATTTCCTAACAAGCATTATTACCTCCTCCTTTGTTTTCCCCCACCATCCCTTCCCTCCAAACTCCACAATACACTACCCTCCCCCTTCCCCTGCCTAAATTGTTAAGTTCATTTTTTAACAGAGTGTCTTGTACATCTCATTGTTACAAGGGGTCAACCTGTAACGCTATTTAAGCATTTTGTATTTCCCTTCCTCTCACCAAATTAGAGAAACGTATACACAGGATGTAGGTGTACCAACTCCAAATACAGTGAAAACAGGGGTATAGCGTGAGGGGGGGGGAACATAAAGAGAAACAGTTAAATCACATCTCACATTATAAGTATGTTAGAAACAAGAGCAAGAAAGAAAATAAAAACACTTGTGTCGCTATCTTGGGGTTCATTTCACTTAATAGCATCTTATCTGGTCATATGCACATAGCTTTTGATCTTTTCTGCTTATCCCAGACATATATTAGGTATTGAAAATAAGGGAAACCATGGGACGTATGTTTCTTTGGACTTGATTTACTTCACTTAATTTTTTTTCCAAGTCGTTCCAATTCCTAACAAATTGGGCCATGTCATTCTTTCTGATGGAGGCATAGAATTCCATTGTGTATATATACCACATTTTCATGATCCATTTATTTACGGAGGGCCAACGGGGTGGGCTCCATATCTTAGCTATGGTAAATAATGCTGCAGTAAACATAGTTGTGCTGGTAGTTTTAGTATGGTCTTGTTTGTAAATCCCCAAAAGTGGGATTGCTGGGTCACAGAGGAGCTTTATATGGAGTCTTTTGAGGAGCCTCCATACTGCTTTCCAAAATGGTAGAACAAGTTTACACTCCCACCAAGAATGCCATAGGGTCCCCTTGTGGCCACATCCTCTCCAGCGTCTGATGTTGTAAAAATATGAAAAGCTTCACGAATTTGCATGTCGACCTTGTGCAGAGGCCATGCTAATCTTCTCTGTATTGTTCCATTTTTTTAATGTGCTGCTGAATTGTGCACAGTACATTTTTATATGTAAACTGGAACTGATTTTCTTAAACTGATTTTCTTAAACTTCAAAAGAAGTAAATTCAAAAGAATTCTTGTGAAATTTTAGAACAATGTATTTCTTACATAAGCACACATTTAAGAATAGTCAAGATTCACATGTCAAAAACAAAATAATTCCAGATATTTGTTGTTCAAGAGATGTGTAGGAGGAGGAATTCAATTATTCTATACAAAGCACCTGTCACAATGAACACTGCAGCAAGTGTTTAGGTTTGTTAAAAAGTTTTAATGTTTTAGAGTATTTAATTTTGGGAATTTGCTTATATATGCCAAAATTAGGACTGTTTGGCAGGTCATAAAACTTTTCTATAAAGTATTTAAGATTTATAGTAGCAGACATATGCAACTAAGTATGTCCATTTCAGTTTATAGAAATATTACTACTGAGGGCTGGGAAGGTGGTCTCAGTGGTAGAGCACTTGCCTTGCATGCATGAGGCCCTGGGTTGGATTCCTCAGCACCACATAAGCAAAAAGAAAAAAGCCGGAAGTGGCGCTGTGGCTCAAGTGGTAGAACGCTAGCCTTGAGCTGAAGAGCTGAGGGACAGCGCCCAGGCCCAGAGTTCAGGCCCCACGACTGGACCAAACAAAAACAAAAACAAACAAACAAACAAAAAAAGAAATATTACTAATGAGAAGTTGCAAAGTATTTGTGTAAAGAAGCAGAGTGAAGAGTTAAAACTTTGTTAATTACACAGTTTCTGTTAAATTTAGGGCTTCCTTACTTTATATGTTAGTGAGGAACAAATGGTGATATAAGCCATATACAAATGCTGAGATGAGTCATATAAAATAATCTTAGTGGATAACTTTAAAGACTATTTATAGCCTATAAAACTCTTGTTAAACATCATAATCTTATCCAGTTTTAAATGTACAGGAATATGAGAAAATAGTAAAATCTGCTATGTAGTACACTTCAAATACTGAAAACACTGGTAACTGTTTGGTTTTTTAATTTTATTAATCATTAATATTTAGATATTTTTTTTCTTACTTGTAGCATTGTTTCCCTTGTAATATAATACAACTTTTTGTAAGTCGTCATCAGGGGGTACATTGAGAAGGTTACTGGGATGGCCAAATCATTTTTTATAGGTGCATGTGAATTTACAAAAAAGAAAATGAAGAACAAAATATTTATTTAAAAAAATATCAAGTACAGTCTGAATCAGGAGGGATATTAAATATCCACACATAAAATCTTAGCCCTAAGCTGAAGCAGCATCATTACAGAGTTGAGGTCACAAAAGTGAGAAACGGTGTTTTGTTTTGGTTTGTTTTTTATTTTGATTTTGTTGGTCGTGGGGCTTGAACACTGGGGCCTGAGTGTTGTCCCTGAGCTCAAGGCGAGCGCTACCACTTGAGCCACAGCACCACTTCTGTCTTTTTCTACTTACATGGTGCTGAGGAATCAAACTCAGGGCCTCATGCATGCAAGGCAAGCACTGTACCACTGAGCCACCTTCCCAGCACCTGAGAGACTGTGTTTTAAAAAAATCATCTAAACAACATTTGCTTTCTGCTTTGGGTTATATACTGAAATATATGGATATCTTTTATATTTTTTTGAATTGTTATACTTCTAAATTTATTCTACTTTCAGCCACTTTATCCTTTTCAAAGTTTTGAGATATTTCTTAGAGTTTGCTTCTGTGAAGATTGTTTTTGCATTTATAATATCTTCTGCATCATTTTTATTTTTTTATCAAAATCATTTTATATTTTATATTGATGAGTTATCATACATGAAATACTTTCAAATATACATGTAGAATCTAAAGATAGCAGTATGAATATTCTCATACATCTCTTGTTTATCTGTTATGTACTTTCAGTATTATGATATTTCTCTCCCTCTTTCACACTCTCTCATTCCTCTCTTTCTCTTTCATTCTCCATGTCTGCTACTTGGAATTCCTGCTGTCTACTATTATCCTTCAAGATCTACTGAATTTGTGGGAACATATAGGGACCAACAGTTTCCCTTGCATTCTTTAAGAATTATAAGAGTGATGTGATGTTATTCTTTGCCATTCTAAATGGCAAAACAACAGATCTGGAATTCCTGTTCATTTTTAATACTATTACAAATTTTATCTCATAAGAATCATTGGGATGGATAAGATATTTTAACTTGTGACCTAAAAGTTCTTTTTCTTTGACAAACAACCTTTTTCATTGAAGAACAAAATATTTATTTTAAAAAAACATCAAGTACAGTCTGAATCAGGAGGGATATTAAATGTCCACACCTAAAATCTTAGCCTTAGGCTGAAGCAGCATTATTAGAGAGTTGAGACTGCAAAAGTAACTACATGTAATGAAAACAAAGCTATCCTATGGAAAGTAGACCAAAGTTGTTCACAGGGATGAAAAACAAGGTAATGGGGGAAGTGAGTACAAAGGATGCCCATCATAGAGCACAGATCCTCAGAGCAGTTTATCATGTACACTTTGTGAGAATGACAATGTGCTGGGAACTATAGATTAAATCACTGAACACTTTATATATATATATATATATTCTTGTACATATATTTATATATGTATATTTATATATGTATATTTATATATGCATATATGTCTTCATTTGCCCTTATATATGTACACATGTATGTTACTATACACAGAAATACACACATATGTAAACATATGTATACATGCACACATAAAGAAAGATACATAGTTACAGGCAACACAAGTTTCACTATTTGTCGAATATGCCTTAGATGGAACGCTCGGAACAAATTATGTTGAAGATACATTTGTCTCTAAGAGTTCCTTTACCACTCCTCTTATCTCTTAAAACTGGTAGGTTCTGGTAGATTCGAATTGCAAAATGCAGTACAAGGGATATCAAGTCACTTAGAAATCTCAGTATGTAAAAATCATATGGTGTCTCCTTGCTCCCCACGGAATGCTTGCTCTTAAAGACAGGTAAAGAATAAAATATTAAGACTTTAAGGCATCCTTCCTTGAACTCTTTTCCAACAGCCAGCATCAATTCCTAAGCAGATGAGTGAGTCCTCAGAAGACTGGAGCTCAGGTCAACATTTCACCAACCTGTGTGAAAACTCCTATGAGAGAAATGCTGACTGAGATCTTGCTGATTTCCTGGCCAAGGAAATAAGAAATGAAGAAAATATTTTTAATGTAGTAAAGTTTGAGAATAATTTGTTACCTCTCAATAAATGTGTAGAACACAACTATACCGACTGACAATAAATGATGTGCATTTCATTTATATGCTCTTGGACTTAGCGAGTGATTTTAGGTGTGTCTACACAAGTAGAATCAGTATAAATCAAGCTAGCATTTCTTCATTTAAGATACAAGGAAAGGATACAATTTGACTCCTTGTAACAATGAGATGTACAAGACACTTTATCAGAGACGGAGTGGAGGGATGAGTTGGGGTGTTCTGAAGAGAAGGGATAGTAAGGGGAAAACAAAGGAGGGGGTAAAAACTCTCAATTAGAAATTTACTTATTCCAGGCGCCGGTGGCTCAAGCCTGTAATCCTAGCTACTCAGGAGGCTGAGATCTGAGGGTCGCAGTTCAAAGCCAGCCCGGGCAAGAACGTCTGTGAAACTCTTATCTCCAATAAACCACCAGAAAACCGGAAGTCGTGCTGTAGCTCAAATAGTAGAGCACTAGCCTTGAGCTGAAGAGCTGAGAGACAACACTGAGGCCCAGAGTTCAAGCCCCACGACCGACAATAAAGAAAAAAAAAGAAGTGTACTCATTACTTATGTAACTGTAACCCATCTGTATATTAAAAAGATACAAGGAAAACTTCTGTACTTATAGGAAGTTGTATTTGCCACTCAATATCAGTAAGGTATTGCTTTTAGGACCACAGGCATATTAAAACTTTGGATACTCAAATTCTCCAAGTGAACACAGTATATTACTAACATTAGAATCTGCCCACAACCTAGTGCAGTGTAATTGCTATGAAAATTTTTACTATATTCTATGTTTGTAATAAAAATAAAAGCATATGCACTGTCAACAAATACAACTTTTTTCACATAGTTTTTGTCTGTGTTTTGTGAATGGGATTGGGAGAGCAATATTGAAAAGCACACATTTCATCACCAAGACCGGTCTGCAAAATGTAACAAAGAACTAATTCAGCATCATTGAATAGTTTGGAACTCCAACGAGAAGTACTTGAATTGATACATCATCAGAAAGTGTAACAACCCAAGGACTTTTTAGAAATGCAGCTGCTAGATTCCTCATGGAGAGCTTTCATAACACTTTGTGAAACACAAGTCAGCACCTCACTGAAGTGTAAATGGTTTTCCCTCACCTTTCTGTCATTCTCAGTCATTATCTAATCAACATATAGCTAAACTTGAATAATCCTCTAATAACAAAATGTTGATGGAGTGTTTATATGCACAAAACCTGGGACAGCTAACTTTTTCCAATTAGAACAGTCTGTATTCTATGATACAGCAGAGAAAAAACTAGGTAAGTATCCATTTACAGCCTTTTGAATAATTCTGATTCTGCACACATCAGTTATCTATCCATACCTGTGCCTGAGTGAGAGGATTTAAAAAGACTTCAGTGATTTAAAATTTAAATTTAAATGTGGAATGAAATTAGTTCCAATGCATTACATTAAGAAATTTAGAAACAACCGAGAAACCTATAACACTTTTATTGAAAGTGAAGGGATGTTGGAATTTGGTTCTCTATATTTTAAGAAATTTGCAAAAAGAATTGGCAAAATAAAAATTTCATTTTCAGCAGGCTTGACAATTTGTATATTGAAAAGTGCACTAGCCTCAACAATATGTCAATGATATCCTTTTATTTATCTCTAAATGTTTATGCTTCTGGTCTCTTAATATTAAAACCAAAATTTTTTTACTCTTTAGCTAGTTGTGCAAATGGGCTTTGATCCATCATGTCAGTGTGGAATAGAGGGTATGTACATTTCAATGTACAATACATCTGGATCATTGACAATCCTTCCAATTTTCTTCTTTCCGTTAACCCAACCCCACCTATCCCTTCAAGTTTCCTACTTATATTCTCACATATGTACATTGAGTGATATGAGTATATGAGTCCACCATTTCCTTCTCCATTCTTCTGCTCTACTCCCTTTAAGCCCAGCTCCTTATTTAAGACTTATTTCAACTTCATGGTATTTTGTTAAATATCTCTGCCTTTGGGATTGGGCTTTGTGCTTGCCACATCCTCACTTCCATGTTTGAACTACATAAATGAGGATATTTCTCTATATTTCTAATCTATGAATGGCTGAGACAGGTCTCCTTTACTATTCACCTTCTGTCCTAAATTTAGAATTGGACCTTCAGGACCATCCAATAGAGCTTTTTTCTTCTCTACACACTGTAGATGGAAGGAAAATAATTTCCATGCTCTCAACACTATGCTATCCATCATTAATTTCCATCACTTATCACTTCAACAGTCTAAATTTAAAGTCATGTTTTTGCATTATATCCACATAGTTTAAGTGTAATTTACCTAGCATTGGAAGTTTAGGGATGATTTTCAATTTTTGATGATAGAAGCAGGAGTCAGTTTAAATTATGCAGATTCCACTATGTAGTGAGCCCTGTAGTCTTCTAAATTTTCAATAAATTTAGAATTACTTTTTATTAATAATTGAAAAGGTTTTATTTCAATATTTGGAATGCTGTCGCAATTATTTAAACTCTTTCACATTTAGAATGAACTTTCCCCCCTCCAATTTCCCCCACTACTTCAGGTTAAGTCTCCTTTGGCTTTAGTGTTTGAGAGGATGAGGGTAAATTGATGAGGGTAAACAGAAAGATGATCGTTACTCAGATATCTCCTTCCTCTTCTGTTTCTGCTATTCTTGTTGAGAGGAAGACTGGAGCAGGGAACAAGAGTAATGCTTGGGTAAGGTAGCATTCCTGGCATATCAGTTATTGTTTCTGAGAATCACTTAAAATTGTGTACTTTTGCCTTCTCTGTAACAGAAACCTAACTGTGGCTTCCTTCGTGCAGGAGTAAGCACACTAACAGGTTATTACATGTAAATTGGTATTTTATACCAATTTATACATGTAAATTGTTATTTTATTACATGTAAATTGGTATTTTATATATTATATATTTTATATAAAGGCACTGATTGTTCAACAATACCTTAGTGAGGAGTAGAAAATTCTACTCAGCTCCCCCCTCCTTTCCTCTTCATCCTTCCCCTCCTCTCCCCTCATTTACCCTCCCTTCCCTTCTTCTTTCTTTGAGGGTCTCTCCTCCATATTCATCCCTATCTTCTCTCTTTTTCTCTTCCAGTAGCAAGTGATTTGGTTTATCTGACAACACGTAAGTAATTGAAAAAATATGTTTTCTCCTCTTTTTGTGAATATTTATTCTTAAGAAGTGAGTTCTAGCAGAGCACCAGTGGCTTACAGCTAGATACTAGGTAGGTTCAAATTTGATAATTGCAATTCGACGCTATCCCAAGTAGATAAACCTAAGAGATTCTTCACTTGTAGTAAAAGGAAGAAGTGAAGGTGTGGCTTAGGTGGTATAGAGTAAACATTCAAAATTAACGCCAAGATTGTTAGGTTTGTAAAGAGAGTTTGAGTAAGAACCACACCATGCACGTGGTATTCAGGTAAGGGGTAGGTTTATTCATCATTTCGGCTGGCACCAAGCTATGTTGGCCCTCCATACAGCTGGGAAAGGCCTGGGCAAGACCTGGGAAAGAAAGCAACTACGCCTGGGGTAGGCCTTATCTAGGGTATGGGTGGAAAAGATATGGTGACATCAAATTCAGATGTGACCTCTTCCAGGTGTGCCAGTTGCCTAGGTAATGCAGGTACTAGGTAGAGACTTTGCTGCAAGGAGGGTAGAGTCTGCTTGCCATCCAGGAGCAGACCTTACATTCCAGCCTTTTAGTAATCATGAAATAGGGCATGGATTCTCTCTGGCTACTTCCTGCTAACAAGGGGTGGGAAATTAGGAGTAAAAGGCTAGAATTTTGTTCCCTCCCAGAGAAGGCAGTGAGCTGCAGCTGTCCCTTAGTGGGCGTGAGTCCATAGATGAAGTCTGGAGGAGACAAGTCTCTTGGATGAAGTCTGGAGAAAGTCTCATGAGGCATTGAGGGTCTGGAAAAAATATTAGAGAGCAAATAAATGGCAAGAGGAAGGATTTGGGGCTGAAAAATGTTGGTAGAAATGTCCCTATCTGGTGACTAGGTAGAGGAGAATTCAGGTAACAAAGGTAAGAATGTAAATTCTTTTCCAGGTAAGAATGTAAATTGTTTTCCAGTTAAAAGGTAGACAAGTATGGACATTAGATGGGCAGGCTTCTTAATATATTGACCTCCCAGCTCTGGTTAATTTTGAAAGGGCAGGCACAATGTGGCTGATATTACATCATCTCCTCTTACTTCTCTCCATGGTCCCTTGTTCCCCAGACTGGCTGAGTCTAGGTGCTCATTGCTAGGATGCTTGTATTATTTAGTATTCATAGAGATTTAAACTCAAGGTCTAGACACTGTCCCTGAGCACTTCTGCTCAAGGCTGGTGCTCTACCACTTTGAGTTACAGTGCCACTTCCAGTGTTTGACTGCTTAGAGTTAAGAGTCTTCAGCCATGCTTCCAGCCTGACTCTTTGCAGTTTAGTTGGGAGTGAAGTCTTAGGGATTTTTCAACCCAGGCTGACTTTGAATTGCAATCTTTGTCACAAAAACCCTTTATTATTTCCAATTAAACAACAAGGAGATCAAATAGAATAATTAGAGCTTACTTGGTCGTTAGAGCTTACTTTGTCGTTATCAAGAATTGACCAAGAAATATTCTGTAATGACAAAACTCATTAGATGTGAGAATTTTAGCATTGATATGCCCAATATTTTAGAATCACGTGCTCAGCATTAGAATATACAACATAAAACAAAAAAGGCAAAACTCAAAACCTAAAATTTTTTACAATAATGTTTAGACATCTTTGCTAACAAAGCACATCAGATGGTTGGGCCTCAGTTACCAGGGTCTGTGAAAAGAGCAACTTGTTAGCAAGGTGCGTTAGAACAGATGATGGAATAGTAGTAAACTTGGTGGAAGGGTATGGGTCAGATGGGGCCAAACTCTTAACCCACCATGTGGGTTAAGGTCAATATGGCAAACTCAAGATGTCGAATTTCTGAAAAATGCAAGAAAGCCTGAACAAATAGATCAAGCCTAGTTTGGCTAGCCTTTGGTAGGAAACCTAGAGGTAGTCCCTGGGACCCAGGCTGCTTCACACACATTAGGGCACAATCAAAAAAGTTCTTGAAAAGAAATGGAAAGATAGAGAAAGTTGGACATGATTAGCAGAGAGCAAAGAGAACCTGAAAGTGAATAGACTTCTGACCATTTACTATTGCAAAGGCAAAAATAGTCTAAAGCTGAGAAGAGCATAAAAAATTAGGTGCTCTGTCTTTCCAGGGAGCGCAGGAGACATTTCAGAGTGGTTTCAAAGCACTGGAGTGACACACAGCTCTCCATTAAAGGCGTAGGAGAGAAAGAAAATTAGTGAGTGAAGGTGGGCTTATCAGATGGAAGTGGCACCCCCACTTACCACTTAGCCCTCTAAGAGGAGTGGCCAAGCAATCAGAGTCAAGTGTCCTTGGCTCCAGAGGTGACCAGCCTTTCAGTTAAAGGCTTAGCAGGTTCTCCGGTGTGGTACCATATCTGGAGAGAGACTGAGCAACAGAGAAGCCTTAGAGAGTAGTTCACTCACCAATGTGTAGAAGCATGGTGGATACAGAGGCCAGCAGTAGAATTGATGCACTCTGACTACAGCAGACAGACCGGTTCCCAAAAGGCCATCAGAACTGTGGTATTCCTCTGAGCAAAAAAAAGGAAAAACAAACAAAACAAAGAAAAAAATGAGAGGAATCCCACTGCCTATCCTGACTTTAAGCCCTTCCCGGGTTCAACCGGCACCATTTATGTTAGGTTTTTAAAAAGAAGTTGCCAAGTAAAAGCCACACCATGCACGTGGTATTGAGGTAAGGGGTAGGTTTATTCATCTTTATGGCTGGCACCAGGCCATGTTGTCCCTCCACGCATCTGGGAAAGGCCTGGGAAAGACCTGGGAAAGAGATCATCTGGTCCTGGGCTAGGCCTTATCTAGGGTATGGGTGGAGAAATGTGTGGCCCCATCAAATTCAGTTGTGACCTCAGCAGATGCAGATGTGACCTCTTCTAGGTATGCCAGTTGCCTAAGAAACACAGGTACTGGGCAGAGACTTTGCTGTGAGGAGCGTAGAGTCTGCTTGCCATCCAGGAGTAGATCTTACACAGATAGAGCTCAAGGCCAGGAGTTCAAACCCCAGTACCAGCGCAATATAAAAAAAATGAGGGCTGGGAAGGTAGCTCAGTGGTAGAGCGCTTGCCTTGCATGCATGAGGCCCTGGGTTTGATTCCTCAGCACCACATAAGCAAAAAGAAAAAAGTCGGAAGTGGCTCTGTGTCTCAAGTGGTAAAGTGCTAGCCTTGAGCTGAAGAGCTGAGGGACAGTGTCCAGGCCCAGAGGTCAGGCACGAGGACCAGACCCCCCCCCCAAAAAAAAATGAGTCCTTTGTCTTTGAAAATGGATATTTCCCCAAAATTCATACCCAGGACTATTTTCAAGGCCAAAGACTCTTTGAAAGGCTTTTTCACATCTTAACCTTATTCTTATGCTTGATTCACATTATGAAAATAGGAGTCACTCTTCACATTAAAAAGTATGCACATTGTTGAACAGTTCTTACTATTTTTAATTTAACGGAAGCATGGGAGAGGAATTCACCTCACTTGGTTGAGTTAGATTTCACTCACTGACAGACATTTATAAGTAAATCAGGATCTGTTTACATGTAAAGAAGTCTATACAGATGGTTTTCTAGGAGAGAGAACAAGCTAGCTGCTGTCCATGTTTGAATCAGAGTTAAGTTTATTCCTATGATATGTCAAAAAGAAGCTCATCTCATAGAACTCTATGTGAACAGCAATTTCAAAAGGTTTAAAAACCCATGTCTATGTTGTGAACAGCCAAATTTTCACAAAAAAAGAGTTTCCTGAGCCAAAATAATATAAGTTAGAGCAAAAGGAACTATGTTAAATATAGTTAATGGGTGAGTGATAGGTGTAAAAGAGTTCTGTAATCACAACTAAACTTTAAATTTTTCATCATGTCCCTAACAATAATCTCCAAGATAGGCCTTGCTAAATCTATCATAGAGTGCTGAGTTTATGCACTTGTCAGTTTTGTTTAGGTTCCAATATATTCTATGGCAGCTTTGTTTGCCAACTGCTCACACCACATGCGGTGTCTGGAAAAACGTGTTGTCTTGCTAGGCACCTAAGGGATTTTTGTGCCACTGTGAATCGTTTTACTTCTTGTAATTATGCCTGTGAATGTGAAGTCCTTTTATGATAAGAATAATAATTTCTGTACCCTTTGTTCCACTAACAAATCTCAGATATTATATTTAGCCAGGCACCAGTAGTTCATGCCTGAAATCCGAGCTACTCAGGAGGCTGAGATCTGAGGTTCACAGTTCAATACCAGCCTGAGCAGGAAATTCCATGAGATTCTTATCTCCAATAAACCACCAGAAAACTGGAAGTGGCGCTATGTCTCAAGCGGAAGAGCACTGGTCTTGAGCTGAATAGCACAGGGACAGCACCCAAGCCCAGAGTCCAAGCCCCACTACTGACCAAAAAAAAAAAAAAAAAAAAAAAAAAAATATATATATATATATATATATATATACACACACACACACACACACACACACATATATATGATGCAATGAATTACATTTAAATATAAATGAATATTTATGATATACATAAATATACTAAATGTATAATATATTTACATATATAAGATCATATTATATCTGATGTTTATAAATATATTTGTAATTAATATCCAAAGAGTACATCTGAAGATTTTGTGGAAAATGTGGAGTTTCTAAAGACTTACTACTGACCCATCATATTTTCAATTATTTTTTCCACTTATTACAATGTCTGGAGTACTAAGATTGAATGATTATGAAACAGAGTAGCTGTTTCATTCCTTATGATTTTGGATTAGAAACATCTACTTACTTGTTATAAAACCTACCAAAATGTGATCTTGAAATCACACTCCACAAACTGGACATATACAACAATTTACCAACTTAACGGTCTAAAACCTTTATTTGAATCCTATATCTCACATAAATTCAGCATAAAGCAATATGTCATAATGTGAAAAATAAATTCTAGATTTCTCACATGCAGACTGTAGACCCAGAAAATAAAATGAATGACCACGGTATAAAAGATGGAACTGATTAAGTTTGTATAAAATAAGAGAGGAGATGAAGAGAAATATTTTGGAGTATATATGTTCAAATACTTTATAACTTAGTATGATGGCATAATAAAAGTATAAAAATAGGATAATGAAATTAATAAAATGAATAAAATTTAGCAAACTAAATTATATGGACATATGTATATAACATAATAAAATACTTTGTGAAATTAATATTAGCTAATAAAAAGACAAAAATTCATTCTAGTTGTTATAGGTTCATATGTTAATTTCCCCTTTTTGTTCAGTTTTTCCCAGATAAAGTAAAAGGAGAAATAGGTTTTGCTCATTTAGAAAGACAAAATTTAAGGAGTCATCCAAATTTAGTTACCAAGATATACACCATTTAACAAAGTGTTTTAAAAATGCAAGCTGAAGGAAATAAATTATTGAAACATCTTTTATAATAAGTACAGAATCTGTATGACTGATTTTTCTACTTTTTTTTAGGGGGGGTCCGGTCGTGGGGCCTGAACTCTGGGCCTGGGCGCTGTCCCTCAGCTCTTCAGCTCAATGCTAGAGCGCTACCATTTGTGCCACAGCACCACTTCTGGTTTTTTTCTTTTTGCTTATATGGTGCTGAGGAATTGAATCCAGGGCCTCAGGCATGCAAGGTAAGCATGCTACCACTGTGGCAACTTCCCAGCCCCATGACTGATTTTTCTTATATGCCAGTTTGCAATACGGCTTGCATGATGGTTTTCTGACTATATGTTTAGTTAGGTCTTGATATTTAGTTAAAGAAATTATGTTCTTTCACATATTCATTTGTCAGATCAAAGAGGAAATGAATTCCATGCCAGAGACAACATCCATAATAATGTTACAGTTGTATCCTGCTACTTTGCCAAAGTTTCATATCAGGTCGAGTAACTTGGGCCTTTTTTGCATGGTGACCATCCTGGGTCAGAATGACGCAGCTGCAAGTAGACCTGACCTTCTATTGCTGAAGGCTGGTGGCTATTAGGGAAACTATAGGTCAACCTGTCAACATCGGGTTGAAATCCCGATCCTGACACCTCCCAATGGCAGAAGATCACAAGAGACTCGTTCCTATGCATAGGAATACCAATTGAAATAGTAGTTCTTGCATTGGTCTAGTCTAAAATTGGTTGCAATAATCCTAGGATGCTGATTCATATTAATAGTTTATTAAGCATAAAAAGAATAACTTTCATATTTTTAGTAGGTTAGTGGAGATAAGAGTCTCATGTACTTTCCTGCCTGGGCTGGCTTCAAGCTGCCATGCTGAGATCTCAGCTTCTTGAGAAGATAGGATTGCTAGGATGGACCACTGGCACCTGCTAAGGATGTTAGTGTGTGTGTGTGTGTGTGTGTGTGTGTGTGTGTGTGTGTGTGTGTGTGTGTGTGTGTTTACTGGGACTTGAACTGAGAGCCTAGGTGCTATCCTTTAGCTTGTTTGCACAAGGTTGGTGCTGTACCACTTGAACTACAGTAGCTCCACTTCACATCTTTTTGGTGATTCATTGGAGTTAAGAGTCTGCCCAGGCTAGCTTTGAAACTTAATTGATCCTCAGATCTCAGCCTTTAGTAGCTAGGATGACAGGCCTGAGCCACCGGCGCCCAGCTGATAAAGGCCTTTCTCCACAGTGGACTGGGAGCTCCTGAAACCTTTTCTTTATTTTTTCTCTCTGAGTACGGGGGCCTGAACTCAGGTTCTGGGCTCTGGTCTCTTAACTTTCCCTCAAGGCTGGCACTCTACCACTTAAGCCACATCTCCATTTCTGGCTTTTGGTCGTTCATTGGCAAAGGAGTCTAAGTAACTTTCCTCCACCCTGAGCTGGCTTTGACCCATGCTCTCTGATCTCAGTCTCCTGAGTATCTAGGATTTACAGGGGTTGAGCCACTGGTGGCATTGGGTAGAAGCTTTTCTTAAGCAAGAATTCTTCACTGCATTTTCCCTGATTCCTCCATGCAAAGGAGGCCGGGTCAGCAGCTGTGAAAAACAGGCTTCCAGCCACAGGAAATGGCTGGGGTCCATGATGAAAAGACAAACTAATCTTCTCCTGTGCCCCATTCTAGGACCCTACCCTCAGCCCTACCTGTGACTCAAGTACAAACCTTGACCCAGCCTTGAATGTTGCCCCAGACTTGTCTGAAGGCACAGAACCTTAATTCCACCCACATCACCTTCACTAGACCACACCTCAGGACCTTTGCACATGCTGTGTTCCTTCTGCCTGAGGCTCTCTGTCTTGTAGCCACATCTTAGAACTCCTGTGGAATTTTGGCACTGGTTATATCACCTCCTGGAGCAAGTCTTTCCTTCCCTTCTCCCTCTTTTTTTATATTGAGTTGCTAGAGATGGAACTTGTGCAGGGTGACTGGTAAATACTCTATATTGGTGTGTGTGTGTGTGTGTGTGTGTGTGTGTGTGTGTGTGCATGTGTGGGCCAGTCCTGGCGTTTGAATTCATGGCGTGTATGCTAACCTATCCCTAAACTTTTGTGCTCAAGGCTAGCACTCTACTACTTGAACCACAGCTCTACTTCTGTCATTTTGCGTGTTTAATTGGAGAAAAATGTCTCATATAGACTTTCCTGTTTGCAATTGTGATCCTCAGATCTCAGCCTCCTAAGTAGCTAAGATTACATGGGTGAACCACCTGCATCTTCCCGCTACCCTACCTCTTATCTATAACCTCAGTCCTCTGATTCCCAGAACAATATATCTCACCAGGTTGACTTTTTTTTTGCCAGTCTTGGGGCTTGAACTCAGGGTCTGGGCATGTTCCTGAGCTTCTTTTGCTAAAGGGTAGCATTCTATCACTTAAGCTACAGTGCCACATTTCGCAATTTCTGTTTCTGTTGTACTGAGGAATTGAACCAAGGGCTTCATGCATGCGTGCTATGTAAGCATTCTACCAATAAGCCACATTCACAGCTCAAGGCTCACTTCTAATGGAAGTTATGAGGGTGAGGTTTATTGGCTTACCCCTTTTGGCATAGAAATTACTGAAAATTTCATATCTTTGCCAAGATTTGGGACCACCCTGTGATTCGGCAATGAGGAATGATAAATGAGTGATAGCCACCAGGCCCCAGAGGTCTAGGCTCACATCCTACAGAGGTATAGAGACTATGGAGCCAGAGCTTTCCACAACTCCTACAGTCTAGGAACTGTAGTCTCCCTGGAGGCAGTGGCTGGTTGCTAGGTGTCCTGATGGGACACCTCAGCCAGGACATAAGGCTTCAGTTCTTAAATGGCAGAGAAGGAGCCTTTGGTCAAGCTGCTGGCTCAGACTTAGTACTCTCTGAGGGCTTGTGCCAGGCTGCCCAGGTTGGGGGGCTGGGCATGGGCAACCTGCTGAATGCCTATCATCCATACACAGATACATGGATTTATTGCCTCCTTTTTATTTGTTGGCAGGTCTGGGGTTGTACTATGAGCTTAGGCCCTGAGCTCCTTTTGTTCAAGGGTAGTGCTCTGCCCTTGAGCCACAGACCCATATGTGTATTTTTTTTTCCTGTGATCTCTTAGAAAGAAGAGTGTAGCAGACTTTCCCACCCTGGATGAATTCAAATTGCCATGCCCTACATCAGGAGGCTGAGGCCTCCTGAGGAGCTAGGATATAGGCAGGAGCCACTGGCACCTTGCTTTCTTCTTGTTCTTTTTTTTAAATTGTAACAAACTGAAATCTTCACAGTGTCATTCCAATGATTTGTATTCGAATTAAACTACCCAGGCCTGGAGTTGCAATTCTAGGACTGCCACCCACAAATGGAGGGAGATCCTGACAAACTCATTTCTATTTGTGTGAATCCTAATGGAATGTTATAAAAGTAATGATTAAATATGCAGTTGATTCACGATTCTATTTTAGAATACCACACAAAAATTATTGGATTTTTGTCTTCCATTCTAGCACCATGTTTTGATTAAGGATATTAATTACTATTTAATTAATGCTTTTGTAAGTATTCAACCAGGATACTTCATTAAATGGAGACATAATTTAATAACTAATAATTGGTAATATATGAGTATATATATATATATATATGTATATGTATATATGATTTAGTATCCTCACAGTCCCTCTCTTGATCACAGGTCCTCAGAACTTCCTGCTCAGTTGCCTGAGGCTGGTCTGCTCAGACTGTGACCCCACTTATAGATTGGTCATTTTAACACCATGGTATGATTGGTCATTCTAGCACCATGGTATGATTAAGGATATTGATTACTATTTAATTAATGCTTTTATAAATATTCAACCAGGATACTACATTAAATGGAGGCATAATTTAATAACTAATCATTGGTTTTATATATATATATATATATATATATATATATATATATATATATATAATTGAATAACTTCACAGTCCCTCACTTCATCACAGGTCCTCAGAATTTCCTGCTCAGTTTGCCGGAGGTTGAACTGCTCAGACTGTGACCACATTTATGGATTGGTCATTGTAGGCCATGAGTTGAAATCCTGGGATGGCCAAAAATTTATCTGAGGTGTAAGAAGCCAATTTTGACAGATTTTTTTCCTTCTTTGCTAAAGTCCTTGGTATCAGCATGATGTATAATCCATATGCTAATATATACTATGTGATATGATGTAATAAAAGAAATGTTATATGTGTAGTAATACTAAATAAACGAGAGTAATAAATGTCATATGCAGTAAACCCATGTATGTAAATAGATCTCATATATGTATATTATTTTTTCCAGTGCTGGGGCTTCAATTCAGGCCCTAGGACCTGGTCTGCATTTCTTGTCTTCAAGGACGATGACCTTTTCCTTTCATCCCCAGTGCCACAGAGTCACACAGACCCGAATTCAAATCCTAGGTCTGCCACAAAAATGGTGCAAATTGTAAGCCAGAGGCTTATTATTACTATTATTAGCCAAGCACAGGGCTTACACTCAGTTCTTGGCATCTATGCCACAGCCGACCCTTGAATCCTCGCATCTGAATTCCAATCTCCGAGGTGGCATAAATATTAAAACAATGAAAAGGAGAAGCATAAAAATAAGAAATTCAAGGAGGCAGTTTTACTTTTTTTTTCCTTTATATTGTGACCATCCTGGGTGTAAATGAAAAGGCCCAGAAAGTGTACATGACCTTCCATTGCTGATGTTTGGAGGACTATTAGGGAAGCCATAGCCAAAATCAGCAACTTAGGCCTGGAGGTGGAATCCCGGGACTGCCACTTATGAATGGAAAGAAATTCTAAGAAACCCATTCCCATATACCTCCCTACGAATGGAATGTTATAATAGTAACAATTAAATTAGTAGTTAGTGTAGGATTATATTATAAAATTATACACAACAATTATACTACATTGACTAATTTTCAATTAATATCTTATTATGTATTCAAACATGATAATTAAAATGAAGGAATAATTTAATTGCCAATAATCGGTAGTAATATTATATATGCAATTTCATAGTATACAGACATTTCTCTCTTGTTTTATACATATACATCTATTTATCTATCTATCACTCTACACATTTATCTGTTCATTCACTTGTCACTCCTGGGGCTCAATGGTAGAGTGCTCGCCTAGTACATACAAAGCCCTGGGTTCGATTCCTCATTAACATGTACACAGAAAAATCCAGAAGTTGTGCTGTTGCTCAAGCAGTTGAGCACTAACTTTGAGCATAAAAGCTTAGGGACTGTGTCTAGAACTTACTCAAGGCCCGAGACTGGCACCAAAAAAACTAAAAAGGTAGAATGTCCTGAATGCAACTATATAAGGATAGGGCTGAAAATACCTCATCACAGAGCAAGCTGGGTGTTTGGTGCTGACAGCTGCCATCTAACCTGACTTAGCCAGAGGTAAACCATTGCAACCCAGCTCCACAGAACCAGATGCTGCTGGCTCGCTTACCCCTGACATCTAAGATACTCGGGGGCTGAGATCTGACACTGGTGGGCTTACAACACAGCCCAGGCCGGAAGTCTACGAAACTCTGAGTTGTGGCTCACAGTGGTAGAGCTCTAGCCTTGAGGAAAAGATCTTACAACAGTACCCCTAACCTTTCAGTGCATTTGCTATGGCTGACTCCCCACCCCCCAAAAAAACACCCCTCTAAATCATTAGATGTGAATTTTGTGCAGTTTGTGATGTTTTTCTGAAAGAATGGTGATACTGATAAAAGCACCTTAATTCTAATGACAGTGTGTGGGATACAGCTTTTTGATGAGTCCTTCATGAGGTGTTGTGTGCTGAGTCCTTCACGGGGTTCATTCTTTCATCTGGTCCTTGTAACAGCTCCACAAGTAAGATGATGGTGCAGATGAGAAAGTTGAGGTTCAGATATGTCCCCATGTCAGGGCCAAAATGATGTATATACTGAACTCTAGTGAGTTGTCTCCTGCAGACAATTGTTTTGATTTATTTTTCTTGAATTCAGGGTCTCAGCACTGACCCTTTCCTGTTGGGCTCATGGCTAGCACCCTACCACGTGGAGCCAAGGACCCTGTTGAAACAGAGTGCTATGATCTAGGCATCTGTAGCTGAGGTCTGTCTCTCTGCCTACTCATGAAGCTGAGATCTGAGAATCTGGGTTCCAAACTATCCCAGATACAAAAGGTCCCATGAGACTATTATCTCCTCTTTACCACTTAGAATCTTGAAGTGGAAGCTAGGCACCAGTGACTCATGCCTGTCATCCTTGCTACTCAGCCTGAAAGCTGAGGATCAAGATCCAAAGCCAGCCTGGGCAGGAGATTCCTTGAGATGCTTATGTCCAATAAACCACTAGAAAGCCTGAAGTGGCGCTGTAGCTCAAGTGGTAGTGCGCTAGAGTTGAGCTGAAGAGCTCCGAGACAGCACTTGGCCCAGACTTCAACTCCTCCAACTTACAAGAAAAGAAAGAAGGAAACCTGAAGTCGAGTGCTGGGAATGTATCTTATGGGTAGAGTGCTTTGCATGTAGGAAACCCTGGGTTTGACTTCTTAGTACCACATCCCTAGAAAAAAAGCCTGAAGTGGCTCTGTGGCTCAAGTGGTAGAGTGCTATCCTTGTACAGAAGAAACTCAGGTACTATGTTCAGGTCCTGAGTTCAAGATCGAGGACTGGTGTATGCACACACACACACACACACATACACAGAAGTGAAGATGGGACACAAAATGGTAAAGCACTGGACTTCAGCTCTGAGCTCATGATCGTCACCCTGGCCTTGTGTTCAACCCCAAAACCTAGCCACCCAGGGCCCAACTAGGAGAGGTCAAAGCTTTCAAAATCTGTTGAGCTTCACCAGCCCTAGAAAACAGGAAGCATTGTGATTTTGCACAAGTGTTTAGATTTAGCAAACTTCCAGAAACCTAGGGAGGTACTGTTGCCAATTAGGAATCTTTTCATTAGATTCAGCCCCTAGTTGTCTGCCAGAAGGACTCTTGAATTAATTGTAGCAGTTTGTTTCCACATTGGAACATAGTGTAACAAAGACAGGATGAGTGCAGGTAACTTGGCCGGCCACGAGAGGTGGCACAAATGAAGGCTTCCTGTCAAAACAGAGCACTGGGGAGAGAGATAGCTTGAGGTACAAAAAGGCCTTTTTCTCCTGGCCTTCAGAGCCCATCCACACTCATCCTCACTAATTGTCCTGGATGAATTGTTTGTTACACAGCTGTACAGGAGTGGAGCTTTTTGTCTGCTTGTTCCAAAAATGAGGCACTCTTCCTCCAGCAGCCTGGGGTGTGGAGAAACCCTCAGGCTACACTGGGAACAGTGAGGGGTGCCCCAGAATATTCAATGTCTTGAAAGCACTTTCTGTACTATGATATTATTCTTTTTTTATTGGGAAAATACTGTACAGAGGGGTTACAATTACATGGGCAAGATATTGAGTACATTTCTTATCAAGCATTGTAGCCTCCTCCTTGGTTTCCCCTTCCCATCCCTTCCCATCCTCCCCCCGTCCCCCCCACCCAATCCTCCCCACCCCCACCTACCCAATCCTCCCAGGCCCTCCCCCCCCACACCAAAGTTGTAAAGTTCGTTTTCAATATAATGACTTGTACATCTCATTGTTGCAATGGGTCCACCTGTATCCCTAGTTAAATGATTTGTTTTTCCCCTTCCCCTCCACAAATTATACCGACATCAAATACAGTGAAAGCAGGGGTTATACTGGGGGAGGGACATACAAAGCAACGAAGAAATAATCTTATAAATGTGTTAGAAACAAACGCATGAAAGGAAAAGAAACATTTGAATACAGATCTTAGGGTTCATTATTCTATTCAAAGCAAATTTCCTAGCTGGGTTCCTTTCTTCATACCGACTCTGGATCTTCACCGATAGAAAAACATGCATACATACACAGACACATGGAATTACTGGCTCATTAGTTTGTGGCAGGTCCTGAGACTTGACCTTTGAGTTTAAACATTGTCCCTGAGCTCCTTTTGCTGAAAGAAGTACTTTGTGTCTTAAACCATGATTACCCTAGGCTGGGGTGCAGCTGTTACACCCACAGATGATCCAGGGATTGATTCTAGGACCCAAGTTCAACTCCCAGCACTGGCAAAATTACATCAAACCAACAAAAATGGAGGAAGAAAAAACCAGGAAGTTTTATACACCGTTTTAACTTTGTTTCCTTAGCACTGTGACCACCCTGGGTCTTAATGACTCAGCTTGAAAATTGTACGCGACCTTGCATGGCTGAAGGCTTGTGGGCCATCAGTGAAGCCTGAACCCAACCCCGACACCTACGTCCTGAGTTTGACGATCCTGAGAGCACCACCTACACACGGTTGAAGATCCTAGAGAACTTGTTCCTATCTATTGGAACACTGGGAGAATGTTTGACATGTACTAATTGAATTACTAATTAACTAGTTTTTCTAGTATATGATTGTCCGCTATAAATATAGGTCATTATTTAATTTAATTAGTTCTTTATTAAGTGTTCTACCTTGATTAATTAATGGAGCCATAATTTTAGACCAAATAATTGGTAGTAATAGAATATATAAAAATAAGTTATAGACAGACATCACTTTATATAGAGTTATACAGGAGAATCAACATAAATGTCTATCTGTGTCTCTGTATACATTTATTTATAGCTGAATATACATATGTAAATATACACACGCACTGCAATGTACACATTTATCTGTTTATATATTGGCCACTATTAGGGCTTGATCTCAGGTCTCAAATTTGCCCGCCAACTTCACTGGGATCAGCCTGGTGTGTTAACATTGACCTATCCATGAAGTGAGCCTTCTAGGCCCATAGTTCAATTCACAGAACTGCCAAAAACTTAATCCTGGTGGAAAAAGCCAATTGTCCCACTTGTATTCCTTATCAGTGAAACTCCTGGGTCTCAGGAATGATGATAATACGAGGGCAAATCTATCCTATGTAATAGGATGTAAAAAATGTTATATGTGTGTAATCATGCTCACTAAAATACATAAGAACTAAATAAAACACAAAATAAAATGAATAACTACACTAACTGCAATATGCAGTAAACATGTGTATGTAAATATGAATCATCTATTTAAAATGTATACGAATGTTATTTTTGCGAGTTTAAGTAGTTGAATTCAAGTGCTGGGAACAGGCCTGATTTTCTTCCCCTTCCCCCACAGTGCTGCAGATTTACCCAGACGCTGAATTCAAATTCCAGGCCTGGCAGAAAAAAATGGCATGAATTCCAAGCCAAGGAGCCTCATAATGTTTTTAAATATTTTTAACATATATATATATATATATATATATATATATATATATATAGACAAATATATGTGTATATATATTTGTCTATATATATAGACATATATATGTCTCTCTCTCTATATATATATAGAGAGAGAGACATATATTTGTCAAGCACAAGGCTTGAACTCAGGTCATGGTAACTCTGCCTGAGCTTGGATCACTCTATGATGGGATGCATCACAGCCACTGGACCCACAGCTGAACCTGGGTTCCTTGGCCACAAAACTGACAGGGAAAAAAAAACCAACACAGATAAAATTCTGGCAACTTGCAGATTGCTGCCTGTTTTACATTTGTTTTCTTTGCAAGGTGACCATCCTGGGTCTGAATGGCACGGCTGAGAAGTGTTGGTAACCTGGCATTGCTGAAGGCTGTTGGGCTACCAGGACAACATGGCAACATAGGCCCTATGTTCGAAGCCGGATTCTGAACCCTACCAATGGAGAGGCCTACCAATGGAAGGAGATCCTAAGATCCTAAGAGTCTCATTACTATTCATAGAAATATGGATGGAAGGTTCTGAATGTCAAGGTTGAATTAGTTGTTCCTGAATGATACTATTATAAAATTAGAGAGTGATTTTAGGAGGCCGATGGATTCTTGTGAATATTTTTGGACACATTAAAAAATACTATTAATTACATGGACACAATAGTTTGGGGAAAGTGGTGGATTTAATTAATAATTCATTCAGATGAAAACAATAATATTAATTACATGGGGGCATAATAAATACACAAGAATTGGTAGGAATGTAGTCTATATAAATGAATAATATATAAACATCTTTTGCACTCTATAAAGATCTATATTTATTTGTGTACTACCATCTGCATGTCAATCTGTTCTTATTTTGTCAACACCTGGGGCTCAATCTCAGGTGTTGGGAACTGCTTGTCCGCTCCATATGCCCCAGGCTGGCGTGCTGACACTCACCCACTCATGAATTGGGCCTTGTAGGCTGTGAGTTCAGATGCCAGTACTCACAAAACATGAATTGTGGTGTAAGAAGCCCATGGTGACACATGTTTTCCTTTTCTGTGAACATCCTGGGTGTCAAGTGTGAAGTTTCATACTTTAGGCAAATCTATATCCCATGTAATAAGTGTAATAAATATTCCATGTGTAATAACAGTCAATAAAATAAATGGTAAATAAAAAAATAAAATGAATAAATACACTAAGTGCAATATGGGGTCAACATATGGGGCTTGATGTCAGGACTTGGGAACTGAATTGGCTAGAGGCTGCTGTGCTGACAGTCACCCATTCATGAATTGAGCCAACTAGACCCTGAGTTTAGTTCCCAGCACTGCCAAAAATGTAATCTTGGAGTGAGAAGCCAAGCATGATACATGCTTTCTTATTCTTTGAAAGTGCTCAGTGACAGGTAGGATGTATAATTCGGATGCAAATCTGTATGCTATGTAATAGGATATCATAAATTTAATAAATATCATAGGTGCAATACTTGTCACTAAAATAAATGATAAACAGACTGAATTGGTAGTGAACCATTCTAGGATAAAATTAGCTGTAATAAGAATAGAACATGAATTAAGTTTAATTAATATTTTATTAAGCATTAACATGATAAAAATTGCATGGTGACATAATTAAATACCTAATAAGTGGTAGTAGCACATGATGCATAATTTAATAATAGATAGACATCTGTCTCATGCTATAAAATATGCAATTATACATATGGATGTATGTACATATATGATAAACAATAACAGGAAATTGAGTAATTATTAATACTTTTTTAATTGTTCAACTGGGACACATCTTTAAATGGAGACATAATCTAATACCTAATAATTGGTAGTAATATTATCTATAATTTAATAATATACAGACTTCGCTCTTTTGTGTATATAATATTTATATATAGCAATTTCTATCTATTTATACCTCGTTCACTCCTGTGGCTCAGTGGTTGAGTGCTCACCTTGTAAGCACCAAGCCGTGGGTTCGATTTCTCAGTGCCACATTAACAGAAAACCCGGATTTTCTGCTGTTTTTCAATCAATTGAATGCTAGCCTGGAGCACAAATGCTTAGGGACAGTGTCTAAGGCCTTACTCAAGCCCCAGGACTACTACCACAAAAAGACAGAATGTTTTAACTGCAACTATAGAAAGACTGGACTTCAAATACTTCATCACAGAGCAAGCTAGGAGTCTGGTGCTGACAGCTGCCACCTAACCTGACTTAGCCAGATGTAAACTGCTACAACCCAGCTCCACAGAACTAGATGCTACTTGATTAATCCCGTCATCCTAGCTGCTCAGGGGCTTTAAAACTAAGCCCTGGCAGGAAGTCTCTGAAACTCTTCGAAATGTTGCTCCAAGTGGTAGAGCTCAAGCCTTGAGCAAATGTTATTAGAACAGTATCCCCATGCTTTGAATTGAAGCCCCATGCCTACCTCCCCCCCAATCACCCCAATAAACCATTAGATGTGAACATGTGGGGTTTGAAAAATGTTCCTCAAAGAGTGATGATACTGATAAAAGCACCCTACTTCTATTGACAGCTTGTGGAATAGATCTATGTGCTGAGTACTTCATAGGGTGCTCTGTGCTGAGTCCTTCACTGGGTGCTATGTGCTAAGTCCTTCACAGTGTGCAGTGGGCTGAGTCCTGAATTAGGTTCTGTGTGCTGAGCCTTTCTCAGACAAGAATGTTGAGGCTCAAATATGTACCCATAGCAGGGAGAAAATTATGAATTACTGAAGACTAGTGAGTTGTCTCCTGCAGACAAATGTTTGAGATCTGAGGATCATAGTTCAAAATTAGCCTGGGCAGGAAAATTCTTGAGACACTTAGCCCCAATGGACCACCAGAAAAGCTAAAGTGCCGCTTTGGCTCAAATGGTAGAGTACCAGACTTGAGCTGAAGATCTCAATGACAGAACCCAGGCCCAGACTTCTACTCCTGCAACAATAAAAAAAGACAGAAACAAAGTAACAAACCTGAAGTAGATGGCTGGGAATGTGCCTTAGGGGTAGAGTGCTTTCCATATATGAAACCTTCGGTTTGATTTCTCAAGACCACATCACTAAAAAAATAAAAGCCTGAAGTGGCTCTGTGGCTCAAGTGGGAGAGGGCTATCTTTCTACAAGAGGAAGTAGGTACAGTGCTCAGGTCCTGAGTTTAACCTCCAGGAATGGTGTATGTGCCCACAAGCATACCTGCTCTCTCTCTCTCTCTTTCTCTCTCATGCACACACACACACACACACACACACATACACACACACACACACACACACACACACAGAGCCTAGAAGTGATGTTGTTAAACAAAATGATAAAGCACTGGGCTTCTGCACTGAGCTCATGGTCATCACCCCAGCCGTGTGTTCCACCCAAATCTTAGCCACCCAGAGCCCAACTAGGAGAGGTCAAAGGTTTCCAAACCTGATGAGCTTCACCAGCCCTAGATGACAGGAAGCTTTGAGATACTAGATATGTGGTTGGATTTCCAATCTTCTGGAAACCTAGGAGAGGCATCATTGTCCTCAATGAAACATTTTATGAGGTTCAGTGCCCTAGTTGTCTTCCAGAAGGACTCTTGAATTATATTGAGCACTATATCTGAACACCGGAATATAGTCTCACAGAGGCAGGATAAGTGCCCAGAACAATGTCAAACCAGAGTACTGGGGAGAGAGATAGCTTGGGGTAGAAACAGACCTTTTTCTCCTGAATTTTAGACCCTGCGCACACTCAGCCTCACTAATTGACCCAGGTGGAGTGTTTGTTACACAGCTGTACAGGAATGAGGCCTGTTTTCTGCCTGTCCAGACAATGAGAGAGACTTCTTCTAGCAAGCCTGGGATACAGAGAAACCCTCAGGCTACACTGGAAATAGTGAGGGGAACCCCAGAACATGTATTGCCATGAAAGAAATCTCTGTGTTAGGAAATCATTTTATTGAATACAAATTTCCTTGGTTGGTGCCATTCATCATAGCTACTCTGTAGCTTCACCTATGGGAATACATCCATACATACACAAATACATGGAGGTACAGGCTCTTTTTGAGGAGGCAGGTCCTGGAGCCTAAGCATTGCCCCTGAGCTCCTTTTGCTCAAGGTTAGAGCATTAACCTTGAGTCATAGACCCACTTCTGAGTTTTTCTGTGATCTCTTAGAAATAACTGTCATGGACTTTCCTATGCTGGCTGTATTCAAATTCAGATTCTCTATACCTCAGCCTCCTGAGGACCTGGGATTACAGTGAGAAGCCACTCGAACCTGCTTCCTTTTCTTCTTCATTTTTTTAATCTGGACAATCTGATTTCTTAACATGGTATTTCCAATGTTTTGAATTTATAAGTTAACTATCCAATGTTCATTATTGCTGCTTTCTCTGAGAAGGATTTTCTTTCCTCATCTTCTCCTCTAGTCACAGGTTTTAAGCCAAAAGTGAGAAGTGAGTGTCACAGGATTGAGCAGCAAATGTCCACAGGACATTCCAGTTCTGACACTTAGCATTGAGCTGCAATGAATTTACTTTCTCAGGTTGAGAAGACCAAAAGCTGGAGCTATCCTTATACTGTCTGCATTGCTCCTTTTGCCTATAAAATAATCTAATACTTATGAGTGTTGTGTGTCTACAATCTTAAGTATTTAAAACACTAGAACCATCTTCATGTTTCTGTTTTTCTCTAGTACCACTTGAGATTTAGATAAAGGGCTTGTGTGGAGTGACTTCTCGGTGAATCCCTGAGGAAAGTTTCTTGAAGCCTCTTCAGGAGATCACCATTCAAAGACAGCCCTACCAGGAAAGTCTCTGAGACACTTATCTTCAATAAACCACCAGAAAACCAGAAGTGGAGCAATGGCCCAGAGGGCAAGAGCTCCAGCTTTGAGACAGAAAGCTGAGCAGGAGACACAACCCAGACCAGGCAGGAAAGCCTGGGGAAGTGATGTCAAATTAACGACTGCATGGCTGGAAGTGGAGCTGTGGCAGTGGTAAAGCCTCATCCTTGGACAAAACAGCTGAGGAATGCATTGAGCCCTGAGTTTAAGTCAAGGGATGGCCACAAAAATATTTTCAAAAAGAGAAGACAAGTTTATGTATCAGTGCCCTACCTACTTATGAGTGTATGTTACCTCCCTGTGTGCAAAAAGACCGTATGCAATGCTTCTCCTTTTTATTTTACTGGTTTATGTTTCAGAATTGGTCATTGCACATGCTGCATCATTCTCTTCATTTCAGGCCCATGGCTTTTCTCTTTCAGAGTTCCAGGCCTGTGTCCTTATATGATGCACACTGAAGCTCTCAGAAGTCTTTATTTACATTTTATTATGAGGCCAAGGCAAGAAGAGTCACAAATCAGGCAGGAGAAGTGAAGGTCAGGTTTCGTAGAAGTAACCAGTATTCAGAAAATTAAACTTGGGGATGTAAAATGGTAGCATAATTATGTAAAAACTACAATTAAGGAAAAGATGAGGGGGCTGGGAATGTGGATTACTGAGACAGTGCTTGCTTAGCATGCAAGAAGCCCTGGGTACAATTCCTTGCTAGCACATATACAGAAAAAGCCAGAATTGGTGCTGTGGCTAGACCTGGCAAAGAGATATCTTGGTAGGTAGGTAGGTAGGTAGGTAGGTATACAGACAGACAGACAGACAGATAGAGATAGAGATAGAGATAGATAGATAGATAGATAGATAGATAGATAGATAGATAGATAGATAGATAGATAGACAGATAAGTGATAGATGAATCTGGTCTTGGATGCCAGGAGGAAAGAAGGGAACAATTCCCAGACTTGTGGCCTTCTATAGTGTGCCAGGCCACCAGCATCGACATCCCACAACCAAAGAGCAAGAAGACAGTCTCTTTCCCACTTCTCAGGCAGCCAAGGGCTCCAGGGCCAAGAGGGCAGAGCCAGGTTCCAACTAAGGTGTTTAACGCCCCTGCCTCTAGTTGGGGTGAGTATTAGCATTAATGATATGGAGAATGAAGGGAGGAGAAAGGCCTGCCAGAGGAAGAAAGGCCTTCAAATCTAACAGATGGAGAGCCTAAAACCCACTCCGGAAGACCAGAGAGCAGGATTTTTCTACTCTTTTCCTCCCCTCTCCCTCACTAAACTGACTCTCTATTGTTAACCTAAAGATAGCCTGAGGCTGCCTTTACCTGAGGGAGGAAGTTTAATTTGTCATTGTTTGAAGAGGCTGAGAAAAGCCTTACCCTGGTATAACTCTAACAAATGTTTCAAGTTTCCCCACATTACTGGCTGTGCCTGGAATGAATGAAGTGGTTTTGCAGCTCACTTCCCTGTTGAGTGTGTACATTCTGTTTCCTAATCCTCCAGGTCTGGTCTCTGCACCTAGCCTGGCTTTTGAAACTGTTTTCTGTCCTTCAATTACAGTGTTACACTGGAGTCCTTCCTGCAAATAGTGCGAGGGCTTGGATCCTGAGAACTTAATTTGAACCCAGAATGGGTCAATAATGTTTCTTTCCTGCTTCTATAGCTTGAGAACTCTAACAACATTTGAGTGCAAGTAACTTCTCATCACCAAGGGAAACACAAGAAGCTCTTGATATCTGACGTTTCAGAAGTGGAAGTCAGAGTGCCATAGACTTTCCTGCCTTAGCTGGCTTCACCTTGTGATCCTGAGACCTCAGCCTCCTAAGCTAGGGTGATGGGCGTGAGCTACTGGTGCTCTGCTAGGTTCAGAACTGTAATGATATTGACAATACAAATCAACTGCTTATCACATAGGGCTTGGGAAGCATATTAACCCTTTCAACACTGGACCTTTCAGAACCCTGTAGGACACTAGGTTATAATTCTAGAGTCTGAGAGGATGGGCATATGGATCTACTACATTTAAACCTGGAGCTCTGACTCCAATTCTGGTGTATATCAGCATTCATTTCCCAGAGAATGTTCTCCTAATTAGAAAATAGGAAAAGTACTTTGATTAACCCTCATTTTTTTTACAGTTGTGTGTCTCGAACTCAAGCCTGGGCACTGTCCCTGAGCCCTTCAGCTCAAGGTGAACCCTCTAGCACTAGAGCCACAGCACCAGGTGGGGTCTTTTGGTGGTTCACTGGAGATAAGAGTCTAACATGCTTTCCTTGCCTAGGCTGTCTTTGAACTGTGTTCTTGACATCTCAGCCTCCTGAGAAGCTAGGGTTCCAGGTGTGAGCCACTGGCATTTGGCCTATAGTTTTGTCACTCCTGGGGCTGGATATTAGGGCATGGGTACTATCTCTGTGCTTCTTTTTCTCAAGGCTAGCGCTATACCATTTGATTCACTCCACAGCTTCTGGCATTTTCTGAGTATGTGGCACTGAGTATTTAAACCCTGGCATTCATGCTTGCTGATGGAGCTCTTTACCACTAAGCCACATTTCTAGCCCCACCCTTACAATTTTATCAGTCAACTTGCCTATCCTCAAGAAAAGTCTTCTGAATATAAATCATCTAAAGAAATCTCTATAGGAAGATGTCCAAAGATATATAAGGCAAAGCTCATACTGGGGACAGACACTAAACATGTGATGAATGTGACAAATGCGTCCATTTAATTATGTATCATGTTTCAACACTTAATAAAGTATTAATGTAAAATGAGTCAATGTCCTAAATTATTGTGTATAATTTTATAATAGATGTAAAACATGTGCTAAATATTATGTGTTTAATAATACTAAATACAATAAACAAATAAATGAATCAAAAAATAGAATAAATACAAAATCAATAATAAAAATCATAATATGTAATAAACATACATATGTAAGTATATATCCTATATTACACAGGTATAGAAATATTTTTTCCGGGGCTGGAAAGGTGGCTCAGTGGTAGAGCGCATGCCTTGCATGCCAGAGGCCCTGGGTTCAATTCCTCAGCACCACCTAAGCAAAAAGAGAAAAGCCAGAAGTGGCGCTGTGGCTCAAGTGGTAGAGCGCTAGCCTTGAGCTGAAGAGCTGAGGGACAGCGCCCAGGCCCAGAATTCAGGCCACACGACCGGACCCCAAAAAGAAAAAAAAAAAAAAGAAAGAATTTTTCCATTGCAGGGCTTTCATTCAGGCCCTGGGAACTCTAGCCTGAATTTCTTTTCCTCAAGGACAGTGAGCTTTGCCTTCACCCATGGTACAAATAGTTACCTCGACAGTGAGCTCAAATCTCAACAATGGCAGAAATATTGGGCCCCAGTTCCAAGACAGTGGCTTAATTTTTTTTAATGGAAGCAGTTTTGTTTTTTCAGTTCCATACTTGCATTAAAAAAAGCAGTGTAGAATTTTTACAGCTATTCATACATCCTTTCCTTAGCCCCAAAATGCTTCTCTGAGAACTACATTGTTTCTTTATTTTGAAAGTTTTTTATTGTAAAAATGTTGTACAGAGGGGTCACAGTTACATGAGCAAGGTAATGAGTACATTTCCTATTGAGAATTGTTGCCTCATCCTTTGTTTTCCCCCTACCATCCCTTCCCTCCCATCTCCACAACTACTCCCCCTGCTCAGCTCAGTGACTTTTTTTTTCTTTTGGCTTTGCACGGGTTTGAACTCAAGTAGTTGCAACTCTGCACCTTCCCTCACCTTGCTACAGATTTACCTAGACCCTGAGTTTAAAACCCAGGCTAGGAAAGAAAACTGGCAGAAATCCCAAACCAGGCAACTTTATTTTCTTTATATTTAGTTAAATAATTTATTTCTTCTTCTTCTTCTTCTTCTTCTTTCTTCTTCTTCTTCTTCTTCTTCTTCTTCTTCTTCTTCTTCTTCTTCTTCTTCTTCTTCTTCTTCTTCTTCTTCTTCTTCTTCTTCTTCTTCTTCTTCTTCTTCTTCTTCTTCTTCTTCTTCTTCTTCTTCTTCTTCTTCTTCTTCTTCTTCTTCTTCTTCTTCTTCTTCTTCTTCTTCTTCTTCTTCTTCCTTCTTCTTTCTTCTTCTTCTTCTTCGGCCAACGATGGGGCTTGAACACAGGTCGTGGAAACTCTGCCTCAGCTTGGATCTCCCTAGGCTGGGGTGCAGTCTCGGGACCCATAGCCGATCCTGAGATCTAGGCCAAGAGGGCTGTCAGGAAGAAAAAAAAAGCTGAAAAACACAAAAAGTGGCCAGCTGCAGAGGGCTGGGGTTTTATGATTTTTTTCTTTGCACGGTGACCATCCTGGGTCTGAATGACAAGGCTGTGATCTGGACCTGACCTGCCATTGCTGTTGGCTGGTGGGCTCTCAGGGAAGCCATAGGCCAACCTGTCAACATAGACCCAAGTTTCAAATCCCAGTCCTGACAGCAATGGCAGGAGGTAAGAAGAGATTCGTTTCTATGTACAGGAATACCGATTTAAACAGTTCATGCATCTGTCTAGTCTAAAATTAGATGAAAAATCCTAGAATGCTGATTGATCTTAATTAATAGTTTATTAAGCATGAAAAGAGTAATATTCCTTCAATGGTGCTATAATAAATACCTAAGAATTGGTAGGAACGTAGTAAGTGTCATTAAATCATAGATAGACAGCTCTGGCACTCTTTACCAATATATATTTATTTGTATACAACCATCTGCTTATCTATGTATCGTTGTTTAGGCCAAACCCGGGTGTCGATCTCAGGGCCTGGGAACTACCTGACAGCATCATTGGCTAGAGGCTGCCATGCTCAAACTCACCAATTTATGTATTGGGCCTGCTAGGCCCTGAGATCAGATCCTAGCACTGCCAGGCATGATGGAGAACAGATCTAAAATCTAAGTGTTATGTGATAGGATGTAAGCAATTTAATATATTGTATAGGTGTCATCAGAGTCCATAAAATAAATGTAAATAAATGAATAAAACAAGAAATAATATGAATAGCCATACCAAACACAATATGGACTGAACATCTGTACAGAAGTATAAATCCTTTCTTTAAAATGTATATGAGTATCTTTTCCAGGGCTTGAATTAAGCCCACCTAAGAGGAGGGAATGACGGGAGATCCTGAGATACTCATTTCTGGACCTACGAAGAGTCATGGAATGCTATCGATCTCATCCTTGAATGTGTAGTTTGTGCATAGGCAACTCGATACTCATGGGAATAGGTTGTCATCCAGTTCACCAGCATCCTATACTTAAGAAAATACACAATACATCAATGAATAAGACACAAAATTAAGAGAGTGACTACACCTAACACAAGATGCCGCTCACCCATGTTTGGAAATATAGATCCTCTGTTTAATTTGGAATTTATGACTAAATTTGCCCCCAACAGGGCTTGATCTCAGCTCCCGTGAATGGCCTAGTTCCATAGTGTCTCACAGGCTGTTGTGCTCACCATGACCCATTCACCAATTGGGCCTGCTAGGACTTGAGTTCAAATTCCAGCACTGCCAAAGATTCATTCTGATGTGAGAAGCCAATCGATCCACCTGTTTTCCTGTCCTGTAAATGTCCTGGGTCTCAACGAGGATGGAGAATAATATATAGGCACTCTATAGCCATGGCAATAGGTTGTCACCCATGTCTGCACAGGTATATCTGTCACCATACTCAATAAAATACACAATCATCCATGAATAATAAACAAAATAAAAAATAACTACACTGAATGCAAGATGCATACCACACCTGTAGGTAAAGAGAAATCCTATGTTTAAAAAAGGTGGGCTTGCTATTTTGTCCAGTGCTGGGGCTTCAAATCAGGCCCTGGACCAGGCCTGACATTCTAGTCTTCAAGGATATTGAGCTTCCCCTTCCCCCACAGTGCAACAGAGCTACCCAGACCTGAGTCAAATCCCAGTACTGACAAAAGATTCATCGTCAGAATCCAGTTGTTGCACATATTTTCCTCTCCTGTGAAAGTCCTGGATCTCAACTGGGATGGAGATTGTATAGGCAACCCTATTACCATGGGAACTGGTTGTCATCCATGTCAGCAGTTATACCTGTCATCATACTTAGTAAAATACACAATACCTCCATGAATTAGAGACAAAATAAGGAGAAGAAATGTACCAAACAAAAGATGCTGTCCACACATGTGTGTCAATATAGATCCTATGTTTAAATTATGAATTTATGACTATAGTTGACCACTCTGGGGATCAATGTCAGATCCTGGGAATGGCCGAGCTCCTTAGTTGCTCACAGTTTGGTGTGTTCACCTTGACTTATTCACCAATTGGTCCTGCTAGGCCCTGAGTTCAGATCACAGCACTACCAACAAGTGGATCATGGACTAAGAAGCTGATTGCAAAACTTGTTTTCCTCTTCTTTGAGAATCCTGAGTGTCAGGCATGATGGAGAGCATTTCTACAAATCTAGATGCTCTGTGATAGGATGTCATCAATGTAATAAACGGAATGTGTTTCATCATAGTAAAATCAAGGGTAAATAGATGAATAAAACAAAAAATACAAGGAACAACCACACCAAAAACGTATGGACTGAACATCTATAGGTAATTATAAATCCTATCTTTACAATGTACATAAATAGTATGTTTTCCAGGGCTGGGGCTTGAATTCAGGCCTAGTGAACAGGCCTGACTTTCTTATCTTCAAGTATGGTGATATTCCCCTTCATTCACATTGCTGCAAATTTACCCGGATCCTGAGCTCAAATCCAAAGCCTGGCAGAATAAACGGCACGAATTGTAAGCCAGGGAGCTAATTTTATTTTTATTTTTATTTTATTTTATTTTTCTCAGCGCGGGGCTAGAACTCAAGTAGTGGCAACTCTTTCTCAGCTTCGATCACCCTATGCTGAGGTGCAACCAGTGGACCCACAACTCCTCCTGGGATCCTAGACCCCCAGGCCTTGCAGGAAAAAAATGGACAGAAAAAAATTGACCTTTTTACGTTTCCTTCCTTTGCACGGTGACCCTCCTGGGTCTGCATGACCCTGTTGCAAAGGGTTCTTCACCTTGCATTTCTGAAGGCTGGCTGACTTTAGGGGAAGCCATAGGCCCATGTGGCAACATAGGCCCTCATTTCGAATCCCCATCCTGACACCAACCAAAAGCAAGAGATATTAAGAAACTGGTTCCCATCCATAGAAATAACAATGAAATGTTGTAAATGTCACGGTTGAATGAGTTGATCGTTCATGATGTTCCTATAAAATTAGACAGCATCATTTCAGGAGGCTGACTAATTTTAGTTAATATTTATGAAGCATTAAAAGAATATTGTTACGTATAGGAATGCAATAATTTCAGAACACTGATTGATTTCATCAATAATTTAAGGATGAAAACAATAACATTAATTACATGGATGCATAATGAATAACCAGGAATTTGTAGGAATGTAGTCTATATAACTGAATAATGTATAGACATCTCTGGCACTCTATAAAGATATATATTCATTAGCATACTTCCATCTGTGTGTCAATCTCTTCTTATTTTGTTAACTCCTGGGACTCAATCTTAGCTCCTGGGAACAGCCTGTCAGCTCAGTTTGCCCCAGGATGGTGTGCTGACACTCACCCATTCATAAGTTTGGCCTTGTAGGCCATGAGTTCAGATGCCAGCACTTCCACACAATGAATTGTGGAGAAAGAAGGTGAGAGTGACATATGTTTTCCTTTTCTGTGAATATCCTGTGTGTCAGGTATGAATTAGAATACATATGCAGACCTATATCCTATGTAATCAATGTAATCAATTTTCATTGTGCCATAATAGTCAATAAAATAAAAGGTCAATACATGAATAAAACAAAAAATAAAATAACTACACTTAACGCAATATGGAGTCAACATATTATATAAATATAAATCACATGTGTAAATTGTACATGAATAGGATGTTTTCTTCTGGTAGGGATCGGTTTCAGGCCTAAGGAACAGAATTGAATTTCTTGAATTCATGGAGGCAATCTTCCCCTTCCCACACAGTGCAACAGAGTTAGCCAGACTATGAGTTCAAATCACAGTCCTAGCAGAAAAAATAGCACCTTTATAGTATGTGCAGCCCAATTTTTAGGTATTTCATTATGCCTCCATTTTATTAAAGTGACTGTTTAAATGCTTAATAAAGTATTAACTAAATTTGATCAGTGTCCTATAATATAATAGCATATAATTTGATCCTGGAATCATTCAAGAACTGCTCATTCAATCATGCCATTGATCACATTCCATTGGTAATCATATGGATAGGAACAAGTTCTTAGAATCTCCTGACATTTGGAGGTGGCAGGACCAGGATTCTAAATTTGGGCTCCAGCTCCCACTACTTCAACCTGAGGATAGGGAACTCACTGGTCTGTCCAAGAACATCAGCAAGACCAATGATTAGGCAGGCACCAATGGCTCTCAGCAGTCCTCCTTGATACTTAAAAGGCTGTGATAAGAGGATCATGGTCAAAGTCACCCTAGGCAGGAAAATCCTTGAGACCACTGTCCAACTTCAAAGCAAACAAAGCCAAAAGCCCTCTGGCTCCAGTGTGGAGGGCCAGCCTTTAGCAAAGGCAGTTCACAGACTGTGCCGAGATCCTGAGTTCAAGGTCCTGGACTGGCAACGAACAGGCATACACAACAATCAATGAAGCCATCCAGCTAAATCAGGTCACCCTTTTGTCCCCAATTGAATTGGACAGAGTTCCCTGTGAAAAGGGATGGGGGAGCCACTGTCATCTTGATTCTGCCCATGCTGCTTGCATCACAAGACTCCAGCCACAGCCCCATGCCTTCATGTTACTTTCTGACCAATGGGATACAAGAATGTTGGCCATGCCCACATTCCCTGCTGTCCTGTAGCACCGGGATTCCCTGTGTTGGTTGACACCACTGGCAGCAGTTGAGGAAGGTAGAGGTGGCTGAATGGTGAGGAAGAAACTTGAGGAGACTTTGGAGTATAGTAGGGAATTAACATGCCTGCCCTCTCTTCCCCACGATGCTAGGTTTTAAACCTCAGGCAATGGCCCACTGCCAGTCAGCCTAAGGCCTCCATCTGGTCCAGGCCCCTGGTCTTCTTCTCTGGGCCCAAGTGTCCACAATGATGCTGCCATTTTTGCTCACCCCACCTGGAGCAGCTGCCAACAGTTTTTCCCAGCATCACAGTTGTATGGCCGCCCCAACACCATCCCCACCCCTGGTCAGACACCCCTCTAGGGGCACCATGAACCCCTGTTTGTTTTTTCCTCTCCCCAGCTCTGAGGAGCTTTCTGTCTTGGGCATTTCTGAAAAAGAGACTCAATATATGCTCAGGTTGGCCTGGATCCTGGTCCTCCTATCTGTGACAGGTATGTTCCACCAGGCCTGGTCCTTTGTAGTTGGGATGGTAATATATAACTCCATGCTTAGTCATTGGTTTAGATGAATTATCTCAAACTCTTAGTCCACAGCAGCCGATTTTTGACCACAGGTGAAGCTCTGGGTAGAGCCTCAACCATCGAACCTCAGTTTCCTCACAGGACAGTTGTGAACAAATAAAGGGATTTATACAGAGGCACATCTGGAGCATGATCAGGCACAGAGGAAGCAGCCTTCAGATAGGGTTCTTGGCAATTCTGTGAGCATATGACAGGAAGATATCCGGAAAGGGCTCGGGGGGGGGCCTGTTATTAATCATGCAACAGGTGTGGGATTATGAAACAAAACATGGCTCTCTTTCATTCTTACCCTATACCCATGAGGAAGGGGATCCTTCACTGTGTTGAATTTTGCAGCTGGGGAAAGGGAGGCACAGAGAAGCCAGGTAACCTACATATAACCTCAAGTTCACAGGAAGCTCAGCCTGACTTCTCTGCCATGCTCCCTAGGACAGTGGGTGCTATTCAGCCCACCTTTTTTGGTCGGAAGTCCATTTCTTGTCAATCGTGGGGCTTGAAATCTAGGCCTGGGCACTGTTCCCGAGCTCCTCAGCTCAAGGCTAGTGCTCTACCACTTGAGCCCACAGGGCCACTTCCGGTTTTCTGGTGGTTCTTTGGAGATAAGAGTCTCACAGTCCTTCCTGCCCAGGCTGGCTATGAACCAAGATCCTCATATCTCAGCCTCCTTTGTAGTTAGGATTAGAGTTCTGAGCCACTGGCACCGGACTTAGGTGTAATTCTAACTATTGTTCTCTCTCTCACATACACAGCCACTGGTTGAATGGGTGCTGGAGGAGGTGGTCCAGTGTCCCCATGTGGTTGGAACCCAAGGTGGCCCTCTCATTCTGGATGTGGGCTGTGGGTCAGGAGCTGACTCGCTGAGCCTGTTGAACTACATCCCTGAGGTAAGACCCTCTGTGCCCTGGCTAGTCCTTGATGGTTATTCATTGTCCATCCAGCCTTACTGGACTTATTGTATTGTATGGTTTTCTACATAATTTTCTAGCACCTGGCCAAAATTATGATACATAGTTTTGGAATGAAAATGTAATGTCATCTTAAGAAAGTCATTTAAG
The DNA here is from genome assembly GCF_019054845.1 of Dipodomys spectabilis. Taxonomy (NCBI): domain Eukaryota; kingdom Metazoa; phylum Chordata; class Mammalia; order Rodentia; family Heteromyidae; genus Dipodomys; species Dipodomys spectabilis. Next base: position 1,288,206 of record NW_024870854.1, on the reverse strand, counting down.
GCTCTGGGAATGTGGCTTCATGGTATGGTGATTGCCTAGCAAGCATGAAACCCTGGGTTCAATTCCTCAGTACCACATAAACAGAAAAACACTGGAAGTGGTGCTGTGCCTCAAGTGGTAGAGTACTAGCCTTAAGGAAAAAAAAAGAGAAGCTCAGGAATAATTCCCTAGTCCTGAGTTTAAGCCTCTGGACTAGCAAAAAACAAAACCAAACCAAAAAATTTAGTTAGTAATTTCAAATTCAATAAACCATACTTGGAATATATAGTTGCTCCTTCCATACTGACACCTGACAATAGTCCCTAGTTTGTGTACTTTACTTATGTTATCATACTGAGGTGAAAAAATAGTTTTGTTCATTAGGTCACAGCAATTAATGCCAAGAATGTGCTTAGATTTCAGGTGAAGATTAATTCTGGAAATTCAAAGATTCTAGGATTTTGTGTGGTCACTGCTAATCAGAAAGAGAAGGGTAGTATAAGAGAGATTTGGAAATCTTTTTGGTCACTCATGGCACCAAAACAGCAGAGGCTAATTAACAGTTGTGACAGAAGAGAAGGAATAACTCCAGATGGAAGGAATAAATGATAGTAACTAAGGTATACCAGAAACTGTTGTAGGGAACCATTTTTGGTTATTGAAGAACTAGTTATCAACTAGGCTTATTGCTCATTGCCTTTAGCATTCTAAATCTCTTAGGCTGGGGTCTATAGTTCTCTTTCTTTGATGAGTCCCTGCCTGGTTTTGTGTGCACTTTTTTGTTGAATATAATGAATATTTGAATTTCCTTTCTAGTCTCTTCCATGACCCACTCGTGATTTAGCAGTGTGTTATTTAGCCTCCATGTGTTACTTGACTTTCTTTTTGGGCTTTTGCTGTTGAGTTCTAATTTTATTCCTTTGTGGTCTGAGAGAATGCAAGGTATAACTTCAATGTTTATGAATTTGGACAAGTTTGCTTTGTGGCCTAAAATGTGGTCTATTTTAGAAAATGTTCCATGTGCTGCTGAGAAAAATGGGTATTCTGATGCTGCTGGGTAAAATATTCGGTATGTGTCTGTTAAATCTAGTTGATCTACGCAGTTGTTTAGATCTGCGGTTTCTCTGTTGAGTTTTTGCCAAGTTGATCTAACTAGTGGGGAGAGCGATGTGTTAAAAATCCCCAACAATTAATGTCTTTGGATCGATGTGGGATTTGAGGGAAAGTATTGTTTCTTGTATAAATTTGGGTGCTCCGTTTTTTAGTGAATTGATATTTAGAATTGTAATACCCTCCTGAAAGAGAGATTCCTTAATTAGTATGTAGCGACCTTCTTTATCTCTTCACACGAATTTTAATTTGAAGTCTATTTTATCTGATATTAGGATTGCAACTCCCGCCTGTTTATGGGGGCCGTTTGCTTGGTAGATTTTGTTCCAGCCTTTAACACTGAAAATGCATTTGTTTTTATGGGCAAGATGTGACTTCTGAAGGCAGCGGATAGGAAGATCTTGTTTTATAATCCAAGTAGACAGTCTATGTCGCTTAATTGGAGACTTAGTGTCCGTTAATGTTGAGAGATAGGACTGAGAGGTATTTGGGAGTTCCTGCCATGTAATCCACCTTCCTGCGGCCTGCAGCTCCTGGGTTCCTCCTGTGGTTGTTGGATTCTCAGTTTGGGTGAGGTTTCTTGGCCTTTATTGTGCTCTTGTTGGTTTTCTATGTGAAGGACATCTTTAAGGGTCTTTTGTAAGGCTGGTTTGGTGGAGATATACTGTTTCAATTTCTCTTTGCTATGGACGATTTTTATTTGGCCTTCAGTTTTGAATGAGAGTTTAGCTGGGTACAGTAGTCTTGGTTGATAGTTGTTTGTCTTTACGGCATGGCATACATCATTCCAGGCTCTTCTTGCTTTGATTGTCTCTGCTGAGAAATCTGAGGAGATTCTAATTGGTTTCCCTTTATAGGTGATTAATCTTTTCTCTTTGACAACTGTAAGGATCTTTTCCTTGGTCTGAATTGATCCTGTCTGGATTATAATGTGACAGTGGGATGTCCTATTATGGTCTGGTCTATTTGGGGTTCTAAAAGCTTCTTGTATCTGAATAGGCCTATCTTTTTGCATGTTTGGGAAGTTCTCTGCTAGGATCCTGTTAAATAAATTTCCTAGACCATTAACTTCTATATGTAGGTGTTCCTGTACACCCATTATCATCAGATTAGGCTTTCTGATGGTGTCTTCCAAGTGTTGGATAGATCTATCATATTTCTTGGACTTGTCTTGGATGGTTGTATGTTCTTTCTCTATAATATCTAGGCTGTCTTCAATCCCTGAGATTCGATCTTCTGCATGGTTTAACTTGCTGTCAGGACTTTCCACTTTGTTTTTTATTTCTTTTCCTTCTAATTGTTCAGCTTTGATGGTTTCAAATTCTTTGTTGAAGCTTTGTTTTAGATCTTGTATGAACTTTTTTACTTCCTTAATTTGGTGTTCAATGTTTATTCTCAAATCACTTAGTTGATTGTTTATGCTTTCCTTGCACTCCCATTCCTTCTGATGGGTTCCATTCAGCATTCCCTTTGTGGTCTCCCTGACTTCCTTCAGCTCTTTGTTAATGGATTCCATGAATGCCTTTAGTGTTCTTTGTGTATTCTCATCCTCTTCTTTCAATTCCTGTATTACTCTTTGCTTAACTTCCTCACGTTCACGCCACTCCTGCAGTTCTCTTTGAGTGTTCTCAGCCTGCTCATGCCATTCCTTCCTTTCTCTTTGAGTGTTCTCAAGCTGCTCACGTAAATCCTGTATCAGTTTTTGAATAGCTTCCTCACGCTCATGATATTCTTGTATAAACCTTTGGATTGCCTCCTCTCTCTCCCTATCACGCTCATACAAGTCCTTTGTAGGTTTTCAATATTTTCATTTTTCATGTTTGCCAGCAGTGTTTGTTTAGCTATTTGGAAACTCTCCTCTGGATTGTTCATTATCTGTTCTGTCCCCTGAGTATCATTAGTGGGAATTGAGATACCCACTCTTGCCATTTTTCTTGTGTTTTTCCGGCTTTCTAGCCATTTGCAATGAAAATATCACCAGTTTTTTTGCTAGAACACTATATTAAGCAAGCATCAACCAAAGTCTGTATTTGCACAGTCAATTGTTTGCAGATAAAATCTAGTTCAACAGATATATCTATTCAACATCAAACAACTATATCATAATGGCCTATGAACCGCAAAGAAGAATTTGGCAAACCAGAAATTATTAGGTTTGGAGAGAGATGTGGGTAAAAATAGGAATAGAGAAATGTGGGAAAGCACCGGGATAGTTCACTTAACTAAGTCCTAATCTCAAAGCAGGAAATAGGTTGGATAGGATGAAAGTACAGAGAGAGTAAAAAAAGAAGAATGAGAAAGGGAAAAAAAGAGATCAGAAAAAAAGAAGAGTAAAAATTAAAAATTAAACTTAAAAATTAAAAAGGAAATATTCAGAGAAGAGCGTGCACATAATGAGAAAAGGGGAGGGATATAAAGAAGATGTGAAAAACTTAAAAATAAAAATATTTAAAATATAATATAGGTATAATGAGGTAGTACTGCTATAAAGGAATTTCAGTCTAAGAGGTTTTAAATTGAGTAATAAATTAATGGATTAAGTGTGTACAAAAGAGGATAAGTCTATATATCGATTATGGGTATATCTGAGGATGTGCAGAACAGTGATTAAGTTATATAAAGAAGAGCAAAAGAGAAGAAAAGGTGAAAAGAATAAGAAAGAAAGAAAAAAGATCAGAAGTTCAGTAGAGCTAAACAAAAAACAAAAATAATAAAAAAAATTTAAAAAGAAAAGAAAAAGAAAGAAAAACGCACACACATATATACCACTAAATGAAAAAGTATGAGGAAGAATAAAAAGTTAGTAGAAAATATTTTTTTTCAAAAAAGGTAAAAATTAAAACTTAAAAAAGTTTTAGAAAAATTTTTTATGAAAGGTACAAAAAAGAAAAAAAAAGAATAAAATTTATTTGATTTTGGGGGTGGGGGGATGGGTGGGAAAATCCTGTATCTACCTTGTATCTGTAACCAGCCTCTTGTTGGAGTCTCTGGTCTGTTTGTGGTGTTTGATTTTCCTGTGGTTGTTTGGTTTCTTAAGTCAGCTTGTTTGAACAGGCAGAAAAATGCTCTGCTTTACCCAGGATTTTGTGATCTTCCTCCCAGGTTAGTTCATTGGGAGGGAGATCTGCTTTGATTATCACAAAAGAGGGAGATGGCTATTTCCACAAGTTTGGAGATGCTGTGATGAGGCTAGGTTCTGGGTAGAGTTGAGGCCTTTCAGCAAACAGTAGCTTTTCATGGAGGGCTAGCTTGTGAGAAACTCACAGAGCCCAGCCTGCAGCCACTCTCAGGGTTTCTGTTTACTGAATTTCAATTGATTGGTGACATTGCTAAAGGGAGGGGCAGACTCTGGCTCTGTTTGCACAGTGAAGAAAGCCACTCCTGGGGCTGACGCCTGAGCCTGGTGACTTTTCCCAGGGTAGATCTGAGTCTGGCAGGTCAGTTTGGTTCTTGTGACCTGCTAAATGACTCCAGTTTTCTTCCAAGGCCTGAGTGGGAGCTAGCTCAGCCATGTTTTGCCAGTATCAAACATGGAGGTCTCCAGTAGTGGGGGAGGGGAAGGGAGGCCTTCCTTCCTCTGGTCCCTGAGAAGGAGTGAGGACGTTAGGCTTCTACTCATGCCGAGTCTTGGTTCCTGGGTTTTCTATGGTCTGCGAACTGCAGGATGAAGTTGTCTGCTTCTTGTCGGTTCTTGTTGGTGTTGAGTAGAATCCGCTGTCCCACCTTGTCTGGCTCCTTCATCCCAGACACTCTGCGTTGCTGGTATGGCTGCTACGGCCGCCGCCGCTGCTGCCACTGCAGCAGCGGCTGCTGGCAAGTGCTCAGATCTGTCTCCTTGCCTGGATTTTCCTTCTCTGGCCTAACTCTCTGTACTGTGATGGCACACTTGGTGTGATTTTCTGGCTTAGGACTGTTCACTGGAACTCTAAAACTGCTTTCTATGCAAGAGCTTGTTTAGCCTGCAGCTTCTCCTCCGCCATCTTCCTGGAACTTATTGCATCATTCTTAAGGAAAATGAAAGACTTAGAAATAATCATGTTAAGTGAAATAAACCAGACCCAGAGAAACTTAGGTTGCATGATTTTCCTCATTTGTGGTAGATAGAAGGTGTCTACAAATGTAAAAGTAAACACACTGGATGGTATGCACAGAGTTACAAATGAATTATCTTAAGTGTCAGAGTCTATGGAGAGTGAAGATACATAACTCTCTTAAAAACTTAGCCAAAGTCCAACAAAATAAAAGCTAGTGTACTGCAATGGAGGACAGTGAGGGGCAATGTGAGAGGAGTAGGAAATTGAAGGTGAAAAGGATAGATTCTAGGCAAGAATCCATTGTATACTTCCCAGAATTGAAATATAAAAAGGAACGGGTAGCGTGGAATGGGGGTGAAGATGTTGAATAGGTAAGACAATTCCAGGTTCATTGTACACATATACTACTTACTTCAATAGGAAGTAATTCCATACATAACATAATATTGAGATACATAAGGACTGGCGTTGATTGGGAGGGGTGGATGAGAATGTTGAAAGGGGTGACATTGATCAAGATGCAATGTATCATAAACTGTTTTGGTGAATGGCAACTCATTTGTACAACTACATAAAGATAATAAAAATATGTAAAAATTATTTATGATAGTTGAATAGAGAGTTTAACCTCAATTCAATTCTCAGTTAAAAATATTTTTAAACTGGAGGTTTAGAGAATAAAATTCAAATAATAAAACATTATGAACCTTTTTTATCAGAATTTTTGGAATTTAAATGAAAACTACTTTGCTTTTTGTTACCCATTGGGCTGTTTTAAGAGATTACTTCAAAATAAGTGGCTTAAAAACATCAGGAGTTTATACTCTAGAAACATGAACAGTGACTATAAAAATGGTTATGCAAAGCAATTCCTTGTCTCACGGGGTCCCCTTTTTGGTTCATTATAATCTATTTTCTGGACATTCATATGGCAGAATAGTTATATTGGGCTTCTTTTATCAGGGTCATTATTTCAGAGTCATCTCTGAAAGGGTGATTCTAATATCCCCAGAAGGGGAGTAGAATTTCAACTTGTCTATCTGGAAGGATTTACATCATCCAATACCCTGGAAACTTTTGTGTAGTGTATCATTTGGATATTATTTCACAGAAGATAACTTAAGGACAAGTTTATATCATGTAAATTATGTGAATGATTCTTTTTGCAATGGGAATAATTATAGTGACGGTAAAGTGAAATGTGATTGTTTAGTGGCTCATGAATCACATCACAGGTAACCATTTAAACATGGTACAGCCTTCCTAAGGCCATTGTGATGTATAAGAACAATCTGTGATGAGTATATGAATAATATGTTATGCTTTCAGAAATATACGTTTGTGCCAACAAATATAGATCTCCTTTGATTTTAATTTTGGTCTGCTATTAGGACTTCCACAGAAACCAAAATCAGAGGATACTAGTTTCTCTGATAAAATACATAATAAAATTGTTATAATTAATATTACATGAAGACTGTAATATTAATAACTCTATAAATACTAGTATTCACATTACATAATATATTGACATTCTTTGGTTACATCAATATTTAGGACATTTATAATTAAATGTAAATTGTTTGCAAATAGTTATTTGATGATGTATAGAAAATGAGAAAAAGATTTATGTACATATTTACTATAAGTGCAAAAAGATTCATGTGTTATTTTTGATCCTTCATTTGTTGGTTTCATTCATGCATGAAGAACAAGCAGAGAAGTGACAATTGCAACCTTGCATTTACTAAAGCGCTAATTACATGAATTTATGTTTGGCTAAATAGTAGATTTTAGAAATTAAATAGTCTTTTTCTTCCTTCCTTCCTTTGTCCTTCTTTCCTTTCTTCCTTTCCTCTTTTTTTCTCCTTTTTTCCCTCCATCTCTACATCCCTCTCTCTTTCTTTCTTCCATCCTTCCTTTTTTTCTACCCTTCTTTCTTTCTTTCTTTTTTTTCCTTTCTTTCTTTCTGTCTTTTTTCATTCTTCCTTTCTTTCTTTTGCTCAGAATATTTCTTATGTGTATAGAAAAAATATCAGCTGTTTTACTCCAAGTTGTGATAAGTAATTTTAAATATTCACTGGATTAATATTAATTTTAATAGCCTATGTTATATCTTAAGACAAACTGTACTAAAACAACGACACAAAAGTTGCAAGATATGTAACAAATATTACTTTTATGAATTGTTTATTTCTTCAAACAAAAATAAGAATTTAGACATACTATTTTTTGTCTGTGTTGTTCTTGTTATTTGAACTCAAGACCCTATCCCTTAGTTTTTTCACTCAAAGATATTGCTCTAACATTTGAGCCACAACTGTTCTTCTGGCTGTGTGTGTGTGTGTGTGTGTGTGTGTGTGTGTGTGTGTGTGTGTGTTGTGATGTGTGTGTGTGTGTGTGTGTGTGTGATTAATTGAGATGCAGCTCACAAACATTTTTACCAAGGCTGGCTTTGAACCCAGCTTCCAGAGTAACAAAGATTAAAAGCTTGAGACACCCATATTCAGCACAGGTATAATATATTTAAAAATAAAATAAATTTTATATTATTTGAAGTGTAGAGGCTCAAATTAACAAATTAACATTTAGATAGTTATTTCGTTATTACCCCTGAACCTGCACTGTGAAAAATATTTTTCATTTTTATGAAAAAATTACACTCAAAGGTTTAAATAACAAAATCTTTGGGATTGAAATACACTATTATTCAAAAGTGAAAAAGAGTTCGTTAATCAAATTTCTCATGTAAGCTAAGAGCAAAGGGCTGTGTCAGGCTGAATGAAGCAATTCTTCATTAAATTAAATATTATCTCCTGAGGTCACATGATTTTCTCTCCTTTTTAACCTAAAATTTTTTGACATAAAAATGTAGATTCATATATTTTTTGAGTATTTAAAAATCGTAGTTACAGGCCATATATTTCTGAGGTTTGATTACCAATCATTTGAGAATCACTGAATTTCATGTATTTTATGTCAACATTGATTTTTATAAATGGAATGAATCTCAATATGAGAGAACTGAAGCAAGATATTCCATCACTTATCCAATTATTCCTATGGATTTGAATATAACTTATTTTTGAATGGCAGGAAATGCATATTATACTTACTCTCTATTAAATAATTAAGAAATAAATGATTGTGATAGTATTTATTTTTCCTTTAACTAGAAAGAAAGAACTTCACTATAGATGACAAAATCTTTAATGGAAATGCCTTAAAATTATGAAAAATTTGTCATTATGAGTTTGATGAAATAGTTATTTTTGAAGGTCACAAAATGAAATCTCTTGAAACTCCCTTAAATGTTAAATAAAATGTACTTGCATTCAAAACATTTCATGCATCCCTCCAGCAATGTTATAACCAAACCACCTCCATGCGTAATAGCTTCTCTTACTAATTCAAGTAAATATTTAGGAACAAAAGTTATAGCAATTGTATGGAAATATCTATCCAGCACTCTAGAAATTAATCTGAATTCATAAAGGAAAGTTTTCACTATTGTGCCATAAAGAGGTGGTCAACCGTTTCAAGTGTGCAAAATTGTAGAGATTTGGTCACTGAAAACTTGTGATTAAAAAGGATGGTAAGATCAAATTTCTTTCCTCCTCTTCCTTCTTTTTCTTCTCTGTCTCCTCCTTTTCCTTCACCTCTTTCTCCCTCTACCACTATTTCTCCTCTTCTTTACTTCCTGGCTTTTATAAATACACAAACTTTATCAAATGTTCCTGACATAGGGTACTGTGCCACCACCAACCCAAGCAGTAAGGATAAAATCATGAAGTGAAATGTATAAAATCAGGAGCCAAGATTAATCTTTCCTCCTTTTAAGTTAATCTTACAAAGCATTTTCTCATATTAATAAGAGACTGACACAGCATGCTCTTTTTATTATAAGGGATAAGATTTATTGCAAATAAAAATCTGACGAACATTGCCCTAATGAAATGATTGATTAAATTAATATTATAGTTGGACAAATCTACTTTAAAATATCTAATGTTCTTCAATAAGAGGAAAAAAATACACCTTTATGGTTTTCTATGAAAAGGCAGCAGAATTCATTCTGTTCCTCAAGGAAATTGACCTATAATTGGGAGTATTGTCCATTTCATAAAAGATGTAAGAAGATTGAAGAACAAATTTCAACTCAAACTTCATGATATAAAATTTATTTTGTCCCTGATACTACCCTTTTATTCTAGCTATATCTGGTTCCCAAAATGATTCACATCTTATTCTAATCATATTTTTAGTTAACTTTAAGTAGTTTTATGGAAATTGCTGTTTGAAAAAGCAATTTATGAACAGTGTTCAGTGAGTACTTTTTTTCTTTTTTCTCTCCAGAGGCTTGAACTCGGTCTGGGCACTGTCCCTGAACTCCTTTGGGTGAAAACTAAAACTCTGTCACTTGAGGCACAACAGCACTTCCAGATTTTTCTGAGATTTAATTGGAAATAAGAATATCACAGACTTTCCTGCCTGGGCTGGCTTCAAACCTCAATTCTCAGCGTCCTGATTATCTAGGATTACAGGCATGAGACGCTAGTGCCCGGCTTAATAGAACACATCTTTTTTTTTTTTTTTTTTTTTTTTGGCAGTCCTGTGACTTGAACGTAGGACCTTGGCAATGTCTTTGAGTTTCTTTTCCTCATGCTAGTCCTCTAAAGCCTGTGTCATAGTTCCAATTCCATATTTTTTTATGTAATACTGAAGAATCAAACCCAGGGCTGCACACATGCAAGGCAAGCAGTCTACCACTAAGCCACATTCCATGGCCAATCCAATGCATCTTGATGATCATTATCCCTCATCCTTCTCAATCCTATGTCATCCGTCAAATTACATAACTTTGTAGAATATTCACTGACTTGCAATGGCATGTATAGTCAATCAGAGGATATATTATAAGTCGTATTTTTTGATAGTCTTATTCATTAACATACTAAAGTTATATGCATTACAGAATTCTGTGATTTTAAATTCTGAATTATCACTCAGATTCACCCACTACTATTCTAAAATTATTCCTAAGGTTAATGCAAATGCAATCTGTAATTCTTCGATAAAGTACAATGATTCTTTGTTTAGAAACAATGAAAGGTGGTTTTTAATCAATACACTGTTAAATTTCTTGAATGTACAGAGACTTTAACATAATGTCACTCTTAATAAATGCCAATACCCTCCTTAATCATCCCTCTTTTAACAATTCCATCCACATAGCTTGAGTCTAAATTGAGAACACACATTTAGTTTTTTATTTAAGAGTTGGAGTATAAACATCACCTTCATTTCTAGAACACCCCTACCTTCTCAAAATACTCCAATATTTATTAGTAGTCACTTCTTGTCATCATTTCAACCTACCCTCCCCTTACGTAACTATTATTTCATATTCTACCTCTAAAAATGTGCCAATTTTAAAAAGTTCATATAATTAGAAAATGTAGTCTATTGTATCCATATCTGCCATATAATATTAGTGTTTCCAAAGTAAGTCCATGCAATTTTTTTTCATGAATAGAGCATATTGTTTTGTATGCATGTGTATAATTGTATGACGTCCTCAATAGGCATTTCAATATTTCATTATATGTTATTGTAAAAGGTTTTGCTATATGCAGTGCTGCATATATTTAATTGGATCTGGCTTATTTCAGTTACTATCTTTTTTTCCCAGTCTTTCCATTTCCTCAGGAATGCGGTACTGCCATTGTTTCCAATGGAAGCACAGAATTCCATCAATACAACAGAATTGAAGACCCAGAATTTAAGCCACTCCTATAGGCATATAATCTTTGATAAGGGAGCCAGAAACGCAGGATAGAAGAAAGACAGCCTCCACAAAAAATTGGGCTGATAGAATTGGCTGTACAAAGAGAAATGAAACGAGATCCTTATAAATCTCCGCTGTACAAGAATCAACTCCAAATGGATAGAAGACCTCAATGTGAGTCCAGATACATTGAGAATGTTACAGGAAGAGTTATTGAGGGGAAACACAAGGGCTCAAAAGCCATGAAGAAAAAAAAGATATTATAGAGCAGATTGATTAGGGAGCAAACATACAGATGAGAGCCTTAGTCAATGCTAAACCCTTACTCCCTTTTCTAACTAGGTTATTTATAGTGGGTTTACATGAATATAAGACTTTTCTGGTGGGGATTAGAAAGAAAACGACTAATGCTAATACATAGATAGTGAGTTGTAGCTGGAGAAAGGGAGGAGTTAAGGCATGGGAGTCTAGTTCAAAGCCTTGTCTTTGTGCCATCTAAGTAAGGTATAGCTGCACAAGGGAAGAGGGGATAGAACAGGAGTGGATATAAACAAATTCACTGATCTGAAGCCTCAAAATAAGCACCTCAGGCTGTGTGTGGACCAAAAGTCTCTAACATGAGGTTTTATTTAAAATACGAAGCACGATTTTCATTTTTTTGCAGAGTGGGATCATGCATACTCACAGGCAATGTCTGCTATGTCAGGTAATCCAATCTACTCCTTCAGGTTACCCAATAGCCAGATTCCAACTCAAATCTGTACAATGAGATTGTACAATTGAGACTGCGAAAATTTCCCTCTCATGAAGCAAAATTCTGTCAAATGATTTCTCTCTTCCAGATGTTTACACATTTCACATGATACTTCCTACTATTTTTCTTCATTATAGATGTTCATATTAATTTTGTTGTTGTTGTCTTGTGTATATATGCCATTTTTAGGGCTTGATCTGAATATTCAATGGTCTCCCGTGTATTTTTTGCTCATGGCTGATGACACTCCATTCCTTGAGCCACATCCTCACCCTCTCCTTCTTGCTGGATAATTGGAGATAAGTTTTCACATTTTTTGTCTGTTTGGACTGATATTGACCTAGTATCTTCAGGTCTTAGCCTCCTGAGTTTCTAACTTTGCTTTACTGTTATTTTAATTAAGTTGTAGAAGAAAGTGGAAGTATATTCGTTTTAAGTGTGCAATTTTTAAATACACCTTGCATCAACGTGATATAATGTAACTGTTATCAATTTTAACTGTTAAATCAATGAATATTACATATTCCCACAGAAATAAAATTAAAGTAAGATATATGTGTTTCCGTAAAGAAGTAATGGAACTTTACAATTCGTGTTTTATATAACTTTAATTAGCAGACTTCCATGAATAAAATTAAATATATTAATTTTATACCACAAGAAGCAAAGCGATTATAATAAAGAATAGATATTTTGGAAGTGGTGATGTGGCTCAAGTGTTAGAGCGCTAGCCTTGAGCTGAAGAGCTGAAGGATAGTGCCAAGGCCCAGAGTTCAAGCCCCATGACCGACAAAAAAAATAGGTATTTCATCGCAGCCAGAAAATAAGTTTTTGAGCATTCTCACTAAAAAGAAATGTATACATGAAGAAATTAATAGATATTATATAGCTTAATCATTACAAAACATAAATAAATGGGATTACCACTCAATACTTCATAAATATGTAAAAAATAATTGTGTCACAAGGCGCCAGTGGCTTATGCTTGTAACCCCAGCCTCTAAGGAGGCTGAGGTGAGAATCATCGTTCAAAGCCAGCCTAGGCAGGAAAGTCTGTGAGACTCTTATCTCCAATGAGCTACCAGAAACCTGGCAGTGGCTCAAGGGCTAGAGCACTAATCTTGAGCTGATGAGCTGAGGGACAGTGTCCAGGCCCAAAATTCAAGCCCCATGACCGACAAAAATTAAAAATAAACAGTTAAAAATAAACAAATATTTTGACATAAATGTTAAAATACATATTCTAAATATTTTAAAATCCTCACTAGATACACTAGTTCATATAAATATAGAGAAGTGTTTATCTGGTTTTAGTTGCCATTGAATCAGTTGTATAAATCACACATTTCTCACTCAATTCATATTTATATTTTTGTATACTAATATGTTATAATGTAATTAACTGATAGGAAATGCTGTTTTAGGGATCTCCCTTGGCTTTCTAACATTAACCCTTCTAACCTAACCCTCCAACCTTGTCAGAGGTTTCATCTCATTGGAGCAGAAAAGTATAAACCATAACCATTGTTTGAAACAACTGTAACATTGTACATGCATTTCACTAATATATGAACCAAAACTTTCAAGTCATCTTAACCATGCCAGTAATAGCAAAATGTCTTCTGAGATTTTCAGTCTCTTAAGAGATGAAAATCTTTAATTATACATCTGTTTTTTTCTGCCTAACATCCTGTATCTTAGGCAGATCTTTTTGTGTAACCCTATGTTCCTGAGTAGAAAACCAATAGAAAGGTAATAATGAAAATAGCCAAGGAAAATGATTGAAAACTATTAAAAAAGAAATCCAGACACTCCTGTTTTCACATATTCAAATGAGAATGTATGTTAAAGTATAATGTTTTTGTTATCATTTAAGAAGAAATAAACTTTCATTAGCAGTGAAAAAGGAAACAAAATCTCTGATTGAAGACAGCTGGACCTTGAACAATTCAACATAAGAATAATGGATTTATCTTGTGTTTCTATGTAGTTGCCAAAATTATAGAAAGCAACACCCAAAGTCAGGAAAACACCTAAGCCAAAGCAGTAAAATTTTGTCTATAAAGTAATTGTCAGGGTCTGACTTTTTAAAAGTCAGGCTTGCAAAGAGGAAAAGTATACTTGTTTAATGTGAACAATAAGACATATAAAAATCTTTAATTAATGTTTTACATAACTTGACTAGGACTTCTTGTGTTGGAGAAGAGGAAAGATATGAAAAAGTTCAAGATTGTTTGAATATACCCCAAAGTAATTCTTATGTATCAGTTATAGCAATGGAAGTAGCCTTGGGTACACTTAGTATCATGCTTGTTTACATTTAGAAGCATTATTTATTGCTGCGTTATAAGCTGCAAACCCTTGAGTATTAATAAAGAGTCATTTCCTAAGAGAGGAAAGTTGCTGTGTAAACAAACCTAAAATATCAAAGACTTCGCATAGGGGAAACTATTTTCTAGCTGTCTCACAATCTGTAGGTGTAGATTTTGTTTCCCATTGTTTTACGGGACCCATTTTTGTTATTTCTTTTTCACCATAGAGTGAGCCTATAACATTCTATACCATCCTGGGATTGCTCTATCTTTACTGGATTCTCTAATTCCCTAATAGAAAATTGAATTTCTTTTCCTGTTTTACCGTATCTTTTATTACTTTAGAAAATGTAACTCAAAATGACATAACTTATCTTTATAATATTCAGAGACATATTTTATTTCCATATTCTTACCCTACCCTTCTATATAACTTGGTATTCATGGATCCATAAATGTGAAAATAAAGATAAGGAGCTTCTTATTTAATATTATTTAGAATTCCAAGACTTCATTAATGCAAGCCACTTAGTAGTATGTGCATCATACATGTGTAAAATGCCAGTGGCAATTTTTTCTTATTCTCAGAAACTAGGGCATGTGGTATCCATGTAGCTGCATAAGGAAAACGCTGTATTTGAGTTAGTTTACTAAACCAAATCTCCTGTAACAAATTTCTCCAAGTTAATTGGCTTGAATAATCCATATTTATCATTTTACATTTCTAAAGGACAGAAATCAAAAAGAAGTCTCACTAGATTAAAAGCGAGCCACCGAGAGAGCTGAAATACTTTTCAGATGATTCCAGTGGAAAAGGCGTTTACTTTCTGTTTTGTTTGCCACAAATTAAGAATCTGGGTTGTTGTCTTTTCCTTTATCTTCTAAAGTAGCATCTTTACATCTTTCTGATGGTTCTTACCTTATCATGTCCTTTTCCAAATACAGCTGGGACTTTTAAGTACAAATGTAAATATACTTCCTCCATCTGATAATTATTCAAATTTGTGTTCCTTGGGTAATGAAAGGTGATTATTTTACAAACATATATGTATATAGCAAATCTACATTTGATGGATTAGCTAATTGGGAACGATAGATATTTTCAGAAGGTATTTTACTGCCTACCACATTGAGTGTGTAGCATTCTTTCTACTATAACCTGCTATCTTTTCAGTAATTTTGAACAACATATTTCTTCAATGAAATAAAACTAGAATACAATTTAGTCCCTGACAGCAATTAATCCTGATTAAAACATTTGTAATATGCTAGAAATTCTAAATGCCAGAAAGCAGCACCTGAAGCAGTTCTCGCACTATCCCCCCCCATTTTTTTTTTCATTGAGAAAATACTGTACAGAGGAGTTACAATTACATGGGCAAGATAACGAGTACATTTCTCTTTTATTTTCGGGGGGGGGGTCCAGTGGTGGGGCCTAAACTCTGGGCCTAGGCTCTGTCCCGCAGTTCTTCAGCTCAAGGCTAGCGCTCTACCACTTGAGCCACACCACCACTTCCGGATTTTTTCTTTTTGCTTGTGTGGTGCTGAGAAATTGAACCCAGGGCCTCATGCATGCAAGGCAAACGCTCTACCACTGAGCCACCTTTCCTGCCCTACGAATACATTTTTTATGAAACATTGTTGCCTACTCTTTGTTTCCCCTTCCCATCCCTTCCCATATACATTCTGATTAATATCTTTTCTTTTCAAGAGCATTTGATTGTTATTATTTTGAAATTAGCGGTAGTATTTATTTGACTGCTTTTTTTTTAACGAATGTACCCCCAATGCTCGTTCTCTTTTTTCTTTTATGTCTAATCTATTTATGAAAGAAACACAGCTATTTAAATGACATGCACTGCTTATTGAAGTTGAATCAATGTGGAGAGGAAAAGAAGAAAGAAGATGTCTTTGTGTGTATGTCACGTTAAAAATGTACCTACACGCTGTTTATCTTAAAATCATGTACTTTTCATTATGTTTAGATTCTGATAAAATTTAGCCTCTCAACAGTGTTAATGGACTCTTATTTCATGCCTCCCAAAAGCAAACAAGAAATGACTATTTAGTAATTTTTTTTAATTTTAAAATTATTATTTATTATAAAAACTACATTTTAAAAAAAATAACCATTCAAGTGGTTTATTTGATATTTAGAGTCATGTTCAGACTCTATGTTGGAAACCAGAAGGGAAAAATATCATGTTTATACTCTTCCTTGAGCCATTCTGATTTATTTCATCTATATCTGAAAGAATGAAATTCTTGCTATCCACAATGTGTTATTCTTTCCTTATTAATAGGAGAATTTGGAAAAAGGATGCGAATTCACACTAGAAAAAGGATAAGAAGAAAAGAGACAAATCTAGATATTTTGTTCTTCCTCATCTCAATCACAAGGTCTGCGGATATTAGATACAGTGCTCTACAGTGATTAAACGCATCTATAGAAATAGATAACCCCACCAGTGATCTCATGGAGAATGCTAATTTATAAAAAATAAAATAGCTTCAAACAGGAAATGTTACCTATTTGTTTAGTTCTTGTTTGGAATTTGTTAAATTCTGGTGTGCTATAGTCAACTATCATAAAGTTATACAAGAATGGTAAGAAACTATCATCTTAATATCATATTCTATTATTAGCTTAATTCTTGCTGTGTTATATGTATGTGGCTGTATTTGAGTTTTGCTTCAGTATCACATGCTATATTCTTCCAGTGTATAAGTTGAAAGAAGGATCCCTCTGGAAATATGCTATTATTATAGCTAAAGGAAAATAAATCAGCTGGTAGAACAGACAATGGGAGCTGAGGGACAGCACCCCGGATCAGAGTGCAAGCCCCACGACCAACAAAAAATGTGCAAATATGAATTTAAGTTTACCCAAAAGGAACAATGAAAGCAATAGCAATCTTCCCAAGCAGAAAAAATAATTCCAAAAGGGCTCAGTGCATTTACTTTTGCCGAGTTATTTAACTTATGGCTTCTTTGCTGGACATATTCTTATTTTAAGAATTGCCAAATATTAGCCTTATAATAAACTTCACCTAATATTTCTTGGTTCAAAAGAGAAGTCCATACAGTTGATGACACTTGGCTTTCTTATTATATTAGTTCAAAGCCAACCAGGCAAGAAAGTCTGTCGAACTCTTATCTGTAATTAAACACCAAAAAATCAGAAGTGTAGTTTTGGATGAAACAGTAAAATACTAGCTTGGGGGCAAGTGGGCAGGAAAGACAACTGTTCAGGGACCTGCCTCTGAGCAAAAACTAAACAAACAAACAAAAAAATCCACATATTTCTTTGGGACCATCCTTAAAGGACTGGTTTGAGAAGGAAGAGGCTGCTTTTGCTGATCATACTCACTGGATCCTGCCTTTTTCAATCCTTATTGCTATGGAGAACTCAGGACCAGACTAAAGGAATTGATAACTGACTCCTGCAACAAGAGAATTATTTCAGGAGTGAAATATTCATGAATAAGATATTTTAAAACCTCCATGTCTTTGTTCCTTTCCAGTAGAACACTTTTTAAAACAGTTATTTACTTTTTTTCTATGCTGGCCTTCAAATGGCATTTTGTTTCCTTTAGTGATACTCTCAACTAGAAGTTCACAGACAAGTTTTTTCTTGGGAAAATACTGTACAGAGGGGTTACAATTACATTTGCAAGATAATGAGTACATTTCTTATCGAGCATTGTAACCTCCTCCTTTGTTTCCCCTTCCCGTCCCTTCCCATCCTCCCCCCTTCCCCACCGAATCTTCCTTCCCCCTTTTCCCCCCACCAATGTTGTAAAGTTTATTGTTCGACATAACGACTTGGTTTTATGTCAGTATAGAACACACTCGAACAAGTCAGGTACAGAGTTTCCTTCAAGCCTTGAATTCTTTGCTTGTACACTAAAAAGGACAGCACAAATTAACTTGAACTTTGTCATTTCTCTATGTTTAATTCCTCTCTTGGGATTAGTTTCCACTTGCAGTAACAGTTCCTTCTAGTAACAAGCTATGATTTCTTGAGGTAAAATAAATGTTTTTTGGCGTCATTGAAATAGCACAAAGACATCTTTGGACGTGAGGTAACATGCGTTTCAGAGACAGCTTAGTAAAGAGAAAATATGGAATTTATGCATGTACATATGTTCATTTAAGATGATGTTATGTAAAACGAACCCCAAGATATGGACACAACCTGCTTTTTTTTTCTTTCTATTTTTTTAATGTATCTAACCTGTATTATGTGCTATTTTGTTTCCCTACTATTTTCTTCATCCACGGTATCACCCCTGTTTTCACTGTATTTGATTTCGGGGGCCTGCAAACTTGCCTATATATTTTTCTAATGTGGGGAGTAGAAGGGAAATAAAATGCTGAAACAAGGATACAGTGTGACCCATTGTAACAATGAAATGTACAAGACACTATGTAGAGAACGAACTTTACAACTTGTGGAGCGGAGCACTTAGGAAATTTGAACTTGATGTACTCCAAGATAATGATTTTTTCATATTTTTATTGGGAATTGAGGAGGTAGGGAGAAAAGAGTTGGCAGGGGAAAAACAAAAGAGGTCGTAACAATTCTCGATAGATAATGTATTCATTAATATACTTATGTAACTCTAACCCATTTGTACACCATTTTTACAATAAAAATATGAAAAAATCATTAACTTGGAGTACATCAAGTTCAAATTTCCTAATTGCTCCTTAAATTAAGACAAATTTTAAGTGTGAAGAAAGTTCTCAGAAATATTGTTTTTGTGAGTGTGTGTGTTGTGCATTATTTACCAAGTTTACATAAGTTAACAGTAGAAAAACAATAGGAATAATAGGAGAAAGAAAAGTTCTGTGTTTAAGTATAATGGTTCAATACATTATAGAAGACTCTGAAAATAAGACAACTTTGAAACTGTAAATCCAAGGCCAGCATATAGATCTATGGGAGTGATATAGAGAAAGCATTACTACTAAGTGGAACATAAGGGATGAGTTTACTCTCTTCCATCTACCAGCTCTAAATCATAGTAGCTAATCATGAAAATTTGTAAAAAGTAGAATGGAAGAATAATTCTGGTTCCAAAGCAAGTCAGATATAAGAGCATGGACTTAACTGGAAAAGAGGACATGTTGAGAGAGTGGGAATTATACTAGAAATGAACTGATGGCTAAGATCACAAATCTTTTTCTTTCTTTCTTTTTCTTTTATTTTTTTGATGTAGTGGGGCTTGATCTCTGGGCCTGGGCACTGTCCCTCCTGTCTTCTGCTCAAGGCTAGCACTCTATCACTTATGCTACAGAGGCACTTCCATTTTTCTGGTGGTTAATTGGGGATAAGTGCCTCAGAAACTTTCCTACTCATGTTGAATTTGAACTGCAATTCTCAGATCTCAGCCTACTGAGTCGCTAGGATTATAGGCTTGAGCCACCAGCACCCACCCGGCTTAAGATCACATTTCTAACAGAATAGACTCAGGATATGCAAAATGTATGTTCATCTACCTTTATATGAATTCTTGAGTTAAAAATCTGGGCTACAGGTTAGACTTTACAATTACAAAAATGTTTCTAGTTTATAAGTTGATACTCATGGAAAAATAAAGCCTAAGAATGGAAAGGAGTCTGAGAAGTTCAGTGTGCATCCAGCGTGGGCAGAACGGTCTTTGAGACACTATCTATCATTAAGACTACAAAAGCTGAATTGGAATAGCTCAAGTGATGGATACTATTTATGAGCCAGATTGCTGAATAAGAGCTTGAGGTTTTCGCATACATACATACAACCATGCACATACACACAGAGGAACTGAAGTGTGCAAACACACATATGAAACAACTCTCAGAATGTATAGAAAAGTTAGAAAATAGTAGAAAATGTGTCCTGAGTAAGAGTAAAAACAAGTAATAATTTTTAATATTAGAAAGTCCTAACGTGAACTTTCTTCAAAAAAGCTTGAGAATATTACATAGATAGGTACCAGATAGTAAGAAAGTCAAGTAATCATTATTAAAGGGATCAATCCATGGAGGAATGAATCAGAGACCCCTACAAGTGTATCTGAAAATGTTCATATCCTGTGTCAAATATTAGTACATCTTTGAAAATAGTACATAAACAGTCGGAGCCATCAGTTAGTGGAAAATATTATCAGAGAAGTTCAGAATTGTTAGTCTGTATCTAGATTAAATAAACCAAACAACTTGGGCAAGACAATGTTATACAAGCCTAGAATTCTAGCACTCAGACTAAGACAGGATATTAGAGAGTGGAATTATATAGAGATACCTTCCCTGAACCAGGTAGTATAATTTCGTCTCAAAACAAACCAAAAAATTTACAACCTGTTGTCTTGTGAGCATTGCCATTGCATTGGTTTGCCCTTTGTCCATTATCGCACAGTTTTATTGTTCCTCATCCCTTGTCAAATTAAGATAAATGTATATAAAATACACAGGAAACTGAAATCAAATACAGTAGGGGAAAACAGAAAAGAAAAAAAAAAAGAAATCACATAGAACATTAAAAACAACAACCACAAAGAAAAACCTCTCTTTCCATATCTAGGAGTTTATTTTGCTCAGCATCATTTTATATGGTCATATATACATAGCTATTGAGGAATTCTCCTCATCTGCTATGACTATCCTATATATTTCCTAGTTATTATAAATGAGGGAAACCACGGAATTTGTTTCTTTGTGTCTTGCTTATTTTACTTAGTAGGATTTTTCAAAGTCTTTCCATTTCCTTATGAATTGGAAGCATAGAATTCCACCGTTTGTGTGTGTGTGTGTGTGTGTGTGTGTGTGTACATATATATGCATATATATCATTTTGTCTATTCGTCCATCTACTGAGTGGAATATTGGTTTAAACATGATTGCATGTAAGTATCACTTATGGTCATTCAAAATGACAGATGCCACTTCACCCGATATTCTAAAATCATGATTTCTAAGTAAGATAGGATTTTATCATCGTCCAAATGTCGAGATATCTGGATGATTCTAATGTATATCTTGCACTGAATTAGGCAGGAAGATATCCATTATCATATAGGATAAAATGGTAGTGACAAAATATTCACTTGAGAAAGATATTGGAGGCTGCCAGAAGTATGATGTATTTCAGATAATTTTGAAGAATTTAAATATGCAAGCTCAAGTATGTCTTTTTATATAAAACTTATGTAAGTGGAAGTACAAAAGAAGGGGAGAAGAAAATAACTGACAGCAGATCATTGTCCCCAGTTAAAGTATAAAAAGACATAATATATAACTTCCAAGTAAATGAGAGACCAATATAATACTGCTCACTTAATGTAGGTACATGCAGAATGTTTACTTGGCTTTTTCTCCAAAATATATGAAGACTTATAAACTTCAGCATTTCCTTTTGGCACATTCTACTTTGGGCCTCTGTCTTTTTTGCACATTCTTTTTGAGTTCATAGTTGCTCTATTTCCATTTCATCTGTACAAACTGCTCATAACATTGTTCAACTACCACTTCTTATTTGCACACGTCCAGTCTATGTATGAAGGTACTTTTGCCATGTTAAGCAATAGGGTAGTACACACTCTCTGCGGAGAAAAGTTCCAGAGTATAACCCTATGCCCACATTAAAGGATGTAGAATTTAAAGCATTTTGAGACAAACAGTGATGTTGGAATTGCAAGGCTCCTTAGGGACATTTTCTTAGAGCTCATTAGTTTACAGAGGAGAAATATAAATATCCACAAAATTTGGAGCTGATTAGTAAGTATCCAAATTAACACTAGATCCTAGATATTGTGTTATTAGAAGTCACCACTGTATTATTGTTACATCAGAATCTTTCCCTACTTGCAAATATGTATGTGAAAATGAAAGAAAGTTATTAAAGAAAAATGTCTTATCTTTTTAGGCATTTAATCCTAGTACTGAGGGTAATGACTGAGAAATTCCATTCGATAAAATCTTGATGTTTATAAGAGCACTTCCTACATATAAGAATTTATGAAAGGTTGACTGAAAGGGTTATTTCAGCATGGAGATATCCCTAACAAGAACTAGACTTAAATAGAGTATATGGCAGTTATGATGTGTCAATGCTTATTGAGGCATTTCTATTATAAAGAAGAATCAATTCGTGGAGTCTTTAGTAACATCAGTAAAGCTGTATGTTCAATCTAATACTTGGTGTTACTTGTACTACATATATAATGAATAGGCTGATAAGATACCAAAACTTATTTAAAGATATTTCAATGAAATCCCAAACTGATGTGGATAAAATGGTTGCTCATTTTAACTATAGGACAAATTAGTTTTGTCTGTTCTGTAGTTCAACCTATAATCTCCTGGCTAAACAAAGTCTTCAAAAATATTCACAGAATACCTCTAAGGAAAGTTCATGAAAGTTATATCTATATAATTCTCCTCAGGTCAAGATAAAAGCATTTGTTTCCAACATTTAAAATCAACAGGATCTGTTGAATTCATGGATCGAGAATTTTATGGCTTCACATTCATTTCTCAAAATTTTATCAATATGAGTTTCATGTCTACCAGTTCACTAAAACACTGTTCTTATTGAACTTGTCTATGTCCTTTTAGTTTTCATATCTAAATAGCATATTTCCTTCAATATCTCTGTAACAGTTTTGACCTTTTCTTCCTGCAAATTCTTTCCTTTGTTTACTTCTTTAAATCTGTTTTTTGTTACTTTCTTGTTTCCTTATCTCTTTCTTCCTATCTTGTCGACACTGGTTCTCACATTGCTCACACTTGTGTCAGAACTTTCCTTTTCCTCTTCCCTTTAATAATGTCTCCCTAATTTTATTATTATTTTGCATACGCATGGTCGTGTATATTTTGGTGATGCCTAAACAGACCTACCTCTGCATCTGTTTAATATAAACTTTAGAACTATCAGAGTTTTTTTCACCTAAATCCTCCATTACCACCTGTAGTCCTTATCACCAAGAGTATCACTAACACAGTTGTCTGGCCAGAGATGTAGAACACTTTAGATTTCTTTTACCCTTCTACTACCACCCATTCGATTAGATGAATGGTGAAGATTTTCTCAGTTTCTGTCACTAATATGATTTCTATATATTGCTATTTATGCCCTGAAACAGCCTGTTTCATGTACTCATCACTGGTCACCTTGTCCTAAAACAACCATTTACAAAAAGTATGCTTTTTTTCATCATAGTCTTTTCATATTGATCCTCTTCATCACTAAATTACTCTCTTTGTAAGCACACAGAGCGAAGAGCTCAGACACAAATTCTTTTTTTTTCTGTCGGTCGTGGGCCTTGAACTCTGGGCCTGAGCACTGTTCCCCAGTTCTTCTGCTCAAGTCAAGCTCTCTAACACTTGAGCTACAGCGCCACTTCCTCTCTCACACAAATTCTAGTGTCATTATTTACTCACTACATTGACTGTTGACCTTATATTTCTCATCTGTAAATGGATGTAATCTACCAGAAATATTGAAGAATATATTTGTTGACTTCTAGAGCAAGAAAAAAGAAAAGTAGAGTCCTTACATTTTCCACCTTAGCTTACAAATAAGGAAAGAATCAAATTCAGTTTGTTGGTATAAATTCACAAATTGTTTTCGGAGACATAAAAATTAATTTATCTCCTTTCTCTAAGGCCTGTGTCCTTTTAAGGCAACTATAGATATGTAAGTGGTATTATGTAAATTCTATCATGTGTTTACAGCAGTATTGAAGAACATACTCTTAATATATCATTGGAAAACTTTGGTTCTTGAATAGTATCAATATGAAAATGTTATTTGAACTAATCACACTAAGGTGAAAATTACATCTTAGTCCATCAAAATGTGGAAATAAATAATTTTATTTATAAGTAAACAATACCACCAGGAAAAGTGAGTATACATTAGAAAGACTACATGAGAACCTTAAGGTTTACTATCTCTACCAGTTTATGTGATTGTATTTCTTGATACCGAAACTGCCCTCTTGTGATTCTTATTGTATGTAACTATATTACATACAGTTACCCTGTATTCAATGTGGGAAATCTAGTTTCAAAGATGTCTAAAGTTTTTCCTTTTCAATCACAACATTGTCATTATCAGGGTACCCTGTATTCATCATCATCTTCATCAGAATTATTATTAGCATCATTAGTGTTAGTTATTGAAAGTTTGATATATGTTTATGGTTTTGCTATTATTTGTCATATGATTAATAATTTTAATGTTACCACTGGGCATGTATCCATATTAAAATTTTGAACAAATAAACAAAAAACTATACCATATCAGGTATCTTGACTATGTTCTAAAATTTTGAACAAATAAACAAAAAAAATATACCATATCAGGTAGCTTGACTATATTCTTACAACAAATTTTTGAATAGAATTTTGAAGCATTGCAATTTCCTAACCCGTACAAATTAACTTCCCCTCTCCCTGTCATTACACACAAATATTTTTTGAACAGAATTTTTTCAAGAAATATACTGTACATGTTACTAAAATATCATGTGTATCTCTAAAATTCCCTTGAAGTTCTATTGAAATTTTAATTACTTTTTTCTAGGAAACTTTTAGAAAAATAAACTGAATACCTCTAAAATTAAAAAGGTCAAAAATAGTAGCATAATATTTTAGAGGTTGTCTGCCTTCATATATATATATACAGCAAATCAAGTGCCAGTGACTGACACCTATAATTCTAGCTATTCTGGATGTTAAGATCTTTGAATTGTATTCAAAACTAGCCCAGGCATAAAAGTACTTGTTAGAGTCTTATCTCCAATTAACCACTAAAAACAGGAATTAGCTCTATGCCTCAAGTGGTAGAGTGCTCTCTTTGAGCATAAAAGGCTTACGAACTATTTCCAGTCCTTGCAAACAACAACAACAACACAATGTATCCCATTAACTTCACAAAAGCATCTTTTAACTGCTGTGAACATTTCTTAGGAACATGAATACATGCCCCTGGAAAATGTTAAGTAAAAAGCATAGAATATTTATGTATATGTTAAAGACATGACTATTTAGATTGTCTAAAATATTGAAGTAGTCATTAGGAATTAAGTATAATGATAGGTAGGTAATATATTGAGAGTGGCTTTTATTCTATTTTATGATAGTAATAAAATGATATTTGTAATGATTACATAAAATTACTCTGGCTTGGTATTTGAATTATAACAAGTGATACAAATTTTTAAATGATTTCCAAAAGAAAGATCATTTTCTTTAATGGTATCAATTATTTTGTAATTTCAAAACAATTAATAAAATTATTCCAGGTGGTTCGCTCCAACACTAAATTTGTTTTCTTATTCTAGTTTTATGATGTTTATAGAAATTAAAATTCCAAAAATTCCATGGAAGTTGGCATTTAGGAACACCTTCATATATACTAATATTGGAGTCCCTTAAGTAGAATTGTTTTATTTCATTTGTTATTTTCACAAATAAATCAAGATTATTGTGTATTTTGTTTCTTTTCATTGCTATTGGCTGTTATCTTGAGAATACATTTTTTTTTCCTAGCAACGTAGAGAAAAGCAATTGGATTGAGCATGAAACGTATGGCTTTCATAAATTCAGATGCACAGATTTGTGTCTTCTGTCATTTGTTAATGTTTCTTCTAGAAAAGGTTATCAATTACTTATAAGTGAAACATTATTCCTAGGTACTCCAGGTATCACAGACACATTTTGATTGAATTATCTCTGTATAAACTCAAAATGAACACTAATCACATCTTTGTTCTAAAAGCTGTCATTTACAAAGAGTTTTTAGCCAACATCAAAAACATCTTTTTTGATATACTGCATTTTGTGTGAAGAATATTTAACAATACCTTTTTTTTTCTTGTTAACATGTAATTCACATGCAATATATTATCTCCTTTTTATTTTTTTATTTTATTTTATTTTTTATCTTTGTTGCTGTTCTTTTATTTTTATTGTGAGAATATCGTACAGAGGAGTTACAATTACATGGGTAAGATAATGAGTACATTTCTTATCTAGCATTGTTGCCTCCTTGATGTTTCCCCTTCCCATTTCCTTCCCATATCTCCTTTTATTGTATATATTTTAGTGCTTTGGAAGTGAATTGTACCTTCATAGATTTTCCAAGCCTAAATTTAACAAACTTGCATTTCTTCAAATAGAAATTCTGTAAAATTTAGAACAGACATTAAAGTAGATATAAATTCACTTACAGGAATTTATCCAGTGTGTCTTTTTAAAATTTATTTTTGAGGTTTTATTTCCAGGGTCTCACACATACTATTCAACTGCACTGTCAATGAACTACATTTCCTGTCCAAACAAGTATTTTACTTCTACATACCTAGAAGTGTAATGTCTAGATCATATACAATTCTCTTTGACCTTTTGAAGACTTGAAAAGTTGCTTATTGAAATGATTGCAGTATTATACAAATTGATCCGCTATGTGGGGGATATAAATTTCTCCACAAATTCATTACTATATTTTGTGTGGTATTTTTATATTATGGTAATACTAGTGAATTTTCTTTTTCTTTTTTCTTATATACTAAAGAGGAATTTAATGCTCCTCCTATTGACTATTAGTTTACATATGTTCTTTAAAGAAATATCCTATTCAGGAAAAATTGTATATAGATTTAGAAGATACAAAAATACTTAAGACTCAGGATCATTGTAGTATTAACATTGTAGCATTAACAAATATGTGCCCTCTCTCTGTTGGATATGTTTTCACTTCTGTTATAGTCTCCTCTGAATTATGAAAGGTTATCAGTTGATATTATCCTGTTTAGTCTTGCTTTTTATAGCCACTAATGCTTTCAATGTCAAATTTTTAGAAAGCTTTACTGATGCAATGTCATTAATGTTTACATTTATTTTTATAAGTTTTCACATCTCACATTTTTGATAATCATTTTTTATTTTAAATTTTGTATAAGGATTGAAATATTAGGCTAAGATCATTTTTTAAATCTAGAGAGGCAATAGTGCCAGTACATCCAATTTTTATTTTTATTTCATAAGCTCATGACATCCTTTTCAAATTCTATTGACAATATTGACAAATCTATTGACAATACAATTTTTTTGACAATTCTGTTACATTCTTCTATGTGTCTGTTCTTATAGAATAGCTATGTTGTCTTCACTACTATGCATAGTAATAAGATTAAAATCTAGAATGAGGGCTCAAGCTACACCATTTTACGAGATTAGTCTGACTGACCTGTATTCCTTGAATTTACACACGAATTTAGTGAGCAGGTGAACCAATATTCTATAGCGACATCTATATGTTTTTTTAAAATTTAATTTAATTTTATATTTTTGTGAACATACAGTACAGAGGGGTTACAATTACATGGGCAAGATAATGCGTATATTTCTTATCAAGCATTGCAGCCTCCTCCTTTGTTTACTCTTCACATCCCTTCCCAGCCTCCCCCCCCCCAATCTTTCCCCTTACTCCCCCCCACCCCCTTCACCAACATTGTAAAGCTCGTTTTGGACATTACAACTTGTACTTCTCATTGTTGCAACAGGTCCACCTGTATCCTTAAATGACTTGTTTTTCCCCATCTCCCCCACAAGTTATACTAACATAAAATATAGTGAAAGCAGGGGTTATACTGTGGGGGAGGGACATACAAAGCAACAAAGAGATAATGTTATAAATGCGTTAGAAACAAGTGCGTGAAATAAAAAAGCATTAAAATACATATCTAAGGGTTCATTTTCCTAACATCACATTATCTGACCTTTTCCAGTTGACTCATACATATAATAGATATTGCAAATAAGGGAAACCATGGGACCTATGTTTCTTTGGGCCTGGCTAACTTCACTTAATATAATTTTTCCAAGATTTTCCATTTCCTAACAAATGGGGC
The DNA here is from genome assembly GCF_019054845.1 of Dipodomys spectabilis. Classification (NCBI taxonomy): domain Eukaryota; kingdom Metazoa; phylum Chordata; class Mammalia; order Rodentia; family Heteromyidae; genus Dipodomys; species Dipodomys spectabilis. Next base: position 1,260,325 of record NW_024870854.1, on the reverse strand, counting down.
AATGTCATTATTTCTGATGGAGGCATAGAATTCCATTGAGTATATATACCACATTTTCTTGATCCATTCATGTACTGAGGGGCATCTGGGTTGGTTCCATATCTTAGCTATGGTAAATAATGCTACAATAAACATAGCTGTGCTGGTAGCTTTAGTGTGGTCTTGTTTGTAAACATTTGGGTAAATGCCCAAAAGTGGGATTGCTGGGTCATAGGGGAGCTCTATGTGAAGTCTTTTCAGGAACCTCCATACTGCTTTCCAAAGTGGTTGAACAAGTTTACATTCCCACCAACAATGAAGTATAGTTCCCTTCTGTCCACCTCCCCTCCAGCATCTGTTGTTGTTAGAGTTCTTGATTATAGCCATTCTAACTGGAGTGAGGTGGTATCTCAATGTTGTTTTGATTTGCATTTCTTTTATGGCTAGGGAGGTTGAGCATTTCTTCTTGTGTCTATTGGCCATCCTTTTTCTTCTTCAGAGAAGTTTCTCTTCAAGTCTTTAGCCCACTTATTTATTGGGCAGTTGTTTCTTTGAGGATTTGTTGTTGAGGGAATTAATTATTTGAGTTCCAAGAATATTTTAGATATGAGACCCTTGTCTGTTGTATGGCTAATGAAGATCTTCTCTCAATCCGTGGGCTTTCTATTGATCTTGCTAGCTATGATCTTTGCCATGCAGAAACTCTGCAACTTCATGCAATCCCATTTGTCCAACCTTTCTTTGATTTGTTGTGCTTCCAGGTCTCTATTCAGAAAATTTCGGCCTGCGCCAAGGAGACCTAGGGTTTCTCCTATTCCATCCTGTAATGTTTTCAGAGTGTCTGCTTTGACTTCGAGGTCTTTGATCCATTTGGAGTTGATTCTGGTGCAGGGTGATATATAAGGATCTAGCTTTAGTTTTCTACAAGCAGTTAACCAATTTTGCCAGCACCATTTACTGAAGAGGCTGTCTTTCTTCCATTCTATTGTTTTAGCTCCCTTATCGAAGATTAGATGGCTATAGGTCTGTAGGTTCATTTCTTGATTTTCAATTCTATTCCATTGGTCCTGAGGTATGTTCTTATGCCAGTACCAAGCTGTTTTGATTACTATGGTTTTATAGTAGAGTTTGAAATTTGGTATTGATATTCCTCCAGCAGTGTTCTTTCCATTGAGGAGCGTTTTTGCTCTTCGGTGTCTTTTATTGTTCCATATGAATTTTTGGATTGACTCTTCTATTTCCTTGAAGAATGAGGTTGGAATTTTGATAGGTATTGCATTGAATTTGTAGATAGCCTTGGGAAGTATTGCCATTTTCACGATGTTAATCTTTCCAATCCAGGAGCATGGAAGGTTTTGCTATTTTCTAAGTTCTGTTTTGATTTCCTTTTTCAAGATTTTAAAGTTTTCATCATAGAGGTCCTTCTCTTCTTTGGTTAAGTTAATTCCTAGGTATTTTATTTTTTGTGGGGCTATTACAAATGGAGTTGCTTTCCTAATTTCAGTCACACTTTCCTCATTTTTGGCATACAGAAAAGCCATTGATTTTTGAGGGTTAATTTTCTATATATTTGATAGTCAGTCATATTTTTCACATTTTGAAAACACAATACGCCAAATATATATAAGTAAAAATCGATGGAGGGGATTACAATGTTCCTTCCATAAGAAATGTACTTATTATCATACTTATTTCATTGTAACTCCTCTGCACATTACTTTTACAATAAAATTAAATTGAAATTAAAAATAAACGAAATAACATAACAATTAAGAATTCATTGAAGCCATCGGTAAAATACTTTGTAAATAACTGGCCTATGTACCCAGAGAATATGATTTGATGATATTATTTAAATGCTTCAACTTCAGAAAAGAAGAAAAAAAAATAAAAACTGTTACAAAGTAAAGTAATAAATCAGAATATCTTACTAATTATAATAATCATAAGGTGAATTTACAGTAGTATTCAAATATGTAAGAAATGGGGCAATTTGCCATTCGTTTACACTTAATAAGAGAGAAAGAATTTTCTAGGTGTTTTTAAAAATATCTTAAATTTAGTGAGGAATCTATTCTGTCACATCATATGAAAATCAGATAAAGATACCATTAGAGCAACGAACAGATTGTATTAACTTTTTGGATGTTAATATATATACTTATTTTGGTTGTGGGAAATTGTGGGGATTTCAACTTGAGGTATTGTTCTTGCTAGGCTGGCGTCATATCAGTGGTTAATTTTAGTATAGGGGTTCCCTTTGGACAAGAACATGCACCTGATCTGTCCTTTTAGCCTTCCCATCATCAATGACATCAGAGTTCACACCAACTTGTCTAGCTTCATACCTTGGCTGGCCTGGATTCTTCAGTCCTTCCAATCTTAGCCTCCAGATAGTGCAAGATGGTGGAACTGATCCAATGAACCCAGCTATAGATTGAGAAGAAGCCCACTAAACTTTTGGCGTTGGTTCTGTTCTCAAGCCTCCTACATAGTTAAGAGTAGAGATTGGAGCCCCTGGTGCCAAGCAGTAGCAGTTTTTTTTAAAGCAATTAGATATCTATATGAGTTAGGCTTGTGAATACCTCAGGGAAAAAATAAAACTGCAGTGAAGCATAGAGGACAGGAAGAATTTTAACTAGCTATTCAGAGGCTAAATAACCTTAGCTGGCTACTTGGGATGATGAGACCTGAAGACCACTCTTCAAAGCCAGTCCAATCTTGAAAATACATGCGATTACATCCAAAAAACCAGAAGTGGAGCAATGGTTCAACTGATAGACAACTAGCCTTGGGCACAGAAGCTTAGAGATAGGGCCCAGGCACTATCAACCCTCAGGTGTGACGGTTTTTTTTTTCTTTCTTGAGATTGTTTCTAACATATTTATAAGATGATTTTTTGTTGCTTTGTATGTCTCTCCCCCTGCTTTCATTGTATGTGATGTTCATATAACTTGTGGAGGGGAAAAACAAACCGTTCAATAGGGATACAGGTGGGCCCAATGCAACAATGAGATGTACAAGCCATAATGCTGCAAAACGAACTTTACAACTTTGGCTGGGCAGGGCGGAGGTGAGGAAGAGATGGGAATGGATGCGAAGAGGAAACAAAGGAGGAGGCTACAATACCTGATAAAAATTTACTCATTACTTTGCCCATGTAATTGTAATCCCTCTGTACGGTATTTTCACAATAAAAAATTAAAATAAATAAATAAAAATGTATTGAAAGAATATGGGCTCAGTGTGGTTTTAGCTTACTGAGAAATGTAAGGTGCAGTGCATTTTTGAGGAATTACAGAAAGTTGTGATGGAGATAGAGGGAGCAATATGATTATTCTGGAAAACTGGCTAGAGGATTGCTGCCAGAAAGATAGTGATGAATTCTTCCAAAATGTTACAGTAAAATCACTTTCAAATCCATGTTCACTGCTGCACTATTCACCATAGCCAAGTTATGGAAATAGCCCAGATGCCTTTTGGTGGAGGGATGGTTGGAAAAAGTGTGGCACATATACAAAATTGGATTGCACCTATCCATTATGAAGACTGTTACATTATTTGCAAAAAAGGGATAGATCTAAAAATACGTTAAGTGAACTAAGTCAGATCCAAACACACAAAACCCATGTTCTGTCGGTATTTGGAAGCTAGAACTTTATGCAATTTTACACAACAGTATTAACCAAAGCATGCTATTTGCAGAGGAGTAGTTAAAAGGTGTAATTTCTTATAAAATTTAACTTTTAATCCAACAAAATGAATACCAGGAAATTATCACTTGGAGGATGTGAGGGGAAGTCATAGGGAAGCAATAAAGAGCATTATGGAAGAAGAGGGTGAGGGCATATTATTCAATGTAGATAGTATGAAATTAGAACAAAATTAAAGTGGGGTGAGGTTTGGAAGGGTGTGGGAAAGTTATGTAAAGATTGTACTTAAAAACTGATTTGTTGAATGGAAATTCCTTTGTACAACTACTTAAGATAATAAAATTAAAATGAAAAACAATAGAGATATCTGATCTTAAACTGTGTTCTCTTAAACCATGAGTCAATATAATAGTTTCCTCCTCAGAAATGTTCTTTGAGCTATTTCCCTCCTAATGACAGAAACTTGACCAATTCAATTAATATCACTACATCACATTGCATATCATACAGAGACACAATATAAAAATTACAATAAAAACGTTAGAATTCATCACATGATAAAAAACAGGTAGAATGTATCAACTTCTATTGATTGTTTTCCCACGTACTTTACCTATGGTATCTAATTTAATCCTCACAATAATCCCATAATGAGGAACTACTTCCATTGGTATTTCTCAGATGATGATATTGAAGTCTTCAGAGTTGGAATTACTAGTACAACATTGCACGCATGGTAATGTTAGCCTGTGGCCCATCTCCCACTGTATCAAATAACTTCATTCTATTTTATGACTACAATACCAACACTTAGTCTACTAATTCTAGGAAAATTTCCCAGAATTATTGTGTAAACTCTAAGAATATTTCATTTTTTCTTCGTTAGAAAATAGGTATCAGTAATATGAAAACTCCAAGTTCATAATCACTTTATTCTTCCCTGCTGAAAGGAATTGCTAAACTATAACGTTCTTTATTTCTAGCTCAAAATAGTAGAAATAATATTTTATCCCATGACTCAACACTGTAATGCCTGGGGACCCCATCTCTATTTAACACAGTCTTACTGAAAGAATGACCTGCCCAATTCTTGATGGAAACAGACTGCAGTTCTTATGGACCAATCATTTCCACATTGTAGCTCACCTAAGTTGTTTACCACTATAAGTATTTTGATTGCATTTTATACCCAACATTTTGCGAGAAATGTTACTTTATGTACTTAATGTACTTTAAAATTCTATTAAAGCAAGACTGATATAAAAAATGGCCCCAGATAAATATTTTATCTTTCATATACCCAAAAATGAATCCGACCTATTATTAACGTTAGCAACCAGAGGTTAAAAATCATAGACACCAAGACCTAAGCATGAATTAAAGACTCCGCAACTTGTGAATGCAATTGTTTTAAAAAGACATCCATACAACTGCATTTTTTAAAATTTCTTATGATACTGAATAATTAATTATAAAGTTTTAACGCTTGAAAATAACACATTTTCTGGGGGGTAAAGTACAGAACACAAGATTAATCCTAATCATTTTTAAAAATCTTTATTTATACTACAAATCAATCATAACTACAAAGATTCTAAAATTAACTGAATTACAGATACAAAGGAAATAATTTAACTGCATCATCTACATTCAAAGGACTGTTTCAGTAGAGAACAAAGTTATAATAATAATTAGCTTACCAAATTCATTACAGTCTTTTATTCTATTACATTTAGTTTCATAAAAACTGGATTTTCTTTATTTGGGGGGAGGGTCGGTCTTTTATCCCTCCCCCACAGTATACCCCCTGCTTTCACTGTATTTGATGTCGGTATAATTTTTGGAGGGGAAGGGGAAAAACAAATCGTTTAAATAGGGATACAAGTGGACCCATTTCAAAAATGAGATGTACAAGTCGTTATGTCGAAAACGAACTTTACAACTTTGGTGTGGGGGGTGCGGGAAGGATTGGGTGGGGGACCGGGGGAGGATGGGAAGGGATGGGAAGGGGAAACAAAGGAGGAGGCTACGATGCTTGATAAGAAATGTACTCATTATATTGTCCATGTAATTGTAACCCCTCTGTACAGTATTTTCACAATAAAAAAAACTGGATTTTCTTAAAATGATGCATTAAAAAGCCTATATACCAACTTACATTTTCAGATCATAACAATATATATTTCAGAAATGTGTTTATCTCTATAGTCAATGAAATGAAATAATACTAAAATATTCAAAGTCTTTTTAGAAATTACAAGACTTCCTCTGGGATGTTTTTTATATTGGAAAAGATATTCCAAAAGCCTTATTTGTTAAAGTTGCGATAGTTACTCCCACAAAGGAGCCATTAGTGAAGATAACTTTGCATGTACAAAATATATTTGTCTTATAGGTAAAAGTATTTCACTTGGATTTATTAGGAAAAATTTACGTAAACACTTTTAAGGAAAGAGAATATCATTTTCAGTTGTGACTACTGTCTGTCTTAGCATTTTGAGTTTCATGTTACTCTGGACTTGATTGAAATATTTTTAAAGAGAATTATTTGAGATACCCACAGTATCAAAACTGCCACCCAATATTGATAAAATTTCACTTGAAAGAAAATTATGTATTACTATTAGTAAAATTTCTATAGTGTCATTATGACTTTTATATAAACCAGTGACTATAAATTAAGTGAAATTAAAATATTTTTCAAGTTCAAAAAAAGAAGTAAAACGACTTCAAATACATTCACAACCTGGAGATGACACATGCTTTTTGTTTGTTTGTTTGTTTGTTTTTGAAAGGAATATCTAACAAGCATATACACAAGGCTGATTGTAAGTCACTAAGATGGGATATTCAAACATAATAAATATGGGGTTGATTATCTCTTAGTGACAATAGATATGATCTTATTAAGTAAGTTATTTTCAACAGAAATCAACCTTGAATTTCACAGAAATAACGAGAGAATAATATCTGTTTGGTCAAGTCAGTCAAACTCACTCCATGAGTATATCTTAAAAGTATAACCAATTTAAGAGGTCAAATACATACTTTGTACTGACAGTCATCTTACAACAATAATTTACTACCTAATTATGTCTGTATCTTCTTATTTAACATCTAATAAGAGCTGAAAGCAGTCTTTTTTATCTAACTTAATGTTGTAAATGCTTTGATTATGATGATGTTTTTATTTGACAAATATTGTGTACAGAAGAGTGGTTCCACTGAAATGATATGACAGAACACTGATAAATAAAAACATTGGAACATAGTTATCTTTCTTCAGCTTCACCCTGTCCACATTGGCAAGCAACAATGGAACAGCATATGCACACATATACACATACCACGTGTGTACACATGTACACTCACAAATTCATGCATGCTAAATTCAGGTTTTATTGTACAAAAAGTTCAAATAAAATATCACTGATTAGTACAAATGATAATTTGCCTTATTACAAAATAAACAATCCAGTAACCATGGGTGTTACATTTTACCTGCCTCTCCACATGTGAATACTTAATTTATTTTTAATTAATTAATTCACTAATTAATTAATTCATTTGTTTGGTGCTAATACTAGCACTTGAACTCAGGGCCTGCTTCTGTCCTTGAATTTCTTTTTTTTTGTTTTAGTTTCCTCAAGGCTAGCATTGTACTGCTTGTAACACAGCTCCATTTCTAGTTTTTGCTGGTTACTTTTAAATCAGAATCTAATGGACTTTTTTTTTTTGCTTGGTCTGGTTTCAAACCACAATCCTCAGATTTCCTCTTTCTGATACAGCTTGTATTAAATATATGGACCACTGGTGTGGCTTCTACTTTTTCCTCTATACTTATCTAATGCACATACTTAGTTAGCAATTTAAAACAGAGTATAGAAGCAAGATGTTCAGAGATATTGTCCAGTCAGAAATAAAAGTTTGGAATTTAAATTTTTCTTAAGACCATACATAACAAAATACCATGATATAGTATAAAAGAACTCACTATTGAACATATGAGCTTTAAGAGCTTTCTATTTATTGTTACCCAACATTAGAAAAAATTTATAATGCTGTAGTAAAATAGAAGTCCTTTGTATGACTACTTAAATTCTTTGTTTGTTTAAAGACTCTTGTTTTCATCTAAAACTATAGGCCTATCTAATGTCTTCATGTGACTTTGATGATTGAAGTTGCTTAATGAGAAGTTGAAATGTATTCGTAGTCCTTTGCTATCAATTAAATCTCACCTTTTCTTCTTGGAGTATATAATGATCAAAACAATAATTCAGAATCAGCACGCAATAGTTAAGATTCACGCTTCCAGTGCAAGTGGATCACCAGTAAAGAAACCTCAATACCATTTTCCACAAAGTTTTGTCACAGATACAATTGGCCTGCCTTTTCTAGCTGCTTTCCTAGTCTAGACCTATTCCTTCATTCGACATAAAAGTGTGATTCAAATTATCTATTATTAGAATTATCAAGGATTTAGAATCTTGCCTGTAATTTGGTCAAAGCTATGTGTCTTTGTGTAGGCTACTAAAAATGTATTTACTAACTTCAAGTAAATACGTAAATTCTATTTACATCTTTTTTAAAATAAAATTGTTTGCTCTATAACTTGATCAGAGGCATGGATTTTGTGGCTAGCTAGGTCATTGCACATCTCTGTGTCTCTTCCTCTCTCTCTTTCATGGTTCTCATAGATAATATGATTGCTCCATAATTATCCTAATTTAATTTTCTTTAACATTTTTGGGTTCATCATTTCACTTTCTGCTCTGCCATTTCTCAAACCATTTAAATAGAAGACATTATTTCATATTTTATCATTCCTAGAATAAGCTGCACATGAAGACACCACTGGTCCTCATTTTCAGTCTGTACCTTTGAATACAAAGGAACATCTTTCCTCTGCTCTCTCTACTGTCCAGTTAGAATAATTTAGATTAGTAAAAATGGAAAAAGAGAAAATAAATCATGGTTAAAATAAAACAGATGCAGAAAATTCACCGGATTTTTCTGACCAGTTCAACCAACTTGAACTATTGTAAAAACATGGACACCTCATTCTCACTGGTACTCAACGTGTCTGGTTCGACAATTCTGATGAAGACGAGGAACAAGATGAAAAAGTGAGGAATGGTATCAATTGCATGAAAAAATTGGAAAAGGATCCAAGCAAATTTCTTCTTTGGGCTGCTGAAAATAATCTACTTACTACAGAGCAGAGAACACTTTCCAAAAAGGCCACTCATGTGAATACTAGGGATGACGATGAGCATACCTCTCTTCATCGGGAAGCCTACAATGTACATTTACACATTGTCCGTGAGTTGGTGGCACAAGCGGCAGATATTCCTACAGTAAGTGTGGATGGCTGGACACCCATGCACAGTGCTTTTAAGTGGAATAATACCAGAGAGTCTTCTTTATGACTTCATCATGATGCAGATAAGAATGCCCAAGCAAAAAGCCTCTTGATTCCTTTGCATTTGCTGCTGGGAACAGAGATACCAAAGATACTCTGGATCTCCTTCTCTTGAACCATTATATAAAACCAGGTCTGAAGAACAACTTGGAAGAAATGGCATTTGATATTGTCAAAAGACTAAGTATGTATCACTACCTTTTTCAAGTTGTGGAAGGCTATACAAATTGTTCTCCTAAGTCGTAATGGTTTGCTTAAGTTTCTGAAATTTAAAAAATGCCAGCTCATCCTTTGTGTCCATACAAAATATTTTCACAATACAAAGTAATAACAATAACTTACTGTAAAAATTCATGGGTTCCATGGTACTCTTCCACGGGAATTGCCTGATTTTGATGCCAAAATATATTCAAGAGTTGTTTGTATATATCTATAATGATTTCTACAGAGTTTGTGATTTTTTTTAATCAGAAATATTTTTAACTTATCTGTTGAAATAAGTAGTACAGAAACTAAAGATATTTCTGGTGCTTGTCTGAAAAAAGTATATTTTAAAATATTCTATATTCTATATATTCTATATAATATTCTATATTCTATATAATACTTTGAATTCTACATCATTTTATAATATAGGTACATTAATAAATGTGTCCTTTCAGATTGCATTCAATATTGAAACAGTTTAAAATTCCCTTTTTTCCCTAGGTCCTTATAGTATTTTATTTCTTTGAGATAAAATGAAAATGTTGTCTAATTTTAAATGTTTTGTAAAGGTTATGCTATGTGAAGACCTTTCTAAGGTGAAGATTTAATACAGTGATGTCAAACTAACATTAAATTCTATGATTTATGTGTATTGTTACTTGTAGTTTTGTAATCAACTTTTTACTTACTGTTTTTCTTTTCTTGCATCTGAAGAATAAAAAATATGGAATATTTCACAAATTTTCATATCATCCTCGTGCAAGTGCCATGTTAATCTCTGTATTGTAATTTGGGTATATATGCTGCTGAAGCATGTAGTATCCTCTAAATTTAAGTAGTTAATTATGCAACCTTTATACAGGCTTATATCATTGGGTGCATATTTGTAACAAGAAATATTATTGTTCCTAACAATGCTATTGAACTTATTTCCCTAAATTTCTACGTATAGTTGAAAAAATCATATGGTTTGGTCGATTGCTCACATTTGCAATTTTTTGTCAATGACTAATTTAATTCTTTTTCATTTTAGATTTGATCATACTTTGAAGCATTTCTAGCTAGGTTCAAAGGTGATGGCTTTTTCAAGTACTTATTTATACAACTGAGTTAGATTTGTGGAGCTAATGGATTCAAAGTAATCCTTGCTTAAGAGCTACTTCTAAAGTTCTTAAGCTTAAATTTTCCCAAATGAGGTCTTACTGGCACAAATGTGTATCTACCCTTTACCCTTCTTCCATTTAGGAACATACTAACCATTACATCTTACCCTGACAGCATAGATTGTCTTAATCGAACAAAACTAATATTAGTTACAAAGAATCATAGAGAGATGAAAACTTCAGACAGAAATGTTCAGACTAGAAGGTATTTTATCAAAATATAATTGTTTATTATACCTACCATTTCAAAAGTAGCTAACGCAAAGAAGGTGGAAAATTTGTCCCTTTGCATGATTACCTAATGTCCTGGAGGAACTTACACGACTCCCTTTCTATCACCAAATATTTTCATATTTGCAGGAGAAGTCCATATGTTTCTCCTGGTTATTAGGCCTTAAATTGGTAATGTTTTAATCACAGTGCTTCTTCTTGCCTCTAGGCTATAAATCTACAAATGACAAAGCTATAGGTCTAACTCTACCAAACACTGAGGTAGAGATAAGGGAATAATACTTTAAAACAGAGTTGCTTTTGACACCATAACCACATTAGAACAATGCAAAACATGTGCCCTTTTTTATTATATTATATATAGTTCTATATTTTATATTTGTATGTGCTGATTAGAATATAAAAAGTGTCAATGCAATGTCTTTAGTGTAAACTTGTACTACCTTCTGTGTTCTTGGTTTACTGAATTCACATGTAAAAAATACAATGTTGTTTTCCTCTAATCTATTAGGGATTTACTCTGCTGCCTTTTTTTTTGTTTTAACTCCGTGGTCCCAAACTGTTTTTTCCCATATTTCTGAAGCATTCCTACTCATTATACCCAAAGTTTGCTGATATGATCTCTAAAAGATATTATACTTCTGCAGGTCCCTTGGGTCTTCGGATCCCTGGTCCCAGTTACATGCATCATCAGATAACAGGGGCAAGTCTTCTCATCTAGGCCCATGCAACATGCCAAATGAAAGTAATTGAACAGCCATCTCGATTTCTCATTTCTTATAATATTTCAGGGCCCTAATTCCTTGAGATGCAGGAATTAGCAGTAAGCAATTGTGAAATGCAAGGCAACTTAAAATGAGAACACAAAATCGGAGAGAAAGTACTGTAATTCAAACTTTCAATTTACAGATGACCAGCCCATGTGAGTGAATGAGATAACAAAGAGTCACAAGAGTATTTTTAATAACCCTCCCCTAATGATTAATGAAAGACTTCAGTCCAGTATAAGTGGTTAAAAAAATAGTTCCTGGAAGGATAGATCCATAATTGGTCTACTGAGGCCAGGAAAACTTTATTTAGAGGTCAAAAGTAATTCAGAAAAACATTAATTGAGAAGATTTTCAGTGCTTCAAAACACTGGTACTTCAGTAAAAATTGCTTCTGTGGTATAAAAATGTTGTCATTCTCAAACCAATGATAACCTATATTTAATCTCCTAAAAGTGTATTGCTTTTCAAAAAAACTTTTTAAAATCACATTCGCAAAATAACATTTGACATGTAGATGATACTTAGTGACATTACAAGTTTTTCAAGTGTAGAGAGCAGGTTACAATAGACTTGATTTATTTACTCAGCACTACTAACAAACAGGTTCAACCATTCATTAAATTGTAGAAATCGTATCACAAACCATTTGTGTTGTTCAGTAGGTGCTTCACAGAAATGTGTTAAATAGATCAGTATCCCATATTTCAAACCCAAACTTTAGCTAATAAATTCCATCATTTAATAAGGTACATTTTAAAAAGTCACAGATAGTTGCGTTTTTTATGTTTTCCCTATATGTCTAACATATAAAAATATGACTTAATGTATTGAATATGGGAACTCATCAGGGATGTGACAAACACAAAATCTGTCTTCTATTTTTATTTATTCCTCTATAGTAGTAAATTTTAGTTTTCTTCTTTTTCCAAAACTTATGGGTAGTAGAAATTTTATCTCAGGTGAAAGTAAATAATCACAAATATTGTACAAAGCCATTTATAAAAATTGGTAGTTAGGAATACATTCTAAGCCATTCTTAAACTTTCTTGTTAACTAAAGATGAATCGTCCAAATTGATGAGAATTAAATCATGTTTAGGTGCTTTACATCTCCTGTCTTCAAATTGTTATTGCAGATGAATGAGTTATTTAAATATAAGCTGACACCAGTTCAAGTATATACAGGATTGAAACTCCGTGTTTTGTATATAAACCTTTCAGAGTATTAACAGACAGTTTCGCAGAATGACTATCAGGAAGTTGAAACCAGAGAGGAATAATAGTAAAGACATAGAATGAATGAAAAATGGAGCAAGGGACAAATAAAATTAGAATACTCAATGTACACATATGATAAAGGAAGTGATAAATCTGAAATAAATCTTGGAGAAGGAGTTGGTTGAGAATGATAGAAGAAGTGACTCTGATCCAGGAGCAATGAACAATTAAGTGGACATATTTAATTGTAACACACTTGCACAATCTTTTGAAATTCATATAAATAACACAAAAAAACAAAAACACACAAAAATCACAACCAAACAGCAATCTCTAGAGAGTATGAATATGAAATCTCAAATTTTAAGCAGTTAATGAAAAGCAGTCTTGGGAAAAGCAAACTAAGCTGTCCAAAAAGGGCTGTTAGGGGTAGGGGAGAATTTTGAACAGATTTAAATAGACTGTCTAAGGATATAAGTCACTGACATCTGCTGCAAATATTATCTTTCTTCTGTGAGTTTTCTTTGTCTTAAATGGATTCTCCAGTCCTGAGACACATTTGATAGCTTGTGAAGATAGAAAGGAAGAAACAAGATCAAGAACCCATTATTCCAATGGAGAGAAAACAATCCTCAATGTTTCCTCTCATTTCTCTTTATACTCTTTCTTCATAATTTTAAGCCAATTGATTTTGAATTACATTTTTCCTTCTTTGTTATGACAAAGTAATTGGTCAAAATAATTCACTAAATATCATTGGCCATTTTTTCTGTCATGCTATTTACATGTCCAAGCAAGTCTATTAAACATCCCCCTTGCATTCGGGTGCCACAAAAACCCAACATCTATGTTAATGAGGACAAATTCTAATGTAATACTTTGTCTCCAAAAAAAACCGGTCCAAGAAGCTGTGATCACAAATATTTGGCTATACATTTTTTTCTTTTACCTTGAAAGTCTTCTTGTGTCTAAAGTGCCTACAAAAATAAGTACTCCACCGCTTTTTGGTTCAATCACTTCTACCCTCAAAGACATATTTTGTAACAAGATCCTTAGAGGAAACCAAAGAATACTCCACTTTTTATCTTCTCTCTTAAACCTCTCCTTAGATACCATATCAGGAACAGTGAAGTTATTCTTTGCAAAATTAATTCAATAGACTCTCTTTCTCTTGGTTTTGCATTTGCTCAACAAGATGTATGGAGGAGAATAGAGTTAAATCATCCATACCTTGATGACAGTCTGTTACAAAGGACAATGCTTCTATGTCCTACTTCTATGCCCTCCTCTTAGCTCTTGCGTGATTTCCAACTAATCACAGCTTCTTGACTTCAAGTGTAGTGAAGCTGAAGTACTATAAGTCCTCCCCCACTGCTCCATCTTCATGGTTTCTCATTTAAAACTCTTTCAAGTTGCCTCATTTGGATGTGGAATTTATTTTCATGTTTTCTTTCAATCTGTTCTACATCGTAGTGGGCCAAATATGCTCTGTAAAATCACTTTAGGTAGCAAAAATATTAAGACAATGTATATAAAAAATGTTGGCCTCCCTTCACTGCTGAAGCCAATACGCTTAGCAGGGGCTTCTAAGAACAGTTTTCTTACCTTTTCCATTTGCTCAACTCTTTTCTGATCCCAAACTTTTTGGCTTATGTAATAAGAGAAGTGTTCACTATCTCATGTTAAAAAGGATATTATTTTTGTGAGATACTTAGAAATGTGAAATCATTGGTTTGAATTATTCAATCAGATGTTTTTCTCTGTTTCAGTGCTTCATGTGCAAAGACATTGTGGAAAGTATTACAAACAGAAAAGTGTAAATCCAATACCTTCTTTCATTGTGGAGGGCACTTTCTCTCTAAATTTTTTGACCCAAAATATCTTTTTCAGAGAATTACAGTTTGGTAATTAAAGGTAAATTCACAAGTTTTGATGTCTTACTTTTTTAAGAACTTTGAATTTAAAGTCCACTACAACATTGTTTCACACAGTGAGAGTATATTTCCTGGATAAGGACATTCTCAAGGGAACCTACAGGATTTACAGTAAGTTTTCTGTGATTTGTTGGTTGGTTGGTTGGTTTGTTTAATGAGCCATCTTCACCCACATTGCTCTTTCCACTAAGTCTCCTTGGATTTCTTTGCATGAAAGCCTATTTTCCCAGGCAATTTTAAGTTTTCTTTATAGTCTAAGTTGTTAAATATTTTGAACAATTGAAACTTACCTGTCATAATTGTAAAATCTTTTTGAAATTCCTTTATCAGAATCGTGCGTGAATTCACCAATCCTAATTCCACCTTTACCATCAAAAACAGTTAACATGTTGTTTTCATGATATAGTGACCATGCAGCTATTCTTTTTCAATGGCTTTTTTATGCATATATTTGACCATATCAGCTGATGCTGAGCAAAATGAACTCCAAGATATGGAAAAACAGATTTGTATTTGCAGTTGTTGTTTTTAATGTAGTATGTGATTTCTATTTTGGGGGGGTTTCCCCCTATGGTTTATCCCCTGTTGTACTTGATTTTGGTACCCTGTATTTTGTGTATATATTTACCATAATTAGGGGTGGGAAGAGGAAAAACAAAATGGTGAGACAAAGGACAAAGAGAAAACCAATGCAATAGCAATGCTCACATGACAATATATGGGAAATGTACATAACAACTTGTGAGAAGTATTGAGGTGAAAGAAAACTGAGCAAAATGAGGGAGGGGTCACAAGTTTGAAAAGTTATGTATTAACTACCTTACATTACTGTAACCCCACTGTACATCACTTTGACGATCAAATTGAAAAAATAAGCTGCATAAAATATAATTTCACTATATGGTTATAGTAAATATTATTCTTTAAGTGGTAACTTTTTAAAAATCAATACTATTTGGCATTTTATTTGAATTACACCTTCTTCATGAGAGGCTCATCAACTTGAATATTGTCAAACTAGACAATATTTTCACAATATACTTGCCAATATTTTGAAAAAAGAATAAATTTAGTCCTTTCTCATACTAAAACTGAAAACAGTTTAATTCTATGGAAAACTATACTGTTTATTTCTGATCAATTAAAAATTTTAATTGTGAAAATACCATAAAGAGGGGTTACACTTACTTGGGAAAAATATTGAGTACATTTCTTATCAAACATTATTTCCTTCTCCTTTGTTTCCCTTTCTCATCCCTTTCCTTGTCCCACCCCGTAACCCCCACCCAAAAGTTGTAAAGTTCATTTTTTGACATAACGACTTCGTATATCTCATTGTTGCAATTGGTTCACCTGTGTCTTTATGTAAACGATATGTTATTTCCTTTCCCCTCCAAAAATTATACCAACACCAAATACAGTGAAAACAGGGGTAGGGTCTTATTTCTATGACCATCAATCCCAAGATTTATACCATAAAGTCATCCTAGCCCAACAGTTTCCAACTTGTAAGGTGCACCTTAAAATTCCCTTAATTCATATCATGAATAGCTTATGTCTATTTGGAAAAATTCTATGCCTCTGTTAATGTGATGCCCTTCTTGTTCTAGGAAAAAATATCACAATACACTGGGATGCAACATTTCTCCACCAGTAGTATTCTTGAGATCAGAACACTTGCAAATATTATTTATACTTACACTTTTTTAATTATCATAGATACTCAGGATGCTAAGATCGGAAGATTACATTTCAAGTTTACCTTACCCAGACAGGAAGTTTCCTTTGATTCTTATCTCCAATAATATTCTCAGAGAAAGCCAGATACAAGTGGCACTGAGGTTGAAGTGGTAGGGCATGAGCCTTGAGTAAAAAACAGGCTCAGAGAGAGTGTCCAGGCCCAGAGTTCAAGCGCTAGGACAAACCAATAAAACAAAAACCAAATAAAAACAAACCCCAATCCTAGCATTTTTTCTGATTTACACAGAGGCACACAATTAAGGAAATTGCTTCCTGTGTTATGAATAAATAGAAGAACCAAGATATCACTCAATTTCTCTCTTCATCCCATGTTTCACTAAATCCTCAAATAATTGTTTTTTCTAAATTTATAAATTGATATCATCCATTTGTTGGCAACTCTGTCTAGATTATTCACATTGTCATTTTATATATGAACTGATGGAATTATCTGATTACTAAGTTCTAATTGCAACTCTCTTGAAAGAATATTCTAGGCAAATAGAATGCCAGAATCATTTGTGAATTTGTCAATTCAAACCTCTATGTAAGAAGAATTTTGTAGTATCCTATAGAATGTGAAATTACAAACAAACAAAAAAATTATTTTAAATCTAAATTCTAATTTAAAAAGGTCTACAAAGTCCTATATTAGACAAACTTTGCTATTCCTCCAGGCTTAAGCTTTTGTAATCTTTCATCATTTCTTTGGCATCCAATAGAATGATGCTTACTTACTTTCTCAAATTCTTGGATGGGAATCATGAGCCATTTTGCATCTAGTTATATTCTGTAATGAAGACAGTATTTTAAACACAACTGAGGACTATGCATGAGTTGCATTTAAATAGTAAACTTGACTTCTCTAAACATAATGACAAAATTAGCCCAAATTTCCAACAGTGTATTCCTTTCTTGTTTGGTTTGTTTTATTGAGACAAAATTATACTACCTGTTTCAGGGAAGGTATCACTACGTAATTCTAGTCTCTAATCCCCTGTCTATATCTGAGTGCTAGAATTCCAGGTTTGTATCACATTACCCTGCCATAGTTTGTTGGTTTATTTAATGTAGATACAGACTAGCAAATCTGAACTTCTCCAATGATCTTATCCAATAGACTGACTGCTTAGACTGTGTATGTACTATTTGCAAAAATGTTCTAACATTTGACACAAGATATGAACATTTTCAGATTTACCTGCAAGGGTCTCTGATTCATTCCTCCATGGATTTGATCCCTTTAATAATAATTACTAGATTCTCTTACAATTTCTCGTCCCTAACTATGTAAATTCTCAAACTTTTTTGAAGAAAATTCACTTTAGGACTTGCTAACATTAAAAGTTATTACTTGATTCTAGTCTTACTCAGGACATAGTTTCTATTGTTTTGTAACTTTTCTACACATTCTGAGAGTTGTTTAATTTGTGTAGGTGCACATATAATTGACTGTGTGTATGTGTATGTTTGTATGTATGTATGCAAAAGACTCAAGCTCTTATTCAGCACTCTTGCTCATGACTGGTATTCCATCACTTGAGCTATTCTTCCAATCCAGCTTTTGTCTGGTTAGTTATAGGTAGTGTCTCAAAGACTGTTCAGTCCAGGCTGGATGCAAACTGAACTTCCCAGACTCCTTTACATTCTTAGGTTTTATTTTTCCAGAAGTATCAACGTTTAAACTAGAAATATTTTTGTGAGTATGAAGTCTAAGCTGTAGCTCAGATTTTTAACTTTAGAATTAATATAAAGTTAGATGAACATACACATTACATGTCCTGAATGCACATTGTTAGAGATGTGATCTTAAGCCAGGTGCCGGTGACTCATTCCTATAATTTTAGCTACTCAGGTTGCTGTGATCTGAGGATTGCAGTTCAAATCCAGCTTGAGTAAGAACGTTTCTGAGGCACTTATCTCCAATTAATCACCAGAAAACTGCAAGTAGTGCTATGACTCACCTGGTAGAGTGGTATCCTTTAGCTGAAGTGCAGAGGGACAGTGCCCAAGCCCAGAGTTGAAGCACCCACCCCTGACCATAATGGCTAAAATCAAGAACTCTAATAACAACAGATGCTAGAGGGGATGTGGACAGAAGGGAACCATACTGCATTGTTGGTGAGAGTATAAACTTGTTCAACTTTGGAAATTAGGATGGAGGTTCCTCAAAAGACTCCACATAAAGCTCCCCTCTGACCCAGCAATCGCACTTTTGGGAATTTACCCAAATGATCACAAACAAGATTATACTAAAGCTACCAGAACAACTTTGCTTATTGCAGCATTATTTACCATAGCTAAGATATGAAACCAACCCAGATACCCTTCAGTAGATGAATGTATCAAGAAAATGTTGTATATAGGGGCTGAGAAGGTGGCTCAGTGGTAGGGCGCTTGTCTTGTATGCATGAGGCCCTGGGTTCGATTCCCCAGCACCACATAAGCAGAAAAAAAAGCCAGAAGTGGTGCTATGGTTCAAGTGGTATCGTGCTAGCATTGAGCTGAAATGCTGAGGGTCAGCACGACGGGACTCAAAAAAATAAAAAGAAAATTTGTTATATATACACAATGGAATTCTATGCCTCCATCAGAAAGAATGATATTGCCCAATTTATGAGAAAATGGAAAGACTTGGAAAAAATCATATTAAGTGTAGTTAGCCAGGCCCAGAGAAACATAGGTCCCATGGTTTCCCTTATTTGCAATAATTAATATATGTCTGATACAAGCAGAAATGTTCAGAAATGTTGATATTAGGAGAAATGAACCCCAAGATAAGGATTCAAATGGTTTTTCTTATGATTGTTTCGAACATATTTATAAGTTGATTTCTTTGTTGCTTTGTATGTCCCTTCACCACGGAATAACCCCTGTTTTCACTGTATTTGGTGTTGGTATAATTTTTGGAGGGGAAAGGAAATAACATATCTTTTAAATAAGGATACAGGTGGACCAATTGCAACAATAAGATATACAAGTCGTTATGTCAAAAATGAACTTTACAACTTTTGAGTGGGGGGTTGGGGGTGGGACAAGGGAAGGTATGGAAGGGGAAACAAAGGAGAAGGAAATAATGCTTGATAAGAAATGTACTCAATATCTTTCCCATGTAATTGTAACCCCTCTGTAAGGTATTTTCACAATTAAAAAAATCCATTTATCAGAAAAAACAGTATGGGTTTCCACAGAATTAAACTGTTTACAATACTTTAAGGATGGTATCAAAGAAATATATGCGGGTTTTTTTTTTTTTTGCATGGTTGCTTGTTTGTTTAGTTTGTGCTGATTCTGGGGCTTGAACTCAGAGGCTGGACCATGCCCCTGAACAATACTGTCTTCCCTGTCCAACTGCCCCCAAAACCAGTACTCTACTTCCTGAGCCAATTCTCCACTTCTGGCTCTTTTGATGTTTAATTACAGACAAGAATTTGACAGATTCTCTTGCCTTGGTTGGATTTGAACTGAGATAGTAAGAAAGCCAAGTGACATCAACTGTATCAAGATTTCTGTTTTAAATCATGAAAATCTAGATGAAGTTTATTACAAAGCTAATATTAATTGCCTCTGGCTTTTTTGTGCCATGACTTACCGAAAAGATTTCCAAATCTTACTTAGACTACCTTTCTCATTTTGAATACAAGTGACGACAAAAAGCCTGGATGCTTTGAATTTACAGGAATAAACTTCACCTGATGTCTAAGCACATTCCTGGCAATAATTGTCGTGACCTATCAGCTAAACATTTTTTTTTCAACACATTATTCTATTATAGTAAAGTAGATGAATTATGGGCTCTTGTCAGGTATCATTATGGAAAGAGTAATTATATATTCTAAATATGGGTTCTTTATATTGCAATTACTACCTAAATGACTTTTTTTGACAGTCCTGGGGCTTGAACTCAGGGCCAGAGAAATGTTCCTGAGCTATTTTTTTCTTTGCTCAAGTCTAGCACTCTACCACTTGAGCCACAGTACCACTTCCAGTGTTTCTTTTTCTGTTAATTTGGTGTTGAGGAATTGAACCCAGGGTGTCATGCATGCTAGGCAATCAATGTAACATGAAGCCATATTCCCAGAGCCCTAAATGACTTTCTTAAGATGTCATTACTTTTTCATTCCATTACTATGTATTATAATTTGGGGCAGGTGGTAGAAAAGAAATGGAAAAACATACTAAGTCCAGTAAGGCTTACGTTCCTATCACATCACTAAGGAAGTACAGTGTTAAGATCTGTGGGACTCTTAGGGCTGTTCCATGTGATATTAACATTCATCTCTGACATCCATAACATTCTGCTTCCACTTTCAAGGTCAAGAGCCAAATATCTAAGCCTTTTTATTGATTGGGTGTATTTTCTAGGAACGAAGAAGGAGGATGTGGAAGGTGAAGGTGGAAAAATATGTATATTGGCTTCTGTCCACAATTTTGCATTTTTAAAAAGTGCTACTGATGAACTTCCATTTATATCTAATTGATTATGCTATCTGCATCAGATGCAGATAAATGAAGGCATTTATTCTGGTGGATAGTTACATATATTAACAAAATCTATTTCTGAAAAAAAAGAGATACTAGGTAAGAAAGAATAAAGGATTGTCTATAAAATGGTTTCTTTTCCTAGCAGAACAAAATTTAGTATTGAAATGATTTCTCCAGCTTTCTCTGAGATTTTATGCTCTCTCAGTATCAAAATTTTCTCTAATTCCTGTAACATCCAAGCATAAAAGACATCATTTGAAGATCTCAGTAGTTTCAGACACAAAGGTACATAATAGCTTCCTTCCTTCAGAGACATGTGATGGCAAGTATGATTGATCATATTAAAGTTCTCTTCATGTTTATCTTTATCTCAAGTGATGCATATCTTGGCATATTACACTATGTCCTGCATCAGCTCCCTGTAGGTGAGATTTACCTCTACTCTGCAATGTCAAGATGGGTCATGTGACTTACTTCAGCTTACAAAAATGAGCCAGAAGGGGTGAAAGACTATTTCTAGGAGAAGAATTCTATCTCATTGTTTGTGTCTAACAGCTGACTTGTTTTCCCTTAGCTATAAAATAGATGTCTCCAGACGGAGTCTTCTTTCAACTTAAATACTGGAAGAATATAGCGTGAAATTGAGGCAAAACTCAAATACAGCCACATACATATAACACAGCAAGAACTAAGCTAATATTAGAATATGATATTAAGATATGTGTTTCTTCCCATCCTTGTATACCGATAGTTGAATATAGCAGACCAGAATTTAACAAATATTAAACAAGAACTAAAAAATAGATAACGTTTCCTGTATAAGGCTATTACACTTTTTTATAAATAAGCATTCACCATTTGATCACTTGTGGGATTATTTTTTCTACTCTAGAGCACTGTATCTAATATCCCCAATGATTATCCAGACCTTGTGATGGAGATGAGGAAGAATAAAATATCTAGATTTCTCTTTTCCTCTTCTCTTTTTTCTAGTGTGAATTCTCATCTTTCTCCAAATTCTCCAATTAATAAAGGAAGAATGACACATTGCAAATATCAAGCTAAAGTCTTCAAAGCAAGAATTTCATTCTTTCAGAAATAGGTAAAGTAAATCAGAGTGTCTAGAGGAAGAATAAAATCATGATTATTTTTCCCTGTCTAGCTTCCATCATAGAGTCTGAACATGACTCTAAATATCTAATAAACCACTTGCCTTGGCTAATTTTTAAAAAAGTTTTTTTAAATAAATAGTAATTTTTTAAAGTTTTTAAAAATAATATTTAAAGAAATACTAATTTGTTGTGTGCTTACGGCAGGCATGAAATTAGACTGCATTAACATTGCTTGTTGAGAGGCTAAATTTTGTCAGAATCTAAGCATAATTACAAATATATTATTTTAAGATAACTAGTTATAGGTACATTTTTTACATGAAAGGACAATATTTATTTAAACAGAGCTCAGTGGGGGACCATGGTATCATCAGAGTGCATCCAGGGGGTAAAGGGAGGAGGGGCCAAATGAGAATCAATGGCACTCCCACACCTTTACTATTTGATCTATACTGCCAGTCACCACATAGAAGGCCATCTTGTGGAAATCCAAGGAGGTAACAGTGTTGATGCGCATTGTCTTGTCATCAGCACAAATCAAAATAAATTTCTCCCCAGAATGGAACAGAACTCCACGTATCCAGTTATCATGACCCACAAGAGTCATAAGTCACATGCCAATACTGACATCCCACATCTTAATAGTTTTGTCTCTGGATCCAGATTCCATGAATGGCCCGGGATTGCCACTTTTTTTAGTCTCAGATCCTGTTGCTTCAGAGATGGAAGAATATGAACTTTCTGGAGCCCAGGAAATACATTTCACCACATGCTCATGTTCTCGGAACTCTGCTTTGCACTCCTTTGTTGCTAAGACCCACACACGACCAGTCTGGTCATTGGAACAGCTGTCTATCAGAGTGCCATCCTTATTTGGCCGTACCATACCTACCCATTCTCTGTGTCCTGTAAATGTCTTCACACAGTAGCCAGTTTGCACTTCCCACATTTTTATAGTTTTATCCCGTGAAGCAGACACTATATGATCTCCATTATGCATGATGGCTACTGAAAAGACATTGTGGTCACGGCCATGCATGGTTCTGATGCATTCAAAGCCTTGAAAATCGCAAAGTTTAATGGTCATATCTGCAGAACAGGAAGCCAGTATCTTGCCACTGTGGTCAAAGGAAATATCCTTTAAAGAATCTGTATGTCCCTTAAGAGTTCGTTCAGAATCTCCAGTCTCATAATCCCACACCATAATTGTACCATCCTCTGAAGCAGAGACCATGACACTGAACACAGGATGGAAAATGACTCGAGTGACTGGACTCCTGTGACAACTCAATGTATATTTTTCTGGTGGATGGGGAATCCATTCTTTTGGATCTCGTTTCTGACGTAAATTCGTCTTTTGCTTCATTTAGATTTGATTCTAATTCCATAACCTTCTTTTGTAATATAATAACAGATGTCCATTTTTTTCCAAAAGTACAACACACTTTTCATCTAATTCTTCATTCATATCTAATTCAGCTTCCTTTGTAAAAAC
Source organism: Dipodomys spectabilis (assembly GCF_019054845.1). Classification (NCBI taxonomy): domain Eukaryota; kingdom Metazoa; phylum Chordata; class Mammalia; order Rodentia; family Heteromyidae; genus Dipodomys; species Dipodomys spectabilis. Next base: position 1,236,917 of record NW_024870854.1, on the reverse strand, counting down.
TGAATAAGCCTCTTCATAGCCATTTGAAAGAAGATAATCTGCTATAGCTCTATTAAGTTCATCTCATTGTCTCTGGGACAGCACCATTTTGGCTTTAATGTGAAGCTTATTTGAGATATTGGGATGTCCCTCCTACAGGAAATCAAGAAGCTTTGTAATCCTTGAATTTATAATTTAATATGCCACTAAGTGGCTTCCACACAGAGGAAAGTATTCTTTTTCTTTTTTTGTATGTAGTAAACTTTTATTGAAATAATATTTGTAAATTAAATTTGACAAACTTTAATGTGTATTAATATCAAACCTCATTTCTTTACACATAATTCACATTAAGACATTGAAAATACATTTAGCAAAATTCTTCATTTAAAGTGACTTATCTGTGTCATATTTTTTTTAGTTGTCTGTTTATTTTATTTTTTTAAATTTTAATTTTAATTTTTTGTGAAGGGTAAACAAAGGAGGAGGCAGCAATGCTTGATAAGAAATGTACTCATTATCTTGCCCAAGTAATTGTAACACCTCTGTACAGTATGTTCACAAAAAATAAAAGTATTCCTTTTCAAGTGAATCCAGTAATCAGGAAATAGTTAACAAGTAATGTTCATTCCACCTTAGTACTGCTTGACTTCTAGTTCTATAGGTACATTTTTAACATAACATACACACAGAGACATCTTTTTTCTTCTTTTCCTCTCCACACTGATTCTTCAATAAGTAGTTCAGGTCATTCAAATAGCTGTGTTTCTTTCAGAAATAGATTAGACACAAAAACGTTACAAAAAGAGAACCAGGATTGGGTGGTGCATACTTTAAAAATAGCAGTCAAATAAATATTAACCATAATTCCAAAATAATAGCAGCCAAATGCTCTTGAAAAGAGAAGATTTGAAGCAAAATGTGTAAAAAGTGATAGTGCCAGAACTGCTTCAGGAGCTGCTCTCTGGGATTTAGGGTTTTTAGTACATAAAAATATTTAAATCAGGATTAATTGCTTTCAGGGACTAATTTTTTTTCTAGTTATATTTCACTGAAGAAATATGTTGTTCAAATTTAATGAAAGAATAACAGGTTATAGTAGAAAGATTGCTACAAACTCATTGTTGTAGGCAACAAAATACCTTCCCAACATATCTATCATCCCCAAATATCTAAACCCTCAAATGTAGATTTGCAGTATATGTGTGTGTATATATATATATATATATATATATATATATATATATGTATATATATATATATATACATGTTTGTAAAAAAATGACCTTTTATTACCCAAGGAACACAAATTTGAATAATTATCAGATAGGGAAGTATACTCAAATGGGTATTTAACAGTTCCAGCTGTAGTTGGAAAGGGACATTATTAGGTAAGAACAATCAGAAAGATGTAAAAATGCTAAATTAGAAGATAAAGGACAAGACAACATCACAGATTCTGAAGTTTCTTGAAAGCAGAACAGGAAGTAAAAGTCTTTTCCACTAGAATCATCTGAAAATATTTCAGCTCTGTTGGTGGCTCAATTTAAATCTAGTGAGACATCTTTTAGATTTCTGTCCTTGAGAACTGTAAAATGATAAATATGGATTATATAGGCCACGTAACTTGTAGAAATTTGTTACAGTAGATTTTGTATAGTAAACTAAATGAATTACAGTCTTTTCCTGATGCAACTACAGGGCCACCACATATCATGGTTTCTGAAAATAGGAAAAAGTTGCCACCGGCTTTGTACACATGTATGATGTACATAAAACAGCACTGCCTATCACTTATCAATTAATTATACTTCTGGCATATAAGCATATAAACATATAAATATGAATTATGTGAGAAATGTGTCATTTACTCAGTTGATTTAATGACAACTAAAATGAGAAAACATGCCTCTATATTTATATAAGCTAGTATGTCAGGTAAGGATTTAAAAAAAATTAGAATATATATTTTAACATTTACGTCAAAATATTTGTTTATTTGTCTGTTTATCTTTAATGTTTATCACTCATGAGGGCTTGAAATGCGGGCCTGGAAGCTCTCCCTCAGCTCTTCAGCTCAAAGCTAGTGCTCTACCATTTGATCCACTGCCAATTTTCTGGTGGCTCATTGGGGAGTCTCACTGACTTTCCTGCCTAGGCTGACTTGAACCATGATTCTCAGCTCTCAGACTCCTTAGTAGCAAGGATTACAAGAAGGAACCACTGGCACTAGCTACATAATTATTTTTTACACATTTATGAAATATTGAGTTGTAATCCCATACATTTATATGTTGTGTAATGATCAAGCTATATCATATCCCTTAGTTTCTGAATGTAACATTTCTTTTTAGTGAGACTACTCAAAACCTTATCTTTTGGCGGTGATGAAATACCTATTCTTAACTATAATCACTTTGCTTCTTGTGGTAGACAATTAATATATTTATTTTATTCATGGAAGTCTGCTAATTAAAATTATATAAAACATGCATTTTAAAGTCGAAGTAATTCATGGTTCCATTACTTGTTTTAGGAAAACAATTGTGCCTTTTGTTTTCAATTATATTTCTTTGGGAATGGGTAATATTCATTAATTTAACAGTTAAAATTGATAACAGTTACTTTATATCAAGTTGATTCAAACATATTTGAAAAATGCACACATAACCTAAATATACTTCCACTTTCTTCTACCACATAATTAAAATAACAGTAAAGCAAAGCTTGGTGTTAGATGTTCATGTGTAAAGTCCTAGAAACTCAGGCCTCTAAATCCTGAATATTTTGATTCAATGTCAGTTTAAACAGACAAAAATGTGAAAAGTTGTCTCCAATTATCCAGCAAGAAGGAGAAGGTGATGTGGCTCAAGGAGTAGAATGTCATCAGCCATGAGTAAAAAATTCAAGGGAGACCACTAAACATTGAGTTCAAGCCCTACAAATGGCATATATGCACAACACAACAATAGAAATGTATTATGTACATCAATAATGAGGACAAAATAGTAGAAAAAATCATGAGAAAGGTTGTGTAAACATCTGGAAGACAGAAATCATTAGACAGAACTTTGATTTAGGAGAGGGAAAATCATAGTCTCATTTGTAATCTCATTGTAGTCATTGTGTTGAAACCTGGCTACTGGGTAACTTGTGAAAGAGTAGATTAGATTACCTGTCCTAACAGACATTGCCTGTGGCTATGCACCATCCCACTCGGCAAAAATCTAAAATCGTGCTTGTTAATTTAAAAAGAACCTCATGTTAGAGGTTGTTTGGTTCACATAGACAAGGATCCTAAATTTGAAGCTTCAGACCAGAGCTTTTGTTAATAATCCCTCCTGCTTTAACCCCCGACCTTCCCTTGTGCAGGTATACCTTACTTAGCTGGTACCAAGCCAAAGCATTGAACTAGACCCCCCACCCCGCCTTAATCCTTACTTTCCTCCAGCTATAACTCATTTCACATGCTATGTCTTAGCTTTAGTTGTTTTCTTTCTAATCCCCACCAGAAAACACTTATATTCATGCCACTATAAATGACCTAGTTAGAAAAGAGAGTAAGGATTTACCATTGGCTGAGGCTCTCATCTGTAGTTTTTCTCCCTAATAAATCTGTGCTATCTTTATTCTCCATGGCTTTTGAGTCTGATAAATGATTGATTTGGTTTGACCTAATCTCATTTACCCAGACTTACATTGATTCGTTTTGGTTTCTGATTTTTGGAAGTTTGACCTGTGCCAAGGAGCCCTCATCTTTCTCCTAGCCCTTCCTGTAACATCCTCAAGGTATTTGGTCTTACATTAAGGTCTTCCATCCATTTGGAATCGATTCTAATGTACAGGGATATATAAAGATCTAACTTCCGTTTTCTGTGTACAGCCAATTCTACCAGCACAAATTTTGAAGAGGCTGTCTTTCTTCCATCCTGTGTTTCTGGGTCCCTTATCAAAGATTTTGTGCCTATAGGAGTGGCTTCATTTCCGGATCCTCAATTCTGTTGTATTGATGGAATTCTGTGCTTCCATTGGAAAGAATGGCTTTTCCCCATTCCTGCGGAAATAGAAAGACTGGGAAAAATGATATTAAGTGAAATAAGCCACATACATTTAAATATATGTTGCATGGGTTTCCTCATTTCTAATAACTAGAATATGTCCATAAATGTACAATTTAATCCAATAATTGTAAAAGACAACTAATTACATTTGGACATGATTAACTAACAGTAATCTAAGCATTTACATGGCAAGACCAAGGGAAGCTATTCTTTGGAGAAGATCACAATGGCTCAATATTTATGTGCATATGACCATATAAAATATTGCTTATTGCCATGAACTCTAAGAATCAATCATACATGAGAAATACATATCTCTGTATATAATTTTAATAGATGTCATGAAAATAATGCACTTCCCTGTAATCTCAAAAGCAAAATTCTATGTTTAGAAGATAAAATTGGGGAAAGTTTTCACCTCATAAACTAAAATATGTAGTGGGAATAGTGGGAGAGAAAAGATAAGACGAAAATTATAGTAGCTATATATTGAAGAATTCATCAACAATTTTCAAAACTATACAAGAAAGCTGGGGTGCAGCTCAGTTGTAGGAATAGACATATATATAAAGACATATATATAAAATGGGTTGAATCTCTAAGAAGACCTTATAATAAGTTAATAAATAGTAATAATAAAATAATTACTTGAAATAAATGCTTTCATATTGGAGAGGCCTGAATCCTAAAAAAAATAAAAAAATATACTCTCAATCCTCGTATCCAAAGACATAAAACTACAAGAATGAAGAAGAAACAGATTTCTTTTTCTATTCTTTCGGTTCCTTTTCTGTTTTCTTCTTTTATTTCCTTTGGCACTATTCATGCTTGAAGTTGCTAAGGTTCTGACCACTTTAGATTATTTTTCAGATGAGGTCTTAGTTTTTGACCAAGCATCCTTTGAGAAATAATCTCTTACCTATGGCTTCCACAAACGTGAGATAACAGGGAAATTACACTATATCTAGCTTTCTTTGTTTTTGTAGTTTCTCACATTTTTTTTCAGAACTGGCTCTGATATCAGTCTTCTAAATATCTGCCTTCTAATTAGCAAGGTATTTTTCATCTCAAGCTTGGACCCACACTATTTTTCAATATAAACATTCAATATTGGCGTCTGTTTTCTAGATATCATTAAATATTATTGAGGTTATGATAGACCTTTATCTTGTTATAGAAAAACACAGAGAAATCCCTTGAATACTTTTTTCCAGATTCTTAAATATTTATAGTATGACAGACAAGTAGGACATTAATATTTCACAGGTACTTTATGCAGACTTCAGTTGTTTTAATTATTTTGTGCACATTAAATCCAATATAATTTTATAAAATGTGCCATATAAAACAAAAAGAGTGATGTAAATGTAAAGCAAAGGAAGATGTCTTGACAATTTTGGACATGAAGCATTCTTAAATTTGGCATTAAAATAATAGGCAAGGAAAACGATATATTAGAACTCAATAAAAGTGTAAAAAAATTGGTCGGTGAAAGCTCATATACAAGTAGGGAATAGAAGTTGGGAGCAGGTGGCTCATCTATCTCATCCTAGCTACTTGGGAGGCTGTGATTTGAGTATTGCTGTTTGAAGCCAGTACCCACAATATAAAGTCCCTGAGATCCTTATCTCTGATTAATCAGCAAAAAGCCAGAAGTGAGGCATGACTGAAATGGTAAATTGTTAACAAATTGCCACAAATCTCAGGGACCCTTAGTTCAAGCCCCAAGACTAAGCATGCATGTTAAAAATTAATAGTAGTAATCGTAATAGTGATGATGGTGATGATGATGATTATAATAATGATGATGAAGTGTACCCATAGTCAAGGATATAATATTTGCAAATCCTATACCTTAAGAATGCCTCAAATCTAGATTCTACATAAAATTCTCAAAACCTAATATTTAAAAGAACATCAATTAGAAACCAGCAAAATACATCTTGTGAAAAATAAACACAAGAAAAACATCATCAGTCATCCAATAAATACATATTAAAACTTAAATGACATCATAAAACATGTATGAGAATTACTTCACATAATACAATAATGACCATACTAAATGCTATCAGGAAACAGAGAAAATGGATGCTGGCAGAAATGTCAAATCGGAAAGCCACTTCTGAAAATATTTTTACAGGTTCCTAGAATATGAAATAAGCAAATGCCCACTGTATAGCACAGTAATTGAGCTCTTCAGGCTTTGTCTCATAGAAATAAAATGTAACATTCACTTAAAGGCCAAAACACAGAGGATTATAGCAGCATTATTTCCTCTAGTCAAAGAAATGGACATCAATTCAAGCTTTCTTTTGGTGAATGGGAAAGGAATTGTACTATATTCTCTAATAACAGAACCAAAAGGCAACTCGAGTGAATACAATACAATATTAAGGCATACAATAACTGGGAATAATTTACCATAGATTTGAAGGCAATCCTAAAAGTTTATTTATTGCATGATCTAGAAGTCAGAGAAAAAATATATTGGTTGCCAGGATGAAACAAGTTTGGGATGGCAGAAATTATAAAAGGGAAATATGGGTCAGACTTATTTTTGGTAAATAAACGTATCTGTAAATATTGTACATTCATATAGATTTGATAAAATTATGTTGCACTTAATATGTGCACAAAACAATTAAAATAACTGGTCTGCATAAGGTACTTGTGACATATTAATGTCCTACTTGTGATGTCATACTAGAAATACTTTAATAAATTGGAAAAAGTATTCAAGGGATTTATCTGTGTTTTTATAACAGCATAAAGATCCATACTAATCTCATATCTAGAAAACAGAAGTCAATACTGAATGTTTACATTGACAAATATTGTGGGTCCAAGCTTGAGATGAAATATACCTTGTTAATTAGAAGGCAGCGATTTAGAAGACTGATATCAGGGCCAGTTCTGAAAAATAAAAATTCATGAGAAACTACAAAAACAAAGAAAGCTAGATAGAGTGTAATTTCCCTGTTTTCTCACATTTATGGAAGCCATAGTTAAGCGATCATTGCTCAAAGATGGCTTGGCCTGAAAAATCAGCTAAAGTGGTTAGAACCTTAGCAACAAAAATAATTCTGTCTCGTGCTTCACTTTTAAAATTAAACCCACCACTTCTCTTTGTCCCAACCTGTTAAAACAGGAGTGATTATAAACAAAAGCACTGGTCTGAAGCCTCAAAATCAGTCTGTGTGGACCAAACAGTCTCTAACATGAGGTTTTATTTAAATTAACAAGCATGATTTTAGATTTTGCAGAGTGGGATGATGCATAGTCACAGGCAATGTCTGATTTGTCAGGTAATCCAATCTACTCTTTCACAAATTACCCAATAGCCAGGTTTCAACACAAATGACTACAATGAGATTGTACAAATAAGACTGAGACTTTTCCCTCTCCTGAATCAAAATTCTGTCAATTGATTTCTGTATTCCACCTGTTTACATATTTCTCACAATCTTTTCTATTACTTTGTCTTCATTATTGATGTCCATATTACCTTTTGTTGTTGTCTTATGTGTATATGCCATTTTTAGGGATGGAACTCAATGTTTAATGGTCTTCCTTGAAGTTTTTGTTCATGGCTGATGACATTCTATTCATGAGCAACATTCTCACCTTCTGGTTCTGGCTGGATAATTGGAGATAAGTTTTCATATTTTTGTCTGTTTGGGCTGACATTGAACTGAGGTATTCAGGTCTTAGCCTCCTGAGTTTCTAGGATTCAACACATGAGTGGCTAACACAAATCTTTGCTTTACTGTTATTTTAATTATGTGATAGAGGAAAGTGGAAGTATATTTGTGTTAAGTGTGCAATTTTCAAATGCAAATTTGAATCAACTAGATATAATGTAATTGTTATTCAATTTTAACAGTTAAATCAATAACTATTACACATTCCCACAGAAATATAATTGAAAATAAAAGGCATAATTTTTTTTCTTTTTGCATTTTTTTTTAATAGGATCAGTCATAGGGCCTGAACTCTGGGCTTGGGCACTGTCCCTCAGCTCTTCAACTCAAGGCTAGCACTCTACAACTGAGCTACAGTGCCACTTCCAGCTTTTTTCTTTTTGCTTATGTGGTGCTGAGGAATCGAACCCATGCCCTTAGGCATGCAAGGCAAGTGCTCTACCACTGAGCCACCTTCCCAGCCCTCATAATTGTTCTCTTAAAACAAGTAATAGAACCATGAATTTCTTTCACTTTACAAATCATGTTTTATAAAACTTTAATTAGCAGACTTCTATGATTAAAATAAATCTATTAATTGTATACCACAATTAGCAAGGCGATTATAGTTAAGAATAGCTATTTCATCACAGCCAGAAGATAAGTTTTTGAGCATTCTCACTAAAAAGGAATGTTACATGCAGAAATTAATAGATATGATGTAGCTTGATCATTACACAACATATAAATTAAGGGGATTACCACTTAATACTTCATGAATATGTAAAAAATAATTATGTAGGTAGGCGCCAGTGGCTCATGCTTTTAACCCTAGCTACTAAGGAGTCTGAGAGCTGAGAATCATGGTTCAAAGCCAGCCTAAGCAGGAAAGTCCCTGATAAACTTATCTCCAATGAGCCAAAAGAAAACTGGCAGTGGCTCAAGTGGTAGAACACTAATCTTGAGATGAAGAGCTGAGGGACAGTTCCAGGTCCAGATTTCAAGCCCCACAACTGACAATAATTAAAAATAAACAGTTACAGATAAACAATATTTTGACATAAATGTTAAAATACATATTCTAAAAATTTTCAAATCCTCACTAGATATACTAGTTTATATAAATACATAGAAGTGTTTTCTGGTTTTAGTTGTTATTGAATCAATTGTGTGAATCACACATTTCTCATTCAATTCATATTTGTAGGTTTATATACATATATGACACAAATGTAATAAGTGATACGTGATAGGCAGTGCTGTTTTAGGAATCCCCCTTGGCATTCTAACATTAACACTTCTCCCCAAAAATCGATATGCCCTCCAACCTTATAAGAGGTTTCATCACATTGGAGCAGAAAAGTATAAGCCATAATCATCGTTTGGAACAACTGTAACATTTTACATGTATTACACTTAGTTTAACAATGGAAACATTCAAGGCATCTTAACCATGTCAATAATAGCAAAATGTCTTCTGAGCTTTTCAGTCTCTTAAAAGATGAAAATCTTTAATTATACATCTATTTTTTTCTACCTAACATCCTATATCTTAGGAAGATTTTTTTGTGTAACCATGTGTTCCTAATTAGAAGACCGGAACAGAGGAAATAATGAAAATAGTGAAGGAAAATACTTGAAAACAATTTAAAAAGCAATCAGAGACATTCTTTTTTTCACCAGTTTCAATGAAAATATACGTTAAAATATGACGTTTTGTCATCATTTAAAGAACCATAATTAAACTTTAATTAGCAGTGAAGAAGGGAACAGAGTAACCTCCATACTGATTTCCAAAGTGGTTGAACAAGTTTACACTCCCACCATCAATGAAGTAAGGTTCCCTTCTGTACACATCCCCTACAGCATCTTTTGTTGTGAGAGTACTTGATTTTTGCCATTCTAAATGGAGTGAGGTGGTATCTCAATGTTGTTTTGATTTGCATTTCTTTTATGGCTAGGGATGTTGAGCATTTCTTCATGTGTCTATTGGCCATACTTCTTTCTTCTTCAGAGAAGTTTCTCTTCAAGACTTTAGCCCACTTATTTATTGGGCAGTTGTTTCTTTGAGAATTTGTTGTTGAGGGATTTAATTTTTTGAGTTCCAAGTATATTTTAGATATGAGACCCTTGTCCGTTGTATGGCTAGTGAAGATCTTTTCCCAGTCCGTTGGCTTTCTATTGATCTTTTGAGCTATGTCCTTTGCCATGCAGAAGCTCTACAACTTCATGCAATCCCAGCCTTTCTTTGATTTGTTGTGTTTCTGGGTCTCTATTCAGAAAATTTCGGCCTGAGCCAAGGAGACCTAGGGTTTCTCCTATTCCATCCTCTAATGTTTTCAGAGTGTCTGCTTTGACTTCGAGGTCTTTGATTCATTTGGAGTTGATTCTGGTGCAGGGTGATATATAAGGATCTAGCTTTAGTTTTCTACAAGTAGTTAACAAAATTTTGCCAGCACCATTTACTGAAGAGGCTGTCTTTCTTTCATTCTATTTTGTTAGCTCCCTTATCGAAGATTAGATGGCTATAGGTCTGTAGGTTCATTTCTGGGTTTTCAATTCTATTCCATTGGTCCTGAGGTCTGGTCTTATGCCAATACCAAGCTGTATTGATTACTATAGCTTTATAGTAGAGTTTGAAATTTGGTATTGATATTCCTCAGCAGTGTTCTTTCCATTGAGGAGCGTTTTTGCTCTTCGGTGTCTTTTATTGTTCCATATGAATTTTTGGATTGCCTCTTCTATTTCCTTGAAGATTGAGGTTTGAATTTTGATAGGTATTGTGTTGAATTTGTATAGAGCCTTGGGAAGTATTGCCATTTTCACGATGTTAATCTTTCCAATCCAGGAGCATGGGAGGTTTTGCCATTTTCTAAGTTCTGTTTTGATTTCCTTTTTCAAGATTTTAAAGTTTTCATCATAGAGGTCCTTCACTTCTTTGGTTAAGTTAATTCCTAGGTATTTCATTTTTTGTGGGGCTATTACAAATGGAGTTGCTTTCCTAATTTCAGCCACACTTTTCTCATTGTTGGCATACAGAAAAGCCATTGATTTGGGGGGTTAATTTTATACCCTGCTACTTTGCTAAGGTTTTTAAACAGCTTGAGTAATTTGGGAGTGGAGTCTATAGGATTCTTTAAATACAAGATCATGTCGTCTGCAAAGAGGGTGTGTTTTATTTCTTCTTTCCCTATTTGGATCCCTTTTATGTCTGCATCTTGTGTTATTGCTGTAGCTAGGCATTCTAATACTAGGTTGAAGAAAAGTGGAGAGAGTGGACATCCTTGTCGTGTTTCTGAGTTAAGAGGGAATGGCTTTAGTTTTTCATCATTAAATATAATGCTGGCTGTAGGTTTGTCATATACAGCTTTTATAGTATTGAGGAATGTTCCATGGATTCCTAATTTTTCCAAAACCTTCATCATAAAGGGGTGTAGGATCTTGTTGAATGTTTTTTTTTGCGTCTATTGAGATAACCATGTGGTTCTTATTCTTGCTCCTGTTGATGTGATGAATAATATTAATTGATTTGCGCATAATGAACCAGCTTTGCATCCTTGAAATGAATTCTGTTTGATCGTGTTGTATGATTTTTTGGATGAATTGTTGAAGCCGATTGGCCAAAATTTTGTTGAGAAGTTTTGCATCAATGTTCATCAAAGAAATGGGTCTATAGTTCTCTTCCTTTTATGAGTCCCTGCCTGGTTTTTGGATGAGGGTTATGCTGGCTTCTTAGAATGTGTTCGTTAGTGAACTTTCTCTTTCAATTTCATTGAAGAGTTGGAGGAGTATTCGTGTGAGCTCTGCTTTCAAGGCCTTGTAAAATTCTGCTGTAAAACCATCTGTTCCTGGACTTTTCTTAGCTGGGAGGTCTCTTATTGCTGTTTATATTTCAGTGCTTGATATGGGCCTGTTAAGATGGTTTAACTCATCTTGGTTTAGTTTTGTCATGTCACTATTTCCTAGGAAAAGGTCCATTTCTGTCAAGTTCTCAAACTTATTAGAATAAAGTTTTGAGAAATATTCCCTTATAATGTTCTGAATCGTGGTTGTTTCCGTGGTGATGTTTCCATTCTCAACTCTGAGTTTATCTATTTGGGTGTGTTCTCTTCTTTTTCTGAGAAGATTTGCTAAGCATCTGTCAATTTTGTTAATTTTTCGAAGAACCAACTCTTTGTTTTGTTGATTTTTTCCATAGTTTTTTTTGGATTCTAATTCATTTAGTTCTGATATAATTTTAATTATTTCTTTCCATCTACTGGATTTGGGTTTATCTTGCTGCTCTTTTATAAGGAGGTTTAAATGTGTCATTAAATTGTTGGTTTCAGATCTCTCCAATTTGTTGATGTAGGAGCTCAGAGCTATAAATTGCCTCTGAGTACTGCCTTTGCTGTGACCGAGAGGAGCTGGTAATTTGCGTGTTCATTTTTTTTTGAATAGCATGAACATTTTAATTTCCTTTCTAATCTCTTCCATGACCCACTCGTGATTCAGCAGTGTGTTGTTCAGCCTCCATGTGATACCAGACTTTCTTTAGTGGCTTTTGGTGTTGAGTTCTAATTTTATTCCCTTGTGGTCAGAGAGATTACAAGGTATAAGTTCAATGTTTCTGAATTTGGACAAATTTGCTTTGTGGCCTTTAATGTGGTCTATTTTAGAAAATGTTCCATGTGCTGCTGAGAAAATCGTGTATTCTGATGCTGCTGGGTGAAATGTTCGGTAGATATCTGTTAAATCTAGTTGTTCTGTGCAGCTGTTTAGATCTGTGGTTTCTCTGTTGAGTTTTTGCCGAGTTGATTTATCTAGTGGGGAGAGTGGTGTGTTAAAATCCCCAACAATTAATGTCTTTGGATCTATATGGGATTTGAGGGAAAGTAGTGTTTCTTGGATAAATTTGGGTCCTCCGTTTTTTGGCGAATAGATATTTAGAATTGGAATATCCTCCCCAAGGAGAGATCCCTTAATTAGTATATAGTGACCTTCTTTATCTCTTCTCACGAATTTTAATTTGAAGTCTATTTTATCTTATATTAGGATTGCAACTCCCGCCTCTTTATGGGGACCATTTGCTTGGTAGATATTGTTCCAGCCTTTAACATTGAAAATGTGTTTGTTTTTACAGGCAAGATGTGACTCCTGAACACAGCAGATAGAAGGGTCTAGGGAGACAGTCTATACAGTCTATGTTGTTTAATTGGAGCGTTAAGTCCATTAATGTTAAGAGATAGGACTGAGAGGTATTTGGGAGTTCCTGCCATATTATCCCCCTTCTTGGGGGCTGCGAAAACTGGGTTTTTCCTATGGTTCTTGGATTCTCAGTTCGGGTGCAGTTTCTTGGCCTTATTGTGGTCTTGTTGGTTTTCTATGTGTAAGACATCTTTAAGAATCTTTTGTAGGGCTGGTTTGGTGGAGATGTATTGTTTTATTTTTTCTTTGCTATGGAAGGTTTTTATTTGGCCTTCAGTTATGAAGGAGAGTTTAGCTGGGTGCAGTATTCTTGGTTGATAGTTGTTTGTTTTTAGGTCATGGCATACATCATTCCAGGCTCTTCTTGCTTTGATTGTTTCTGCTGAGAAATCTGAGGTGATTCTAATTGGTTTCCCTTTATAGGTGATTAATCTTTTTTCCTTGACAGCTTTAAGGATCTTTTCCTTGGTCTGAGTTGATCCTGTGTGGATTATCATGTGACTGTGGGATGTCCTATTCTGGTCTGGTCTATTTGGGGTTCTAAAAGCTTTTTGTATCTGAATAGGCCTATCTTTTTGTATGTTTGGGAAGTTCTCTGCTAGGATCCTGTTAAACAAATTTCCTAGACCATGAACTTTGTTTCTAGGTGCTCCTCTACACCCATTACCCTTAGATTAGGCCTTCTGATTGTGTCTTCCAAGTGTTTGATAGATCTATCATATTTCTTGGACTTGTCTTGCATGATTGTATGTTCTTTCTTTATAATATCTAGGCTGTCTTCAATCCCTCAGATTCGATCTTCTGCATGGTCTAACCTGCTGTCAAGACTTTCTACTTTGTTTTTTTTTTTTATCTCTTTTCCTTCTAATTGGTCAGCTTTGATGGCTTCAAAATCTTTGTTGAAGCTTTGTTTTAGATCTTGTATGAATTTCTTTACTTCCTTAATTTGGTGTTCATTGATTATTCTCAAATGACTTATTCTCAAATCACTTATTCTCAAATCTATTTAGAGAAGAACGTGAATATATTGAGAGAAGGGGATGGATATAAAGGAGATGTGAAAAACTTAAAAATAATAATGCTTAAAATATTATATAGCTATAAAGAGGTAGTACTGCTATTAAGGAATTTAAGTCTCAGAGGTTTTGAATTGAATAATAAATTTGAGGATTAAGTGTGTACACAATGAGGGATAGGGTCTAATAGTCAATTATGGGTTTATCTGAGGATGTGCAGGACAAGAGTTAAGTCACATAAAGAAGAATGAAAGAGAGGAAAAGGGGAAAAGGATGAGAAAGGAAGAAAAAAGATCAGAAGTTCAGTAAAGCTAAACAGAAAACAAAAAGATAATTAAAAAAGAAAAAAAGAGAAAGAAAACAAAAAAAGAAAGAAAAACACACACTCACGTATCCCTAAAATAAAAATTATAAGAGGAAAAAAAAGTTACTGGAATACAATTTTTTTTTCAAAAAAGGCAAAAATTAAAAAAAATGTTTTAGAAAAGAAAATTTTTCTTTATATATAAGATACAAAATAAAGAAGAAGAAGAAGAAGAAGAAAAAAGTTCTTCGATTTTTTTAGGAGGAGTGGGTAAAACCCTGTATCTCCCTTGTTTTGTAACCAGCCTCTGGTTGGAGTCTCTGGTCTGTTTGTGGTCCTGTGGCTTGGTTGGTTCTTAAGTCAGTTTGTTCAAACAGGCAGAAAAATGCTCTGCTTTACCCAGGATTTTGTGACCCTCTTCCCAGGCTAGTTCAATGGGAGGCAGATCTGCTTTGAGAATCACAAAAGAGGTTGAGGCAGGGATGAGGCAAGGTTCTGGGTAGAGTTGAGGCCTTTCAACAAACAGTAGCTTTTCCTGGAGGCTAGTTTGTGAGAAACTCACAGAGCCCAGCCTGGAGCCATTCGCAGGGTTTCTGTTTACTGATTTTCAATTGATTGTCGAGGCTGCTAGAGGCTGCCTGTGGCTCTGATTACCCAATTAGGAAAGCCACTCCTAGGGCTGGCACCGGAGCTGGGTGACTTTTCCCTGGGTGGAGCTGAGTCTGGCAGGTCAGGCAGCCGTTAAGTTCTTGTGACCTGCTAAATGACTCGTTTTATTATGTGAGAGCTTGTTTACACTCCAGCTTCTCCTCCATCATCTTCGTGGAACTCCGTAGCTTATTTTTATATTTAATTTTATTCTCAATTTAATATATAGAAGGGGTTGCAGTAAATGTAAGGTAGTGAATATCAAACAAGTCAAACTTCTTATGCCCTCCCTCATATTTCTCACACTTTTCCTTTACCCTAATACCCCTCACAAGTTGTAAATTTCCTACATGTTGTCTTGTGAGTATTGCTATTGCATTGGTTTGCCCTTTGTCCTTTGTCTCACCATTTTGTTCTTCCTCTTCCATTGCCAAATTAAGATAAATGTGTATATAATACACAGGATACTGAAATCAAATACAGCAGAGGATAAACCATAGGGGAAAACACAAAATAAAAAAAGAAATCACATAGTACTTTAAGAACAACAACCACATAGAAAACCTCTGTTTCCATATCTAGGAGTTCATTTTGCTCAGCATCCTCTTATATGGTCATCTATACATAGCTATTGAGCAATTCTGCTCATCTGATAGGACTAACCTAGACATTACTTACTTATTACACATGAGGGAAACTATGGAATCTGTTTCTTTGTGTCTTGCTTGTTTTCTGAGTAGCATTTTCCCAAGTCTTTCCATTTCCTTATGAATTAGAAGCATAGAATTCCACCATTTGTTTGTTTAATTGATTCGTTCATCTTTTGAGTAGCATATTAGTTTAAAACATGATTGCATGTAAGTATCATTAGGGTCATTAAAAATGACAGTTTTCTAAGTAAGATTGTATGTTGGTACAAGTGTTGACATATCTGGATAAGCCTAATGTATTTCTTGAACTGAGTTAGGCAGGAAGATATCATATAGGATAAAAATATTAGTGACAAAATATTCCCTTGAGAAAGGTTTAGGAGGCTGCCAGACGTATGAAGAAATACAGATAATTTTAAAGAATTTAGAAATGCAAGCTCAAGTATGTCTTTTTAAATAAAAATTATGTAAGTGGAAGGGCAAAAGAAGGGGAAGAGAAGAAATAACTGAAAACATATCATTGTTCCAAGTTAGAGTATATAAAGACACAATCTATAATTTCCCAGGTAAACAGAGACCAATAAAATACATCTCACTTCATTTAAGTACATGCAAAATATTTACTTGGCTGTTTCCTACTTTAATGCTCCAAAATAAATGAAGAGTTATAAGAAATATTATGTGATTGCCATTATTTCAACCAGAACACTAACTGTGATGAACCCCCTTTTTCTCATTTCGCACTTGGAAAATAATCCCTAAATTGATGATGTTGTGACTGATTAGAGTCAGATTTAGGGGCTTCTACTTGCACAATTATCCCAGAATATTTTACAGCAGTTTTCCCCCCAAGATATCCAACTACATTGTCTGAAACTATACTTTGAACACACCCTCATACCTGAGTACATAATTTCCTTGGCACCTTCTACTTTGTGCCTTTGTCTTTTTTGCACATTCCTTAGTTCATAGTTGCTATATTTCCATTTCATCTTTATAAACTACTAAGAACATTGTTCAACTATCACTTCTTGTTTGCACACACCCAGTCTATGTATGAAGGTACTTTGTTTATGTTAAGCAATAGGGTAGTACTCACTCTCAGAGGAGAAACATTCCACAGTATAACCCTATGCCCACACTACAGGGTGTAGAATTTCAAGCATTTTGAGGCAAACAGTGATATTAGAATTGAAAGGCTTCCTAGGGACATTTGCTTGGAGCTCATTAGTTTTCCCAGGAGAAATATAAATATCCACAAAATTTGGAGCTAATTAGTAAGTAACCAAATTAACACT
Source organism: Dipodomys spectabilis (assembly GCF_019054845.1). Taxonomy (NCBI): domain Eukaryota; kingdom Metazoa; phylum Chordata; class Mammalia; order Rodentia; family Heteromyidae; genus Dipodomys; species Dipodomys spectabilis. The sequence goes on along the minus strand of NW_024870854.1, from coordinate 1,220,091 downwards.
AGATCCTAGATGTTGTGTTAATTCAAGTCACCATTGTATTATTGTTACATCAGAATCCTTCCCTACTTGCCAAAGTGTATGAGACAATGAAAGAAAGGCATTAACACAAAATGTCTTATGATTTTAGGCATTTAATCCTAGTGGTGAGGGTAATGTCTGAACTCTTCCATTGAATAAAAACTTGAAGTTTATAAGAGCACTTCCTACATATATGAATTTGTGGTAGGTTGATTGACAGGGTTATTTTTAGCATGGAGATATACCTAACAGTAATTAGATTTCAATAGAGTATATGGCAGTTATGATTTGTCAATGGCTATTGAGGCATTTTCTGTTCTCAAGAAGAATCAATTCAAGGAGTCTTCACTCACATCAGTAATGCTGTATGTTCAACCTAATACTTGTTACTTGTCCTGCACTGTAATGCTTAGGCTGATAATATATCCAAACACATCTAAATTCATTTCAATAAAATCCCATACTGATGTGGATACATGAGTCACTCATTGGAACTGTAGGACAAATTAGGCTTGTCTGTGCTGTAGTTCAATCTCTAATCTCCTTGCTAAACAAAGTCTTCAAAAATATTCACAGGATACCTCTAAGGAAAGTTCATGAGAGTTATATCTGTATAATTCCTCTAAGTTCAGGATAAAAGCATTTGTTCTCAGCATTTAAGATCAACAGGATCTGTTGAATTCATGGATCCAGAATTTTATGGCTTCGCATTCATATCTCAAAATTTTATCAATATGACTCACCAAAACACTGTCCTTATTGAACTTGTCTATGTCCTTTTATTTTTCAAATCCAAATAGCCTATTTCTTTCAATATTTTCCTGCAAATTCTCTCCTTCCTTTACTTCTGTAAATCTTTGTGTATTACTTTTTTGTTTCCTTATTTATCTCTTTCTTCCTATCTTGTCCACACTGCTGCTCACATTGCTCACACTTGTGTCAGAACTTTCCTTTTTCTACTCCTTTTAATAATGACTCCGATAATATTATACTTTTTCATATTAATGGTCGTGGATTTTTGGTGATGTCTAAATAGACCTATCGTTGCATCTTTTTAACATAAACTTTAGAACTATCTGAGAGCTTTTCCCTCTAAATCCATCATTTCCACCTGTAGTCCTTATCACCAAGAATATAACTAACACAGTTGCCAGCCAGAGATGTGTTTGCACTTCAGATTTCTTCTTACCTTTCTACTCCCTCCCATTAGATAAGATGAATGATCAAGATTTTCGCAGTTTCTGCCACTAATACAATTTCTATGTACTCCTTTTTATGCACCTGACACCAGCCTGTTTCAAGTACTCATCACTGGTCACCTAGTCCTAAAACAACCATTTACAAAGTATGCTTTTTTCTCCATAGTCTTTTCATATTGCTCCTCTCCATCACCCAATTATTCTCCTTTTAAGTACACAGAGTGAAGAGCTCAGATACGAATTCTAGTATCATTATTTGTTCACTACAGTGAGTGTTGGCCTTATATTTCTCAGCTGTAAATGCATGTAATCTACCAGAAATATTGAAGAATATTTGTTGACTTCTGGAGCAAGAAAAAAGAAAAGTGAAGAGTCCTTACATTTTCCACCTTAGCTTACAAATAAGGAAAGAGTCAAATTCAGTTTGTTGGTATAAAGTCACAAATTTTTTCACGCAGAAATAAAAATAAATTTTAATCCCTGGCTCTACAGATTATGTCCTTTTATGGTAACTACAGATATGTAAGTGGTGCTATGTAAATTGTATCATATCTTTACAGCTGTACTGAAGAACAGACTCTTAACAAATTATTGGAAACATTGGTTATTATATACTACCTGTAAGAGAGTGTTATTTGAACTAATCACACTTGGTTGAAAACTATATCTTAGTCCATCAAAATTTGGAAATAAACAATTTTATTTATAAGAAAACAATACCATCAAGAAAAGTGAGTATACATTAAGAGACTGCAGAAATAACATTAGGGTTTTTACTGTCTCTACCTGTTTATGTAATTTTATGTCTTGGTATTGAAACTCTCCTCTTGTTTTTCTTATTGTATGTAATGCAACACTGTTTATAACTATGTATTCAATGTGGGAAGTCTAGCTTCAAAGATGTCTAAAGTTTTTTTCCGTTTCAATCACAACATTATAATTATCAGGCTACACTGTGGTCATCATCAACATCTTCATCAAAATTATTATTAGCATCATAATTGCTAAGTATTGAAAGTCAGATATGCTATTATTTTTCTTTTGATTAATAATTTTAATGTTACCACTGTGTACACATCCATATTAAAATTTTGAACAAATAAAGAAACACAAAAAAACTAAACCATATCAGGTAGCTTGACTATGTGCTTATAACAAATTATGGAATAGATTTGTGAAGCATTGCTAATTCCTTACCATTATGAATTAACTTCCTCTCTCCCCTCACTACACACAAATATTTAAGAGTTTGGACAGAACTTTTTCAAGTAATATAATGTAAATGTTACTACAATATCATATCTATATCTAAAATTCCCTTGAAAGTAATCAGCTCGACTTTCTATTGAAATATTAGTTATTTTATTCTAGGAAACTTTTAGAAAAATAGATTGTATATCTTTGAAACGTAAAAGGTCAATATAGTAGCAAAGTATTTTAGAGGGAGACTGTTCTCAGAAATATATATATATATATATATGTTATGTGTAGAATTACATACATTTTTAGAGATTATTTGTCATCAGAAATACATACACTTATCTACATTGATGTATAGAATGATGTACACTATAGTGAAACAAAGATCTTAAAAACAAAATTAAAATTAAAAAATACATCAAACGAAGTGCCAGTGACTCACTCTTATAATTCGAGCTATTCTGGGTAATAAGATCTTAGAATTGTGATTGAAAATAGCCCAGACAGAAAAGTACTTGTTAGATTCTTATCTCCAATTAACCACTGAAAAAAGGAATCAACTCTGTGCCTCAAGTTGTAGATTGATAACCTTGAGCATAAAAAAGCTTAGGGACAATGCCAAGTCCTTGCAAACAACAACATCATCAACAACAACAACAAAATGTATCACATTAATTTCACAAAAGCATCTTTTAACTGCTGAGAACATTTCTTAGACACATGAATACATCCCCCTAGAAAATGTTAAGTAAAAATTATAGAAATTTACCTCTGTGTTAAAGACATGACTATGTAGATTGCTAAAGCTGGTTTGCTCTAAGAATATATTTCTTTTCTTGTTCTAGTTTTCATATGTTCAAAAAAATTAAAATTCCAAAAATTCATTGGATGTTGGCATTCAGGAACATCTTCATAGATACTAATATTGGAGTCCCTAAAGTGGAATTGTTTTATTTCAATTGTTATTTTCACAAATAATTCAAGACTATTGTGTATTTTGTTTATTTTCACTGCTATTGGCTCCTATCTTCAGAATACTTTTTTTCACTAGCAAAGTAGAGAAAAACAATTGGATTGACCAAATAACATATGGTTTTCATAAAATGCAGATGCATAGATTTGTGTCTTCTGTAATTTGCTAAAAGTTTCTTCCAGAAAAGGTTATCAATTATTTATAAGTGATGCATAATTCCTAGGTATTCCAGTTATCACATACACTTTTTGATTGAGTTATCTCTGAACAAACTCAAAATAAACAGACAATAAAACCCTCAAAATGAACAGAAATCATATCTTTGTTTTAAAAGTTACAGTTTATGAAGTTTATAAGCCACCACCACCAACATATTTTTAGGTATTCTGCATTTTGTGTGAAGTATTTTTAACAATAGTTTTTTGCTGACAGTAATTCACTTGCAATATATTATCTCCTTTAATTGTATACATTTTAGTGCTTTGGAAGTGAATCGTATAATCATAAGTTTTCCAGGCTTAATTTTCACAAACTTGCATTTCTTCAAATAGAAATGTTGTAAATTTTAGAACAGACATTAAAATAGATATAAAATTCAGTTACAGGAATTTGCCCAGCATATATCCTCTATATTGTGCCTTTTCAAAATTTGTTTTTAGGCATTATTTCCAGGGTCTCACACATAGTATTCAAGTGCACTGTCAATGAACTAAATTCCATGTCCAAACAAGTTTTTCTTTAATTATCTTTAATCCATGCATAGGAGTGTAATGGATAGAAACTATACAATTCTCTTTGACCCTTTGAAAACTTGCTTGCTTTAATGATTGCAGTATTATACAAATTGATTTGCTATGTGGAGTATATCAATTTCTCCACAACTGCATGACTATATTTTGTGTCATATTTTTATATTATGGTCCTACTAGTGAGTTTTCTTTTTATTTATACTTGGATCATAAAGAGGAGCTTATTTCATATGCTCCTACTATTTACATCTGTTCTTTAAAGAAATATCCTATTCGGGAAAAAAGTTATATAGAATTAGAAGATATAAAAATACTTGACTCAGAATTATTGTAGCATTAGGATTGTAGCATTAACAAATATGTTAGATATGTTTTCACTTTTGTTATGTTGTCCTTTGAAATATGAAAGGTTATCAGTTGATATTATCCAGTTTATTCTTGCTTTTCTTTACCCACGAATGCTTTCCATGTCATTTTTTTAGAAACCTTTACTGATCCAATATCATTAATTTTTACGTTTATGTTTTATCAGATTTTAGATCTCACATTTTAATAATAATTTTTTATTTTAAATTTTTATATAAGGATTAAGGTAGTAGGCTAAGATCTTTTTTTTTTAATCTAGGGTGGCAATAGTGCCAATAAACCCATTTAAGATTATATTTTTATTTCATAAATTCATGCCATCCTTTTCAAAATCTATTGACCATAAAACTGAGAATTTTTTATTGTGAAAATACTGTACAGAGGGGTTACATTTACACAACAGTATTAACCAAAGCATGCTATTTGCAGAGGAGTATTTAAAACGTGTAATTGGCTATAAAATTGAACTTTTAATCCAAGAAAATGAATACCAGGAATCTATCACTTGGAAGATGTGAGTGGAAGTCAAAGGGAAGGAATAAAGAGAGTAATGATGGAAGAGAGTGAAGGCATAATATTCAATGCAAATAGTATGAAACTAGAAAAAATGAGAATGGGGTAAGGTTTGGAAGGGTGTGGGAAAGTTATGTGAAGATCCATTGTACTTATAAACTGATTTGTGGAATGGAAATTCTTTTGAACAACTATTTAATAAAAATATAATTAAAAACAATGGAGACATCTGATCTTAAACTGCATTCTCTTAAACCATGAGTCAATATAACAGTTTCCTCTCCAGAAATTTTCTTTGCAGGTATTTTCCTCATAATTTCAGAAAACTGAGCAATGTGATGTATATCAATACATCACATTGCATATTCAAAATAGACAAAATATAAAAATCACAGTAAAAATGTTAGAATTCATCACATAATAAAATAACAGGACCCTAGATAAGGTTCTCCCCTCATCCTTGGTCATGGTGAACCATCTTCCATGTCACAAAACATATGTCAGCCCCCCAAACCTCATAGCTTCACAGCCCCTGCCCTGCCCTCTCACCCATCTCATTCCCTAATTATGTTTGGCAGACACATTCCTAACCCATGAATTACCTCCAACTATACACATGAGAGCAGAGTGTCTGGCTGGAAGAATGTGGCTGTGGTCACACACACCTCACCAAACTTCTGGCTGGTGACAGAAGGACAGGTGTCCACTCTAGTCCAGGGTTCACACAGGTCTCCTAGCGGAGGACCACGAGGGCCAGCAGCTACTGTAGGGCTACAGAAAAGGGGGAAGAGAGAGGTGGAAAGGGGAGGAAAGGAATGTCTACTGAAATCTTCCATAAAGGAGCCATGAAACTGTGAAGGAGAAAACAAATATTGTGGCTGGGCTTGTACTTGGTATTCATGAAAAAAGAACAACAACACATACACACACAGAGAAATAAAATGCTTTTGCTGTTTTTAGACATGGTGACTTAAATATATTTTCATTGCTCTCATCTCCCTGCTCTCCCAACACACACACACACACACACACACACACACACACACACACACACACACACACACACATCCAGAACAGTGACAGAAGACTCTTCCATGCAGCACCTGCAATTTTCTAACTGATCACTCACCTAAGCACAGCAGGCTGTACAAAAGTTTTTCTGTCTCTCTCTCTCTCTCTCTCTCTCTCTCTCTCTCTCTCACACACACACACACACACACACACACACACACACACATACACACACACACACACACACACACACACACAGACTCAGAGTAGTGCCACTCCTAAGTTTGTTGGTTCCTCATGTGGGACAATGTACAAGCTGAAGGACAAAGGTTCCCATACACTGTTCCTTTGTAAAAACCAAGGGCTCCCACCCATGGGGTGCACTACTGTAATGACATATCATGACCCACCTCTCCCCTTCTCCAGGGCCAGACCCTTCCCCTTGGAAACAACTACTCATTCACCAGAACCTTAGGCCAGGACATAGGGTGAAGGAATCCCCAGACATGTGACTACTCAGAGGCAAGACTGAAAACAAGCAGGGGGTCATGGGGTTCCCAAGGGAGTGTCTGATCCTGGGTGGGGGCAGTGTTGGGGAAATTGATTGGGTCCTGAAAGCTACATATATGGACAGACTCCCTACTTCCAGCCTAGATGCTTCTGGGTGACTGGATGGATTCGTGGGAAGGCCAAGGAGACCAGATGGACTGGGAGCACCAGCAGATGCTGGCAGAGCTGGGAAATGTGATCACCCAGTGAGTAGTGTTGACAGCTAAGGTGGGGAGGACAGGCCGGGTGTACATGTGTCGGAGGGGTGTGTTCCTCCCAGATATTCACCTTCTATCTGACCCCCAGTGCCATCACCTCCCTAGTGGGTTTTTCTGGGACCCTCCTGTGGTGAAAGGGTAACTGAGCACAGAGGACAAGTGCTCACACAGCAAGGTGGGGGGCTATCTTCTGCATCCAACATCCCCCACCCCCAGAAAAAAGGAAAAGACCCAATAAGGCAGGTGTAGAGGTGCTGCTCCTCACCTCTGACTAAAGCCACCAGGTTTCCACCAGGGAGAGGAAGGGTGCAGACGTGCAGCTCTGTGACTCCTATTGCTCCAGGCGCCCCATTCTCACCCCCATTCCTGCATCTCCCTGTTTCCTGGGACGCTGGCCACTAGGGATGGGGGTGGGTTCCTCAAGTCGACATCTACTCCCCCACCCCCAGTCCTGGGTTGCATTTGTCTCAGACTCAGGGCTGGCCTGCTTGGTGCTGGGGAGTTGTGGTTAGGACACGAGAGGAGAGGTGATAGTCGCTGGTTTGGGTCTGTGGGGGGGGAGGGGGGGAGAAAGGGGTGCATAGAGGGAGTTCGTGAGGTGTTGGCCCATGGGGCAGCACTCATGTGTGCTTTGGGGAGAAGCTGTAGGCTGTGGTTCCAGGTGCACCAGGCAGTGATGGCAGTGGCGTGGTGGACACTCGGCCCAGAACAGAGGACCGGGGGCTGGGACCAGGTCAGGGCCCCAAGCCGGCCAGGTTATGATTGGGACTATGATTGGGACTGGTGTTGTTGCATTCCCACATCCTGCGAGGCCACCACCCATCTGCTCATGAAACTCTCTCTAAATCCTGCACAGGCTATGCAGTGGTCTGCATTCACCCCTTCCCAAACCAGCAACTTTACAAACTGATCTTGGAGGTTCCCTGCCAGCAGCTTGTGGTTAATACTCTTTTGGGCTCAGTCTACAAACTCAGCTAGAGGCTCACCATATTTTTGTCTCACTCCTGCTATAGGGGATTCAGTGTTCTGCCTGTCTCACCTGGTCATGGTAGGGGCCAGGTATTGTGGCCTGTTGGAAGCCAGTGGAGTACCTTTCCCCTGTCCCTGTTAACATGGCATAAGTAATAGGTATTGCGGGTTGAGCTTGCCAGTTATTCTCCGCCCGCACTCTGGATTCTTCATTAAAGAAGGCACATCATTTAATAAACTGAGAACTGGTGAGGAGGGCTTTGGCCACATCCCCCCAGACACACAGGTGATAAACGATGTCATGTAATAGGGTCTGGGCCCAAGGAGAGTTCAGGCCATCCTCCACCATTGCTTTGTGGATCTCTTTCAGATCTTTAGCTTCCCATGGATACCATTCCAAGGGCATATTACCTCCTGGTGCCAGATTGACCGGATAAGCTTGGGGAAGTGAATCTTGTGGCCTAAGGTCCAGACTCCTGTGTGGCACTTCCCTTAAATGTCAGGACTCCAAGTAGGTTACTTCCCCAGCCCTCGGCCCCTCTATGGAAGGTTGGTAGTGGTCCGGGTCTTGCAGGTCCCTCTTGCAGGTCCCATAGGGCGCCTTACCTTCCCCCCCAATCAGAGGAATAGTGTGGGGACCTAGGACCATCAAGGGCACCTGAGTCATAGAGGGTAACTTTCACCCTCATTTTGACTTCCACTGAGCATTTTTCGGTGCATTATTGGTGAAATTTGACTCATTCCATTTCCTTCTCACTTCCCAAGTCCTCCTTTACTCCCTCTTAGCCTAATGTTGCCTCCTCCTCCTTCTTCTGTGAAATAGCATTACCCATACTTAAGGTTTCACTTACTCTGAGAGAGCGCATAGCCTCAGCCGGTATCTTTTCCTTTCAAGCCCCATGTGCGGAGCCAGATGTCAGGTCTTCGTTTGTCCCACAAAAGACGGACAGGGACCAAGGAAAGGTAAGTGCGGCCACTTGCCCGTTCCCCAGCCTCCCTTAGCCTAAGAGACAATCAGACACAGTGAGGATTCAAGTCAAGTAGGGACTCATTTATTAACACAGAGCAAGCCATTTTTAAAGCAAAAGACTGCGCAAAGGTCACACCTTATCATGCACCTAAGATTCCACAAGCTGTTTACACACTGAACTTAAACAAATCAGGCTCTGACCACTCAACTTCCTCTCAGGGCCATTTTTGATGCCTGTGTACCCACACTGTCCTCATAAATCTTGTGACGTGCTCCAATTGTGATGTTTTAGGCCCCTTATGAGCTCATAAACTTTTTCAACTTTATAATTTTTCAGTTCTGATTTGTGATATCAGAAATCCACTGTGACATCATGACCATTGTGACATCATACTGACAGACAACATCACACTGTGGCATCATAATCCTCCTACGACTTCAACATATTTGCAACAACACATGCCTTTGTAGATACCACAGTCCATTCGTGAACCCATATATTCTGATTTCATGAACAATGAGAACCTTTATGCCATTTGGAAATCACCAACCAATTGTGACATCATAGACCTACTATGACCCCTTACCTGTATGGCATCACCAACTAATTGTGACATCAAAATTTTTGTGATGTCACAATGTGACATGATGATCATGACATCTGTCAGTGTGATGTCAGAATGTTCATGATGTCAGTGGATTTCTGGTATCTCATGTCATACATGAAATATGTTGAAAAATTATGAGGGCAAAAAGGTCTAAGATATCACAATATTAGCATGTCACAAATTTATGAAGACAGGAGATGTTTGTGATATTAAATTGTGTTAGTGATATCACAATGGCACTGTGATATCACAAAGTGATTATGATGTCAAAATGGTTATATAGGCACAAAAATGTGTTTCTGATATCAACTTTCATGCCACACTTGAAATACAATGAAATCACAGAATAGGCATTCACAATGTGTCTATGATGTCACAATGAGAATTGTTGTCATAATGCGATTATGTCATTGAGTTTGGTGATATCACAATGAGCTCATGCTCTCATAATGAAAATGTGATGTCACACTGAGGATGCCACAAACACTTTTTGATGTTATAATGGCAGGTCTGATCTCAATTGTCAGATAACAACAAGGATATGGGTACACAAAGGGACTGTGTTGTTGAAAAGGGCATGGATTTTTCAAAGGAGCTAAGAGGTCATAATAGATTGGAGATGTCACAATGGAATGTCACAATGGCAATATTATCACAATGGGTTTGTGATGTCGTGCTGATAATGATGACAAAATGTGTTTGTGATGTCACAACAAGTTTGTAATATTACAATCAAATTTCCAATTTCAATTGTTACTAGTTCACAAGGAGGATACTGTAATAATCAGCAGGGCCCCAATAATCTATAGGGTCCGATAATCAGCCAAGCACCATCTCCTGGCTAGCTGGAGAGGACAAAGTATGCCACCAAAGAAGGTGGGGCATTCTGTGGGAGGGGCTGGTGCATTAACCACCACATGTTGAGCTGTTAAGAAGTGATTGGGCTGCGGGCAGCTTGGGATGTGACAGTTGAAAATTGTTAGGCAGTTGGTGTAGAGAAGGGGTACAGACTTTATATAGGGTACTTGTTCAGAGCAATAAAAGGAAAGAGAAAAAGGGAAAAATCCGGGAAGGAAGGAAGTGGTGTGATAGCAGAAGGGGAAAGACCTTGGAGGAGAGGAAGTTGAGGGGGGCAGGAGGTGAAGGATGCAACTGACGACCCAGGCAAAGCAGTTCAGACCTGTGGAAAGTGGAGAGACCTGAAGAGAAGAAGGAACTGGTAGAAGGGAACAATGGAAAGACATCGAAGGATGTTTAGTTCTGTATCCAAGGAGAGACAAAGGGAAGGGAGAAAAAGGCTTGCCTTTTGATGTTTGGAGCCTTGGATATCATAATTTTGGGGTTTGGTGGTTTGGAGAACATTTATTATATTAAATGTGTCTCGATGGATTCTCTTGAACTACAGAGTTCCTAATTTTCAGAAACCCCATCAAGATAATCAATTTGGATAGCATCAGACCTTGGCCCCAGGGAAAAATCCCCATAGGTGAAAGTGTCAACCCTCAGGGTTAAGAGTCTACCTCAAGTGTTTGCCTCCAGAGGACCAACATTGACAAGTCATTTAGGTTCCTCTAAGGGTGCATCTGGGAAAGCTTGCCAGCCTGTTTTGGGGACCCCCTCTGGAGGTCATTTGTAGCTTCTGGGAACTCCTTGAAACGTCATGTAGGGCTTCCTTGAGAATCCATCTGGAACCTCATCAAGAGTACATCTGCGACTTCCTTGAGCAGCCATCTGAAACCTACCTTGGAGGTCATCTGGGGCCTTCTCCAGGTGCCATCTTGGACTTTCTCCAGAGGTCATTTGGGGCTTCCTCAGGAAGCAACCTGAGACCTGAATCTTTGGGCTTCCTTTAGAAGCAATCTAGGACCACCTCCTGAGGTCATCTGGAACTTCTTTGGGAGGTCAGCTTGGGTTACCTTGATGAGAAATGTATGACCGTCTTCAGACATAATCTGGGACTTCATTGAGAAGCCATATAGGACCTTCTCTGGAGATCATCTGTGACTTTCTCAAGAGAGTTATCTGGAACCTCCTCTGGGGTTCATATATGGACTCTCTGAGTGGCCATCTGGTAGCTATTCGTGAGTTAATCTCAGCCTCATTGAGAGGATATCTGGGACCTCCTTTGGAGGTCATCTGACACTTCCTTGGGGATCAATTTGGAACCTCCATGAGAGATTATCTAGGGCCTCATAGGGAGGACATATGTGACATGTTCCAGGGGTCATCTGCAGCCTCCTCAAGAGGCAATCTGGGACATTCTCTCTGTCATCTGGGACCTCCTGTAGAGGTCAACATTGAGAGATATGGGACATGTAAGTTAAGTGTCTGTGGCTATTGGTCTGTTTGTGTAGGCTGATACTTCTATCTGTGTCCTGTATGTACCTCTGTTTACTCCTTTTCTCAGGATGGGAGAACAAGGCCTAAAGTTCCTATATCCAAAAAATATTCTCCCGCAGGTTTATAGAGTCCCTCAGAAGAAGATGCATTGATGTACTCTCTCTCCTATTCTTTGCTATCAACACCTGTAATGTTAAGTGCTCCCATACCAAAAGGGGTTACTTTTACCAGCCTGAGGTGGTACAATGTGGTATATTAATATTATTACCCTTGAGACAGGAACATGAAAGAGATGGGGGGCAGGCCCCCTTTTTAATATATGTTCCCTTTACAAGTAGTGACCTGTATAACTGGAAACAGCAAACTCCATACTTTACAGAAGAAAAAAAAACAGGGGCTCATTATTTCATTAGAGACAGTAATTTTCACACACAAGCACATCCGGAATGAGTGTCAGCAAATTTTAAAGGTGCTTTTCACCTGGTAGAAAAGGGAGTGAATCCTGCTCGGTGACTTGAAAAGAGTCCTTGGACCACACAGTAGCCCCACTATTAACCAGACCATTTGGAGAAAGTCTTTCCACAGACTTACCCAAGCTGAGACTAACAGTGATCGAGGTATGGAAGTGCTTCCTATTATTGCTAAGTTTGATTAGCAGGGATGCTTCAGTTGCTAGAAAGCCAAGTCATCAATCTAAGGTGAGTGAGATGGTACAGTTCCTCAGTGAGTATCCTAATGCTTTTCTGGAACTTCCCCAGAAGACTATATTACATATAGGCCTATAGATCTTGAAGCCCTGGAGAATCAAAGAACCCTAAATATGGCCTTTGTTACCCAGTCAGCCCTAGATATTAGAAAAAAAAGCTTCAAAAGTTAGCTTTTTAGGAAAAGGTGTATTCTAAGTTGGAAGTGGTTGCCCAGTAGGTTTTTGATAACAGAGATACCCTGCATAAAAAAGACTATAAAAAAGGGGGTTGAGTTTTGATAGGAGCACCAGGATAGGGATTAAGAAACCCTTGGCAAAGACAGTACAATTCATTTGCAAATGGCAGTAGAGAACCTCTAGGACCAGATGAGTGGGAAAAGGAATGTCCAAGGAGGAGAAAGATAGAAAAGGACAGGTTATGTAATCACATTAAACACCTGGAAAATGTGTGCATATCTCTGGAGTGATATGCAAAGGAGCTTGGGGCTCTGAATTCTAACTGTGTTCAATTTAAAAAGCAGCCCTCTGAACTTAAGAAGAAATGTGGAAAAGAAAAATTCATATACTTCTATCTCAAAACACAGGCTTATAACAGACTGAATCTCCATTATGTGCCAGTCAAAACCAACCAAGAGGTTAAAAGCACATAGAAGAGCACATTGGAGAAAACAGAGAGAATTATTTGACATGAAGAAAAGATTTGAAGATATAAACTTGTGAGAGTGAAAAATGAGAAGAAAATCCTCAAAAGGAACCTAGAAAACACTTAGAATCAAATGAAATTCAAATACATTAGCCTGGATGAATATGAAGCAAATTAGGGGACCACAGGCCGACAGAAGCACAAGACAGCAATGCTGTCATCCTTGCAAACCTCATGTGAGGCCAGGAAGAGATCCTCATGCTGCATTAAGAAATCGTGGACATGAAAAATGAGCTAGACCTGATTTAAGAATGTATTAGGCTGAAGTATATGTCGATTATAAGCTTTGAAAGTTGTCACCAGAAATTCAAAGCAACAGAGAGAGAAGGAAAGAGTAGTTAGTAGAGAAGACGGGTAAGTGCTGTGTCATAGAAGATGAGGCCAAGAAAAGTGTACAGAAAAATATCAAGCTCAAGAAAGAGATTGTTACTCTTCAGAAAAAGTTAAAGGGCCACATGCTCTGATAGAGAATGCTGGGGAAAGGGAAAGAGCATTAGGAAGAAAAACAGAAAGGCTAAACAAACAGTTGAAACATCTGTCACAAAAATACACTGAAGTGGAAAACTAGAAAGAGAAACTGCTAGAGTAAAAGCCCCAAAAGACTGCTGAGATCTTCGCCATAAATGTAATGCAGAAGCATCGTGTCCCTATGGAATAGGTGGAGGTGGGGAAAAATACCTCCCAATAGCACCTTTGTGAACTTAAGGGAGCAGTTGAAGAGCAAGCAAACGTGTTGTGAGAAGGAGCAGCAGTTGTCCAGTCAAAGGAACTCTCCTGTGACCCTGCCAAAACAGTTACAGTTTAAGGAGCACATTGAGAAGGAGAGAGAGATTTTGAAAGCAAGTTTGAGAGAAAAGGAGGAGAATAAAATGGAAGAAGTGTCCAAGGTTCAGAGTACTGTACAGGAGTTAAAGAAACTAGAGACCCTAAGATACAGGGAAACATCTTAGCTGATCAGGTAGCTTGGGAGATCACTCTAAAACCAGTGGGGTTTCTAGAGCTACTGGTTGTTAAAATTAAAGGAAGAAGCAAAAACAGTTGTAATAAGTGAAATGTTAACGCTGAACTTGTGAAAAAACCATACAGGCTCAAGGTTTCTGTCAGTTTACGTGTAGATATTTGCACCCTGGTAAATTTCCCAAGCCATTACCTAAAACTGTTCTGAAAACCAGTGGGGCCTTAGCATGACAATACTTTGTAAGGTGTGTAGGCAATTTCCAACAGGTAAATGCTGAAAAGCTGGAACCTATGGAAAGAATTCATATGTGAGGAACCTCAGATGGTGAATTTGGAAAAGTGGACTTCACAGAGGTAAAGCCTGGAAAGTATGGGTATTGGTATCTATTCGTAATACTGAACACTTTTTCAGGCTGAGCTGAGGCATGTAATAATTCCTTGATTTGGCTTACCCTTAGCTGTGGGGTCCAAAGATGCCCATGCATTCATGGCCCAAGTTTTCAATTATTAACTAACATTGTAGGAATAAATTGGAACTTACAATCCATTTATAGATCTCAGAGTTCAAGGCATTAGAAAGAATGAATATGCCCTCAAAGGAAACTAACTAAATTAAATACAGAGACTGTCCATCGCTAGGTGAGCCTCCTCCACTTTGCTTTCTTTCGAGCAAGATGTAGCCCTTATGTTAAAGGATTTAATCGCTTTGAAATAATTTAGAGTAGACCACCCCCTTTGGTTCCTAAATTTGGGAAGGCTATATTAACAGAAATGTCTAACTACAATCTGCAGGCTTTACAACATATTCTTTTATGGAACTATCCTTTGGTAACCAAGGCCCACCAGCCATCTAAGAAAAACTCCACCTGAAGGGGAGGGGCCAAGATGGCGATGGAACAGCAGAAATATACCACAGCTCTCCCCAACGAAATAAAATTTGGATTTCAATGCTCCATTTCTGCAAGTGACCCACAAAAAAAAAAAAAAAAAAAAAAGGCGATTACTCAGAGAGATACAGAAAGTGAGAAAAGAAAGGGAAAAAACCTGCACAGACAGTAAAGTGGGAAGACCCTTGCACCACCCCTTGTTGGTGATGGGGCTCCCCGCTAAGCAATTTAAGTGGTGGAGCTTTGTGCCAGGTTGCTTAAGTGGCCTGGCTCTGGACCCTCTGAGGACCACACACCCACAAGCATTCCAAGGCTCACAGAAGACTCCCAAAGTCCAGTGCCAGCCCAGAGAATACAAACCAAAATCTCAGAAGACAGAGCCAGCATGAAGATTCCCCTCACCCTCCTGGCATGGCACCTATGCCTGGCTGGTTCAAGCAGCCCAACACAGTCAAGAGCAGCAGCAGCTGTCAGCAGTGGCAAACAACACTAGACTGGCAGTGTAGCACCTCTGTCCTGCTGGTGTAAATAGCATAGCCTAACCTGGATCAGCAGCAGCAGCTGGCAGGAGTGGCAAACCACCCAGACTCTGGGCACAATGCCTCTTGGCACTAGCCCACAGGATCAGCCCAGACCAGCCCAGGGCGGCAGTGATAACTGTTGCAGGGACAGCTACAGTGAACAACTCCAGACCCATGGCGGTTTGTGCCTCTCCATACTGGCCCACATAAGCAGCCTAGCCCAGCCTGAGGCAGCAGCACTGGTTAACACCTGACTCGTGTTGGGGTGGAGCATCTCTCCATACCGGCTTGCATAAGCATCCCAGCCCAGCCCATGGTGAACAACCCCAGATATGACGCAGGGTGTGGTCCTGAAAACCCCCAGAAAAGCGTCATGAACCCTCCTGCCTGGTCTGGCTTTGAACCTGAATACAGAGATCTGAGCCTCCTGAGTAGCTACAATTACAGGCATTCACACAAGCAGGGTCTAACTCTTGCCAGCCCCTTCACTTTTTCTACAATAGATAATTTCTTAGTTCATACAAGGAATTTAAGCAAATACAAGAGGATTGACATAATACCCTGTATTCTATCTGACCATAGTGGAATCAAACTAGTTCTCAATAACAAGACATAAAGTAGAAAAAACTTAAACACGTGGAAATTAAACTGCACTAAGTTGAAAAATACATGGTTCACAGAAGAAGTTAATGAAGAAATTAAAAAGTTCCCACAATTCAGTGAAAATGAAGAAACATCACAAAGAAACCTATGGGACTCAGCGAAAGCAGTCCTGAGGGGCAAATGTATTGCTCTCAGTGCACATATCAAGAAACAGAGACCAAGTAAACAATCTTATGATACAACTAAAACTGCTACAGAAACAAGAAAACAATTAAACCTAAAGTTGCTAGACAGAAAGAGATAGCCGAAATAAGAGCTGAAATTAATGAGATAGAGACTGAGAAAATTATAAATAAAATTGACAAAACATAAAACTGTTTTTAAGAAAAAATCAATAAAACTGAGGCACCAATAGCAAGAGTAACTAACAAAATAAGAGAGGAGACCTAAATCAATATTATCAGAGTTACCACAGGAAAAATTACAACAAACATCCAAGACATCCAAACAATCATAAAGAAATAATTCCAGACTCTACTCACAAAGGAAGGCAAACCTAACAGAGATGGATGAATTTCTACAGAAATACAAATTGCTATCCCTCCTTTCCTTTTTGGCCCTGCTTCTCCACCATGTACGGTGGGGGCAGCAGTTCGGTAAATAAACTTCTTTTCCTGCCTTAATAGTGTGTGGTATACTTTTCATAGGCTACCGAATGAAACCTACCTATTTAATATTCTTTACATATGATGCTGTGACTCAGATGGGGTTTTTGAGTTGGAAATGGTAGAATTTCCTAACCACCTGTTTTCTGTGAACTAAACTGCAATGAGACACAACGCAAGACTTTTCACCAATACCATTGCTGGCCTTGACATCCACGTCCACACCACTTCTCTTCTCTGGTGAGTGAAACTACTCTCTATGGCTCTCTGTTGCTCAATCTCTGTTCTGATCTGGCACCATGTCAGAGAGCTCCTATGTCCTTTAGCGGAAAGGCTGGTCACCTCTGAACCCGAGGATGCTCGGTTATGGGGTCTTGGCCATTTCTCTCTACAGTGCTCTAGGGGAAGTAGGGTCATCGCTTCTGTCTGGTCAGCTGTCCTTCACTGACCAGACTGACTCTCCTACACATTTAACGGGGTGCTACGAGTCATGCCCAAGCCATGAAGCCCCTCTGAAATGCCACCTGTGCTCCCTGGATAGCCAGAACACCTAATTTTTTATGCTTTTCTCAGATTTAGACAATTTTTTCCTCTGCAATTGTAAATGGTAAGAAGTCTGTTCACTTGCAGGATCTCTTTGCTCTCTGTTAATCATGTCCAACTTTCTATATCTCTCCCTTTCTTTTCTACAACTATTTGTATTGTGCCATGAAGCATGAGACATGGACTGGGTCCAGGGGACCCATTCTAGGTTCCCTCTAAAAGGCTAGACAAACTAGGCTTGATTTTTTTGTTCAGGCTTTCTTCCCATTTTTTTTAGAAATTTGCAATCTTGAGTTCGCCATCTTGGCCAAATGGTGGGTTAAGGATTTGGCCCCCTCCAATACTTACACTTCCACCTAGCTTACTTCTCCTCTATCCATCTATTCAAATGTGCCTCGCTAAAAAGTTGCTCTTTTCAGAGACTCTGGTAAGTGAGGCCCAACCATCTGATGTGTTTTGTTAGCAAAGATGTCTAAATATTATTCTCTAAAATTTTAGGATTTGAGTTTTGCCTTTTTTGTTTTGTGTTGTTTAGTTTAGTACTGACTTGTGAGTCTAAAATATTGGGCATATCTTTGCTAAGATTCTCCCATCTAACAGGTTTTGTCATTGCAGAATATTTGGTCAATTCTTGATAAGGACCAGGTAAGCTCTTCTTATTCTATTTGATCTCCTTGTTGCTTTAATTGGAAATAGCAAAGTGTTTTCATGACAAAAGTTGCAATTCAAATCCAGCCTGGGCTGAAAAATCCCTAAGACTCCATCACCCAACTAATCTGCAAAGAGCCAGGCTGGAAGCCTGGCTGGATCCTCTTAACTCTAATCAGCAAACACTGCAAGTGGTACTATAACTCAAAGTGGTAGAGTGCTAGCGTTGAGCAGAAGTGCTCAGAGACAGTGCCCAGGCCTTGAGTTCAAACCTCTTTGAATACCAACTGGGACAAACCATGCCAGCAACGACACTTTGACTCAGCCAGTCTGCAGAACAAAGGAACATGGAAAGGAACAAGAGGAGATGATACACATCAGCCACTATGTGCCTGCCCTTTCAAAATTAAAAAGAGCCGGTAGTTCAATAGAAGTAAGAAGACTGCCCATCTAATGTCCATACCAGGCGACCTTTCAACTGGACAGGAATTTATATTCTTGCCTTTGTCACTTGACTTCCTTTCTACCCAGTCTACAGATGTCAGAAGTAGATAGTGATATTTCTACCAAGATTTTCAGCCCCAAGTCCTACCTCTTGCCATTTATTTGCTCTCGAATATTTTTTTAGTCCCTCAATGCCTCATGAGACTTCTCCATACTTCGTCCAAGAGACTTGCCTCCTCCAGAATTCATCTAAGGACTCATTGCCCAAGTGACAGCTGTTGCCTGCTGCCTTCTCTCAGATGGGATCTCATTTCAGCCTTTTACCCCTACTGTTGATACCCCTTGCAAACAGGAATTAGCCAGAGAGAATCTTCAGCCTTTTTCATATTATCAAAAGGCTGGAATGTAAGGTCTGAACATGAACACCTCCCTCCTTCTTGGCTAAGTTTCCGCCCAATATCTGTTACATAGGTAACTAGCAGACCTGGAAGCAGTCAGTTTCCCCTCCTGCTAGGTCACATCCTGAGCCACCTCTGGTCACAAGCCTCCCATCTGATCTTAGGAGGTTCGCAAACCCTGAAGTCACTACGAGATCCAGTGTGGCCACACGTTTCCTCCACCGGGTCACCCTTCTTCCTTTCCCTAGCCTAGATAAGACCTGGCCCAGAGGTTTGTCTCACCCCTTCCTTTTAAGACATGCTTCTCCACCATGCATAGTGTGGGCAGCAGTTAAGTAAATAAACTTTTTTTCTGCCTGAACAAAAAGAAATACAAATTGCCCAAACAGAACCAAGAAGAAAGAAATCAATTAAACATGTCAATTACCTACAATGAGATAATAGTAGTAATCAGAAATCTTCCAATAAGAAAAGCCCAGGACCTGATGGATTCACTACAGAATTCTATAAGGCCTTTAATGAGGAACTAATACCCAAACTCCTCAAGCTCTTCAGAGAAATAAAAACAGAGAGAGTAATCTCAAACTCATTCTATGAAGCCAATATCACATTTATCCCCAAACCAGGCAAAGACCCAACAAAAAAAGAACTACACACCAATCTGTTTTATTAAGACACATACAAAGCTCCTGAATAAAATTGCAGCCAAAAGAATCCAGGAACATATAAAAAACATCATACATTATGACCAAGTGGGCTTCATCCCAGAGAAGCAGGGATGGTTTAACATATGTAAGTCAATAAATCTAATCCATCACATCAACAAATCCAAGGTAAAGAACCATATGATTATCTCCATTGAGGCAGAAAAGGCTTTTGATAAAATTCAGCACCCATTTATGTTAAAAGCTATGGAAAAATAAGAATAGAAGGAACATTACATAAGATAATAAAAGTCTTACATGGCATATCAAAGGCCAATATTATACTTAACGGGGAAAAACTACAATCAATTCTCCAAAAACAAGGAACAAGGCAAGGATGCCCACTCTATCCACGCTTCTTCAATTTAGTTCTGGAATTCTTAGCCAGAGCAATAATGCAAGGGAAAGACAGTAAAGGGATCCACATAGGATCCCTTTGCAGAAGGCATTATTTTATAAATTACCAATCCTTAAAGCTCCATCCCCAAACTCTTAGAGCTTATAAACCAATTTGGCAAAGTAGCAGGATACAAAATTAACTCACAAAAATCAGTCGCCTTTCTGTATAGTAACAATGTACAAATAGAAAGGGAAATCAAGAAAACAACCCCATTCACAATAACCTCAAA